>NC_138203.1:33452592-34126342 GCF_964194415.1 Vipera berus | reverse complement strand
ATGGGGACATATAAGAAATCATCTCAAAATAAAACCCTCCTCAGTCCCCAATAGACCATTGTTACCAGTGTTTAGAAAGAGCAATGCCTGAATACAAACCAAGAATACATTGTACTGTAAAATCATTCTTGGAATTAGAGTGCAATTCATTTGTCTCATTACAACAGACATGACCTCTTCTTAGCTTTTTGCTCAACTAATAGCTGATGATTCCTTTGTATGCAGCTTTGGGAGTTGGGGTGTGTGTTCTGTTCTGCCATTTGACAGCCAATCATGGCACAAAAAGGACCATGTAAGAGCCAAACTACATATGGTATTATTCATGTTTTTTTTTGGGGGGGGGAAATATACTTTAAGCTGGCCATTTCTTTTATGAAGGAAATAGTCAAGACACACTGAACTGGAAATCAGAGCCCAAGCCAATTTCTCTATTCCCAAGGAAATAACAATTGTACTATATTATGATTTAATAAATAAACTGATGATCATTACAACCCAAAAATATGCTTTTTTAAAAAAATAACAATATTAATAATCTATTCCAGGTTCTTGGATGAATATTAAGCCAATCAAAGGCAACAGTCTCAAATAACATGTAGCTGTTATGTCCCTGGCCTATGCCTTGTGCCTTAAACCTTTCCAATATGTAATAAATGTATATATAACATTTTGAACCATGCTGTAATTAAAACCCAAGATTTTCATTTATCAGTGTGATAGGGGAAAAGGAAGAAAGAGCTGAGGAGTTGAAATATAATCAAGCAATTGAAAGATAAACCTGAGTTCTATGGTTGATTGCAATGCACAATCTTTTACATGCAGGGAGGGATGTTCTCGAATCATTGCTTGTTCTGTGAAAAGCTGCTGCTATTTTCCAAACTAACATAAACTGAATTTGGATGCAATAAGAGTAAATGTGGAGGGGCCATATACCGAAGGCTCTCAACTACACTGTTCATGAATTTCACATTATAAGTGGGAAAGTCCATAGTTCTTTTGAAAATAAGCAGAACTTCTGCATAATCAGAAACATTGATGGAGCCAAGCTCCCAGTTGGTGGTGGCTTCTGCTTCTGCTCAAAGAATACATGTCCCCAGCTGATATATGGAGGTCATGGGCACTTGGAATTTGGGACAGCATAATCAATTCCTTGCACAGGTATTCTCAAAACATATGGAGAGGATCAGGTTGGCAACCCCATTCCTATCTGGTGTATCACATTCAATCAGTTAATTTGTGAGCTTTTCTAAAAAAATATTACTCACAAGGAAACTGACTCTCTATATATTGTACAGCTAAAAGACTTGATCTCTTCCTCTCCTGAAGCAGTCACCTGTTTTTGTGTTTGGAGTTTTTTCCAAATGAAAAATGTTAGTGTCAGGATTCATTACCATTCATTCATTCATTCCATGCACTGGAGTATTTAACTGAATGGATCAATAAAGGCTGCCAACTGTATGCTCACAGACTCACTCCAAATAACAGGAAGTGATGCAAAGGGAAAAGACCCTGAATTGAGGGTACGGTTGTATGTGCACAGGCTGCATGCAGACCTTCACATGAACATATGAAAGCAAAGTGTGAGCATGATCTCAATTTCTTTCTCCTAACCCTGAATGCCTGAAAGACACAAAAATCAAAACCACTTAAATAGCAACTTTGGAATTCCCCAAATATGCTTGAACAAAGATTGTATTTAGCTAGGTAAAACGTAATTGGAAATCTGAGATTTCCTACCCAGGAAATGGGTATGTATCTTCAGTCTGACAAAGGAGCTGTTGGTTGTTTCAATCTTGCTTTTTATATGTAAATAGGCTTCCCAGGGATATATAGAAACTCCTTGGGGGGTGGGTGGACTTCTTAAACACTGTCCTGAATTTCTACAGAGAAATAGAGATCTATTTCTCTCACAATCACTGGGTTTATATTCCTACATTTGAACGTAAAATAAAATCAAAGTTTGGAAATATATTGTAGAAGTGCTATTTCCCAACTCATAAAGCCTCCATTCTGGACTCAGTTAAAGATATAAATCCCATGTTTTCACTTTTGCATTGGATTGGGCTGCAATTGTTGCAATCCCATGGTTAGCTGGGCAATTCTGGGAGCCAAAGTCCATGCATCTTAAACTTGCCAAGGCCTAAAAATATTGGCAAATAATCTAATAATCTGATTGGACTATTAGTTCATAATTCAAGGAACATTAAAATCTTAGTGGAAGATGTGGCTGGGAATAAATCTTCATTTCCTGAACAGCATAGCTCTAATACTGAAATCACGAAACTATCATAAAAAGGGAGCAAATATCTATGCCTGCCTGTACACAATCACAACTATGCAAGCTGTAAAAAAAAACCCACAATAACAATAATGCATTGTGGAAACAGCCTGATGAACAGTAAACATGTTTGGTTAAAACTTTGGTTTTTTGTAGTGTTTTGAGAAATACAGCATATTTAAGATAGGTGTAATAATATCAGAGGAAAATAAACAAAGAAGATCAGTCCTATATAAATTCACAATGATTGGAGATGGAAGGGAATAGTTTTTCTTTTGTTTTTGTTCCTTTTTTCCCTTTCACTAATACTTCTACCTGTGCACTGCCTCATTAGAGGAACATTTTAGATCTGATTGAATCTTGTAATGCCTAGTATAAATTGCCATCTGAAGAAACAATCACTACCACAAGGGTAGATTATTTTCCAAGATCTTTCTGGCCCCAATTTGTACAGATTGACAGCACAGTTTCCCATCACTTTGAGGTAAAGAAAGTCAATGCTTAATGTAATCCAAAACAAAGACAATCCTCACATCACCCAGATTCCAGAGTTACAATCTTGATACCACTTATTCATGTGGCAATCTATTCCAGTTCATTTTTTGAGTGTGGCCTCCAGCAACTAAAAATTTGACCCTTTCCTGTTTCCTGATTGGGCACAAAACTGGAATGTGTTATTCAGACAGAATACATACTGAATTTCCTTGTCATAAAAAGTCAAAATATCAATAAGCCATTCCAAGCTGCTGCTGTTCCATACTAAGTACATACACCTGAATCATTTCATTGGACCGAAGTGAAGTGTATTTATTAAGTTCACATGCATTTTCTACCTCCCCAAACTGTGAATGATTCATTTTAATTTAATACAATTAGATGTATACCTGCACACCTGTTAAGATATCCAGACTTTATTTAAATATTAGTTGTTAATTTGTTTAATAAAAAGTGACAAGGAAAAAAGAAAAATCCTGCCTTCACTGGTATTTGATCCTGAATGGGAAAAACTGTTCCAAGAATTCATGAAATATACCCAGTTAAACTGTGTAGAAAATTCTTTACTACATCTTATGAGCCATGCAATTAACAGACCAGGGAACCATCTTTGAAGTATCAGCAATGCTCACCTCTGACTTAAATAGAGATCTGATCAAGTGCTCCTGCTATTACTATTTGGATTGGTTGATTAGAGTCAGCCATGCATGGTATATATAGCTCAGCGTATTGGTATCTGTAACAATATAGTGGACAGCGAAGATAATCAAAACATCCTAACCCAAATTCTTCTGCTGATGGAGCATCACTTAAATATGTAGCCCACAGAAAAAGAAAGTTAGCTTTATTATGAGACTGGAAATGGGGATGAAACACCCAATGAGATTAAATATTAACTTCTGCCAATCTAAATTTCCTTGGGGCCCTCAGTCTATTTTTGTTCTTATTAAAACTCATTGTAATATTAATATCATATTAGCAATTTTAGCTGCTTTGTCAGTTTGCTGCCAGCTGGGTGGGGGAAACAACCTGGATCTAAATTTCTAACCACTTCAAGAGTAGAAAAACTTGCAGCAAATATGATGGATCAAAATGCAGCCAAGAGTTGAATTTGATTCAGCACAGAACAGGCTGCCCAGCGACCACAATGATGTTTCAACTGCAGAAAGTAGACTAGCAAGATGCCTGCTGAATATTTGAACTTGGAACCAAGACTGACATTACAGTAGTTAATATATGGGAGACACATGTAAAGGATAAACACAGTTAATGAGGCAAAGATTTATGTGTAATAGAAGTACAAGAAATGTCAATGTTATTGTTAAGTCACAATTGTAATAGTAGTTAACATTTCATTAACATTTAGGTAGCTATTTCAAGTGTTCTAAACACCTGCCATGCATTATCTCAGTTGTATAAATAATTATTGTTCTCATATTGTGTGGTATCATTAGGAAAATTCTCTGGTTAGAAGACCAGGATCCTTCTCAGCAGAATGAGCAGAATAAATTCCAAATGATGGTAATCTGATACCGCAAACGTGCTTTTTCAAGAGGCGACTGAACTTTCTTGTTTTATCTTTATCTTCTTTATCTTTATTAGACTTATATACCGTCCTTCTCCCGTAGGACTCAGGGCGGTTCACAAGGTTTTTAAAATAACAATACAACAATTACAAAAATTAAGAACAGTTAAAATGATTACATTTAGACGTTGAATAAATATAAAACCCCAATTAAAATCCAATTAAAACCCAAATTAATACTCTCAGTCCAGGCCAGAAAGCTCAAAGAGCTAAGTCTTCAGGTCCCGGCGGAATGAGCGAAGGTCAGGGGCAGTCCTAAGCTCTACGGGCAGCGGGTTCCAAAGGGCAGGCGCACCCACAGAGAAGGCCCTCCCCCTGGGTGTTATCCGCTGGCAATCTTTTACCGGCGGTACCCTGAGAAGACCCTCCCTGTGGGAGCGCAAATGTCTTTGAAGACATTTCACTTCTCATTCAAGAAGCTTCTTCAGCTCTCACTGGATAGTGGGGAAGAGAAAGATTTATATTCCTTGCAGACAGCTGGTCATTTGCATTCTTTTAGAGCTGAAGAAGCTTCTTGGATGAGAAGTGAAATGTCTTCAGAGAAAAACAAGAAAGTCCAGTTGCTTCTTGAAAAAGCACCTTTGGGACAACCAGGACCTGGATGACTGAGAATATCCATAGACATGGTAAGCTGATATATTGCTCAGAGGCAGGCAATCTAAAGCCTTATGTTACATTGAAAAAGGGATCAGAAAGAGAACAAGAAACAGAAAATGGGGTGTCAGGAATAAAAAAAGGATTTATTAGGAAAAAAATGGGTGATTCCATTCCATTTTACTTCCGATCCCACTTACCACCTGCTTCGGTTCTGCCCATCATAGGCCTGCAATGATTTCCCATAGATTTCTTCTATAGGAATCAGATCCTGTGCAAGAAAAAGAAGACCATTGGATGTTTGAATGAAATATAAATGAATCTAATATGTTTTAAAATAAGTGATGCACTGCACATGATTCATTCCCAAAGGACCATTATATCCAAATTACCAATTTCACTGCTGCTGATATTTGACATGCTAAGGCTAAAAAATAGAACCTTGCTTAAGGCCATTTGCAAAGTGAGTGATAGAAATATTAATAATGAGCAAATACTAAACTACTCTCACATGAAACCACCAACTTTTTCCATAATTGCTTCAATGTGGCCTGAACTCATACAATAGAGATACACTTTATTCATAGGATAAAATATTTGGTAAATTCTACTCATCCACCCCTTTGTAGGGCTCTTCTACACAAAGCCATAGTCAAGCATGCTCAAAGCCTTTCTTCACTTCCATCTAACCATGGCCAAATATGTCCTTATCCTTTTGTGCTCCATGACAATGTCTTCATTTCATCCCCAAGCCATGATCGGGCAGCGAAGTCATTGTTAGCTGGAATGGCATTAAAGTAGCATTTCCCCTTTTAAGATGACACTATCCAAAGGAAGCGTCAAGGTGCATAAAAACAAGGAATCAGCAATAGAGATAGCAAAGTGGTATAGTTGGAATGGTAGATAGCACAGCTTTGCAGTAAGGAAAGACTCTCTGCCAGACTTTCCCACAAAGCCAATTCTCTCTGTTGACAAAATACCCCATATCTTAAACTGATATGAGTTGTTTTGTACACAAGTTAGTATTTTCTCTTGGATGATATTGATAGATAAAAACAGATTATTTGGACTATAAAATCGCTTAGACAGTAGCATAGTTTCACTCATTTGAAAGTGTCACAATAGATTAAAGCCTGTCACTCTCTTGAGTGTTATTCATCTTAAAGTAAAGGTAAAGGTTCCCCCGCACATGTGTGCTAGTCGTTTCCAACTCTAGGGGCCGGAGCTCATCTCCATTTCAAAGCCGAAGAGCCAGCGCTTGTCTGAGGACGTCTCCGTGGTCATGTGGCCGGCATGACTAGATGCCAAAGGCGCACGGAACGCTGTTACCTTCCCACCATAGTGGTCCCTATTTTTCTTCTTGCATTTTTACGTGCTTTCAAACTGCTAGGTTGGCAGAAGCTGGGACGAGTAACAGGCGCTCACTCTGTTAGGCGGCACTCGGGATTCGACCCACCAAACTGCCAACCTTCAGATCAACAAGCTCAGTGTCCTAACCCACTGAGCCACTGCGTCCCTTATTCATCTTAGCAGAAGCCTAAAACATAACACATTGATTTTATCTCCATTTTTCAGTTGCAGGCTCTTGAAATTCAAGGACTCACCCAAGACAATATACAAAAGGTACAAAATCAGGAAACAAAAGACTGAGTGAATGGAAAGTTAAAAACACAGCAAAGATACACTTTCCTTTTCTTTAGCCTTACGAGTAATTAAAAAAAAACAACCTCAAGAGTTGATGTTGGTGATAATTCTGCATTAAGGCTGGCATTTATGAAAACACAGGAAAAACATTTCCACAATAAAGGTAGGTCACGTGCCCTGGTAGTCACAAAAACCAAGGTGATACCCTGGGTGCAGTACAGACATACCATTTGGAAAGCAAGAATGAGGGCAACTCTATGCAAAGGAAACCTGAACCATACAATAATAGTGAAATAAACTGTGGTGGCAGACATGGTTTGTTTTAAATTAGCAAATCTAAAGAGGTCAAGTTTCTCTCAAAAGGTTGAAGCACTTTTTTTAAAAAAAACCCTCTTCATTGCTTCTTCAGGTAAGTTATTTTGCTGGATAAAATACATTTTTGAGGTTCCCCCTCTTCCCTAAAACATTGGACTTGCGCTTTATATCCTGTGCTGGTTAGAATTAATTCCCTCTTGATGAGAACAGGATGCACTTTGTGTTCCAAACAGAAAAGCAACAAGCAGAGCCAATCGTGGGTGTCCTCAGAAAGGTTATTTGGCAGCTGCTGACGAGATCAAAAAGAGGCCACTTTAGGATGTCATAGCCCAGAGATGCAGAATGGAAGAAAAATGATTATAAGAACATGAAACGACTCAGCCAACAGCTATTACAGATATCTCCTTGCTTTCTCTTTCCTTTCTGCTGCCTTATTTCATCAACCCGTAGGCCCTGTAATCTAATTTCTCATCTCTATCCTATTTTCTCTAGCATTTCCCAGCATGATGTCTGACAAGCCATTTTTGATAACAGCTAAAAGATAGTGAATGAGCGGATGTAAGCAGTAGGAGAAAGGGTATAATCCCCCTAACAGGGCAGATATGAAAGTCCCTGTGGGACTCTGCTGGTAGATTGGATTGAGATGATTTCCTACCTTTTAAAAATAATTGCCTCTATCTTGAAAACTACTGAAGAAAGTCCTGAGCCTGGTGAGTTTTTTGGGTTTTTTTGACAGTTGCCCAGATAAGCTGGAAATAACCTCCTTAAGCCAGAGCATAAAAGAGCTAATTGGAAAATTACATTGAAAAAGTGACTTCACAATAAAGTCTACAAAACTTAATGCTATAATAAATCTGCCATTCTTCAACATGAAGCACAATAGTTTATTATTTTGATAATAAAGATTAAGATCCTAATCTATGTATAAGATCCTAACCTATGTATAACCTATGTATAAGATCCTAACCTATGTATAAGATCCTAATCTATGTATAAGCAGGCATATACATAGAATGAAGGCTACTGCTAAGCTTGTAAGCCACCCTGAGTCTTCGGAGAAGGGCGGGATATAAATGGAATTAAAAATAAAAAATAAAAATATTAACATCAAGTGGGTTTCTTTTTTAAGTAATATTAAGCCGCCTTAACCGGCTTTTTTTTTAATCATGATTTGCAGCATTTGAAGAGAGGAGATTTAAAGCTTCCCTTCCTTTCTGCAATTCCAACATCCTTTTCTGTCCAGGGCATTTGTATTTTTATCAGGTCCCCCTTTAGGAGGTTCAACATCCCAGCAATATATAAATAAGAAGGGTTTGAACAAATAACATTGAAATCAGCTAAAAGAGCTAAATGACATGATTTATTTATCTAGATATTTTTACCTTCTCTTTGACTGCAACAGGCCTTTAGTGTACATAGAACTTTTAGAAATGTAATAATTAAATCCAAAATATAATGTATTTTAATCAGTACAGAGAAAGGTAGAAGACTAGAAGAAAGTAATGAAATAAACTCATTGCAGAAAACCTAAAAATGGAAGTAATAATAATAATAAACCTTTATTGTCAAAGTACAACATGTGTACATTGAGATTAGCTGAGCCTCCCCCCGTGCTCTCTCCCCCCCAACACACAGTGACAACAAACCCTCCATCCTACCACACCATGTGAACCAACTACACCACACACCAGCCTCCCAAGTCAATTCTGCATAAGTTCACAGAGATTATATCCCATTTAAAAGCCTAACAGCCCACGGATAAAAGCTATTTTTCAACCTGTTGGTACGGCTGGCTAAACTCCTATATCTCCTACCGGATGGCAGGGTAGGAGTCCAGGGTGTTTGTCATCCCTGAGAATCTTCCTCACTCTTCCAAGGCAGCGAGCCCTGGCGATGTCATCCAGTGGTGTCAGCAGACAGCCCACAATGTCTTGTGCTGTGCTCACCACCCTCTGTAATGCTTTCCTATCTGCGGCTGTCAGACCAGCATACCAAACCACAATACAGTACGAGAGGATGCTCTCTATAGTAGACCAGTAAAAGAGGGTCATTAGCCGTTGATCTACCCTGTTCTTCTGCAAGACCCTAAGAAAGTCAAAGGTATGTTAAAATGCATAAAAAGGTCATCAAGATACACCTAGAAAGAGTCCCATAGACTTAACATGCAGCCAGATCCCTGATTTCAATCAAGTAGGAGCCTCTGTAGGGGTTACTCAAAGGAGTAGAGCACATTAGAAAAGCCCTTCCATCCAAAAGTTGCACTGATGAGGTTAAGAACCCTCCTGAAGTTTCAACTGAAAGACAAGCAACTGTCTTTCTCAACCTCTGGGACTTTAAGATACGTGGACCTCAACTCCGAGAATTCCTCAGTCAACTGAGGCTAAGAAGCAGTGGTCTAGACAGTTGCTTTTCTTTCAGCTGATGTTAACAGCGGAGCCTTTGTACCCACGTTGGTTTCTGTGCGATCTCCAAAACTGAGTTGCAAGGGCTGCCAGTCAATTGGAAGCTGCATGTATACATTGGAAGGCCTCTGCAATACAGACACTAAACACACAGAGGGGTGTTTCTTAACTGACACTGTGATTTCTGGAAGGGGGAGGCTGTAGTAAGTTGTGTAATTTTGAATAATGTGTATATGAGGCTCAAATCTCAAAAAAATATAGGATGCAGAGTTAAAACCAGATTAACCTGGTTTCAAAACTGAAAAAACTTCCTCTGTCATTATTCCATTTAGATTTATGCTATAGTTGGACTATAATGTTTTATATTGATTGATACAGCATATATCAGCATATACTAAATAAAAATTGCTACTAGTACTAAAAGTAACAATAGCAATAGCACTTAAACTTATATATTGCTTCATAGTACTTTACAGCCCTCTCTAAATGGACTGTTTACAGAGTCAGCATATTGGGTCTTCATTTTACCAACCTCGGAAGGATGGAATGCTGAGTCAACCTTGAGCCAGTCAGGATTGAACTCCTAGCAGTGGGCAGAGATAGCCTGCAATACTGCCTTTTAATGACTGTGCCACCACAGTACTCTGTTAGAAGTACTAATATCTTCCACTTCTACTAAAGGCAGGGCTTCTCAAACTCTCCCATACAGTGACTTCCCCCCATAATGATAACATGAATTTGTGTGGTCTCCCCATGAAAGAAAGCTAATAATGTTATTGGTCATACTTTCTTTTGTAAAGTAGAAATATCAGAACTTTGCATAGAAGTTTTATGCCTCCAAGGCAACCTGACTTCCCTTTTGAAAGGCAAATGCTATAGAGCAGAGGTGTCAAACTGCCGGCGTGTGGGCCGGTTGCATCATACGGAGAGCACGCCCACCCCAGGTCTGGCAATGCAAAAAAAGTTGGGACACGTCACAACACATCACATGATGCAGCAAGTTTGACACCCGTAAAGGTAAAGGTAAAGGTTCCCCCGCACATGCGTGCTAGTTGTTTCCAACTCTAGGGGCCGGTGCTCATCTCCGTTTCAAAGCCGAAGAGCCAGCGTTTGTCCGAGGATGTCTCCGTGGTCATGTGGCCAGCATGACTAGACGCCAAAGGCTCATGGAACGCTGTTACCTTTCCACCATAGTGGTCCCTATTTTTCTACTTGCATTTTTATGTGCTTTCAAACTGCTAGGTTGGCAGAAGCTGGGACGAGTAACAGGCACTCACTCTGCTACGCGGCACTCGGGATTCTACCCGCCAAACTGCTGACCTTCTGATCGACAAGCTCAGCGTCCTAACCCACCGAGCCACCACGTCCCTTTATTGACACCCGTGCTTTAGAGTAAAAACAAAGACAAAAAATCCTGTCAGGCTTCATGCAGGCTTCTGAAACCATCCTGGTCCTTTGCATATAAGCATACCTTTGCATCAAACTCAAGGAAAGGAGTGTGAGGAATACAGTCCCTGGAGATCCTTCATTTACTGTTTTACAGTTGCCTCACCAAACATTCTATCTGACATTTTTTGGATTAAAATTGAAGGCCCTTTCTCCTTTGTTTTTTCTAAACTACTTTTAAGTACAATGAAAAATACATGTTTTTTGTATTTGCTTTTTAAATTCTAAAAGCAAAAATTACTCTATTTAAAGTATTTTTGTGGTTTATATATTTTCTAGTAATGGATCTCCTACTTTATTACTGAATATTTAAGGAGCATGTAGAAATGAACAGCCAGCATTGTTATGGGGTTCCAGAGGCAAAGGAATGGTACCCACTTCATTATATTGTTGTTAAATACTGTACTACAGACTTTCCCTAACCTGGTTTCTGCCAAATGTGCTGGGACTTGTAATGAACGGTGAGATATCCTGTCCCAGGAGACTCATACAATGAAAACCTTAAAGAACATGGCCACAGAAATTCACAGTCTGCAAAAATCAAATGCTGAAATGTACGCATTCTGTATGAACCATGATGATGAAGAGAGAGAAAAAAAAGACAAACTATGCACCTTAATAGAAGCCTTCTGGCGTTTGTACTCACATCCCAATGTCAGATACAGGTACATAAGTACATGTCCCAATGTCATTTGTTTCCCTTGCTGACACCTCTTTGCTGCAGAGGCAGATGGACTTTTTAAAAAGGGAGGAAGCTGGACCCATTTTTTTGCCTTTGTCTTGTCTTTTGTTCCCACTGAGGCTTTTCCCCAGGGCTGGCTAAAAGCCAAGTATGAAAAGGAAGCCTCTGTCTGGATCAAAGATCAGGAAATTTCAAAGCAAACTGGGGACCAAAAGAGTTATTTCTGGTACTATGTATATTTAATTTAATTTATGGGCTGTGAATTGAGCTGTGGTGTGTGTGTGTGTGTGTGTGTGTGTGTGAGAGAGAGAGAGAGAGAGAGAGAGAGAGAGAGAGAGAGAGAGAGAGAGAGAGAGAGAGAGAGAATCAACCTCTTTATAGGTAATTGTTTATTTCTACTTTTTTCCTTTTCCTTTTGTGCCCTTCAAATTCTTTTTTGTTCTTTAACAAGTTTGCTAAGTTTGAGTATACAGTATATTCCATCATTGCTCTGTCCACTGCAGTCCTTGGCTGCCAGAATTTTTAATGAACAGTCCATCAAAAAGAATGTTCATATCTCTTTACACACAATTTCAGATCATACATTTAAGTCTTGAGCCTCATTTGTAAACCCATTTTAGACAACCAGTAAGTATTCAAATAAATGTTCATTTTGCTTCTCCTATTTCTTTTGACACTTAGCAAGACCAATAGATCTCCTGAAAAATAGTAGTGAATGACGATGTCTAGCTGAATAAAACATCAGATATCCACTAGGAGACAAGCTCTGCAGTAAGCAGGAGATCAAACAGATTCCTAACCAACTTAGCTGACAACTTTGTCATCCAAAAGGTGGAGGAGGAAACTAGAAATAAAGCCATACTGGACTTAATTCTAATAGAGAAGAAGTGATAGAGGGAGTTGAAGTTGCCAGAACCTTGGGTGAAAGTGACTACGTCATACTGGAATTTAATATAATGCAAACACTAGCAACAGAAAACAATCCAACCAGTGTCTTGAATTTCAAAAGAGCTGACTTTCACAAACTCAGAGAGAACCTAGGAAAGGTCCCATGGATGAAAATCCTAAAGGGGAAAACAACCCAAGAAACATGGGAAACTCTGAAAAATGCGATCATAAAAGCCCATATCAGCACAATACCACTGAAAAAGAAAAACAAGAAATTCAAAAAGAAACCAGCATGGATGCACAAAGATCTCTCTGACAAACTGAAAGACAAAAAGGACAAATACAAAAAATGGAAAGAGGGACACATAACTAAGGCTGATTATCAGCAGACAGCCAGAACATGCAAAGGTGAAGTCAGGAAAGCAAAGGCTCAGAATGAACCAAGACTTACAACAGAAATCATGGATAATAAAAAAAAAGTTTTTTCCAACATATTAACAAGAAAAAAGTCAAGGAAACTGTAGGTCCACTAAAGAGAGAAGGAAATAACAGGCAACAGGGAGAAAGCAGAGCTACTTAATCCATATTTTGCATCAGTCTTCACACAAAAAGAAACTATAGCCCAACATACCAAAAAAACACCACTGCAAAAGACAAATTAGAAACAGAAATTAAAATAAGCAAGAAAATGGTAAGAGAACACCTATCCAATTTTAATGAATATAAATCACAGGGGCCTGACAGATTACATCCCAGAGTTCTGAAGGTGCTGGCAGATGTTATCTCAGAACCATTGCACCACATCTTTCAAAAATCCTGGAGCAGTGGGAGAGTACCTGAGGATTGGAAAAGGGCTGATGTGGTTCCCATCTTCAAGAAAGGGGGGGGGAAATGGACCCAGGAAACTATAGACCAATCAGTTTAACATCAATACCTGGGAATATCCTAGAAAAGAACATCAAAAAACAGATCTGCAAACAACTAGAAGCAAACAAAGTTATAACTAGTAGCCAACATGGGTTTCTTATCAGATCATGCCAAACCAATCTTATTTAATTCTTTGACAAAGTGACTAATCTAATAGACCAGCAAAATATTGTAGACATAGTATACTTAGATTTCAGTAAGGCATTTGATAAAGTAGACCACAACCCACTCCTTGGTAAGCTAGAAAAAGGTGAAATAGACAACATCACCACCAGATGGATCTGTAGCTGGCTGGTAAACCGTACTCAACGAGTAGTCCTCAATGGCACTACATCCACATGGAGAGAGGTAAGCAGTGGGGTACCACAAGTTTCCATCTTAGGTCCAGTACTCTTCAATATTTTCATCAATGACCTAGATGAGGAAATTGAAGGGGAACTCATCAAATTTGCAGATGACACAAAACTGGTAGGAGTAGCTATCACCCCAGAAGACAAACGCAGGATCCAAAAAGATCTTGACAAACTAGAACAATGGGCCCTATCCAACAAAATAAATTTCAATATGGAGAAAAGCAAAGTGTTACATTTAGGTAGGAAAAATCAAAGGTACAAGTACAGACTGGGCAAGACCTGGCTTAAAAACAGTAACTGACAGAGGGACCTTGGAGTCCTAGTGGACGATCACTTAACCATGAACCAGCAATGTGCAGCAGCCGCCAAAAAAGATAATACAATCCTGGATTGTATAAACAGAGGCATAGAATCAAGATCATTTATAAAACCCTAGTAAGACCACACCTGGAATACTGCAGCCAATTTTAGTCACCATATCACAAAAAAGATGTTGAGCGTTTGGAAAAAAATTCAGAGAAGAGCAACTAAGATGATCAAAGGCCTGGAGACTAAAACATATGAAGAACGGCTGCAGGACTTAGGTTTGCTAGTCTAAAGAAAAAAAATAGGAGAGACATGATAGCAGTATTCCAGTATTTGAGTGGCTGCCACAAAGAAGAGGGGGTTACATTCACCAAAGCACCAGAGGGCAGGACAAGAAACAATGGTTGGAAACTGATCAAAGAGAGAAGCAACCTGGAATTAAGGAGGAACTTCCTGACAGTGAGGACAATTAACCAGTGGAATAGCTTGCCCCAGAATCATGGGTGCTTTATCACTAGATATTTTTAAAAAGAGACTAGACATCAATACTTGTCTAAGATGGTATAGGTTCACCTGTTTGAGCAGGGGCTGGACTAGCAGACCTCCAAGGTCCCTTCCAGCTCTATTCTATTCTAAGCTTTCTATTTCATTTGATCTTTGCCATATATCTGTCCACAAAAGTTCAAAAGACTTTATGAAGAATAAGTCATAAAATGGTTTGGAAAAAAGCCATTGTTCTACATTATCTTTCCCCCCTCACTCACTTCTTTCCACTCTCCCTCCTTTCCTTCATCCCTCACTGTTCCTTTCTCTTCCCCTTTCCTGTCTCTTCCTTCCTTCCCTTTCTCCCTCCCTGTCTTCCTGTGATTATCTTCCCTCCTATCTGCCCTCTCCCTTCCTCCCTCCATCCCTCCCTCCCTTCCTATCTTCCATCCATCCATCCATCCATCCATCCATCCATCCATCCATCCATCCATCCATCCATCCATCCTTCCATCCTCAATTTTCTCAACTTTCATCCTTGGGGTCATGGGTCCAAGATTTTGGACATATTCTATAAATTAGCCTATTTGAAGTAGCTTGGTCCAAATTGTTGCCCTATGATGTACTGTTAAAGGTCATGACAACAAGACTTTTAGTAGTATATAGATAAAGCAAGGCAGGTCTATAAAGAGCTCCACATAATGAGAAGTTCCTGTCTTAAGCCAACCCCTATGTTACGCAGGGAATGGAGGCTTATAAAGAGCCAGGACTTGGCACTAATATGGTTGTTTCTTCTCTAGCCTTGTTCCTGGCAGACGCTCTGTGTTATTGAGCAGCTAAACAATGACATCAAGAATTATGGATTTTTTAGTTTACTCAATTGCAAAATGGCTTTCAGATTGCCTGAATTTTATGAAATTTTCCCTTGAACAGTAATGTTTTTATAAAATCCTAGATGTGTTTAGTATTCATTTGGATTACCATTCCTGTTCTTTTTAAATCTTGCTAATCTTCGCAGACTCAGAAACATCTTAACAGATACTTTTGAAGTGGTTGTTCTGTAATGTATGTTGGAAGGAAATTCTAGCTCTACTTACTTAGATGTTAACAACATGTAATGCATTTTATATCATTATAATATGTCAAATTAATCCTAACTGAAAATGGCATGTCTGGGAAATGGAAATGGATGCTATACTCAAGGGAATTTGGTTAAACCAAATTACAGTAACTAATGGTATAGATCAGTGAAGTTCACACCTCTTAAAATTTTCGTTATATATAGATGACAAAGCAGCTTCCTATGGCATTAGATTGTTCTGGAGATCATGCTGCATTTTATTAGATCTTAGCAGTGGAAAATATTAAAAAAGTAGGCACTTCACATCATGACTGCAAAAATTAGAGGATCATTGGATAGCTGGAAATAGCTGTAGAAATTTTAACTTTCTTACCATCCAATGGTTGTTCAGATTTTTGCAACTCAACATAGTATACTTAACCAAGAGACTTACTTGTCTCACATTTTGCTTACATCAAGATAGGCTTCACGATATCTTATGCATTTGATGATTAATTGCAATAAAGCTAACAATTAGTTTTCATTCCACAAATAAAACTTAAAAGAGAAACCCAGTGTAATGCACTGGGTCCCTTCTCTGTTTTTCAGGACACATGATAGTTGGTTAAGGAAGCCAACATTCTCATTGACCCAATAGACAGGCATGGTGTGTAAAGAGCTAGCCTTGCTTATTCTGTTGGGTAGAATCTGAACTTCTACTTATGGGTCTTTCTAACCACAGAACAACACTACTAAAATGGTCTCAAATTATTTTCTTCTCCTGGCATCTTTTCTCCCCTGATGGAAAACTGGATTTTTATAAGACATAACAAGAAAAAAAAGGCAAACTGTAGGTTATTTGGGGGCATATGCAGCTTAGGGTTTGTTTTTTTTTAAAAAAAAGCCTTTTGAATTTAGAGGGTGGAAGAGAATTTTCTTTTCTCCTCTATTTCTTTGTTATATCAAACCAAATTTTCAGTTGTCCTCAGATCATTACAGTACTTAGATCCATTTAATTACTATGATGAATTATCCAGCTGCCATTGATCTCCTTGTTCCTACTTGCCCAAGTACTAATGGGATGTTAATTTTGTCTTTTGAAAGTACAAAGTCTGATGTGGATTTTCTATTTATGTATGTTAATGACTAGTCAAAAAGAATTTGAAACTGGCAGTTCATGACTAATTGGTCTGTTTGTTTTACTGCCTTCTTTGGTGCTGCTGATAACATTCCTCTCCCCTCCCCCCTCCAAATCAAATTGACTATCAGCAGGGAAAACCACTTAGACTTATTTAAGAAAAGGGGGAAAGGCAAGGTTGGAACAGAAACAAGACAAGTATTGTAAGGCATGCAGCTGAATCATTTTGGAATGGAGGTGGGGGGGAGAGAAGTGATTAGCAGCCTCTGGATGGAAAATGCAAGGGCATCCAAAGTGGGGAGGGGACAGAGATGAGATTTAATGAGTTATGTGAACAGGATAAAACTGCAGTGTAATTAACTCCCTGCAAATCTTATTGATGCTTCAGCAATGAACCTGCAAGTTGGGAGCAGCCTTCATCTCCCTTTGAATTAAAGCTTAATTTAGTGTCAAAGGGCAACTAAAAGCTCTGAATTCTAAAGCAAAAAAAAAATCAATGAACTATGTGAGGGGGAGATTCAGTCTCTACTCTTGCTCATCCTGGTTTCTTAAAGAAAGGTTGTTGAAGGCCAAATTGGAGAGAAAGCAATATATACAGTACATATAATATACACTATATACAGGTTTGCACTTCAGGACACATTTGGATCTGCAGAAATCCAGCTTGGAGTCCCCTTGACCCATATTATGCTACTTTCCCCCCCACCACTGTATTCATTTATTTGAGTGTAATTTACACTCCACCTTTATACCTCTATTACGTTCAAGGCCTGATGTTTCACATGCTTCTGATTAACAAAGCACCTTCCAATTTAGAAATGAAACTAAAGAAAATCCCCTTTATCTTACAGAGCAGTTGCAGGATGGACTGCATTCCTGTAGCTTTTCTACGAATCTACATTGTTCCCTTTTCACTTCCTATTATTCTTTCACACTCTCACTAGGCCTTTTCATTTTGCTTCTCAGCTGTTTATTGTTCCATACTCCTTTTCTCTTTCAGGATCACAATTGTTCCGAGTCAAATACCCCTCTCACCTGGAAGACTTTGTGAGTGGCATCCACTTCCCCAAGCAATTAAACCTGTTTTGAATTTTGAGTTTTCTAGGGTCCTGTTACTATTCCACCTGATTTTTTATTATCTGCTAATTTGATAAACATCCTCGCGATGTCTTATGCAAATAATTAGTGAAAATGTTGAAGAGAACCGATCCTTGTAGTATCCCATCAGACACTTTCCTCCAATTTAAAGAGGGAATGAATGAGCATTATTTGAGTACAATTTTCAAGCCATTTATATTTTGACTTAAGTGTCATGCCAGTTCTGCTCACACTTAACTAGCTTGCAATTAGCAAGCTTTAAAAAGGTAAAGGTTCCCCCGCACATGTGTGCTAGTCGTTTCCAACTCTAGGGGCCGGTGCTCATCTCTGTTTCAAAGCCGAAGAGCCAGCGCTTGTCCGAGGACGTCTCCATGGTCATGTGGCCGGCATGACTAGACACCAAAGGCGCACGGAATGCTGTTACCTTCCCGCCGCAGTGGTCCCTATTTTTCTACTTGCATTTTTACGTGCTTTCGAACTGCTAGGTTGGCAGAAGCTGGGACGAGTAACAGGCGCTCAACTCTGTTACGCGGCACTCGGGATTCGACCCGCCAAACTGCCGACCTTCTGATCGACAAGCTCAGCGTCCTAACTCACTGAGCCACCGCGTCCCCTTAGCAAGCTTTACAAGGCAACAATAGTGGCTCTTGCTTGAAAGAATCCCCTCAAAGTACAACTCAGCATTTGCAGTGATCACTTTTTTCACTGAAGGCAGCAAAGGTAAATGGATTGTGTGCCATCAAGTTGTTTTTGACTCTTAGCAACTGGATCAATATTCTCCATGATGGTCTGTCCCTAACCTGGTCTTCCAATGGGGTACCCATAATTGTTGCAACTGAATCCATCACTTACGGATGGTTGTCCCCTTTTTCTCTTTCCTTCCACCTTTCAAACATGAGATCTTGGAGAACTGGGTCTTTCATAATGGGTCCAGAATGTAGTCAGTTAAAATACAATTGCATGAATTATTTCTGAATTTTGAGTTTTCCTCATACGCTATATTTCCTGCACTGAGCTGCTGAATTAAATGGACCAAAACAGCAGAGAAATAGGATTCAGTGAGAGGAAAGAAAGGGGCTGTAAATGAACAATTTGCCTCGGGCTCTGTCATAACAAGGTCCTGGCTAGAACATCCCAAGAGTTTGTTCATGCTCTGCTTGAAGGTGAGACTCCCCCATTCTTTAAGATGTGGGTTCCTTTTGTAATGTCAGCTTCAAAGAATTTGCTTTTATCTTTTTACTGTCAAGAGGGAGCAGGGGTTTCTTCATGGTGATGCCAAAACTTTGGAACTAACCTTGTAGCAGCAAATAAATAGGAGCTTATTTCAGAAGAGAACCTTTCTGTTGTTTTTCTGCTGTAGGTTATATACTGCAATCTTCTTGATGGTTGTTTTTATACTGTATTTGGTTGTTTTTATACTGTTTTTGTCACATCTGTCTTGCAGAAAACAATCTTTTACTAGCTGCAAAAACTTTCTTTAAGAAATGGAAGTAGGAAAAACATTTCCTAGCATAAATATACAATGAGACAACTCTGGCTTTTGCCCAGGTATTAAAATTAAGTGTTGAATTACAGCAGTTGTGGCTGCTATAAATACCAAAAATAGCCTTCTAAATTAAGGTCAGAAAACAATACAGATAATTTAAATAAATGGTCAATTAACATACCTGAAACAGTGAGGAAAATTATAGTAAGATTCCTGAATAAATGGAAAACCAAATAAAAGGATATAATTTTTATATGTTCATTTTCCACTATTTCTAGGGTGATGCTCTTCAGACTATAATGAAATACATCTGAGGACACCAGTCTGAAGAATGTTTGTGGCAGAAAAGCCACATATACGGGTATGTCCCCAGGGTGTTGAAGGGTGTTGCCTTCAAACACTTCTATACACTGCTGATTTATAGTTTTTAAACAGAATAATTTTAGTCATTGTCCCTTGTGTTCAGAATGCTGAGGTTGGCAGAAATAATGACAGTCAAGGATTATCTTCAAACTGTCTTTCAGAGCTTGTGGAGCACAAAAAGTGGTAGAATAGATTCAGAGCATCCCTAATTACCAGAAGTATTCCTAATTCTTTTTCAATCATAGATGCACAGAGAAGTAAAGGAATTATATTACACATATAAGTATGTGAATCATAGATGCACAGAGAAGTAAAGGAATTATATTACATATATAGGTAACTTTCTCATAAATCTAACTCTTACCAGAACTGTAGACTTTGACATCCTCTCTGCTGAGAAAAGAACTGTTTTAGACTTGACAGTAGCATCTCTTAAAAAAAGAAAGGCAACAAAAAGAAATCCATTTTAGAAAGTGCTAGCAAATTTAGATTAGAGTCCTGTTCAGTGAACAGCAATTAGAAAAGCATTGAGTTTCCAGTTCAGATAGCAAAATGTGCCAATGGGTTTGTACTGGATCAGGAAAGAAATTAACATGACTGCACAGAACACAGCCAACAGCAAGATGACACACGGCTGTGCTGCTGAAGTGTGTGTTCTACATAATAAAAAAAAATTGGAATAGCTTTTTTACCAGATCAGTATTTCTCAGCCTTAGCAACTTTAAGAAGTATGGATTTCAAGTCCCAGAGTCCTAGAAATCTACACATTTTAAAGTGGCCAAGGTTCAGAAACACTGCTTTATCTAAGTAGGTCAATAAAGGTTATAAAGCATTATTTATGGTCCCTATATCATCCTGCTATCAACAAAACTTTTTTCCCCTTTTGAAATCTGCCTATTTTAAAATGGCCATTTATATCTCTTACCACATACACATAATAAAAGAAGACCAAAGAGAATATAAACTTCAAACAAAACCAGCATCATAGTGAAGAAAATGGTGCCTTATATCAGTGTACGGTAATTCTTTCTTCTGTAGTTCATTGGTGATGGACAGCTTGAAGGCCTCTTTCTGCTTAAGCATGAGTAATCTTAAAATGGACTGGCAGCCTCCTGAAAAGAGGATGGGTTGGGCTATTTTGGTGACAGAGATCGCATTTAACACTTTTGGCAAAATGAATAGACCAAGAAAACACAGTGGACAAGGCCAATATTATTTGTTTTTGGTTTATGGGAAGGGGAAATTTGTGGTTTTGTTATACTTCAAACTTTATTAAACCTGCTTCAATTGCTGCTTTTGTGTCTTTTCTGACTGAAAATAGAGAACTTCTACCACCAATTTTAGCCACTGTAGAAAGTCTGATGACTACTTTCCAAAGGAGATGGAAAGTGTCCTGTTCAAAGGATACAACCAAGGTCTAATAAATTAAGATTGGGGACTCAAAAGATACTTTCATCAAGATTAGTCCAAGTCCACTTGACTTGGGTCTCTATCCATGAATTCCTGGTTGGATGAAACACAGTGATTTTTTTTCTGGTTCTATGCATTTCTTGCTCAATATTTTTAATTTTGGCACAGATTCATCCAAAGGCCCTCTGATCAGAGGCTGTATCCAGTCTTAAAGCCACAGTTCTTTCACCTGTGAAATAGACAACAGTTTAAAATCGAGACCATGTAACTTTGAAAGTCAGGACAAATGACTACTCTAATGAAATTTTGGGATTTTTAATCATCTGCAAACACCAATCCTATGGCAATAAAATATACTTCAAGTATTATATATTTTTCATATACACATATCATTTATAAATAGTTCATATGTCTTGGAATATTTGGATATATGTATATAAGAAAATGGGCAATGAAGAAAATGCCAACATTATTGCATATAAATATAAATTTTCCTGCTAACATTTCTGAACTAGAGACATCATCATCCATGGAAGAAAGAAGAACAGAAGACTAGAACTCAGGTAATAAGCAATTTACATTAGATAATTCTGGTGATGACAGTTCTCCGCTTTTCAGGAATCTCACACAACTTTTTTCAGATGCTAAATACAGAGTCAAAAGATGGAGTAATACAAATTATAAATACAACTTTTCCCCATTAATCTACATTCAGTGCTCCATCCATTATCCAGCAAAGAAGTTGCAGCCTGATTCCCACCACAAGCACAAGGAAATGCCACTGATTTTAATTGCAATGTATTTCTAAGTAATTATGTTTATTTAGCCAAGTTTCCCACTTTAATCAGTTGTTGAACTAACTGACAAAAGTCAGTCAAGAGGGCTTTGACTAGCCACTCAGACAGCTTTCAGGACTTTGGAAAGGATCATAAAGGATGTACTGTAGCTATAATGACAAAGTTGCCATTTCTGTACAATATGCAGGGGAACATCCCCTACCCCCACCAGTATTTTGACAACCATATTTGGAATATTCCCACGGCAATATACACCATCTGAAATGTGATTGGGTATTGACAGCCCACAAATAATTGCAACACTGAGACCATTTGCTTTCCCCGAGGGCCTCAGTTGCCGCAAAATGTCTTTGTCTGCACTGGCACTGAAGGGTACAATCTGCACTGCCACCCCATTCCCTTCTAGGCATGGAAAGTGAGACATGACTGCTAAGAAGGAGGGAGAAAGTCTGCATGGTAGCTGATTTGGGCTGGGAATTGTTCTGCTTTAGATGGAGAGAGGGTTGTTCAAAACCAGACCAAGTCGATTTCTGCATTTGAAAATATCACACAGAATGTTGATCACGACTGTCCAAAAATTGCAAGAAACTATAAGCCAACCAAATGTGAAAATGTTACAGGAGAACCACACAATTTCCATGAGTAAAAACAGGCTGTCTTCCAAATGTATTAACTGTGGTTGCCAACTTTAAAACACACACACACACACACATTCTGGCAGGGTTTCTTGCTTGGCACAATGAGGGATCTAGATTACATAGCTGGCTACATCAGTAGATCTGCCTGGTATTCAGCACAGTAGACTTGTAAGTGCAATTAGACTAAAGGGGATGGGGCTAAGCATGGCAAGTTAAAACAGCTCTTCCTGCCAGCCTCCCTCAGCCCTGCTCTGTATTTAAACAGATGCACAAGAGATAATTTAAGAGCCATATGAAGCCTCTGAGGATAATTAATCATATCCCTGCCCCCATACAAATTAATCAAGCAAGTTTAAGTGTTAACAGTTCTACTTGCTCTTGATGGGCAGAGATGACTAATGTCTCCTTTGAAGTTTGCCAAAAAACAATGCTGTCCTTCTTCCCAGATGGCAACCTCTCCTTGACTCCAACCCAGTTCTTCTTCCTGGTTGGGTCCAGATCGACATATAGATGACCATTGCCATTATATTTGAAGGCAGCATATGTCACTAACTAAAACCTGGTTAATTGGGAGTGCTTGGGTGACCCATCCCAGTCATAAACTTTGTATCCACATGTAAGTTCTTCAGTGGTGTGAGGCTATTGGAGACCAAGAAAGAGACAAATGGCTTGACCCAGGCCAGAATACATACAAAGCAAATATGGGCATGGAGCCCTAAATATGAAGCCCCTCCTTTGAATTTACATTTCCTGTTGCAGCAGAAAATCCATTTCAAACTGACCAGCTGACTAGGGACTTCACAAAAGTAATTTAAGAACAGAAGTGAAGGTATGCACTACAAACTCTGTTCCCCCAAGTCTTTCCATTTCCTATAATTATTGTTTGCCATAGTGCCATAGTATGAATGTGCCCATTATTCAAACATGATTGGGACTTTTCTTTTTCTCTATTTCCTGGCCCATTTCCTTAGTAATGACAAATGACTGGTATTATCACAGCCACCTGGAGAAACAAAACAGATTAGGAAAGTGAAATACTTCTTCTCATTTTACTCCACTTTATGTAATGGTAGAGCCCCAATATCCCCTGGGTTACTCCCTTGTTATTTCTTTTTCAATAAGTGTACCCACCAATGAACAGCATTCTGGGAAGAATTACAACTCCTTATTCCACATAGCAGCACAGTTTTACAGATTCATGTACAGTGAAAACCACACACCTTGTGGATATTCCTTGCTTTTTCTCCTTTCAGTACAAAATTTTGCCTAGCTGCAGTTTGCATTAGATGTTTAACCAAAGGATAATAAAAATACTAAATATACTGTAAATATTATATTTAATAACTTCTGCAAGGGACAAGGCTTCTCTCTCTGTATATTTTGCATTAATCATGGGTAGAATTAGAACAAGTCTTTAATTCTGATGGTATATAATTTTCTTCTTTAATTTCTGATGAAAGATTGAATTTTGGTGTTCCTACCTAAGTTAAAATATATTTCTATCTAATTATACATCTAGGGCCAGGCCTGCTGTTGAGCATAATCAGGCACTAGCTACAAGAATTATATGGTAAGAATTGGAGAGCTGAGTTAAATGTTGAAGAGTACAGGGTCATCATGTGATCTGCCTTGTGTACCTCAAGACAGGGGATGGGCAATTCTATGCCTACTAATGGTTTGGGGATTCAGCTTCCATCAGCTTCATCCAGTGTAGTGAATGAGAAGTGACTGAACTAATTCAGAACACTGAAGAACAGTAGGTTGCATAGCCTTGCCCTGAGCTAACTTTCTTCTCTCAAATCTTATAAAAGATAGTATCTCCCTGTCAATGATAGATAACTATCCATCTAGGCAGCTTCTGAAAATATACAGTACTATGAATGGAAAAATGCCATATTTAATATCAATTGCTCCTTTGATGGTCTCCAAGATCTGAAAGCAAAGCAAGAGCAATATCAGTCAGGAACAGTCATAAAACCTTCCCCCACAAAGCCAGTTATTTTTCCAATCTTTCTGCCTTACAGCCAGAAACTCACCTCCCTTTCCACATTGTATTCTGACCTTTATCTGTCTATTGAAGTTGCAGCTTCCTTCAGGCTGCCACTATGTGCCTTGTTTTTCACAGTGCACAAGGACGGCCAAAAAGATTGTTTTTCAAATCTCTCTGTGTTAGAAATTATTCCGTGAATTAAGCAGGGAGTTTTTTGTTCCCTATGGTGTACCATCAACAATGGTGGAGTGGCAAGGTTTGTCTCTGAAATGGAATGAGAAGGAAATCTTTTTATCTTTTGAACCAGGAAGTAAAGTATCTTGTTCAGAAAACCATGTCCATCAGAATAAAAGGATTCTTGTCTCAGGTGTATCTTCACAAAGACACAGTGGAGTGCAAGATTTTTCAATTTACCCTAAACTTGGCATATGGCCATCCAAGAGAAATGGAAGCAAAATAAGACCAAGGCAATATTTTTATGAGAGTGGATACGGCTAGGATGAATATATCTCTTCTGTCCCTTTATTGGACGGGGTAATGGGTGGACAAAACGAATATACCTTACCCATTTTCTAAGCTCTATGGTCAGTAGATCAAGGTGGCAATACATATCATGGCTCTTCATTCAAGGCACCTCAAAGGATGCTACATACATTAATTCTGGTGAATTATGGCTGTAGGTGCCAGACATACTGCATTTATTATGAATCCTTCAGGGTCTCTTGAATGCATGCCTGTTTTTAAACTCTTTTCTTCACCTGTATTGCTCTGAAAGTTTCTAGTATATTCTTCTGGTGGTTTCAAGCATCTGATTTCCACTTTCCATATCCTTTGCCAAGTAAATAAGTTGAAGTTTTATTTTCAGAGAAAGTGACTCCCTATTTGCTCTCTTGTATATAGAGTTATATATAAATCTAAACCTAGAGGCTGATATCATGTCATAGCTCCAGAGAATAAACCTCAAAGTAATAAACAATAAGAAAAAGTTCCCAATTACTATACAGATAAGCTATAGTTTGTCCAGGTGGTTGATGAATTATCAGTCTAGATACAAGGATAATATTTTTTTAGGCAGCTCAATAGAGAAATTGATTATAGATCTGTACTGATCTTTTAAAATCTTGTACTATTATGCTGCTATTTGCTTTCTATCCAGCATGGCTGTTTTTGGAACCATGTCTGCTTTGTCATACTAGCCATACTGCATAATGTTCTCTGTATTATACTGAATGACCTGCATTTTACTTTGTGCAATGTGAAAAAATAATCCCCACTGTATTAAAAACAAAAGACTTGCTTTGTCCAGTTCATCAGATTTCTTTCTCTTTTATTATAATCCAGCTGGCCCAAAGGGCTAGAAAGTGAATTCATAATATATTCCATGAAATTGACTTCAGGCAAATGAACCGGGTTATCTTTCTTATTCTGAACATAACATCACAGTTTTATATATGGATGCATTGAGGGCTTTTGAAACTCCATTTAGATGCTACTCTTTTTATTCTCCCATTAGATGTAAAAGAAGTATCCTTGTGCCTGGATATATGTTACACATACACCATCCCAGTCTTCTCTGTGTGGCATGGCCTACTTTTTATCATGCCAGCTCAGGTAGAATTTGAAGATGTTCCTTAGGGATATGTCAGAGAGTTACTATGTCTGTTCACTTTTTTCTTCTGCATAACTGTATTAATGTGGGCAGAACGGTGAACTGGGTGGGGAAGCTGAGTCTTTCACTTGGGAAATACGCACTCAGTCCCAGTTTTTGTTTGAAAATACAGTGGAAGAACTCTTAAGTGACTCTTCAAATTTAGTTATCTTTGTCAAGCAAATAGTCTTAGATATATTTACTTTATTTAAATAATATTTTAAGCCACCCAACTCCAAATGTATGGGTCTACATAACATACGATAAAACTAATACATATCTTTTAAGAGCCTCCCCCAAAATTTGAACATTCAGTATTCATTTGACAGAATCACCGAATGAAGCAGAAGGCCTAATGCTTTTCTATGCATTGCAAAAACAAATGGTGTTGGAGAGAAGCTGCCCAAATACAGCACAAGCAGCCCATATACAATAATTCTGTTTGCACAGGGTTCAAAATCATGCTAGGTATCTGAGAGATTGAGCGTGTGAGGACCCAAAGATCTGAATCAGTTATTGTTATTGGTTGATTTTAATTTTTTAATTTAATTTTATTAAATTTATATACCGCCCTTTCCCGAAGGACTCAGGGCGGTTTACAGGGTATTTAAAATCAAACAGTACAAAATACAAAAGTTAAAAAACAATTTAAAAAGATTAAATTATCCCTTAAAATAAAAACCCCAGTTAAAAATTCTCAGCCTGGGCCGGAGAGCTCAAAGAGCCAGGTCTTCAGGTCCCGGCGGAATGGACGAAGGTCAGGGGCGGTCCTAAGCTCCACG
The DNA here is from genome assembly GCF_964194415.1 of Vipera berus. Taxonomy (NCBI): domain Eukaryota; kingdom Metazoa; phylum Chordata; class Lepidosauria; order Squamata; family Viperidae; genus Vipera; species Vipera berus. The sequence continues at coordinate 34,099,534 of NC_138203.1, read as the reverse complement.
GGCAGCTGGTTCCAGAGGGCAGGCGCACCCACAGAGAAGACCCTCCCCCTGGGTATTATCCGCCGGCAATCTTTTACCGGCGGCACCCTGAGAAGACCCTCCCTGTGTGAGCGCACTGGACGAAGGGAACTTGATGCTGGCAGGAGGTGTTCCTTCAAATATCCCGGACCCAAGCCATTTAGGACTTTATAGGTCATCACCAGCACCTTGAATCTCACCTTGATGCATTCTGATTTGCATAACTATTCCCTTGAGAGGAAATATAATGCTAAGATTGATCTATAAGTAAGTGGGACTAAGCACAGGTGAGAGTGTCAAAGACTCAGACTTTAATAACTGGTCTCACAAAGAAAGAAGTTGAATAGATAGGCAGTTGAGGTGGGTCAGGGGAGTAAGGGAGATAAAGAGAAGCTGGAGGCCAAACATCTTGGCAGGTTAGCAAAAATATTAGAAAGTGTAGTGGTTAGAATGTTGACCAAAATTAGAGTGCCAGGTTCAGGTCCCAACACAAATCTGAAGTTCACCAGATGAATAATTCTTTTCTAGATTAGTCTGCCTTCTAGAGCTAATTTCTCTAAGAGCAGAGAAATATGTACTTTACATTATGCAGATCCTCTCTACAAGATTTTACATGACTTCCATCTCTCTCCTAGTGCAGTGCCCCCCCAACCTTTTGAGCACCAGGGACTGGTTCCATGGAGAGAGGTTTTTCCGCAGACCGGAGGGAGCATGGTTTCATGTGCTGCCTGCATCCCATCGATGGAGTTTCACTTGTTTGTGTGGCCCAGTTGCTGGAATGCCATGGACTGGTGCCAGTCAATAGAATAGAATAGAATAGAATAGAATAGAATAGAATAGAATAGAATAGAATAGAATAGAATAGAATAGAATAGAATAGAATAGAATAGAATAATAATAATAATAATAATAATAATAATAATAATAATAATAATAATAATAATAATAATAATGATAATAATAATAATAATAATAATAATAATAATAATAATAATAATAATAGTAATAATAAGGTGGAAGGGACCTTGGAGGTCATCTAGTCCAACCCCCTGCTCAGGCAGGAAACCTTATACCATTTCAGGCAAATGGCTGTCCAGTCTCTTCTTAAAAACCTCCAGTGTTGGAGCATTCACCACCTCTGGAGGCAGGTTGTTCCACTGGTTAATTGTTCTAACTGTCAGGAAGTTTCTCCTTAGTTCTAGGTTGCTTCTCTCCTTGACTAGTTTCCATCCGTTGCTTCTTGTCCTGCTTTCAGGTGCTTTGGAGAATAGCTTGACTCCCTCTTCTTTGTGGCAGCCCCTGAGATATTGGAACACTGCTATCATGTCACCCCTCACCACTCTTCTCTTTGTTAAACTACACATACCCAATTCCAGCAACCGTTCCCTATATGTTTTAGCCTCCAGCCCCCTAATCATCTTTGTTGCTCTTCTCTGTACCCTTTCTAGAGTCTCGACATCTTTTTTACATCGTGATGACCAAAACTGGATGCAGTATTCCAAGTGTGGCCTTACCAAAGCATTGTAAAGTGGTATTAGTACTTCACTTGATCTTGATTCTATCCCTCTGTTAATGCAGCCTAGCACTGTGTTGGCTTTTTTGGCAGCTGCAGCACACTGCTGGCTCATATTTAAGTGATTGTCTACTAGGACTCCGAGATCCCTCTCACAGTTACTACTGTTGAGCAAGGTACCACCTATACTATACCTGTGCATTTGATTTTTCCTGCCTAAATGTAGAACCTTACTTTTTTCACCATTGAATTTCATTTTGTTAGATAGCGCCCAGTGTTCAAGTCTGTCCAGATCCTTCTGTATCTTAAGCCTATCTTCTGGAGTATTGGCTATTCCTGCCAGCTTGGTGTCGTCTGCAAATTTGATGAGTTCCCCATCTATCCCCTCATCCAAATCGTTCATGAAGATATTGAAGAGCACTGGGCCCAGAACAGAGCCCTGGGGCACCCCACTACACACTTCCTTCCATGTAGATGCAGTTCCATTGAGGACCACACGCTGAGTACGGCCTCTCAGCCAGCTACGAATCCATCTGGTGGTGATGCTATCTAACCCACATTTTTCTATCATATCAAGTAGTAGGTTGTGATCTACTTTAGAATAGAATAGAATAGAATAGAATAGAATAGAATAGAATAGAATAGAATAGAATAGAATAGAATAGAATAGAATAGAATAGAATAGAATAGAATAGAATAGAATAGAATAGAATAGAATAGAATAATAACTTTATTGTCACTTTGTACACTAATTGGCATGCATTAAAATGAAATTTCATTGCATTCAGCTCTCAAAGGGTCACCACCTCCAATATACACTACATAAATATGACAGAAAGAAAGAAAGAAAGAAAGAAAGAAAGAAAGAAAGAAAGAAAGAAAGAGAGAGAGAGAGAGAAAGAAAGAAAGAAAGAAAGAAAGAAAGAAAGAAAGAAAGAAAGAAAGAAAGAAAGAAAGAGAAAGAAAGAAAGAAAGAAAGAAAGAAAGAAAGAAAGAAAGAAAGAAAGAAAGAAAGAAAGAAAGAAAGAAAGAAAGAAAGAAGAGAAAAATTATGCATGTACCCACATATACAGTATTATATGACACACAGAAACAGCAGTCTAGTTCGGGTTATGTATACATGTGCATGGGGAGAAAGGGGGAGGGAATTCTTTAAGAGGATATGGTGTTTTTATGTACCACTTCCTGATGATATCCATAGGGTAAATGTAGATTATAGGTATTATAAACCATTATGCCAAGATAAAAAGATCCCTGCTCATGGGCATGAGATCCCAAGGAAGAGTCAGGGGGGCAGAAACAGGCCAAATAAGAGAGTGAGAAAAGAAGCAGGAAGTTGAAAAAGAAGCTGGACAATACTTTTTGGAAATAATAAAAAGGGGATCTTAAGTTTACTACATACAGTAAAACCTCAGTTTTCGGGAACTTGGTTCAGCAGATGGATGGATAATAATGCAATGGATAAAATTTTACTTTAAACTTCAAATTAAATAACAGACAAAAATTTCAAAGCTGTCTGGACAATTAACATCATTGTAATATTAAGTAACTGATTTTTTTTACATCAATTGTTTAAATTTATGTCATTTGCATAATTACTACTGATGCAAACGTCACAAATCAATGCAATTAACAACCGTTATGTAATTATGCAAATGACAATAATTACATATATTCACATTAAACAGACGCTCACGTTTAACAGTTCCTCTTCCTCTAGAACAGTCCGTATGGGTATAGTTTACTTATCAGCAATCTATGCATCAATATTTTTACATACCTCAACAGTTGATGAAATTTTCACATTTTATAAAATTACTGGATTTTGTTGTTTTTTTGTTGACCTGCTAGAACTATAGTTCATGAAACACCATGGTGTATCTATCAAGGTTCTGAAAAGCAGCCAAAATTGCCAAGCCAAAAAACCCTTCCCAAATAGCCTTAGATGAAAACAATTAACATCTCAAGTTTATATTCTCTTTCAGAAAGCAGTATTGAAAAGCAACAATACTGGCATTCATTGACAAAAGCTCATCTTGGCTCATCTGGAGCCTTTGCCAGCACATGTTCATTCATTATTACTTTAGCTGGATGTGCAAAGCCTAGGTCTTTTGATGGGAATGCTTTAAGCAGTTATTACTCTAAAACAATCAACTGAAGGACATGGTCCTTGAAGAAAAAAAAAAGAAATGAAATAAAATTGGCTCCACAATTTTGTACTGTCTACCATCCTTTGAGCCAGTGCCACCCATATCAAATAGTTTCAGTCTTTAGAAAGGCATGGATAATAAAAATGGATAAATCTGCCTTTTATATTTAGAACTAAAATGAACAAAGATGGAATGAATAAGCAGGCCAGCCAGAAAAGTCAGTACCATATTTATTTTATTTTATTTTAATTGAATTTCTATACCGCCCTTCTCCCGAAGGACTCAGGGCGGTGAACAGGGCATATAAATAGAAGTACAAAAGTTAAAAAGGATTAAATTGTTGCCCAAGTTAAAACAATCAAAATATAAAAACATTAAAACCCTAACATTCCCCCATCAGGCCAGGCCAGCTTGTTCGAATAAATGGGTCTTTAACCCGTGTGTTGTTGAGACTTGAAGACCGTCACCAATAACGAGAAATATATAATCATATATATTTAAGTCATCTTTTTTTTTAAATCCCATTTATATCCCGCCCTTCTCCGAAGACTCAGGGCGGCTTACAATTTAAGCACAAATCAATGTGCTTAGCAATACCTTCATTCTATGTATATGCCTGCTTATTAGGGCTTTCGCCGCCCCCCCAAAGCGGCATTATTACAAAGTCAGTTTATTGCCCCCAACAATCTGGGTCCCAATCTTGATATCAGTAGGAGAATATTCACTTTATTTGACTTAGCCAAGTGCTATTCCTTTCTAAAAGAATTCAGCAAGGAACTATTCTATCTTGACCAAGGTTCACATTATTAGAAAAATACAAATTACAAGCATTTGCAGATGACTTGGTTTCTATACTAGAAGATCCATTGGAAATAAGAACTAAACTTCTGGAAAAAATAGAAAAATTTGGAAAAGTGGCAGGGCTGACAATAAACAGGGAAAAGACCAAAGTGCTAACAAAGAATTTAACAGAAAAACAACAAAAAAATCAGCTAACAAAAGAAACAAATCTTCAGATAGTTAAAAAAGTTAAGTACTTGGGAATTTATCTAACAGCAAGATGTGTAACAGTAAAAGAAGATAACTACATAAGACTGCTAAAACAAATAAAATTGGATTTGGAAAATTGGAAAAACCTTCAACTGTCAATGTTGGGGAGAATAGCAACAGTAGAAATGAGTATCTTACCAAAAATACTCTTTTTAATTCAAATGATCCATGTAAAGCTATGAAAAGCTTTCTTTGATGAACTGAATACAATAATACTGAAATTCATCTGGCAAGGAAAAAAAGCTAGAATTAAAGTGATGCCCTTGACGTGATGTCCCGTTGCCTGGAGGCGGTGAGGGTCTGGATGGGGAGGAACAGGCTTCGTCTAAATCCCGACAAGACCGAGTGGCTGTGCATACCGGCATCTCGGGTTGTCCACTCTATTCCATCTTTATCTATAGGGGGGGAGGTGTTACCCCCCCGTAGATAGGGCTCGCAACTTGGGTGTCCTCCTTGACTCACAGCTCAGTTTAGAAGATCATATAGGAGCTGTGACCAGGGGGGCTTTTGCCCAGGTTCGCCTGGTGCGCCAGTTGCGGCCCTATTTGGACCGAGATGCCCTACGCACAGTCACTCATGTGCTCGTGACCTCTTGGATAGACTACTGCAACGCTCTCTACATGGGGCTGCCCTTGAATACCACTCGGAGGCTCCAGCTGGTGCAGAATGCGGCCGCACGAGTTGTGATGGGGGTCTCCCGATACTCCCATGTAACACCTCTGCTCCATGAGCTGCATTGGCTTCCAGTTGTCTTCCAGGTGAGATTCAAGGTGAAGACCTATAAAGCCCTAAATGGCATGGGTCCGGATTATTTACGGGAGTACCTTTTGCCGGCGTTAACTTCCCATTGTCTTGTGCGCTTCCACAGAGAGGGCCTCCTCAGGGCGCCGTCGGTCAGGGAATGTTGACTGGCGGCCCCCAGGGGGAGAGCATTCTCTGTGGGCGCGCCTGCCCTTTGGAATCAGCTCCCTATTGAGCTCCGGATGGTTCCCAACCTTCGCTCTTTCCGCCGCGACCTGAAGACTTGGCTATTTGAACTTGCTGGTCTGGACTGGGGGACTGGAATTTTAGATTTTAAATTTTAAATTTTACATTTTAGAACGTGTTTTATTGTTTAGGGCTAGTTAGTTTAATTTATTTAAATTTTTGTATATTATGTGTTGTATATAGTGTTTTAATTGCCCTGTACACCGCCCCGAGTCCTTCGGGAGAGGGGCGGTATATAAATCCAAATAATTAATAAATAAATAAATAAATAAATAAATAAATAAATAAATAAATAAATAAAGTAAAAATGCTACAAGAAGCAAAAGACAGTGGAGGATTTGGACTCCCGGATTGGAGGTTATACTACCAAGCAACTTTCTAACATGGCTTAAAGAATGGATAATGCTTAGAGATAAAAGACAATTGTACCTAGAGGGGCATGACCTACAAATTGGTTGGCATGCTTTTCTGTGGTATGGAAAGAATAAAATACATAGATACTTCCAAAACCATTTTATAAGGAATGCACTTCTCTCAGAATGGGGAAAAATAAAAGAAAAAAATTATATTAAGATATCTGAATGGCTTTGAACAATGGAAGCTTTGGCTTACCCAAATTTAATTAACTACAATAAAGTTGTGACTTATAAAGATATTTTGGATAATGAAGGAAAATTGAAAGACAGACAAGACTTACAAGAACAAGGTATTGATTTAGCATGGTGGCCATATCTGCACATTGAAACGAGATATGAAAAAGATGTGAAAACAACGGGATTTTATAAAGAACAGACAGAATTTGATCAGATATTGTTAAAAACAGATGAAAAGTTGATTAAGAAACTATAGATTTCTGTTAAACTTAAAGATGGAGGAAGAACAAGTAAAAGAAACAATGATAATTTGGGCAAAGAATTTTGGATATAATATAGAATTAGAAGAGTGGCAAAAATTATGGGAAAAATATTAAATTAACTAAAGCAATACCATATAAAGAAAACTTAAACAAAATGTTTTATAGATGGCTTATGACACCAGTGAGACTAGCAAAAATGTTTAAAAATACTTCAAACAACTGTTGGAAATGTAAACGAAAACCAGGTACTTATTATCACATCTGGTGGACATGCCCTAAAGCAAAAAGATTTTAGGTTAAAATACATTTATGGTTGGAGAAGATGACTAAAAAACAAATAGACTTTAAACCAGAATTGTTTTTGTTAGGAATAATAGGAGCTAATTACGAGAAAGATTGCAGATATCTAATAGGACATATATTAACAGCAGCAAGAATTGTATTTGCCCAACATTGAAAAAATGAAAACTTAACAACCGAAGCAGTACTAATTAAGAAAATTCTAGAGTGTGCAGAAATGGATAGATTGACTTTAAAGATTAAAGAGAAAGAAGACTTAGTGTACTTTAGAACATGGGATAATCTCTATCAATGGCTAGAAAAATGAGTCAGAGAGAAAGGAACGTGATATGTAATTTTGAATATATATTAGTAAGAAAGGCTATTGAGTGAGTAATTAACATATTGTTTATGATAATTAACTATATCTATTACTGTTAGTTAAATACATGTACCCAGACACTATGCTGTTTGCTAAATATTGAAAATGTTATTTGGGAAAACCCCAGCCCCAGCCCAAACCCTAACCCAAATACCAATCCTAATCCTGTCCCCACTTTATCCCTAACCTATAAAAACTACGTAATAAAATCTACATTATTAGAATTTTGTCATAACAGATATCCTGGTAATACAAAGCAATTTATCAAATTTGCTAAATGTAGAAGAGATTAAGATTCATATCTGCCAAATAAGGTTACTCTGGATTGAAATTATTAAATCGAATGTGACTTAAGCACTCCTAATTTTCATCTTAGTATTACTATTTCAACCCTTGTAAATTATGAAATACCAGACTTCCACTAGCTCAAATAACTATTAATAATACACTAAAATATTCTTTTAGTATAATTTTTGAAGCATAAATATGATGAAATTTCATAGCTTTAAACAGTCACCCAACTAAGTTATACACTGCCCTCTGATTTTAATATCATATACTGGATGCAGTATTACAATGCCTTGGTAAGGCCACACTTGGAATTCTGCATCCATTTTTGGTCATCACGATGTAAAAAAGATGTTGAAACTCTAGTAAGAGTACGGAGAAGAGCAACAAAGATGATTAGGGGACTGGAGGCTAAAACATATAAGGAACAGTTGCTGGAATTGGGTATGTGTAGTTTAATGAAGAGAAGGGTGAGGGGTGACATGATAGCAGTGTTCCAATATCTCAGGGGCTGCCACAAAGAAGAGGGAGTCAAGCTATTCTCCAAAGAAGGCAGGACAAGAAACAATGGATGGAAACTAATGAAGGAGAGAAGCAACCTAGAACTAAGGAGAAACTTCCTGACAGTTAGAACAATTAACCAGTGGAACAACCTGCCTCCAGAAGCGGTGAATGCTCCAACACTGGAAGTTTTGAAGAAGAGACTGGACAGCCATTTGTCCGAAATGGTATAGGGTTTCCTGCCTGAGCAGGGAGTTGGACTAGATGACCTCCAAGGTCCGTTCCAACTTTAGTATTATTATTGATCATATGATTAGTGTTCCTAATATTTTCTATTAGGATAGAATATTTGAGAAGGGATACAAAATAAAAAGTTTCCTTCTGATTTAACATTTGAATAGTAGCATTTAATATTATTTTTAAGCACATATAATGGAAATAGAATATTCAGATTAGCTATCTACGTGTTTTCCTTTTCTTATGATACTATACTGATGATCTTGTATATCTAAAATACAAACTTGCTTCTTAATTATTTATTTATATTATTTGTCCATCTCACATGGACTCTGGGTGGCATACAGCACTTAAAAATACAATTGATTAAAACAGTCACAATAAAAAATAACTATAAAAATAGCATATAAAAAAGGAAAGAATAATATAAACTAGAGAAAGGAAGACATTGCAAAATCTCTCTGGTTCCCTGGGACCCACAGTCCTGATAATTAGTTGCAGAATGTTCAGAGGATTGAGTTAATCTGACTTCTAGGGGGGTGGAATGGAGAAAATTCCATACGGATACTCTTCAAAAGCAGCCCCATGTACAGCACATTAAAGAAATCTAAATGGGAGGTGACTAGGGAATGAGTGACAGTGAGCAGAGCCCTCAATATAGGAAGAGGCATGACTGGTAAACAACGTGAAGCTATGCAAAGGCCTCCCAAGCCACAATTGCTATCTGCTTTTTAAGCAAGAATCATGAATCCCGGAGGACCCCCCCCCAAAGCTTTCTGAAGTAAAATCACACACACAAAAATGCCAAATTACAGTATATGTGCCAGCTGCTGGATAGAAATAGTTCAACAACCATCCATCTCAGAATTCCAGAAACAGTACACAATAGTTGTTGGAGTGCATTTTTAGTCTGTAGGAGGAGCAGGTCCAAACACATTCTGCCTAAGGCATGGTTGGTATGCTTTGACTTCTATCTCTTTGGATAGTCACCTGATTTGCTTAATGGACCTTTTGCCAAGAGAAGAGTAACAGATGAAAGAATTTTGTGCCAATTCATTCAGTGATACTGAATTTAAAGTAAATTTGGTTTGGGGGGAAAAAAGCAAAAGTGAACCAGCTAGATCTAAAAAGTGAAGTGCAATGGATGACACTTCAGAATTTGAGGCTGCTTCAAAAGATTGGCTTGGGTTCAAATTTATTCAAAGAAAAGGCCTATTCAACTCAGTTGGAGCTAAGGTAAGTTCAATTCTTTTCTAAATGCCCACTGATAACAAATCAAATCAAGACTTTATTATAATCGTTGGCCAGAATCCAATAAATAAAACCTGACATATACACTATAATGGAAAATTCGGTATTCAATTTTCCTACATATGCAATGTTTCTACTGTAGATGGACCTTCTGTCCCTTGATGATGACCTTTTCATGGCATATCCATGTTGCTAAATAGAAAAAAAAATATCACAGAATAAGTAATGTTAGGTTTCCTGCCAGCTATAAGGTATCTTACAGTAACTTCTTCAATAAAGTTGGGAATATATTTTTTAATAATCATAATATTAAGTCAGAATAAAAAGCACAATCTAAAAAAAGGTCCTCCATGAAGTTCATCACACTTGATCTTCATGCAGTAGTGCAGTGGTTCCCAACCTTTTCTATACCCCGCACCCCTAGAAGGCTTCTGATATATTCTTGCACCCCTTACAAAAGTTCAAAATAACGGCAATGAATTATGCATATACACTATAATTTTGAAAACCCAAGTTTTGGCATCCCCTGGAATATCATCTCGCACCCCAAGAGGGTGCGAGCACCCCTGGTTGGGAACCCCTGCAGTAGTGGAACATTCTGGAATCTTCCCTCCGGGATAACTAAAGCGAAAGTCTTAAAGTGAGCTATGGAAAAGGCCCATCTATAATTGGAATAAATATACCTCTGTCTTGCAAACCTACTGAAATCAACAGACTTAATGAGATAATCTGTTCTAGAATGAAACAATCAAAGCATTGATTGCCCATTATTATAAATCTGTCTTACATTTCACTAATGTATTTGTGAACCATAGTTTTTATTCAACATAGCCAAGTGATAAGGCTCAAAGACTTGGGCCTAGAAACAGTTTCAAAAATACTTTGTCAATGTAACCCACAACACACACAAATTTTTAAACAATATTTTTAAGTCAGATAAACATATGGGACATTAGTTGAGGGGGGAGTCTTTATTGCTGAATACAGAACAGTTAAGCAGGTTACACCTGGATGTATGGGAGACCACCCAGGAAGTCGTAGGGTTATCATCAACAGCTGGAAAAAACATCCAGAAGAATCATCTAAGGAACACTATAAACAATGGAATATTTTTAAGGAATGACCAACTGTAACAGAGATGTGTGTAATTTCAGTCACCATCCTGAAGAGCCTGAATGATTAGATTTCTGAGACTATGTATTGAATCAAGAATACATGAAAAAAGAAGTTACCTCTTTGGTTGGGGAAATAAGATTACTCACCAGGCAAGGAAGCAGGAAGCATCTGCCAATCTCCTCAGGGAAAGGAAAAATTAGCATATAAACAGGTCTAACTTTACCCAGGGCATCTTCTGAGAAGTATTACATAAAGCAGGAAGTTTGTGAAACGCTTACCACACACCTATCTCCATTCAGATAGAATCTTTTGAAGTTCTGCATATTAATTGAGAGGAAATTGAAAATCTTACATTTATTAATTCTTCATTACAAGAACTAATTAGGGAGATAAGGAAATAGAGAAGAAAATCAAACTTGATGCATTATTATTGAGAAGAGCAGAGAAGAGCAACAAAGATGATTGGGGACTGGAGGCTAAAACATATAGGGAACGGTTGCTGGAATTGGGTATGTGTAGTTTAATGAAGAGAAGGGTGAGGGGTGACATGATAGCAGTGTTCCAATATCTCAGGGGCTGCCACAAAGAAGAGGGAGTCAAGCTATTCTCCAAAGCACCTGAAAGCGGGACAAAAAGCAACGGATGGAAACTAGTCAAGGAGAGAAGCAACCTAGAACTAATGAGAAACTTCCTGACAGAACAACTAACCAGTGGAACAACCTGCCTCCAGAAGTGGTGAATGCTCCAACACTGGAGGTTTTTAAGAAAAGACTGGCCAGCCATTTGTCTGAAATGGTATAGGGTTTCCTGCCTGAGCAGGGGGTTAGACTGGATGACCTCCAAGGTCCCTTCCAACTTATTATTATTATTATTATTATTATTATTATTATTATTATTATTATTATTATTATTATTATTATTATTATTATTATTATTATTATTATATTTGACAGTGGCGTCTAGTCATGCCGGCCACATGACCACGGAGACGTCCTTGGACAAGCGCTGGCTCTTCGGCTTTGAAACGGAGATGAGCACCGGCCCCTACAGTTGGAAACGACTAGCATGCATGTGCGGGGGAACCTTTACCTTTACCCTTTAACAAGTTTGGAAGCAGCAGCATACATGGTCTGTATGAAGCTCCAGGTTCAAAATCATCCAAATAGACTGTGCTTGCAAAAAAACAGAAAACAGGTGCTGCCAGTTCAAAAGCATAGAATTAGACTAAACAACCCTCTGGTCTGATTAAATATATAATAATCTGTTCCTTTAAGGTGCAGAGAAGATAATCCAAAATTTAAAACTAGTCTTGTTTATGCTAGTTATTGATTATAAATTCAATTAAATGCAATGTAATCAGATGTGTGTTCTGAAAGAGGGGCCTCACACAGAGAATGAAAGTAATTGTGTAATTCTTTGAACTGAGAAGCCATATCTGTCATAAAGCATCTTGCTCATTCTTCTAGGGACTGAATGAGATGAGGAGACTGAGCCCAAGGGAGGGATCAAACACGTCATCAGTCTCTAATCCTTTCATGCCCACAAGAAATCTAAATGCAGCTCATCTTCAATTCCATTAACCTACTTACTGCCAATTTGCTTTGACCGTTACTAGTTCAGATTTTTGTAGGAATCATAAGCTTGCAATAAGCTTTTATATTCATTTGAACTGCCTGGGCTTCTGATTTTCCCCACTTGACAGGGACATTCCAAATAATAAATTATAACACTAAGCATTATAATTTGGTATTCCCATATGTTTTGTACACATCCAAATGATTCTTACAAGACTGAAGTATGTGACCATGGTTACAGTAAGCTAGGTATCTCTTTTAGTCATAGGGACTTTGATTAATTTCTAAAAGTAATAATGATCTAATAACCATATTTATAATTACAAAGTATCTTGTTCATATAGTCTTAAAAATCTTCATAATTCTCCTAATGAATTCAGAATTAAATTTAAATTAAACCTCCTTCAAATCAAGCCTGACTCCTGGTGATTCCATGGGCATATCCAGGTAATTACATGTCAACAGTACAGAAGGGTTGCACACTCCATTTCCACCCCCATCCCCCAAGCAATCTAATCTGGCTTACAATAAAGTAGCTTTCTGGCAATCTACACCAATAACTACTTAGGCTCAAATCCAGTGGTGGGATTCAGCCAGTTTGCACCAGTTCAACAGAACTGGTAGCTATTTTTTTGTTGCCCAGGCCCAGAATGGACTTCTGGAAGCGTCATCCACACAGAGAACCTGTTGTTCATATATTTGAATCACACCACTGCTGAAATCTGCTTAATTTTTTTTTCAAATTCACCTGGTGGTAAAGTGATTGACTAGGTGTTAAGGCTGTGTAAAATTCTTCAGTCCAAGAATGGAGCATTCTAGAAAATTCTAGACCACAGGTCTGCAACCCGTGGCTCCGGAGCTGCATGCAGCTCTTTCAGCCATCTCCTGTGGCTCCCAGTCCTCTGCCATGTGCAGTCCAAAAAAAAAAGTGGGACTAAAAAATTTCAACCAATCAATTCAAATATGCAGGGTAGGTGCATATCTTTCCTTGGCTCCACTCTTCAGTGAAACCCTGTTCTGAGCATGTGTGCATGTACGCACATGCACACACATTTTTTGCGGCTCCCAGTTTTTCCTTTTCTGAGGGAACCGGTTCCAAGTGGCTCTTTCACTGTTTCAGGTTGCTGACCCCTAGAATCCAGACCATACCAAACTTTTTGTCAGACTCTGCTGTTCAAAGTATTATTTAGATTTACCAGAAGGAAATCCTATAAAACTGAACTTATTCATAATAGTCTGAATTATCCTTGAAACTGAAAAGCTAGAAGGAAATTAACATTCCAGAGTTCTTCAGAACATTTCATTTCTGGATCAACAAATTTGCACATCCTAGAATGTACTATCACCATATCCTCGCATACAAGTTAATAAAAAGAGTTCACACACTGAGGAATCATGTTGTTTTCTCATATATGAACCAATAATTGTGGTTCATTTCAAAAATAAACCATAATAAATAAAGTGTGAATAAAGTCATCACTTACCACAATTAAACCAAAAGTAACTAATTTTATTGAAACTCAAATACTTTGGCCACCTAATGAGAAGGAAGGACTCATTGGAGAAGAGCCTAATGCTGGGAAAGATTGAGGGCAATAGAAAAAGGGGACAACAGAGAATGAGGTGGCTGGATGGAGTCTCTGAAGCAGTAGGCGTGAGCTTAAATGGACTCCAGAAGATGGTAGAGGACAGGAAGGCCTGGAGGAACGTTGTTCATGGGGTGGCAATGGGTCAGACACAACTTCACAACTAACAACAACAAACTAATCAAGTAAGTCCCAGAACCAGGCAAATTTTTAAAAAGTAAAAAGAGAAGCAATATTAAAAAGTTGCTGAAAGAAACAATTTATTATAAAAGTATTTTCCAAAGATTTGGTTTTTTTTAAATTATAATAATAAAGCATATATATTATTTTTTTTAAAATGTGATCAAAATTATTCATGTAAGAATAAAGTGTTCAAAAGGTCAAATGTAAACAAATTAAATATGGCTCTACCAGGATACAAAAACAAAGGCAATTTTCTTACAGCAAATCTGGCTATTGATTCATCTAGGTTATTATTATTAGATTAGATTAAAATGTAGTGTAGTTATTTATTTATGTATGATGACTCGAGTACTACCTTTGCTTCAAAATGTTATTCATATTTAAGCTATTGAAACAATTTTTTTTAATCCCATTTATATCCCGCCCTTCTCCGAAGACTCAGGGCGGCTTACAATTTAAGCACAAACCAATGTGCTTAGCAATAGCCTTCATTCTATGTATATGCCTGCTTATTAGGGCTTTCCCCCCCCAGCGGCATTATTACAAAGTCAGCTTATTGCCCCCAACAATCTGGGTCCTCATTTTACCTACCTCGGAAGGATGGAAGGCTGATTCAACCTTGAGCCTGGTGGGATGCGAACCTGCACTAATTGCAGGCAGCTGGTGTTACTTAAGGAGGCATTAGCCCACTGCTCCACCAAGGCTCCACCAAGGCTCCAATATACTAAAAAGTGTTTCAATTAATCCTGATTAGCAAATTGTCCAAATACAACCTCAGTGCAATTAACCCTGATTATCAATGTAGATTAGAACTATCCCATCTACAAAAATCCACATAACCACTAGACCAGAGCTTTTCAACCAGTGGTATGGGTACCACCTGTGTTACATTGGCACCTGGCAGGTGGTACGTGACCATCCTAGAGAAGTGGCAGCACCACACAAGCCTGAGTGAGAGATGGCTGGAGAGATGGCTGGAGCTGCAGGGCTGTCAGGGTTCAGCAGAAGCGCCAGGATCAGCACCAGCTGGAGCTCGGCACTGATCCTGGCACTTCTGAGCCCAGAAGAAGCATCTATCAGCTGGAATGTTGCAGCATCACCAGGAACTTGTGATTTACGTTCAGATGCTTGACAACCGATTCATATTTATGATGGTCACAGTGTCCCAGGGTCATGTGAAGTGACCAAAACCTGCTGCAACCACCCAGCAGACGGGGGGAATAAAAAGCAAACACCCCACCCCACCCCACCCCCACTGCCAATCCTCAACGAAATGCTCACAACAATGAAAACCTTGGACAGGAGGAAGGGCGTCACCAGGCAGGCAGGCAGGTGTCTTGCTTGGCTGTGGCTTGGGGGGCACTTTTTTCAGTGCCATTGTAACTTCAAACAGTCACTAAGTGAACTGTTGTAAGTCGAGGACTACTGGTACTTCATCACTTTTTTCGTTTTTTTTTGGTCATCAAGTTTTTGACACCTTCCTAGATGACTGGTGGTACTCTGATGTTGCCATATCCTAAAAGTGGTACAATGGGTGAAAAGGTTGAAAAGCCCTGCACTAGACAGCAGCAAAGGGATGCAGAAAAAAGACAGAACAGAGGGAGTTGTCCATGCCTGTCTCTGATCTTGCTTATAACTATTTAGATAAGCTTCTATATTTAAAAAATGAGGGAATTTTGTTTCTCTCTGCAAGAAGCAGTTTAGATAAAAGTGAGCTTACCTATCTTATGTATTAATACATTTGCCTTTTACTTCAAATATAATGAAAATATTTATTGATAGCTGGGCTAAACCTATGCTCTACCGCCTGCACAACTACATTATGAGCATATTTCTTTTTAAGTGAAACCTCCTGCTATTTATTTATTTGTGATTCTTTTAGCCTTTGCATAGACTCAAGAGCATTGCTGAATTCAAATCTGCAGAATTGTGCAGCCTCCATCTGGGTAGCCCTAATGTGGATGAAAATGTCAGATACTAAACCTGAATTATTTGTTTATTTGTTTGTTACTTGTTGTTTAGCATACAAAGTATATGCTGTACTACTCAGTCTTCTGTGCTATGCTATCTACCTCTAGTGCAGTGTTTCTCAACCTTAGCAACTTTAAGATAGGTGGACTTTAGCTCCCAGAATTCCCCAACTAGCCTTGGGGAGTTGAAGTCCAGCCATCCTAAAGTGGATTTAGGACAACTTGCCACAGGCAATCACCGTGGCCAACGGGTTCACCATTGCAAGTTGTCCCATTCCATCTTAAAGTTGCTGAGGATGAGAAACACTGCACTAGAGCAGTGTTTTTCAACCACTGTTCCGCGGCACACTAGTGTGCCGCGAGATGTTGCCTGGTGTGCCGTGGGAAAAATTGAAAAGTAATTATAAAATACTTTCTTTGTGTTTATTTGATTCCTATTCAAGAGAATTACTTTATATATAGTCAATATAGGCACAGAGTTAAATTTTTTAACATTTTCTAATGGTGGAGTGCCTCGTGATTTTTTTCATGAAACAAGTGTGCCTTTGCCCAAAAAAGGTTGAAAAACACTGCACTAGAGAGAGGCATCATTTTCCTGCTTCCAATTTCAGAAAGGAGGGAAGAGTGGAGGAGGGCAATGGGGATATGAAGGAGAAAGAAGAAAAAGGAGGAAGGGGGGAGGATGATGATGATGAGATGATGATGATGATGATCTTTATTGGGACACATAGACCGCATAGAATTCCATGTTATTTCTACAATGGTTTCTGTATATCTTTTAAAACTCAAAGAAGACAGGAAATTTTTACACAAAGTTACATTTCCGATGCATCCACCCACTGCTATATCTGGAAGCACTCACTACTTAAAATGTGACTTGCCATCTCATGCACGCCTAGATGTGAGCTCCGGAGCTATGGCCTTTTCCATTAACATATAAGATCTATTGCTTTGGATTATTGATATTCTGTTTATAGATATATATTAAACTTTTGAGTTTCTCCATAAATGTAACTCATATAAAGGAAGTGATTATAAGAGTATTTGAGAACCTTGGGCCCCAGAATATATTTCAGGCTGTGCCTTTCTCTTCATTTAGCCTGCTGCAACTGATATCATATAGAATTTCCATAGAAGAAAACATGCAGACTTTTAAACAAGCTCATTAAGTGGCTGGCGTCAGCTTAGTTTTTTTATTATATACAGCTATACTAAACGGGTTTTCCCCCCATATACTCAACTAGTGAAAATCCTGCTCAAGGGCTAAAGGGAAAGCACTGATTGTATCATTTTTTAAGCAGACCCAGAGGACAAGAATAGTCATGTAACTTCTAAATTGATGTTTACCACAGAACGACAGGCAAAACAATGCAAGGAATGCTGAAAGCACATCAACAGGTACAGCATGTTCTAAGCCTGAGAAGGAGATTCTGTACAGTTTATGGATGCAACCAAATAGAAGTAACTTGAGCCACCATGTTTTCACACACAAAATGTAAAATGATGGGAGTTCCAAATACAGATTCTGGTGCACCCACTTGAACCTAGACAGGGAACTCTGCAGAGAGACAAGCAAGACTATGTATTTCTAGTCCTTTGCAGGTATTTGTTTAAGTACAGAGAGGATGTCAACCCACTACCCAGTATTGGTCCCACCACACTTCATATTCCCATTTTTATTGGGGCAGTTTGGGAAAAAAGCAATAAAATCTGCTGCTGCTGCTACCACCTGCAGCCAACAGCACACAATTCCCAATAATGCAGAGGTGAAGCAGTCTTCCAATTCTTTCCCTCCCCACCCAAATAACTCTCCCTGCCCCAAAAGCTTCTATTTTATCATTTTCTCAGAATAGGGGGGAGGCTTTTGAGTTGAATTTCCTGTTGCTAAGTGGCAAAAGGAGGTGCTCACAGTGGCTCAAGTTTTCCAATCTGGAAGAAAACAGAAGGCATTACTTCATGTTGTCTGATCTTTAGATTTCTTTGAAATATGGGAAGCTTGGGTAGCTGCAGATTCCTGAGAACAGATTTAACATGTGGAGTCCTCAGATACTTCAAACCACCAAAACCTCATCCTTCATCCATGAGATTGCCACCGACGTTTTCGTCTCTTTGGAAAACACTTCAAAAGCAATTTCCATTGAATTTAATGAGGACAATTTAAAAAACGCAGAAGGCATTTTCAACATAGCACTCGTTCTTGATCATACAAAATAAATTAACCACATGCATCTGAACTCAATTATTGTTTGTCTTTAAACTATCTGTCAATCCAGCACGGAGAAACTTGTGCTGGAGGATATTGACCTCCACCTCCTTCCCCTCCACCAACTTACCATTTGTGAATGTCTGAAGGAAGCCATCATCTTTGCAAGAGTTAGTCACTCTTGATCAGTAGTGCAGTTATCTTGAGATTGACGGGACTGGCAATTTTTGCCAAGCTTTGCCCCTCTTGCAATTATTTATGACTGGCACTGTTATTACATTTTAGTATATAATAAAACAGCAGAAGAGCAACTAACTCTACTCATGTTTAGAAGAGCATTCTAAAGATTACAAAATATTAGTAAACCTAGTGAGCTGGTCTTTTAATTATCTCTCTGTTGTAATTGATGTCTATAGAGATTCTCAGTCATCCAAGTCATGGCTGCTTTTTCAAGAGGCAACTGGACTTTCTTGTTTTCCTTTGAAGACATTTCACTTCTCATCCAAGAAGATTCTTCAGCTCTGACTAGATGGTGGGAATGGAAGGTGATCATTTGTATTCTTTTAAAAAGTCATTGAGGCCACTTGGAGGTTAATTTGTGTCCTCAGGGTCACCTGAACAGTGCAAATGGGGGTGGAGCCTTGTTGGAACTGCTGAAAGGACTGTGTTGTAGACTGGAGACAGATGATGTCGTATCCCTCCCCCTCTGTTAAGAGATGGCTGTACAGTTTTGACATAGATGGCCTCTTTGATTGCCTCTTTCAAACCAGCAATCCTCTCTGTTCAAAATGTGGACTTTGCTGTCTTCGAAAGAGTGTCCTTTGTCTTTTAAATGCAGATGGACTGCTGAATCTTGTCCTGATAAGTTTGTTCTCCTATGCTGTGCCATGCATTTGTGAAATGGTTGTTTTGTGTCCCCCATGTACAGATCTGCACATGTATATGCATTGTACTGCATATACCATGTTGCTCAGTTGTGTCTGAGAAGCTCAGGAGGATCTTCAGCCAACACAACATACTGCACATGTTAAACCCAAGAATACACTAAGGCAGAAGCTTGTCTACCCCAAGGATAAAACACCCAGACACAAATTGAGCAACATGGCACTGTATATACAATGTGGAACACATTTTATACTGTTACTTTTTCAATTGTGTCTTTCCACTGTTGAAGGAAAAGTCTTCATCATGGTTCAGTCCAAGCTGGGGATAAACAACATGGCGACTGCTTTAGAAAGAAGGTTGCAGTTTATTGAAGAGGAGAGCCAGACAGGAAGATGGCTCTGGAAGAAAAAGGGTGAGCACATGTAGGAAATGGGTTTTTATACCCTCTGGAGCCTTTTGTTCGGAGTTGTTTCCTGTTCCTGTTTGAGGCTTTGTATTTCCTGTGTCATGTATTCTGACCTGAGTCTGGGTGTGCCCTTTGGCATCTATGAGTTAATCCTATTATGTCTTGTCTTAGACTTTGGGTGGGCTATGTAGATTTTAGGTGTCTTTGTCTTCTTAATCTTCTAGCTGGGGGCTCCCAACCTTCCTGGATTATTTACATCTGCATTTCTATAGAGCTGGTTTCTGCTTGGGAGAGGGAGACTTGGGGCTATTAAGAAAAACTGGGCATGCTTTTCTGCCTCTTTAAGATCCTTTGAGGAAATATATTTTTCTGTCCTTTTAATATTTCCTTCTTTGGCGGGGGGGGGCGACTTCCCACACCACCAATCCAAATGTCTTCATAACTGTACCCATGACACGATTAGTTGCTCATTTGTGCATTGCTATTTATGCATTAAGAAATACATTAAAACCTCTGAGCTGTACATATGGGCGAAGGGCATTTTCATCACTTCAGAATCAGCCCAAAGCTCTGTATTCTCACATCATTATCCATTGTTCAGCAGGTGAATGATTTTTCTTCTGGCTGAACTGCAGTGGATCAAATACACTACAGCTAAATAATGATCTGAATAGATAATGAGAAATAACTTCAGCTGCACTGCTTTAACTAATACATAAAACATTATTTCAGCAGCATTACAAAATGCCTGCTATAACAATTGTTAAGAGCTGTTTAAAACTTTAAATCAGGAAATGACAATCTGATGACTACAGATTTTCTAAAATAGTGTCCATGAAAATCCCAAGATTTTTTAAAAATAATAATAAAAAAACTGGCCAAAATCTTGTATCTCAAATCCTGGAGGGTGACATCTTGGGAGAATTCAGAGGAGCTTGCTGATATTCCATAACATTTGAAAGATAAATTACAGCATGTTGACATTCTTACATCATATGAAAGCTTGGCATTATGTGGAATTGCACAAAGCTTTGTGTGTTGGGTCACCAAAATCTGCAAAATATAGACATTTTGTAATTTGGCCCAATTGTTGCTATTTTTTAGTTTTTATATATATATATATAAAACATTTGCAACATATTTAATTATCTTGCCTGAAAATTACTTATTCCTACCATAAGAAATCACGTTTTTTTAAGCTGGCATATTCTATCTAAACTTCAGGCAAGAATAAAAACTCTAATTCTAATCCAAATAGTATGTTCAGCCATCTTCCCTTAAATTGTCAGAAAAGGGATACAGAAAAGAGATAATTCAGGAAGTTATGACCCTATGTGCAGGGTTTTACACAACTTCATCTCCCCTCTGGTGCTGTGTGGGCTCATTTGTCTCTCTTTTTACCCAGTGTATATCCTGTGTGTTGTTATCAGTTGTACTAACTGGCAGGAGGCAAATAAATAGTAAACAAGTGGTAGACTGGGAATACATTTGGTCTTGTAACACATCTCTGTGTCTTGTTGTAAATACAAAACTCTGGCTATCTGATGGTATTTTTCCAATGTAAGAACTACAGAGAAAGAATCAGATATTTACCTATCTGAGTCTAAATCTATATAAGTCCATTTTTGCAGGAATGGAGGTATATAAAATCTGAAGTAGAAAAATGTTTTTCCTCCTTTTGAAGAGACAACATGCTTGGTTACAGAATTTCAGACATTTTTTCAGGGCTGTGTGAAATACCTCACATTTTTCAGAAGTCTCCTCAGCTTCTCTGTTTTCCACTATCTGTCCACATAGCTGGTTGTTAAGATACTTAGGTCTGCTGCCAGTAAGAAATCCCATAGCAATATGAGGTGGTAGAGTTAAGAGAGAGAGAAAGAGAAGAATTCTTAAAAAGACAATAAAAATCCTCAGTTTTACACATTCTGTCCAAAAAACAAACCCACTCTTTTTTGTGCTATGTTCCCACAATGCTACCTCCATATCTTTCCCATATGTGAAATTGAAGTCCCAATATTTTAAAGTTGCTGAGGTTAAGAAACACTGATCTATTCCACCCCACAGGGAAAGTCAGTGGTCTTTTGTCAGTATCATAACAAGTCTGGCTCCATAGAAAAGCAAGTTGGGGAGAAAGAGCTTACTGTTTAAACCAGTTTTGGATTTTTTTTTTCAATCTTCAGACTCTTTTCGTAGTATTTCTGAACAATTTAAATGCTCTGCTGGATAGTTTGAATACTAATGGTCTGCCCTTTTCTTCTTCCAGAGTTTAAAAAGAAAAGATGAAGGGGAAATGATTCAGAAATATACCATTGCAAAATTCTTGAACATATCAAGTTGAAACTGGGCAAGGTGAAAGTCTTTCAGAGCTATGGTTAATGTGTATTCAATATATAGAGATAATGAGAATCAAGAAGGGGGGGGAAGACTAAGCCCTATTACCAGGCACATAAGAAACAACACAGTTTTAAAACAGCATTAAGCCTTGACCATACAGAATAATATTGCTCAGTTTTTCTCTTTTGTCACTGGGGATCCAATTAATAGAGAGGAAATAAAGAATATACATACACACTTTCAATTTGCTCTCTATTTATTAGTACACACACATACATGCACAAAGAGAGAGAGTCCAAAAGTATACATTGGAATGGTGCTGTCTTTCCATTGTTACAAAATTATCATTCTCTCTTTCCGTCTCCATGAATACACAGACAGACATTCTAAAATACAAGGACAAACAAGGAATGGAAAGTTAGACAAAACATCGTTTATCGCTTGTATGTATGAAATTCACTCATGTTATAAAGGAGCTCACTTATCCAACAGTAAATGGAGTTTTTATTGCAAGAAACTTGGTTAATCAGTCTTTCCATTACATTGATAGAGAGCCAGTTCAAAAGCTCAAAGTGAATATATTTCTTCAGTCCAAGATTTTATTATAGGAGGTTGTAGTTTCTTTCCAGCTATGCATTGCAGTTTTTACAATACCCCAAGCTCAGTGTATCAAGACTTCCTCATAGATTGGCCAATTCCAAACTTTCAGTACATAATTTGACACTACACTCACACCTTTAAACCTCAGTTCTCTTTGCAGTCCCAAAATGGAATAACTAAAGAGCACATCCACATAGTATGTGTTCATATTCCTTCAAATGTATTACATCTGCAATATTAGAAATTTATTAGCCAATCTTTTTCAAACCTCCTCTGGGCTGCCAAATAAAACATAAAATGCATTTTTAATGAATTCATCTTCTATGCTACATCCAATGTGCAATAAATTCAAAGTACTTTATAACTTCATATATTGATAAATTCCACATGTCTATGGAGATTCTCAGTCATCCAGGTCATAGTTATCCCAAAGATGCTTTTTCATGAGGCAACTGGACTTTCTTGGGGGTTTTTTTGCTGAAAAAGCTTCTTGGATGAGAAGCAAAATGTCATCAAAGAAAAACAAGAAAGTCCAGTTGCCTCATCAAAAAGCATCTTTGGGATAAACTCCATATTTTTCATATATAATTTAACATCACATTAACATCTTTAATATCATTCCTGTCAGAATGTTCTCGAAGGAAACTGGATTGGAAAAGGTTATTGAAGTATTTTCTCCAGAAACTTTGACTGAAAGTATTTTTTTAGAATGAACGTAAAAATTACAATACAAAAATTCCAGTGATTAATCAGCTTTCAAATAACCTAATTATATGGGAAATCTTAATGCACATTTTTTATCAATTTTCTCTCATTTTGTGTATAAGGTTTGAACACTTTTCTCTTTAGGAAAAAAATCACTTCTGTTCACAGTTGTGTTAACACCCATTCTAAGCAGTGTGAGAACTCTCACAATTCCTTTCCCAAAATAGGTATTAATAAATTAATAATACTAAATCAAAAGGTCACAGTGACCTGCAAAGATTTTGGATTTTTGGAAATGTGAACTTAGAAGAATCTCTGAATTTTTTAAGTTTTGGGCATATGTGGCTCTGAATGTGCAAAGTTACATAAATGTACATTAAAATGTAAGTTGACCACTTTACTTGTCCATTTCTAATCACAGCTGACTTATCCCATTAGTCTTCTATGATAAAAGAGATAACTGAACTTCTAGATTTGGAATCTCATGTTTATCTAAAGTCCCAGGTCATTCAGAATAATATGTCCATTAATTGGATGTACACTTACTAATTGCTTAATTGAAATGATCTTTTGCAAGTTCAGTCAAAGGTAAGTTTCATTCTGTTGAGTTAAGCACGCATAGGATTGCAACCTGAATATTGTAAGATTCAACTGTCTAAATAATTTGAAAAAGAACCATTGTTTACTAATTTCTGTTGGAGGTATGAATTCTGTTTATACTACATATGACTGCCTCTTGTAAATAAAAGTATTAATGGTATCTTTCTTGAATATACAACTAAAACAATAGCTATGATACAGCAGTGGTAGAAGAACATGTCATGCATCCAAGACTCAGCTAGTCATTTGCACTTGGTAGTTATACACAGTGGAATTACCAATGAAGTAAAAGATAATTACATGTTTGTTTATTTATTAGGGCTGTTCAAAGAATTTCTCTAGAAGGCTCTGTGCAGCTGCTTTTAAGGTTTTCCCAGGGTATCTGCACATGTGGGTGCATGCACAGACAATGCTGTCATTGGGATTGATGGTAAAATAAAAGAGAAGTCACAGCTGCATCAACACTTAGAGGAGACAGGATATTCTTGCATCAACATTATACAAAATGCTCTTTCAAATACTGCACACAGCCTTCTTATTTATTACATTTAGATCCTTTTTTCTCTTTCAGAGTTCCATGTGGTATATATGTCATTCTCTTCCATTTTATCTCCCAACAACTAAATGAGATTAATTACACTGAGAACTGGTGATCTAAGGTCAGTTGATAAGCCACCAAGCTGACCAGCACTTTGCTTCTGAATTTCCCCAGCCAGTTTAATCCTAACCCCCACTGGCTGTATCTCTAGGTTTTTTTTTCTGACAGCTTGTTAAGGAAGCAGACAAATGTTCAGTTTGATTCATTATGGAACATCCACTAAGGCAGAATATGATACACATTTGATGCCATGGATATTTTCAATTTTATATAGTTCATAAACATTGTAAAGACTGCAAAATATCATGTAAATATCATTTATATAAGACTTCTTATGTTCAAGCATTCTCAGGGCTAATTGTAATTACGGTTCATACAAACAGATAAAAGTTAACATTTTTTTAATAACTGCATCCTTGAATTACCTTAAATATTTTCTTAAGGGGAAATTAAAATATTGATGCAATCGCATGGCAACTATGAATATGTTAAATATTTTTTTGAAAAACTGTTTATTAGAGACAGAGATCAAGGAACGACCAATTGCAAAAACCAATAACCAAGCAAGTAGAAGAAAGTGAAAAAGTTGTTTATTTCGGCTGAGCATAATGAAGTATTCACTTTTTCATTTTGTCCTAGAATACTTAGTAGCGTACAGGTAGTCCTCATTTAGAGACTTCATTGTTTAATCATTTGTAGTTATGGTGGTAATGAAAAAAATGACTTTAGGACCAATCTTTGTACTATGACCTTTATAAAGTAGAGCAAAAAGCATTATAAAGTAAAGTAAAGCATTGTGAAACAAAGGAAAGTTGAAGTAAGATCATAAGTACAGTTGCAGCTTCATTTAGTGACTGTTTCGCTTAATGACTGAGTTACTGGTCCCAATTGTGGTCACTAAAAAAGGACTACATGCACAGTATAATAATACAGAATGGAGAGCTGTACTTCTAAAATGCATTTTAACAACAACAACAACAACAAAACCCCACCTATGTTTTAGATTTAAAGACACGTTTATCAGGTGGCCTATATTTTTTTAAGTCAGGGATGAATGACTTTGAGGAAATGAGGAATGTGTTCCAGTCTAATAAAAACTGCAGATTCGGTTTGTTTGTTTTCTTCAGGTGTTCAGTACAAATGTGCTTATTAGTATTTTCAGTAATGTGAAAATAAGACCAATATATTTAATATAGGGAGAGCTACAATACAGGGATACCTTCAGATTTGCCAGGTCTTTAGCATCTAGAAGTTGAAAAGTAAGAAAAATTAACAGCAATAAACACTTCTTGTTTATACACATGTATAAGCACATTTACAGATAAGCTGACCCCCAATTTTTAAACTAAAATACTGTGAAAAATGTGCCACTCACAAATAAGTTTATCCTCAACATTGTTTTGTATTTTAATTTTCACAGTTGGCTTGTTTGTGGATAGTCCCCAGATTATCCATTTTAAATACAAGTGTTCTTTAAAAAAAGTATTACCATATTTGCCCATGGAGAAATTAAACCCATTTTTTACTGCATTTGAACACCTAAAATTCTTGGCTTATTTGCAAGTGTTTACAGTTAGTTTAGGGATGCGGTGGCTCAGTGGGTTAGGACGCTGAGCTTGTCGATTGGAAGGTCAGCAGTTTGGCGGGTCAAATCCCAAGTGCCGTGTAGCCTGTTACTTGTCCCAGCTTCTGCCAACCTAGCAGTTCGAAAGCACGTAAAAATGCAAGTAGAAAAATAGGGACCACTACGATGGGAAGGTAACAGGGTTCCGTGCGCCTTTGGCGTCTAGTCATGCCGGCCACATGACCACAGAGACGTCCTCGGACAAGCGCTGGCTCTTTGGCTTTGAAACGGAGATGAGCACCGGCCCCTAGAGTCGGAAACGACTAGCATGCATGTGCAAGGGAACCTTTACCTTTACCTTTACAGTTAGTTTACTTCTTATCCATATGCAGAGCACTTCAGTGGGAACCTTTTCTTTCTAAGTTTTTTGTTGTTTTAGAAAGCTCATTGTTATTTTGATTATAAAATAGGAAGCAGTGGTGTCTATGGGTGGGTGAAAATTGTCAAGATGGCAACTGTGACTGAGTGACCAAAGTTCTGCTCTGATCAAAGCATGGCTTGTGATACACATAAAAAACTGATGGATTGTGCAGCTGCCATCTTAACTTTTTTGACCCTTCCTCCTATTAGGAAGGGCCCAAGCCAACCAGCCAAGAACAGCCAAACACTTGCAGAGGCAACTGGGAACAACGTTTGAAGCAGATGTTCAAACCTGGAAGAAGTTGGTTCTATGCAAAACACGTTCTGCTCAGGCCGAAAGAGTCATACAGTGTAGGGAGAAGGTCAGAACAGGAGACCCTCCTAGGATAAACTAAGATATATTTACTGCTCTCTGTAGATGAAGAAATGCAAAGTATTCCACAGTGAGAAGAGTAGCATGCCAAGGGTCTTCCTTTGAAAAGTGGACAAGACCAGCACAAAAACACTTTGTTTAAATTTAGTTTAAAATATGACACATCTTTTCTCGTGTATTTATCATCACATTAAAAGCTTTAATTTATTAACTTAGTTATTTTGAAGCAAGAACAGGCAAACTATTTCCTCTACTTTTTTTAACTTGAGAGTTGTAATTCAAAGGACCTGGAGGACAACAAGTTATTGTTTTGAATGGTATCTGGACACCAACACCCCCAAGATGTAGTGGGTTTACATGTAGAGCTGGGCTTGTAAGTTGTGAATCTCTGCTGGATGGCTTAGACTTGTTCCAGGACCTAAGGCTTCAGCACATAGTTGGATTTTGTATAGATAGATAAATTGTGGTTGACTAAGAATAATTGTCATTTCTGACCAAGAGCAAAGGTGGCCATATGTCTTTTTATATATGATAGTCATCTGTTTGAAAGACTTACAGATTTGCGATGGTGGCAAATATCTGTAGTTCAGGTGTAGGATGAGGGTGGTGGTTTGTTCTCCAAGCTTATGGGTTGGTTTCCAAACATTTCATTACCAGGCCAGGTAACATCTTCAGTGGAGTTTAGAGGATATCAGTGTCAGTGTTCTTCTGTTTATAAGGGATTTGTGTGGTCAGTAGGTCTTGTGTTGAGTCCGGTGTGGATGTGTCTAATGAAGGTCTTGTGATGAGTCAGGTGTGGGTGTGTTCCCCACTTGACATACCTACACTGACCCAACACAAGACCTACTGACCACATGAAGCCCTTATAAACAGAAGAACACTGACATTGACATCCCCTAAAATCTACTGCAGATTCAAGACAAGATTCAGCAGTCCATCTGCATTTAAAAGACAAAGGCTACTCTTTCGAAGACAACAACATCCACATTTTGGATAGAGAGGACCACAGGTTTGAAAGAGGGGTCAAAGAGGCCATCTATGTCAAAACTGAACACCCTATCTCAACAGAGGGGAGGGATACGACATCATCTATCTCTACAACACAGTCCTTTCAGCAGTTCCAAAACGGCTCCACACTATTTGCACTTCTCAGGTGACTCTGATGACATAGATAAACCTACAAGTGGACTCTCTAAAAGAATGTAAATGACCAGCTGTCTGCAAGGAGTATAAATGCTTCCATTCACCACCATTCAGTCAGACCTGAAGAAGCTTCTTGGATGAGAAAATGTCTTCAAAGAAAAACAAGAAAGTCCAGTTGCCTCATGAAAAAGTACCCTTGGGACAAGTTCTTGAAAGTTTTTTTTTCTCAAAAGAATTATCCTATGACATCTTTCCTTGGGAAAGGAAATGAAGATGCCATGAAGATGAGGAATCTGTAATGACTTCTTTGTCTAACAAATTATATTTTAATAAGTTATTTAATATGTGTTAGTCTGAACATAATGAGTAAAATAAATTAAGAAATTGTTAGTTTGAAAAAATGCTAGCAGACTTATTTTTAGATACCATAGAGTAAATTGTCTACATTTTTTTATTTTTTATTTTATTTAATAAATTCATATGACCACCCAATTTACACGACTCCAGTTGTTTACAAAATTAAAATCCACAATGCAAAACCCATAAGCCCCTACCCTAACTCCTATGGTGGCAACAAACACAATGATACAAGCACTTAATTGATTCTGTAGCAACCTGAGGTCAACAGCCCACTGAAACCTTGTCCTGGGGCCTTCTGGAAAAGATAGGAATCAATCTTATCTCCAGGGAAATGATGTTCCATAGGGAGGGTGTCACTACACAGAAAGCCCTTTTTCTTTGCCCCATTAGAAGTATTTCTTTAACAGTTGGACCCGCAGCATATTCCCATTCTGGTGTGCTGGCTAGATATATGAACATGAATGATAGGATGCTCAGTTGCCGTATAAATAAAATAAATATCAGAATTTTGTATCATAAGCCTGAAGAATTCATTATACTTTTAATTTCCTTTTTAAAAAATGACCAAAAAATTACATTCACTAAGCTGAATTAGAGTAAAATTTCACATACTGCTAAATATGATTGTTTCATTAGAAGCTGCAAAACCAAAAAGCAATGTACGAAGCAGAAAATGGATAAGGTAAAAGGCAGAATCATTTGGAAGGACAAAAAATTATATTTAGCTACATTTTCTTATCTTGCATATTTAACACACTTTGCTTACTACTTCTTACTCTTTTTCTGTATTTTGCATAACATTGCTTTTTCCAAAAAGAAATAGTATGATGGTTTGTGTGTGTGTACACACACACAAACTGCTCATACACCATATGCAAACTTAATACTATGCATTACTCTGAAGATAAATATTAAAAATGTAACTGTTATAGTTTACATATAGTTCCAGAATTAGATTGGTGGCTAATAAAGAAGCTGCAGGACAATTACTGATAAAATACTAGTTAAACTGTTAAATTTGAGTCCTGATATAAAAATAGCATTAATTTTCAATTTCTGAGTTAATACCCAATTGTTTGCCAAATTTCACAGGGCATTTTTATGCATTAATAGAGATTAATAGAGATATCAAAGAAGGCCAACCAAGACAAAATTTGCAATTCTGTAGAAACTTTAACATACAATCCCAGAAAAAGAGCCAACCACAAATTCTCAGAAGCAGAACAGTCCAAATAGTTACCCAGGGAATGCTACTGAAATAAGAAAGTTTCCTAGCTAACAGAACATTGAATGTATAGTAATTGCTAGGCACATTCTAAGTTGTTTTTAAAGAGAAAACCAATGAAACAGGATTATTAACAGAAGTCCACATTTGGGTGGGGGGAGGGAAAGCATCCTCAGGTGGCAATCTGCTGAACCTTTTGTTTTCTGCTCCTCCCTGACTGTCAGCTCCTCTTCCTCCAGGCCCATGAGCAGACACAAGAACTAGCCTACCACCACTCCCTCATCTCCCTCTTCAGTCTACCTGAGCCTCAAACAGTATTACACTGTATATTCTGATTAGGTTCTAGGTCAGGGGTAGCCAACCTCAGCTCTTTTATGACTCATGGACTTCAACTCCCAGAATTCCTGAGCCAGCTATGCTGGCTCAGGAATTCTGGAAGTTGAAGTCCGTGAGTTATAAAAGAGCCAAGGTTGCTTACCCCTGTTCTAGGCTAAATGTGACTCAAAAACTGATAGATACTGAAAAAATTAGCAAAGATTTATTGTAAGGAAATTACCCATGAGGTGAGATGGAAATTGTGGTTTTGGAGACCAGGAGCAAAACTCATTTTTCCCCTGTATTGCATAATTAGCTATTTCATAAACTATCAACATATTCACAAACATCATTTTCTCTATGACACTTTCCCTCAACATGCTCTCCTTTTTTCAGGACTTGTTAATATCTCTGTCTACGTGCTTGCTTTTTTATTCAGTTGGCTTATAAATATTCCATCTAGTGATGTAACAGCTCTTCGAAGCAGAAGAATCAATTTGGCAATAAGAGTAGCCATCAATATCCATGGGCTCACATATAAATGATGGATCATTAGAGACCCGCACTTAACAGGCAATACAGAATACCTGCAATTTGGGCCTTATTCTTTGTTATTTGTACATGGGTAAAATGATGGCTGTCTTATTTAAGATTAAGACTAGTTCTTTTACAGAGAGGCAGTTTGATGTGGTTATTAATGAGAACTAGTCCCACCTTAGGCACAAATCAGGTGGATGATCTTGGGCCAGTCATTCTCTCTCAGCCCTAGGAAGTACAGTAGAGGGGAGAGAGAGAGAAAGTAGGCCCCAATGCCAAAGGTAAATTATTGTAGAGCCATATTTAATTGTCTAGGAAAGGATTATTTCAGTTGTATAGTATAATTTTCTTCATACCTTCTTCGGCTGCCATTCCAAAGCAATCCAAAATAAATCACACAAACTGTTTGCTAACTCATTTTGTTTTAAAATGCCTGGGTTTGGATTCACACATCATATTAAGATATGGTTCAATTATCTTTATCAAATAAACCATAACAATCTTGTTTAGGTATAGTGCTAAACTGTAAACCATGATTTATCAATCTCTGTGGCTGAATTCACACATTAGATGACTTAATTCTTTTTTCATTCAGAAAACTATATAGATCTAAACTGAAACATCTATCAAAATTGGAGAAATTGAAAGAGGTAGTCTGAGATACAGTATATGAGTATCAAATGTATTTGGGAAATATAATGTTAGTTTCAGACCATGAATTGGCCTCCCATATTAGTTTAAATCATATTTTTAAAATGGTTTAGGATTTCTGTTTAATAGATATACTGCATAAGTGCCAACATTCAAGGTTTGTCTGACATGATCTTTTTCTTTGAAATTCCTTACAGACATGTAGGAATAGATGTAAACACTGTAAACAACACCATTTTGTATACTCCTACCGTGGACTACATGCTCACCTAAGAAAAGGAGTTTTCATTTTCAGCAATGTTTTAGGCAGCCAAATAACTTAGGCCAGTTGTCCTACATGAAAATCCAGGCTCAAAAACAAAACACACAAAAAAGTCAAGCACCAAGATATTGTTGAATCATTTGTTTCTGAATCTAATCTATTCATCTTGCTAAAGGGCAGCAAAAATGAACTAAGATTACAGAAAGATGCTTATCCTTTTGAAAGATTCAGGCTTATGTGTTTGTCTCATCCCCCAGCCTCCCCTCCCCCTTAAGTACCGATAGCATCATCTCAAGAAAACCATATGCTGTTTAGTCTTTTCTTAGAAACTGAAAAGCCAGATTGTGATCTTCCTTTTGGAAGACCACACTTCAGGTTACAATAAAAATGAAAATCAAATTTGATGAATAATGCATATAATCAAATAGGAGCAATAATCACCACTCATACATGTCCCCTGGTGATGCTGCAGGCCCCAGAAAGGGAACATGGCAAAATGAGTGATTCTGCTTGCCTCTTGCACCTGGATTTTGTTAATAATGTGTAGGTGGGGGAAATGTAATTATCATCACCTTAACAGCCTGATTATGTCTAGCAGCTTGGGAGTTCTTTGGACTACAGAGGTTGTTGAGTAGTGCTCAAGACCACCATGAAGCTCAGCAGCATAACATGTTAACTTAGACACACTAGGCCAGTTGTGCCCAAAACTTCTTCAAAGAACTCCTAACATAAAAACAGCAAAAGTTTTTTCTCAGCAAAAGCTGATTCATATATGACAGAACATTTGGTCTGGAATGATAATTTGATGTTTGGAGTCAGCCTTCCCTTCTAAAGTGCTGGACTAAAAATTTATTTTTTTATTATTTTGTGCGTGTGTATGTGTGTGTGAGAGAGAAATTTAATTTGAATATCTCATAGACAGCTAGTTTGGCAGATGACCAACAATTAAATGATTCTCTGGCAGTTAACCTTGAGGAATAAACAGTTTGGTTCATATAATCATTGTAATAGTTTATTAGGTTGAGATAAATTGTTCTTAATGTATTGTCTTGGAGTGTGATAATTGAGGAAATCATTTATTAATTCCCAATACTGTCTAAATTAGAGAACCATGGTTTCTTTTTTTCCATTTTGGATTGAATGAGAATACTAAAACAGTAAAAAAAATAATACTGAAAAATATATTGGTTTCTTCCAGGATTAAGTACCATAATTTCTTAGTTTTGACTTACTTGATGGAACCAGCAAAGAGGTTACTATGAGAGTGATAGTAGCCACATGCCTATCTTGGCTAATACTAATGTAACTATGACCAGCCTTTAAGCTACTTTTCTCTATTCCTGTATAAAGCAATGTCTCAAAATAGATGGGGGTATGCCAAGGATCTTTGCTAGTTGCACTACTGAAAACACTGCTACAAAATGCAAATTCTGGAGAATGGGGGCAATTGATCATCTGTTTTGATAAAAACTGATATTTTCATCTCAATTTTATTTATTTTTTTAAAATTGCAATTTACTTTTCCTAATAAAACAATAATTAATATTTATACTTGCACTTATTTCCATAAAAATTAACCTAAATAACTATTATACAAAATTATATACTTTTCAGAAAGTACTTCAGAATACAATAAAATTATATACTTTCTAGAAAAACTAGTGTATTATATAAAACTATGTAATGAAAATAAAAAATACCAAGATACCAAAGAGGAAGTTAGAAAAACAAACAATAAACCAATTTACTATTTGTACCCACTGAAACTCATTAGTGTCTAATTCTGCTAACTGTGATTAGGCAAAGAATGTGCAAATGCCAAAAAAATGAGTGAGAATGTTCTAGACAAACATATCTGATCATCGGAAATGGATAATTGTGAGATTTCTGGGGCCTCTCTTGTTTGTCCTCAGAAGTGTCAAATTCAAGGACCCCTTAATTATCTTGGGCCTAATAAGAAAAGACAACTGCTCCTTTGCAAAACACCAGGACAAATATTAATTCTGTCACTTCCGTTAATCCATAGGTTCCACTGCTTTGGCTTATTGTATGCAGTACCTGTAAAATCAGCTTGCTTTAAAATTGCACTAATGTCCCGTAAAATGTTCTCTTAAAAAGAAAGACCTTCAGGAAGACAGCATAAAATAACTGTTGTATGAAATTAAATGCTGTTCCTATATAATGGTCTGAGGATTGCTTCTTGTGCTGAGGAGTTGAAATGAGATTCAAACTATTTCCACATACTTGAACACCATAGCACAAGGTGCATTTTCTTATATATAGCCTGAATCTAATCAACATAAGCTTTAAAAGATCCATACTCAGATTTAATCGTTTCCTCTTTGTTATTGCTTTTTATTAGTAATGTATCGGCCTTCTCTATTGTAAGAGGCAGTAAAAGTATAAAAGGTATTCATAATCTGTTTAAGTAAAAATAATTAAACAATTTCCTTCTCATTGTAGCCATCCTGGAAATATATTATGTAAGGGTCAACTCACACCAAGTTTTGTTTGCTCCTAAAAGAAAACTGAAAACACCATACTGGAAATATGTTTTAATTATAAAAAATAATTAATAAATAATTTAATAAAAAATCTTTATTCAGTTCTGTTTCTCACCAGTACCACATCAGGGTGTAAAATCATTAATCCTACTGGTCCCAGATAGTTAAGAAAATGCTTTTCTTTCCAGCTGAGTGTAAACGCAGCTGTGCATGCAATACTTCCAGCAGAAAGTAAACCATACAATCATATAAAATGGTCCCAGCCACCTTCACTTGTTAACAGCCAACTGATTTTTTTAGAATACGTCTTCAGAGTGTTCTTTATTAAATAGCGGGTTCTTTGGCGCAGGAATGAAGATGCGTAACTGAGTACAGGGTTGTTGTTGTTAGCTGCGAAGTCGTGTCCGACCCATCGCGACCCTATGGACAACATTCCTCCAGGCCTTCCTGTCCTCTACCATCTTCTGGAGTCCATTTAAGCTCGCGCCTACTGCTTCAGTGACTCCATCCAGCCACCTCATTCTCTGTCGTCCCCTTCTTCTATTGCCCTCGATCTTTCCCAGCATTAGGCTCTTCTCCAGTGAGTCCTTCCTTCTCATTAGGTGGCCAAAGTACTTGAGTTTTAGCTTCAGAATCTGGCCTTCTAAAGAGCAGTCAGGATTGATCTCCTCTAGGACTGACCGGTTTGATCGCCTTGCAGTCCAAGGGACTCGCAGGAGTCTTCTCCAGCACCACAGTTCAAAGGCCTCAATTCTTTGGCGCTCAGCCTTTCTTATGGTCCAACTTTCACTGCCATACATTGCAACTGGGAAGACCATAGCCTTGACTATACGCACTTTTGTTGACAGGGTGATGTCTCTGCTTTTTAGTGTGCTGTCTAGATTTGCCATGGCTTTCCTCCCCAGGAGCAAGCGTCTTTTAATTTCTTGGCTACAGTCCCCGTCTGCAGTGATCTTGGAGCCCAGGAAAATAAAATCTGTCACTACCTCCATTTCTTCCCCATCTATTTGCCAGGAATTGAGAGGGCCAGATGCCATGATCTTGGTTTTCTTAATGTTAAGTTTCAACCCAAGTTTTGCACTCTCCTTCTTCACCTGCAACAAGAGGCTCTTTAGTTCTTCTTCACTTTCTGCCATTAGAGTGGTATCATCTGCGTATCTTAGGTTGTTGATATTTCTTCCGGCAATCTTAATTCCAACTTTTGATTCATCTAGCCCTGCCTTTCTCATGATGTGCTCTGCATATAAGTTAAATAGGCAAGGCGACAGTATACAGCCTTGCTGGACTCCTTTCCCAATTTTGAACCAATCAGTGGTTCCGTGTCCAGTTCTCACTGTTGCTTCTTGACCCGCATATAGGTTTCTCAAGAGACAAATAAGATGGTCTGGTACTCCCATCTCTTTAAGAACTTGCCACAGTTTGTTGTGATCCACACAATCAAAGGCTTTAGCATAGTCAATGAAGCAGAAGTAGATGTTTTTCTGGAACTCCCTAGCTTTCTCCATGATCCAGCGTATGTTGGCAATTTGATCTCTAGTTCCTCTGCCTCTTCGAAATCCTGCCTGTACTTCTGGTAGTTCTCGATCCACATACTGAAGTCTAGCTTGTAGGATTTTAAGCATGACTTTACTAGCATGAGAAATGAGTGCAATGGTGCGATAGTTTGAACATTCTTTGGCACTGCCTTTCTTTGGAATTGGAATGTAAACTGATCTTTTCCAATCCTGTGGCCACTGTTGAGTTTTCCAAATTTGCTGGCAAATTGAGTGTAGCACTTTTACTGCATTGTCTTTTAAGATTTTGAATAGCTCAGCTGGAATACTG
Organism: Vipera berus; assembly: GCF_964194415.1. Taxonomy (NCBI): domain Eukaryota; kingdom Metazoa; phylum Chordata; class Lepidosauria; order Squamata; family Viperidae; genus Vipera; species Vipera berus. The sequence continues at coordinate 34,064,084 of NC_138203.1, read as the reverse complement.
TCACTTCCACTAGCTTTGTTGTTGCTCAGTTTTTCTAAGGCCCACTTCACTTCACATTCTAGGATGTCTGGAGTACAGGGTAACTCATAGTTTATTTTGTGCAGAAACTGTACTGGGGAAATGGCTACAACTAGTCGCAATATATAGTCTAGCCCCTAGACGGCAGCCAATAGGTTTGAATCAACCATTGCCGTCTGGAGATAGCCAATTGCAGCACAGGAGACTTGTAGTCTGTGTTGCTGGAGAACCGTTAGCTGCTCCAGCAATCCACGTGGTATTCCTCAAGAGCCCAGTACATAACACCCCTCCCCTCTTAGAACAGACCATAATAACACCAGTTAGACTTAACAATTATCAAGACTCATTATCCAAACACACTAAAGTAAAAGTGATAATAATAATAAAAAACAAAAAACAATGTAGGTTATAATGTTATTAAACAACATCTGAATGAATAGGCTTCAAAGATGGCACTTTTAGACAGTTACATCATAGCACTAGTTTCTGTAGTATAGTGGCAAACAGGAATTACAACAATATATAGCTCTTTATTTTACAACGTAATCTGCAAGATATGAAGGAGGCTTGTGTGCCCTAGAGGAATGTCTCGGAGTTTCCATCACTTTGTGGTCTACCAGCTTACCCACTGGGCTGGGTAGACTTGTGTCCCTTTGTGCTCCTGAGTCAAGGGGATTCAATGCACTCTGGCTGGCCTCTCCAGGTTGGCCCACCCCAAAGTCAGACTGTTTGGCAGAGTAGGCACAGCGGTTGCTGAAGTTCGATTGGCTTGCTCCTTCAGGGGATCTATGTTGCATTCCAAGGCTCCCCAGTTCTCCCTCCGGTCCCACCTCAGTAAAGAAGGAAAAGTCCTGATAGTCTATGTGAGGATTGGCTTGGCCCCAAGTTTGAGGACCTTGGGAGGGACTTATGATGCAGTCCTCACTTAGTGGCTGTTCTGGAAACCGTTTCCTGAGCTGAACAATGTGTCGTCTGACAACTTGCCCTCCCTCCAACCCCACTTCATAAGATAGGGGTCCGGATGCCTTGGTAATTTGACCAGGAGCTCACAGATTCCCATGACCATAGTTCCTGGCCCAAACCCAATTGCCCATGTGCAGCCCCCTTGGGGGTTTTGGTCGAGAGGCTTCTGCTGCCACTCTATCTGGATGCAACCTGTCCAGTTTAGTGATCAAATGCCTCCCCCAACATAGTTCTTCAGGACTTCTGCCTGTAGCAGTGCAGGGCGTAGAATGCCGGCAGAGTAAAAAATCTGCCAATCTGTGATGCCAGTCACCTGTGACAATGCGCTTGAGTGATTCCTTCATTGTCCTCACCATGCGTTCAGCTTGACCATTAGAAGATGGATGAAAAGGCACAGAAGTTGCATGTCTGAGGAGATTAGCTCTAAGGAAGGCCTGAAATTCAGCAGCAGTGGATTGGGCCCCATTGTCTGAAACTAAGACATCTGGCAACCCATGTGTGACAAAGAGTTTTCTCAGCACCTGGATGGTCCTAGCAGTAGTCATGTTAGGAACTGGAATTACTTCCAGCCATTTGGAGTGGCTATCCACTACTATAAGGAAGAGCTGTCCCTGAAAGGGCCCAGCATAGTCTATGTGAATCCTAGACCAGGGCGTGCATGTTTCCTCCCACCTGTGAACTGGAGCCTGTGGCATTTCAGGCCTAGATTGCTGGCATGTATAACAACCATGGACTTGAGCCTCAATGTCCTTATCAAGGCCAGGCCACCAGAGGTAGCTTCTAGCTAAAGCTTTCATTCTGACAATGGCTGGATGGCCTTCATGTAATGATTGTAAAACCCTGTCTCTTAGGGAAGTGGGAATTATGACTCTGTTTCCCCATAAAATGCACCCTTTGTGGGCAAATAACTCATGCCTCCTGACAAAATAGCTCTGAAATTCTGAGCCTGGACTTTTATCCAACCAGCCCGTGTATACCCATGACAACACTCTAAGTATTTTATCTGTGGTAGTTTCAGCAGCAATGTCCCCTGCATAGAGGGGAAATTCAGGTATGTCCTGTAGGGACAATATTCTAGCAGCTGGAGCCAGATCTAGACCCATTAGTGGCAGTGGTAGTCTGCTGAGGCCATCAGCATGGCCCATTTCCTTGCCCGGTTTGTGAATTAATTTAAAATTGTATGCAGATAGGAAAATAGACCTTCTCAGCATTCTTGGAGATAATATGTGGGGGGTTTGTTTGTCTGTTGTGAAAAGTCCCAACAGAGGTTTGTGGTCAGTGTAGACCGTAAAATCCCCGCCATATAAAAAGTCATGGAATTTTTTTATTCCAGCAACGATGGCTAGGGCCTCTTTGTCAATGTGAGCATAGTTGCTCTCAGCAGAGGACAATGTCCTTGAGTAAAATGCTATAGGAACCTGTTTCGCATTTTTTTCTATGTGACTTAAAACTGCCCCCACCCCATAGGGAGATGCATCACATGCAAGACATACAGGTTTAGACTCTTTGTAGTGAGTTACAGTGGACTTTTCTGACAATAGTGCTTTTAAGTCCTGGAAACTTTTTCATGTAAGTTAGTCCATTTCCATGGAGCTTTCTTATCTAGAAGCCTGTGGAGGGGCTCTGCTATTGCGGCCTTATGAGGTAGAAATGTGTGATAGAAGTTTAGGAGGCCCAAGAATGCTTGTAGCTCTCCTTTTGATTTGGGCCTAGGAGCCATTGTAATGGCCTTCACTTTAGAATCAGCAGGGTGAATGCCGTTAGCATCAATTCAGAAACCTAGGAATTCTGTTGAAGAAACCCCAATACTACACTTGTTCTTTTTTAATTTGAGGCCTGCATCACAGAGCCTCTGCAAAACAGCCCTAAGCCTACTGGCCAACACTTCTGGGGATTTCCCTGCAATAAGAACATCATCAAAATAAGGGCAGACGCCCTGAATACCCTTGAGTGTATGCTCCATGATTCCCTGAAAAATACCCGGTGCAACACTGACTCCAAATTGTAAGCGTTTAACTTTGAAAACCACCCTGTGAGTCACGATCATTTGAGCTGCGGCTGTGGCCTCATCAACCAGCAATTGCTGATAGGCCTGTGCTAAATCAAGTTTAGCAAAAATAGTACCCCCTTGCAAGGAGGCTAAAATATGGTTGACCACTGGGACTGGGTAAGCGTGTTGCTTGAGGGCTTTATTTAGAGTGCATTTATAGTCAGCACAAATGCGAATTTCCCAGTTGGCTTTAAGTGGAGTGACTATAGGAGTTTCCCACTCCCCACCATCAACAGGATGTAACACGCCCTGTTCTACAAGCTTATTGATTTTGGAATCAATTTTATGTTTTAAGGCAAAGGGGACCCTACGAGGCTTAACCCTGATTAGAACTACGTTGGGATCTAGCTTAAATGAGATAGGCGGGCCTATGTATGTTCCTAAGGTTGAATCAAAAACATCCACATAGTCCTCACATACTGAGGCGAGGTCTGTAGTTTGTGTCCGGTTTATGCCAGTAATCTGAATACCTAAGGCATCAAACCAATTGAGTCCAATGAGACTCGTTCTCTGACCCCCTACTGCTATTAAATCCAGGTGCCCCCAAAACCCTTTAAACTTTACCAACAAAGTGGCTTCTCCCTTAACGTTAACGTGAGCATTTTGAAAGTCCATTAGGATTATATCTGAGGGTCTTAGTTTGGCCCAATTGTTACTGCGCCTACACACGAAGTTAAAAGTGTCTTGAGAAATAATTGAGATTGCAGAGCCAGAGTCCAATTCCATCTTACATGGAACTCCTTGTAGCTCTACCATGAGCTTAAGTTTGGGTTTGAGGGGGCGTCAAGCCCCAGTGCGGCATACGCTTCTACGGCTTCTGAAAAACCCCACACTAACTGGACCCTGGGCCCCAGTACCTCTCCTAGTCAGTTCTTCCAACTGGTGTTTGGGTGGCCGGTCTCTCTGGCGGGCTCTGCAAACCACTGTGATGTGGCCTGTCCTTCTGCAAGCTCTGCACGTGGCTGATTGAAATCTGCAATTGGCGTGAAAATGGTTGCCGCGCACCCCTTACATCTTGGTAAGAGAACTGCCTTGTAACTGTCCTCTCTCTCCTGGCTGTTGTGTTGTTGCGAGTTGGGTTGCTTTTGGAGTCAGTTGATTTCAGGTTCTTCTTCCACGAAAGATTCTTCGGTGCGTTTGGCGTCCTCAAGGTGGACCGTTTCTTCAAACTTTGTCAATTTTGCAGGCTGTACTGTTTGAACTGTGCCTCTGGTGGCTTCATCGGCCATCACTTTGTCTTGTGCTTCAGAAAACATTAAGTTTGGCCTAGCACAGAGTCTCTGCTGAAGCGTTCTGTCCCATAGGCCACAGACGAGCCGGTCTCATAGTCGCTCTTCTAAATTTGAAAATTTGCATAGGCGTGTGGCCTGCCTTAGGCCCACTATGAATTCCGAAGCTGATTCAACCAGTAGCTGCACTCTTTGGTCGAACTTGAACTGCCAAGCCATTTCAGACATCTTGGGCTGGAAATGCCTGGTTAGCTTCTTTTTTAGATATGCGTAGGAGACTGCTTCAATCGGTGTCGGCGCGAAAAGGTTCTCGGCCAAATCAAAGGTTGCTGGGCCACACACGCAGAGTAGCGTTGCAGCCTTCAGTCTTTCTTCCGCAATCTGATTGGCCCTAAGGTAGTTTTTTACTTGTGATAAGTATGATGGCCATTCCTCTGGGTGTTTCACGTCAAATTCTCGCAGTTTCCCAAACTTCGGCATTGTTTCTTGCTGGTTCCTGCGTTCTCCCAAATCCTGCTTCCACGCTAGGGAATGAGTCCACTGAGCACGAGGTCGCTAGCGTAGCTTGCTAGCCGACCTTGAGGGGGGGGAAATGCCTTTTCCCTCCGGCGTGTGCTGCCTTTCCCTCATAGACTTCAACTCTTTATTCAGTGAGGCAGGATCCCACCTTCATTGCCACTGTTAAATAGCAGGTTCTTTGGCACAGGAATGAAGACGCGTCACTGAGTACAGGGTAACTCATAGTTTATTTCGTGCAGAAACTGTACTGGGGAAATGGCTGCAACTAGCCGCAATATATATTCTAGCCCCTAGGCGGCAGCCAATAAGTTTGAATCAATCATTGCCGCCTGAAGATAGCCAATTACAGCATAGGAGACTTGTAGTCTGGGTTGCTGGAGAGCCGTTAGCTGCTCCAGCAACCCACGTGGTATTCCTCAAGAGCCCAGTACATAACATTCTTTATATTCTCTTTCATCTTCAAATCACAGAGAAGTCTTTGTGAATTCATAGCAGTGTGTAAGAATAATCTAGGGAAAGAGGTCAACTACTGCAGTGTTTTTCAACCACTGTTCCGCGGCACACTAGTGTGCCGCGAGATGTTGCCTGGTGTGCCGCGGGGAAAATTGAAAAGTAATTATAAAATACTTTCTTTGTGTTTATTTGATTCCTATTCAAGAGAATTACTTTATATATAGTCAATATAGGCACAGAGTTAAATTTTTTAACATTTTCTAATGGTGGAGTGCCTCGTGATTTTTTTCATGAAACAAGTGTGCCTTTGCCCAAAAAAGGTTGAAAAACACTGAACTACTGAGCCAATATTTTATGAATAATAGTAGAATGTAGATCAGAGGGGAAAGACTGCAGGGTGATATACATTTTTTTAAAAAGAAACAGACTCAGGTTTGCTTTGTGTGCTGTACTATTTGCTCCACATGCATTCTTTCAGAAAAAGTATTCATGAGTTCACCTTCTTGATATTCCAACACTTCCTGAAAAATTGATCTTAGAAATTAGGATCCACTCTTAAATTTGTCAAATTTATATATCACCCATCTTACTTGCAGGCTCACTCTGGGTGGTGTACAGTTAAAAACACAAAGACCTAAAAGTCATATACAATACAATACAATACAGGAGTAAAAGAGCTAAATAAAAACAGGAATAAAGTAAGTTAAAAGGCAGGGTAAAGATCATGACAGAATGATGACAGAATGATTTCATTTGGAGGCAAACATCTAGAAAAACAGGGGAGTTAATTTCAAAAAGCAAGTCTGCGACTTTCAGTGATACACTCTCAGGGTATTGAAAAATCTGCTGGGGACATTAAAGTAATAGAATATATCAACAATAAAACTAATAACTGGCTTTGTTAGAATATAAGAATATCAAGGCAGCAGATGAAAACCAAATATTTAGACAATGCTACTGATAAATTTAGGTGGACTTGAGAAGGACTCAGTTTATGGGCAGGTTTGTTTGTGGAAATGGCAGTCCTTCAAATGGCCAGCTTCCAAGTTTTAAACAACTTTAAAAGTAAACATCCATGTTTTTTTAATAGTTCTCACAAATGTGTAGTCAGATAGAAAAACTGTGTCAGAGCTGACACCACTGATAGTTCCACTTCACAGCCTCCCAACTGTAGTCTGGAATTATGTTCACAAAATACTTCCTTTGTAGGCCTTTGCTGGAAGAAGCCAGTCTGTATTTTGCCTTTAATTTTTCAACAATCTCCAAGACCACAAAAGTAATTCAATGGCACTCCTTTAAGCAATTGAAGATTTGCAAAATTATATATCTGTTTTCAAAGTGTAGAGCAAGCTTACTGCAGTGGTTAAGGCATCAGGCTAGAAACTGGGAAACCATGACTTCTAGTTCCATCTTAGGCACAAAGCCAGCTGGATGACCTTGGACCAGTCAGCCCTAGGAAGGAGGCAATGACAAACCACTTCTGAAAAACCTTTCCAAGAAAACTGCAGGAACCAGTTGAGGCAGTCTCCAAGAATCAGACATGACTGAATGGAAGAAAAAAAAGAACTTTAGTTAAAGGACAGAGATGAAAATATAAGATATAGAAGAAAAGTCCTGGAGAGCCTCAATAGAATGAGTGCAAGTTGGTAGAAGCTGGGAAGCCCTGGTATCTGGAACTGGAAGATCATGAGAGGAGTCAAACCAACATCAAGGAGACTTGAAACTTAGAATATTTCAAAGTTTGCTGTTGAGAATATAGATCTGCAGGCTGAGATCAGTTAAATAGACAGTTGCCAATTTTAAACATTGGGAGAATATAAAACAACAAATGATTTAACATGTTTTGATCTGAATTTGTTAACTCTGTTTGGCAGGTAAGGAATTACAGTAGAAAACATTTACCATAAAGAAATACTTTACTTTTCAGTTTTTAATTATTGAACCTATAAATTTCAAATGTATGTTACTGGTTTGTATAAAAATAGATCTGTAATAAATGATATATTATAGCTGTCTGCCTTTTCTATAATTAATAGGTAAGATGTTGGGTGTATTTTATCTTTAGATCTTGTCTAACTTTTTTTACTTCTTAATACTACTCATTAACTATGGGAAAGTATCTATAAAGGGATTGCTAGCCTATAGATGTGGCCACTTCCAAATGCTTTATTGATATTCCTTTCCCTTTTATTAATCTGTCAAAATTTATAAAATATGTTTTTAAAGGAGCAAATAAAATAAAAATATTAGTTTCCTATGACTGTTATATGGCATTTCTGATGAAGCTAAGAATTATTTTTGCCAATTCGATTCAACAGTGAGACAACAAAGGGATATTGGAGGTCTTGAGAAAGCATTCAGGGTTCAAACAACAGAACGGAAGTTAGAGTGAGAAAGCTTCAATCTTTGAGACTTTTCCCATCTAATGTTAAAGTTCTGATGGTGAAAGAAAGAAAACTGGAGAAAATAGGATGTATACACAGGACAGGGGTGGCCTTTCACTTTCTGTCATATCACCAGGAAGAGGGACCATTTAAATCAGCCCTTGAACTATTCTAGATTGTTTTTCTCTTTCGAAAGTGAAAGTGTTTCTTTTTAAAGCAGTTAGGAAAAGAAGAGTTGCAATTATTAATAATAATAATAATAATAAACCTTTATTGTCAAAGTACAACATGTGTACATTGAGATTAGCTGAGCCTCCCCCCGTGCTCTCTCCCCCCAACACACAGTGACAACAAACCCTCCATCCCACCACACTATGTGAACCAACTACACCACACACCGGCCTCCCAAGTCAATTCTGCATAAGATTATGTCCCATTTAAAAGCCTAACAGCCCACGGATAAAAGCTATTTTTCAGCCTGTTGGTACGGCTGGCTATATTCCTATATCTCCTACCGGATGGTAGGAGAGTAAAGAGATACCGTCCAGGGTGTGAGTCATCCCTGAGAATCTTCCTCACTCTTCCAAGGCAACGAGCCCTGGCGATGTCATCCAGTGGTGTCAGGGAACAGCCCACAATGTCTTGTGCTGTGCTCACTACCCTCTGTAATACTTTCCTATCCGCGGCTGTCAGACCAGCATACCAAACCACAATACCATACGAGAGGATGCTCTCTATAGTAGACCGGTAAAAGAGGGTCATTAGCTGTTGTTCTACCCTGTTCTTCCGCAAGACCCTAAGAAAGTGAAGCCTCTGTTGGGCCTTTCTAGCCACCTGAGTTTTGTTAACTTTCCAGGTCAGATCTTCACAGAGGTAGACTCCCAGAAATTTAAAGGAGGAAACTCTCTCTACACAGTTCTCTCTGATGTAAAGTGGGGCAGGTTCCTCCTTTTTTCTCCGGAAGTCTAACACCATCTCTTTCGTCTTGCCGATGTTTAGGTTCAAGTTGTTGTTACTACACCATATGGATAGTTTTTGTACCTCCGCCCTATATGCTGTCTCATCCCCACCTGTAATAAGACCCACCACAGTTGTATCATCTGTGAACTTGATTATCGCAGTGGATGGGTCAGATGATACACAATCATAAGTGTATAAAGAGTACAGGTAGGGGCTAAGCACACAGCCCTGTGGCGTGCCGGTGCAAAGCTTCAGGGGGGTGGACAAAGCAGAGCCGACCCTCACTGTTTGTAACCGATCCCTAAGAAAGTCTTGAATCCAATCGCAGATGGCGGGGGAGAATTTCAAGTCAGTCAGCTTCTCGATGAGAATGCTCGGCAAAATGGTGTTGAAAGCCGAGCTGTATTCAACAAAAAGCATCCTGACGTAACTTCCAGGCTTCTCGAGATGACTTGCTACAGAGTGTAAAGCAGTAGCTATGGCATCGTCTGTCGACCTATTTCCCCTGTAGGCAAATTGATGTTTATCAAAGTCCAGTGGGAGGCATGTCCTAAGATGTTGGAGAACCAATCTTTCGAAGCATTTCATGACTACAGACGTTAATGCAATAGGTCTGTAGTCATTCAGGCACTCAACTGCAGTTTTCTTGGGGACTGGGACAATGGTAGCTGCTTTCAAGCACGATGGTACACATGCCGTTTGCAAGGAGATGTTAAAAATCCTTGTCAGGACCCCTGCTAATTGATCGGCACAATTCCTGACCACTATCCCCAGCACCCCATCTGGGCCTGCGGCTTTGCTGGGATTCACAGCCTTCAATACAGCTCTCACTTGGTGTTCACACAGGGTGAGTGGCTGAGAGTCAGAAGGCCGGCCAGCAAAGGCTACGGGGTCTGGTCTTTTAACCTCGTAGCGGGCGAAGAAGATATTCAGCTCCTCAGCCAATGAGGCATCGGTGTTTGCCATGCTCCTTGTGCTGCCCTTATAGTTGGTTAAGTGCTGCAGTCCCTGCCATACTTGCCTCAGATCGTTGTTCGCGAAATGGTTCTCCACCTTTTGTTTGTATTGTTCTTTTGCCATCCTAATGCCTCTTCTGAGATTTGCCCTGGCCTCTCTGTATCTGTCCCTGTCCCCCGCCTTAAAGGCAGAATCCCGGGCTCTCAGGAGTGTTCGTATCTCTGCAGTCATCCAGGGTTTACAGTTCCCATAAACTCTAATGCACTTATCCGTTGTTACACTATCAGTGCATGTTCTAATATAAGAGAGTACGGCATCTGTATATGAATTTAGATCTTGTTCTTCAAATATACTCCAGTCAGTGGTTTCAAAGCAGTCCTGCAACTGACTGAGAGCACCCACTGGCCAGGTTCTGACCCTTTTTGTGACTGCCTGAGTCCTTTTCCTGAGAGGAACATACTTTGGGCAGAACAGGAGTGAAAGATGGTCAGATGTACCCAGGTGGGGAAGAGGGAAAGCTCTGTATGCCTGTTTCAGATTGGAATACACATGGTCCAAAGTGTTCTTCCCTCTGGTGGAAACTTGCACATACTGTACAAACTTAGGGAGAACTGTCTTCAGACAAGCTTGATTGAAGTCCCCAGCCACGACAAGAGCGCCCTCTGGGTGACTTTGCTGCTGCCTGGTGATGACGTCATACAGCTTAGAAAGTGCCATGTTGACATTGGCATCAGGTGGAACATAAACAGCTATAATAATTACCACAGTAATTTCTCTAGGCAGATAGAAAGGCCTACATATAACAGTCATCAGTTCCACATCTGGGGAGCAATACGTGTATACCAATCTGCTGTTAACACACCATTCACAGTGTATGTACACACACAGTCCTCCTCCTTTACCCTTTGTTATGTATGCAGGCAGCTGCATAGCAACAGCCACCAGGGGGCGTTGGCCTGAACGGTTTTGGCGGGAAACCCAGTTTCGGCGGGAAACCTAGGGCCAACCCCATTGGCTGTCCGCTCACCTGGCTAGGTATTTAAGGAGGCCAGGTAACCCTCATCCCTCAGTACGCTACCCCCCTTCAATAAAGAGCTGAACACGTACTCTGGCTGGCATCTCTTCCTTGCGTCGGACCCACTACACAATAGTGGCGACGAGGGTGGGATTGCCGCCAACAAGGAGCTGAAGTCACTGGGGGAGCGCTCCGCGAGCTGAAGGGAAAGGCATTTTCCTTCCTTCTCCCCCCCCCACGACCACCAGCCGATTGAACCACGCCAGTCACCGCATCTGCGATTCGAGACCCGAACCAACACCGCGATGGCAAGAGCCGGACAACCCCGTGAGTTCGACACCCGCCAAACCGAGACATGGGCCCGTTACCTGGCTCACGCCGAACTGTACATGCGGTTCAATCAGATCTCGGAGGACGGCGCGAAGGCGGCAGCCCTGCTCTGCATTGGGGGACCAGCACTCCTGGAGATCGCAGTGAACCTGTTTGCCCCGGAGGCCATCAACACCATTGCGTACCGGAACCTCGTGGTCAAGCTCAATGCCCATTTCAGGCCCCAGCGTTCCAAAGTGGCTGCAAGGTCACAATTCGAAAAAAGGGACCAGCGCCCCGACGAGTCTGGCGCCGAGTTCCTCGCCGCCCTACGAGAAGCCGCCGTCGCCTGCACGTTTTCAAACTTGGAGGAGCAGCTACGGGACCGGTTGATTTGCGGCCTACAAGACAGGCGGCTGCAAGAACGCCTGTTCGAGAGAGAGGAGGTTTCGCTCCAGGAAGCCGAAGACACCATCCTGGCCCACGAAGCGACCTGTGGGGCCGTCCAAGCAGTCCAGGAGACCCGGGCCGGCAGCCAGGCGGCCAGCATCCACCGACAGGTCGCCACAGCCGAGGACAAGCTGAACATCGACCTCCTCCAGCGGAAGCCGACCCCCGACCAGCGAGCCAGACGCCCAGACAACCCCAGGCCTTCCGGAAATGCCACCAACCCTCAAAGGTGCGCAGGGTGTGGTGGGAACCACGTCTGCAGCCTCTGTAAGTTCTGGTCGGCCACGTGTCGGACCTGCAAGAAAACAGGCCACATAGCCGTGGTCTGTCGTAGCTGCCGCCCCCGAGAGGAGATCCACGAGCTGCAACCAGAGGAATCGCCGTTCGAAGGTACTGGGGCCCTGACCAAAACGCGAATTGGCTATGTTGACAGCCAGCGGGCCATTAACCACACGAGTAGCCGCCGGCTGCTCAAACCCAAAATTAGACTAACAATCCGCTTGCAAGGCGTCCCTTGCAGCATGGAGCTTGACTCCGGATCAGCGGTCTCAATCATTTCGGATGAGACCCTTAACTATATAAATAGCCGGAGCAAGCAGCAGATTAAATTACGGCCTACAAATTTAAACCTGACCGATTTTCAGAACTCGCCGGTCAAGGTAAAGGGGGAGGCTATTGTCTCGGTGGGTTTAAGGGTCGCGAAGAGCACCTGGAGGTTGTAGTGGTAGAGGGCCGGAGGGCCAGCCTGGTCGGCCTAGACTGGTTCGAGGCCCTGGGAATCACAGTCTCTGGGATCCACCGGATCCAGGGGGACTCCGTCAAGGCCGTCTGCAAGGAGTTCGCAGACGTCTTCGACGGGACACTAGGCAGGTACACAGCCCCCCCCCCATTTTGTTCAAGCTTAACTCGAACGTTCCCCCCGTTAGGGTCCGGCCGCGGCGAGTCCCCTTCGCGCTCAAACACAAAATAGAGCGCAAACTAGATAAGCTGGTGGCCCAGGGAATCTTAGAGCCCGTAGATGAGGGGGAGTGGGAAACCCCAATCGTCACCCCCCTCAAATCCAATGGGGAAATTAGGATCTGCGCCGACTACAAGTGTTCGGTGAACCGCGCCCTAAACCCGCACACTTACCCGGTCCCCACGGTCAGCCACGTTCTCGCTTCCCTCCAAGGCGGTGCCATCTTTGCAAGGCTCGATCTTGCGCAGGCGTACCAGCAACTCACGGTTACTAGGGCAACAGCTGACATTCAAACCATAGTAACACACAGGGGAGCGTTCCGGGTGAACAGGCTGCAGTTTGGGGTCAGCGTTGCTCCTGGCATTTTCCAGGAAGTTATGGAGAAGACACTCAGGGGCATCCCAGGAGTCTGCCCCTATTTCGATGACATCCTGATTGCAGGAGCATCAGCAGAAGAGCTGGCAGGTAGGCTCAGGGAGGTACTGTCCAGGCTGCGTTCAGCTGGCCTCAAACTCAAGAGGGAGAAATGCAGCATAGGTGTTCCCCTCACAGAATTCCTGGGATTCAGGGTAGATGCCAAGGGAATCCACCCCACAGAGTCCAAGGTGAGGGCCATCAAACTAGCACCCACACCTAAGAACAAGGCAGAGCTACAGGCATTCCTGGGCCTGCTGAACTTCTACCATGCATTTCTCTCACACAAGGCAGCAATTGCAGAGCCACTCCACAGGCTACTGGACAAACAGGCAGCATGGGTCTGGACTCCCACCCACGACCAAAGCTTCAGGGCTTTAAAAGCACTACTGTCGGATAAGTCCATATATAAATTTACACAAATATGAGCTGTCACTGTTGTGACTACTGCCTGTCGATGGCCTTCGGTTAGGCTGAAACAGGAAATAAAGATTTGTCCCATGTTTGGGGCCTAGCAAGGTAATCTAAAAATAGTTAACAAGCATTTGACATATATATGATGTAGTTTTAGTATGATTCCACATGACTGTGTTTTAAAATATGCAATCTAGTCTGTAGTTTTGGATAAATATTTAAGTGTTGAGGATATCATCTTTTCTTCTTTACCGAATCAGCAAAAGAAAACAATATGACAGTCATTTGTGATTCTTAAACAAAGGCTGAATTCCTGTTTCTACCCCTTCTCCCTACATAGATGATCAAAGCTGACTTTACTGCTACGAGGTATTTCCCTCAATTTACTATTCTCTCTAGTAACGTTTTTGAAGTGGGATCCAACCAGTTCTGAAAAAAGGTTATGAGATTTCAGTAAGAAAAGTTTTCAGATTTTGCCATGGGGGCAGTGGGACATACATCATCATATACATGTGCAAGAAACAGGAACATTTACCTACCTGATGATCTTATGCATTATTTCCATTTTAGGAAAGGGGTAAAATCCCATTGTTTGGTCAATATAGTGGGACACTTTGAACAAATTATACTCTATTTAGCTTTGGCCTTAGCACAATTATCATATGTAGAGTGTTGAGTTTTGGGGGCAAATATCTTTAATTTTTTAAAAAAAAAAAGTCTAAGTAAACATTGCAAAAATTCCAGATACTTAAATGAGAGTATGTAAGCAAAACTTTGAGTAAGAAAGAAAATGTCATATCTAGCCAGCTGAAAATTATGTTCCTTTAAAATAAATTATCTCACTTGAATAGAAAGTCACATTCCTGCAATTCACTCTCAAATAAATTTTATATATTGTATTTTACATAGTACTAATTTGTCATCACTTTCCTTTTTAATGCCTACTAGGACTTCATTCACTTTTAGATCTTTCAACCATTTTTGCAGCTGAAAAATGTTTAATTGGCTATTTCTGTGATTTATTTCCATATTTTTTAGTTAAAAAACTTGTAATATCCATGAACAAAGTTGTCCTTAAGAAAAGTAATCAGAAGAAACCCAGGCTGGACTAGAATTATTTCATGTCAATGATAATTTCATCAAGTTGTTTTGTCTGAGAGTGAATGAGTGAGTGAATGTGTATGAGGGGATGGGGAAACAGGAGGGAGGGAAAGTATGTGTGAGAGAGATAATAAGGAATGAGAATAGATTCTCATAATGAGCTCCGTAAATATGATTCCAATGAATGGGGAAACAATCTGAAGAATTTGGAGCCTGGTAATGAATTTCCTTTGAACTTTTAGAGCCTTGTGCATGTCTGTGGCAGATTTGTAAACAATTACTGCTTTGTTTGCAAGAAACCAGCAGCTCATGTTAGTTTCAGTTTATTATTAATTAAAGATTAGCTTTTTCCACCTCATAAAGAAAAAAGAATACAAATAACTATAGACACCCTGCTTCTCCCATTGAAGAGATGCATTTTGCATACTTCCTCAGCCAAATGTTAGGAGAGCTTCCACCCAAAAGTTTCTTACTGTCACACTGCACTTTGGATAAATTAAACAAGCTGTAGGTATATGGACACAAATTATCAGAAATCACAGTGTCCAAAAGCCAGTTCAGTCTGTTATATAAATCAATATGGGAAAATTAATTATAAAGATAATTACAAATAATTTTACTGAAATTAATCCAGTGATTTTTCATGAACTAAAAAGATAGCAAGATGGCTTCTCATGCAACATATGTTAATCTGTTCATCGGTTCAAGACTATTGAACATTTATTCATGGTTACTGAAGTTGCCACCATGACAAAGCCATCTGATGGATTACAGAAAGCAAATTGTTAAGAGCCTTCATGCAGTTCTCATTTCATTGAATATATATTCAGTGGTTTGAATGTATAGTTGTGGAATCATCAGATAATATCTTGAAATCTTGGCTCAAGCCAGTGTCTTCAAACCTAATAATCTGATACATCAGTTATGGCTCCAGTTATGTTATCTGAACAATACTGGACAATATGTATAAGCACAATGGATTATTTTTATTTTATTTTTTTATTTTAATTCCATTTATATCCCGCCCTTCTCCGAAGACTCAGGGCGGCTTACAAGCTTAGCAGTAGCCTTCATTCTATGTATATGCCTGCTTATTAGGGCTTTCACACACACACCCAAGCTGCATTATTACAAAGTCAGCTTAATTGCCCCCAACAATCTGGGTCCTCATTTTACCTACCTCGGAAGGATGGAAGGCTGAGTCAACCTTGAGCCTGGTGGGATGCAGGATTAAAAGATGATATCAATCTCCACACATCTCATGGCCTCTAGGGGTGTTGGATTTAATTTCTTACACTTCTTAGGTAGTATAGCCTTATAGTTGCTGATGATTATATTAGTTAAAAAACACATCTTGACAAGTGGGATGAAGGTTGTACTATGCTGAATATATTCCTATAGATTCTCCTGATTTTGTATACTTTGTTTAATGCTCAACCTTTAGTATACTTTCATGATGAAGTAAATACTTAACTATTGCAAAAAAATAAATATTTGGATTGAAAACCTGAAGGCCATGTCACCTTATTGTATTATTTTGGATATTGTTGTATACTAGAATTAGACTTTCAAGTGCATGCAGCTGGGAGCAGAAACATTTCCTCCTTGGATGGCTTTCCCAGCTGGAGTAGTTCACCTGTTGTTTGCTAAGCAGCCAATGTAACCCTTGAAAGAAGGAGAACAAAGCAAGAGAGGATCATTTCACTATGTAAGCCGAGAAACAAAACATGAATTTCCAGCCAATGCTTGAGCGCACTATGCAGTTGAACAGTTCATGCAGCTAATTTTTCCCTGACTAAATAAATGCTCCAGGTTGAAGCAAAGTATATTTTTTATCAGGCACAACAAGAGCTTAGTAGAGGATGAAAAGAGTTTTATATAAGGAAGAAGATGAATGAGGAGATACTTATTGCTACTTAGCCCTCTTATTAACACTGGATCACATTAAAGAACAAGATGAATAGCAAGCCAGCAATTTCACTCCTGGAATGTCAGACACAGCTTTGGAAATATATCAATATTACTATGTTAGTGTAAACTTTAAATCCACTGAGTTTATATATATTGTTAAGTGTCTTTCAAACAAAGGTGAGGTACATATATGAAAATCAAGCATAGGGCGATCTTAGGCAGACATCAGTTGTAACGTTGGTCCATGAAAAGTGATAAATAAAAAGTTTATTATGGGAGATTAAAATGGTTCTTTCAGTATTAAAGAGAATTTTGTAATTCTTCTTGGGAATTCTTGCCATCAGCACCAGGAAAATAACTTAGATAAGAGTTTATCCATTAGGGAGACCCCACAAATGTTGATCCACTTCTAAAAATGTATGTACAATCAAAAGTGTCACAATACTTCAGAATAAGATAAAGTGATTGAATGAAAAATGAGGAAATCTGACAATCTAATTTTAAAACTACCATAACAATAGCATTGTAATGAAATATAAATAGCCATTGTACATTGAATTGACTATAGGTGGGACAGAAGAAGTGACATGGTGATAGCCCTTTTACATAACCACACAATTTTACATGCTGACTTGGACAACCTCCTACAAGTTAGAGCAGGGCTATCAAATTGCCGGCCCATGGGCCGGTTGCATCATGCAAAGGCTGCGCCCACCCCAGCTCCAGCAATGTGAAAAAAGTTGCAATATGTCACAATACGTCACACGACTTGGCAAGTTTGACACCCGTGAGTTAGAAAGATGGACTTCCAGAACAAGCACAATGTAAGTATATATTGAAGTGGTTGCTTCTGATTTCAATATCTGGATAAATACAAAATAAAATGAAAGCAACACTATTGGCTATCAAGACTATCTGGATGTATACAACAAGTAAAACTGAGAAATTTCACAACATGTGTTATTCAGTAGTGTATCATACAAAACACTGAATACAATGTCTTTTAACCTGTAAATTTCTTAGTTATTTGCTTTAATATGGAGCACAACAGTTTGGATGGGGGACTATGCATTCTGAATCATAACACTATGCATCATAGGGTCATCCATAAGAAGGTTAAAAAGGGCAAGGTGACAGTTGTAACTATGCAATCAAAGCCCTGCCCCTTTTTTATCCATGTGGCCTGCTCTTTGATTCCACCTACAGATGCCCCTACATCACCAGTCTTCAAACATGCTGCAGGAGACAATCTTTACTACCTCCCATGAATACGCAAACATTTCTTACAGTTGCTGCAGAAAGGAATTTCTGAAGAAAAATAGAGGGGTTGGGGAGTTCACAGGAGGAAATTATTACATGTAGTCTTATAACAGTTCACTTAGTGACCATTCAAAGTTACATCAGCACTGAAAAAAATGACTGATGACCCTTTTTCACACCATTGCAGCATCCCCATGGTCATGTGATTTACATCCGGATGCTTGACAACTGACTCACATTTATGACAGTGCACTATCCTGGGGACATGTGATCCACTTTTGCAACCTTCTGACAAGCAAAGTCAATGGAGAAACCAGATTCACTTAACAACCATGTTACTGTGTTACTACTTTAACAACTTAACAAACATGGCAAGAAAAGTCATAAAATGGGGCAAAACTCACTTAACGAATTTCTCACTTAGCAACATAAATTTTGGGCTCAATTATGATCATAAGTTGAGGACTTCCTGTATATGACTCCTTCCCCCCACACACCTTGAGCCCTCCAGATTTGAAGCAATTATATCTGCAACACCTATCGGTTTATAAAATTGCATTAATATTGGAGTAGAAATAGTGCCAAACATTTAGAGTAGATGGATGACCATGTCAATGCAAGTTTACTAATGTATCAGATCAGGGCTCCCATTTTTTGCTAGCTATTTGAAATAAGCCCATATGACAAGTAAGCTGTATTTGATCAGGTCCCAAGCTGGTAGTGTGTGAAAATCAGTATTTCCTAATATAAAATAGGGTACCATTTTCCTAAGCTCTTAATCTCATTGTACTAAGAAAAAGATTGAAAAAAGTGATACATAATTAAATTCTAAACACGTACACTTAAAAGAGAGCTATACAATAGATGTAATAATACTTATTCACAGTGCAGAAAGAAGTTACTTTTTAAAATGATTATTTCAGTCTTCAAAGACTACAGGGGGTATGTCTAATGATTCAAGAATGTCATGAAGAGTTCGGCAAAGCTTTACATTTGTAGCCTCATTTCTCTTACATTTCTTTCCTTTTTTTTCCTTTGGAGATGCTTAAAATGCAAATTAAACCTCGCAGTGTTTTCTGTATTTTAGTCCTGCCTTAGGCACAAAGCCTAAGATGACTTTAGGTCAGTTATTCTCTCACAGCCCCAGGAAAAATGCAATGGCAAACCATTTCGAAAATCTTGCCACAAAAACTGCAGGGATTCATCCAGCAATCGCCAGAAATCCACACTAACTCAGAGGTAGGTACAAAAACAGTGTTTCTTATAATCTTGAAATCTATCTCTGTTTTACAGAGTACTTTTGAAGATTTTTAAAAAATAGAAGGATAAAAATAGCATTTCAGAAGAAAAGGGGTGCACTCAAGATTTGTCA
The DNA here is from genome assembly GCF_964194415.1 of Vipera berus. Lineage (NCBI taxonomy): Eukaryota > Metazoa > Chordata > Lepidosauria > Squamata > Viperidae > Vipera > Vipera berus. The sequence goes on along the minus strand of NC_138203.1, from coordinate 34,045,347 downwards.
CATACTGCAGAATTAAAGCCCTTAGCCATCTTATACTATTTGCCATGTGGCTTGGCATTTCTGGGATTTCAGATTTCAAATCTTAAAGACTATAGGTGCCTGACCCTGTGGAAAACACAGAGAATACATTTCAAACCACAGCATTTGTGTATTGTGTTCATTTTAGCCCATGACATATTTATTATTATCCAACAATAACTTGATTGTCTTGGTTTTATGAGAAGCTGTATTTTGCAGAGGTCTGAAATCCTCCCATCTGCAAATCCAGGCATCTTGAGCAAAGAGAAACTTTTAACAGCCCAGGTGTCATTATTATTAAAATATTATTGTCTTATGAACAAGACAATAACAGTTATAACAGTTTTTTTGGGAGAGGGTCTTTTAAAAAAAATCATGTTACAATGCATAGCAGAAGCTTACGAAATAGTGGAACAGCCTTCCACTATTTATCACAGATTACCCTCCAGATGTGCTGTGATTAAAAATCAGAAGTATTCTGGCTAGGAGCCATGCCGGCGGGTAAATCTGGAAGTTACAGTCCCCGAACATTGGAACAACTTCAGGTTAGAGAAGTATAATGTTTGTTAAGATAGTTTTTACTGTAGTTAACTTTTTTGTAGCTCGGCATGTGCAAAGCATGTCTATTTACTTAACTGATGATGTAGTGTGCAAAGCTGGATTAATTTGTTGGCTCAGCTAAACATGTCATACAGATGCAGCCTAAGGGTCTTTCTCTATTGCTGGCTTCAAGGACTTTCCACGTCTCTTAAAGATGGCAGAAAACTACATCAGCATTAAAGGTGTTGTCCTAAATTACGGGCAATCACATTACAAGGTAATGGTGACAAAGGCCATTTCCCCATAAATGACTTATAGTTGTCATTTGTCTTTGAGGCAACATAAATCCAACTCTTGTTATTGTTGTCTGGTTAGCATAATGGCTAGAAAACCCTAGAAGACATTGCATTATACATGATTAGTTAGGGTCCAACAAAAGCCAAACTGGTTGCACCTGGACAGCATTGGAATAAGGAGGAAAATATCATTTTATCTGACTTGCAAAAATATCATTGGGCCAACATTTATCAGCCATTAGGAGCTGCTGAGGGTAAGTGCTATGGAGCACAGGTGGATGTGCAGATACCACAAGGATGGATTAGTTGGAGCTAGGAGTAAGTGGGCAGGGAGTGATATTTTTATAACATTTTCACCTGCAGCTTAAAATCTTCCAGTGTCCTATTTCATTGCCAATCATTTCTGGTATAAACGTTTAGTAGATTGCTGGTTCCTTTTGATCTTTTATAGATTTACAAATTACCCTTTTCAGTGTCACTTTCATTTATTATCTATTGTAGTACTTCTCAACTTTGGCAACTTTAAGATGGGTGGCCTTCAACTCTCAGAATTCCCCAGCTAGCACTGAATTCTGGGATTTGAAGTCCACCAATCCTAAAGTTGACTACACTCCTTTTAAATTAATGGTTTGGGATATTTTCATATCTTTTAAAAATTGTTTGCTTTTCTCTGAGTGACAGGTTCCCTAGCTATTTCCCTCATTATCGGATTTTCTGCAGGTTTCACTTTTAAATCAGCAATAGAGTCAGTGAGTTGTGAACCTCTGCCACAAAGATAGCACCATTTATTTTGACCTTTGGTTTTTTTTGTAATCTATTGTAAGCTTATTCACATTTGCATTTCATCCTGACTGCGGTTCTATAGTGTATATATAGCAGTGGTTTCCATGGAGACAACTATATGAAATGCAAATATAAAAATATAAAATCTTCCTCTGTTAAGTCACATTCAAATATTTTCTTTCAGGTTCCCTCAGACTAGCTAATCTCTCAATGAATTCTTTAACCTTTCACCAAATTGTAATGTTCAGGTATTCAGCTGCAAACAATGCAATATATTCTGCCACTGGTGCATGTGTGCTTATGAATCCTGAAATGCTGTGCAATTAACTGTGATTCTGCCAAGTGCTTTTGCATAATTATTACAATTTATGCAATGTTGAATTGCAATGCAGAATTTTTCTGTAGAGCAGTAAAGCTTCTTAATAAGATGTATGCTTTTCCTCCTATAACATTCACTTTTTCTCAGCAAATAAAATATTTGCATCAAAAAACTGTTCAGGTTTCATTCATTAGTACCACCATAAAATACATTTATCTTTCTAATAACAATTTTTCACTGTGTCTTTATTTACCATGATAAGTTCCGCATTACATTTTTTGTTTGCTTGTTTTACTGCCTTTTCTATTCCTCTGGAAATACAACAAGGCTTGAGATGCTTTTCTTTATGATCTCATTTTTGTCACCATGTTGTGTCTTTTATACTGCTCAAACAAACACAAGAGTCAAAAGTATTTTTTTTCTCCTGTTTGTTTTGCTGAAACTTTTTGAAGAATTAATTCCTGTGAGTCTACAAGAATTACAACATACAGTATACACACAGCCCAAGGCAATCAGCTAACAATACTAGAGTGAAGGCCTGCTAAATCAGTCAGTGATAACAGCAATCCAATACATTGCAACTACTTTAAAATCAGACTGACTTCAGGTAGCAACTGTTCAAAGTTACAAGTCCTGAAAAAAGTTACTTACAATCAGTCCCTCACACTTACGACTATTGTATCATCCCCACAGTTACATGACAAAAATTCAGGCACATTACAAGTAACATGCATTTATAACTGTTGCAGAATCGCAGAATCACATGACCACCCTTTGCAATCTTCCTACCCATCAAAGTCAAAGGAGGAAGTTGATGACCATAGTGATTCATTTAATAAACATGTAAATAAAGGCCATAAAATTGGGTGCAACTCATTCAACTGCTTACTTAGTAATGGAAATTCTGATCCCAATTGTGGTCATAAGTTGAGGACTGTCTGTATGGATGACTTAAATCTATTGTTCTCATGGGCTGGAAATTATTTGAAGTTAAAGTCATGGGAACACAGCAGAAAAAAGATGAATCTAGAGCAGAGGTGGGGAACTATGGCATGGACTTCAGCTCCTAGAATTCCTGAGTCAGCATGGCTGGCTAGGAGTTCTGGGAGTTGAAGTCCACAAGTCATAAAAGGACCATAGTTCCCCACTCTTGATCTAGAGCAGGGATGTCAAACTGCCAGCCCATGGACCAGATGCATCATTCCAAAACCGTGCCCACCTGATTGCTGGCAATGGAAAAAAAAGTCATGATATGTCATGACACATCACATGACATTGCGAATTTGACACCCCTGATCTAGAGCATGTTTGTATTGTAGTGCAAGTGGGAACTTAATTGCATCACTGCTAGATTCACCATTGTAGCATCTGATGCAACTTAGTTTTTTGTCAAAAGAGTGAAGTACACAGGAACTAATCATATTTCATATTTCATATTTCATCTCAAAAATAATGGCTGATAAGAGCCTTGGTGGAGCAGTGGGCTAAGTAAGTAACACCAGCTGCCTGCAATTAGTGCAGGTTCGAGTCCCACCAGGCTCAAGGTTGACTCAGCCTTCCATCCTTCCGAGGTAGGTAAAATGAGGACCCAGATTGTTGGGGGCAATAAGCTGACTTTGTAATAATGCCGCTTGGGGGGGGGAGGCGAAAGCCCTAATAAGCAGGCATATACATGGAATGAAGGCTATTGCTAAGCACATTGATTTGTGCTTTAGATTGTAAGCCGCCCTGAGTCTTGGGAGAAGGGCGGGATATAAATGGGATTTTTTAAAAAAACAAAAAAACAACAGGAGTAGAGTCTGCTTGTGACACATGACTTTGGAATCATTTGATTCCTCTTGCCTCTTCTGCAGTTGCCTATACTGATCATGTCACCAAAATGAAATGAAGGTTCAGAGCATTCCATTTCATTAAAGAAAAAAATCTACAGTTTCTTTTTTCTGGACAGAGGTATCCTATAAACCTTGGTATGCTGATCTTCTTCACTCCATTATATTCCCTTGAAATCAAATATCTAATTGGGTATCTGTGCTCTAAGATTTCCACTGCAGGATTCTGAAGGGCAATGGCACATTTTCTACACACTATAAATTTAAGCAGACCATTCATGAAAAAAAACCCCATTCTGTCTTCATTAATGAGCAATCCAGCTGTCACTAAATTTTCCCAGTAGGGTTTTCCAATAGGTAACAGAAAGAAAGGAAGGCCGTTATATCACATTAAGAGCCTTAGGACTATTTTGGAAACTTTTAAAAATGCTTTTATGAAATAAATGTCAAAAACTCTAATGGCCTGAGATACAGAAGAAACAGTTGCATTGAGAGTCCGTAACAGCTGTATGGACACACACAAAAGAGCTATAATTCTTTTCTTTCTCATTAAACTATGACCTCACACACATCTGGAAGTAAATAGCGCAGGGATTTTTGAGGCATCCAAATTAGCCTTATTAAACAGATATAATATCAATAAGAGATTACAGGGTCATAAAAAGGGAGCTTTTTATACTTATGGTTATTTTATCAACACCACCTGATGTTGACATCTGGTGAATCTATGGTCTGGTGCTTAGGCACCCACATCAAATAAGTGTCACTAGAGTTGGCATTCAGCTACTCCCCATAACCATCATTTGCCTTTGAGTCCCTGAGCAAGAATGTTTAAAGTAATAATAAGAGGAAGAAATATGTTGGTATTATATATTTTACTAAATTATAATAATGAGGATGATGTTATCCATTCAGTTGTGTGTACTAGGTCTCTCCAAGTCTACTGCTCTTGCACTCCTTCTTGGAGTTGTTCTATGCTCTGGCTGGTGTCAGCTTAATGGTGTCCAGTCACTGTGTTCTTTGGCAGTCTGTTTTCCTTCTGCCACTAATTCTTTCAAGCATAATTGCTTTCTCCAGTGAATTCCCCCACAAGACATGGCCAAAATAAGTGAGACACACTTTTGTGATTTTAAGTTAATAATTTATAGTAATATATAGATATAAATATATGGAGTGGTACAGTAGCCTAGAGGTTAATGTGGTCATGTCACAATCAGGAGGCTGAGAGTTCAATCCTAGGCAGTGATGGATGTTTTTCTTTTTTAATTTTAATTTTATTTTATTCAAATACAAATAATACAAACATAACAAATACAAATCTAATTCAAAAACAATATAAAAAATACAAATACTACAGTGCACCCACACCCCTAGAGACCATTTTTATTACCTATATTTCTTCTCATATAACAACTAACAATGTACAATATATTTCAATTGTGCCCTTATCCCCTCCAAAACAGCATATATTCTTGAGCAGGTTTATTCCCTTTGCCTTCCACCAAGACTGTTTTTATAAAATCATCCCATATTTCATTATAATTATTTACTTTAATCATCCATTTTTTAAATTTAATTTTGTTGTTAATTATTATTTTTTTGCCATATTCCATATTTCATTATACCACTCATTTCTTTGAATAACCCAATTCTGTCTCCAATATTTAATCATCACTAATCTAGCTGCCATTATCAAATTTACAATCAATTCCTTTTTTGCTTCATTTATATCTTGTTTTTCCACCAGTAACAGTAATGCAATCCTCGGTGACATATCTAAATTTACCTTCAAGAATTCTCTAATTTCCCTAAACACCATGTCCCATATCTTTTGTGCGCTATCACAATCCCACCACATATATTTATATGTTCCAATCTCTTTCTCGCACCTCCAGCAAATATTTGTATATTTAACATCTATTTGATTTAATTTACGTGGTGTTAGGTACCATCTCCATATCACTTTATATCCATTTTCCTTAACTCTAACTGACATATTCTTATAGACTCTTCTGTTCCAAATATTTTTCCAATCTTTATTGTTTATTTCTCTTAAATCTGTTTCCCAGATTAATTTTAAACCTTTTGCCTGATCTTCTAGTTCAGTTAATATTCTGTATATTTTCCCAATTCTTCAATATTCTTCATTTTCCTCACTTTTTTATATAATCATTTCAAATTTTGTTAACTATCTTTCACCTCAAATTTTTCTTCCATTTTTATCCATTTCTCTAATTGTATTAAATTCAACCAATTTAATTTAGTATTTGATAAAACATTCTTTAATTGAATTATATTCTTTATCTTGTCCTTCCAGTCTTCCCATTTATATATCTGATTTTTTTAAAAAATTTACTAATCCAATCTTTCAATTCAATCTTAGGGAATTTCTCCATTTCTACCACTGGTGTTAAAGGAGAAATTCCTGGCATTATTCGATATCTCCATTTATTCCATAATTCTATCACATTTTTTAAAAAGGGATTTTGAATTCTCTTAACAATTTTTTTAATATCCTTTTTAAACCAAAATGTTTCTATAGGATCGCCTATTTCTCTTAATTCCTTTAATTCTATATTGCTCCATAATAAATCTCTATTTACTGCTATAATATATGGGACCACCCTTAATTGATTAGCTACCCAATGATTTCTAACATTTGGAAGACCCAGCCCACCCTTTTTTAATGGTTCATACCATAATGATTTGCTTATTCTTGCTTTCTTACCTCCATTACGATACACCTCCAGCAATCTCTATATTTCCTTTAGTTCTTGATCTGAAAACTTAATTGGGATCATTCAAAACAAAAAAATAATTTTTGGTAAAACTTTCATTTTTATTGCTACAATTCTTCCGAACTATGATAATTTTACTTTTCCATATTTATCTATTTTATCTTTTATATCTTTTTTTAACTTCTCATAATTTATCTTCTTTAATTCTTGAATATTTTGGGGGATGTCAATACCTAAATATTTGATACTATTTAGTATTTTTAATTTATATTTTTCTTTCAATACATCCATTTCTTCTTTACTATGGTTATATAACATCATTTCTGATTTTTCCCAGTTTATTTGCAATCCACTATATTTCCCAAACTCATTCAAATGTGAATATACCCTCTCTATAGTAGCTATATAGAAAAATCCCGGATGTTTCTCTATCAGGGCGCAAAGAGAAAATATCTGCTAAGAACCCCTTGTAGGTGTCAGGAAGGGCATCCAGCCAGTAAATCTCCACTCCATTCAGTCATCCTGGCTCCACCCCAATAAAAAGGGAATAGAAAGTTGTAAAAATGTATATAGATATATAATATAGATATTATAATATATGCTCTTTGTCATATTTATTTTAATTTCAGTAAAGTCTTAGATAAGTCTCAGGTTTCAAAGCAACATCAAAGACATTAAAATAGAATAATACATAAAAGGGGTGTTACTTGTTTGTGTGCTTGATTGACTGATGGACTGATTTTTAATGCACAATTCATTTAGAAACTCATGAAGTTCTACAAAGCCCTTCCTGTCTACACCCTTCTTCCATCAATTGTCTGAGATAGATTGGGCTGAGATAAACTGGCTCAAAGTTATTAGGTACATCATAAAAACAAAAATCAAGGTGTTTGCTTGGTATCAAATGAACATGAAGTAAATGCCAGGTGAGCTACCTAGAAAAAACTTTCCATAAGTGGGATGCTATCACTGAAAATATTGTTCCCTTCATAAAAGACATGCTACCTTAGTTGACCAAAGGATTGTATAGATATTACCATGTTTCCCTGAAAATAAGCCGTACCCCAAAAATAAGCCGTAGTTAAGACCCTGCACACTCCATCCCACTGTCTGGTTGTACAAGGTGGGGCGAGGCACACACATAAAAATCAAGCTAGGGCGGAGGTGGGGGGTGGAGCTGCCCCACGCACTCCACACCCACTTACCTCAGGGCCCCTGCAGCCAGGCCTCACACACACCGACAGCTGCCCTGCCTCATAGCAGCAGCACCACCAGCAGCAGCCCCATCCAGCAGGAGCCTGCATGGCCGCTGGCCCACTTCGTCTGGTTGCTGGCAGCTGCTCGTGGCAGGAGGCCACACAGCATGTCAAGCCAGTGCCACCACTTGTGGCAGGACGCCATGTGGAACATCATGCCAGTGCCACCGCTTGTGCCACATGGCGTCCTGCCGCGAGTGATGGCAGCAGTGCGATGCGATGTGGCTTCGTGCTGTGAGCAGCCACAAGTGGCCGCAGAATAAGTCAGATGGCAGCGCAACAGGTATTGGGGTATGGGAGGCATGGCTACAGAGGTCCTGAGGTAAGCAGGTAAGACATCCCCCGAAAATAAGACCTAGTGCTTCTTTTGGAGGGGAAAAATATTTTTTTAATCGTTTTTAACTTTTGTATTTCTTGTTTTAATTACCCTGTAAACTGCCCTGAGTCCTTCGGGAAAGGGCGGTATACAAATCTAATTAATTAAATAAATAAATAAATAAATAAATAAATAAATATGACCAGGTCTTATTTTCGGGGAAACACTGTATATAGTGATTGTTTACATGGCTGCTGAGGTCACTGGTTCCCAACTTCTGCTAAAATATTAGAGCTGTCAGGCAGGTTCACTATTTGTCACCTAAAAATCCCAAGATGCCTTTCACTAATATTTTGATCTTCCTTGATTTGTTCTACTCTCAGGAATGGTGGAATGGAGATTAATTTTTATTGTTTTTTTCTGTAATTATTATGATTATTATAATAATATTATTATCATGATTATTATTAAAATCAACAATAATTAATCTCCATCCCACCATTCCTGAGATCAGAACAAATCAAGGCAGATCAAAATATTAGTGAAAGGGGTATTGGTACTAAGAAAACTGAGAAGTAGAGTTTCTAGATTTAGCCACTCTGCTAAAAAATTATGTTTTCTTTGGATTCCTGGTAACTAGATGATGGCTGACCTTGGACTGAAATTGCACTCTTACTTCCACACCAGATATATTTTGAAAATACCATAGCAAGAGACTTCAAAGCTTGCAAATCTATGGGGTGCACTGTCTCATAGACACATTATAAATAGCAGCTTTTCAGTAATTTCCCATATGTAAATGTAACTCCAATTATTGTTTTCCACCAAGGGCATATCAAGAAATAAATTGTATAGATTCTGCTTTTAAGAAACATAACATTTTAATATATTGCTAGAGACCATCTGATTTTCCATAGCAGAGACAGATGCTTTGTTCTGCATTGATAATAGCCCATAAAACAAACATAGATAATGGCAGAATTAGATAAGGCATGGGAAGAGGGCTTTTTCATGAAAAAAGTGTTACTGCTTTCTGTAATATTTTTCACGATATGCTGAATTTCATCAAATTGGAAACAGCAGTTACCAAAGCATTCATATTAATGCTGATTTAATCTGCAAATGAGAAAAGAGCTTTGAAATAAGTAAATCAGCTGAAATCTAACTTTCATTCTATGCTAGAAGGAAGAAAAGGACAAAATTGCTTATTTTCATTGGAAAAATAATAATTGCAGTAGTGGCTGTGCACAGCACAATGGAGAAAAATGACATTTAAAAAACATATATTTTTTTAAAGGCAGTTATCTATTTTGCCAGGAAGAGATTGATAATAATGGCACAGAGAATAAGCAAGAGATTCCAACATCATGCAAGATGTGCTATAGCATGGGTGTCAAACTCGCAGCGTCACGTGACGTGTTGTGACGTATCGTGACTTTTTTTGCATTGCCAGAGCTGAGGCAGATACAGCCTCCGCATGATGCAACCTGCCTGCAGGCCAGCAGCTTGACACCCCTGTGCTATAGTAATGAACACACTAATTAAGAGGGAAAGGAGAAAATACTGTGTTTATTGCAATGCTGTAAGGTGTGTACTTGCTAATTTATTTATTTATTGAACTTGCCACTCATCTTACCAGAGGTGACTCTAGTGCTTTAAAAAGGTAAAGGTAAAGGTTCCCCCACACACGCATGCTAGTCATTTCCGACTCTAGGGGCCGGTGCCCATCTCCGTTTCAAAGCCGAAGAGCCAGCACTTGTCCGAGGACGTCTCCATGGTCATGTGGCCGGCATGACTAGACGCCAAAGGCGCACAGAACGCTGTTACCTTCCCACCATAGTGGTCCCTATTTTTCTACTTGCATTTTAACGTGCTTTTGAACTGCTAGGTTTCTAGCACTTTCCTCCAATTTAAAGAGGGAATGAATGAGCCTTATTTGAGTACAATTTTCAAGCCATTTATATTTTGACTTAAGTGTCATGCCAGTTCTGCTCACACTTAACTAGCTTGCAATTAGCAAGCTTTAAAAAGGTAAAGGTTCCCCCGCACATGCGTGCTAGTCGTTTCCAACTCTAGGGGCCGGTGCTCATCTCTGTTTCAAAGCCCAAGAGCCAGCGCTTGTCCGAGGACGTATCTGTGGTCATGTGGCCGGCATGTCTAGACGCCAAAGGCGCATGGAACGCTGTTACCTTCCCACCATAGTGGTCCCTATTTTTCTACTTGCATTTTTACGTGCTTTTGAACTGCTAGGTTGGCAGAAGCTGGGACGAGTAACAGGCGCTCACTCTGTTATGCAGCACTCGGGATTCGACCCACCAAACTGCCAACCAACTGATCGACAAGCTCAGCATCCTAACCCACTGAGCCACCACGTCCCTAGTGGTTTACAGACATTCAATTAAAATGCACTATAAAACACTGGATACCCAATGGCTCAGTGGTTAAAACATGCTAACCTGAAAGCTGAAGTCAGCTGAAAGCTGTCGTCAAGATCCCAGTGCACATGACAGGGTGAACCCCTGTTACTTGCACCAGCTCCTGCCCACCTAATATGCAAATGACAGTAGAGTAATACCTTCGATCGGAAGGTAACAGAATTCCATGCACCTCAGCATACAGTCATGCTGGATACATGACCATGGATTTATGAATCATAAATTAAAATTCAATTAAAATCAAACTAACCAGGCTGGAGAGGAAGAAATAAAGTGCACACAGAAAGGAAGTGGAGTGTTATCTACTCCATTACCCACTCCCAAAGTGCCATACCCTTATTGGGACCCCAATGTAATTATATATAGAAACCTAAAAGAAAGTAATAAAACAATTTATGTAACATTTTTCAAAATATGTGCTTTATCCTGCGTTCTGAAATTAAAAGCCATCGTTGATGCAAGAGCCAGGATAATATTTGTGAAATCTGACAGGGAAGGTGCAAAATCAGTATTCTTCTGTAACTTTGAAGTTCTTTATCTAATCTCTTGGAATGTACTCTTCAGACATAGGAGTTATCCCAAGTTATGGGGTTTTAACCTACCGGTAAACTGTTCCAGAGAGATGCATATCAAATTCAGATCACGGCCTGGGGAAGTTTTCCCAAGATCCTCGTATCATATATCATATATCTCTAAATATACAGATCCCTGGATAAGCTAATGAAATATGACTCTAATTCTTTATTTCCCTTTGGGTGCCTCTAAGAATCCTAATCTCTTTTCTGCCCAGCTTCTTCTCACTAACTTCACCAATATTCCCTTAAATCCCTAATCATTCACACAATAAGTAGTTACCAACATTTGGAAATAAAGCATTTAAACTATACTACTAAATTTGAAAACGGTAGTATGTAACCACTTTTTGAAAACAAAAACTATTAATAGACTTAGAATAAAACAAAGTATTATTTTTACAGTAATAAAATTGTACATTAATATAATTATCATGAATTTCCACTTGTGAAACAAAAACATATTTACATGGCATGGTTATGAATTAGCAGAGATTCAATGCTACATTATTTCTCTAATATAGCTAACAGCAATAGAATTTTGAACACATTGACAAGTAGCATTATACCCGATACCGGTATCTACCACGGGCAAGCCTAGAGACAGCAAGCCAGCTAATTCAATTTGTGGAAATAATAATAATAATAATAATAATAATAATAATAATAATAATAATAATAATAATAATAATAATAATAATAATAATGAAGTTGGAAGGGACCTTGGAAGTCATCCAATCCGACCCCCTGCTCAGGCAGGAAACCCTATACCATTTCAGACAAATGGCTGTCCAGTCTCTTCTTAAAAACTTCCAGTGTTAGAGCATTCACAGCTTCTGGAGGCAGGTTGTTCCACTGGTTAATTGTTCTAACTGTCAGGAAATTTCTCCTTAATTCTAGGTTGCTTCTCTCCTTCATTAGTTTCCATCCATTGCTTCTTGTCCTGCCTTCAGGCACTTTGGAGAATAGCTTGACTCCCTCTTCTTTGTGGCAGCCCCTGAGATATTGGAACACTGCTATCATGTCCCCCCTCGTCCTTCTCTTCATTAAACTAGACATGCCCAATTCCAGCAACCGTTCCTTATATGTTTTAGCCTCCAGTCCTCTAACCATCTTTGTTGCTCTTCCCTGTACTCTACACATCGTGGTGACCAAAACTGGATGCAGTATTCCAAGTGTGGCCTACCAAGGCATTGTAAAGTGGTATTAACACTTCACATGATCTTGATTCTATCCCTAGCACTGTGTGCAGCCTAGCACTGTGTTGGCTTTTTTGGCAGCTGCAGCACACTGCTGGCTCATATTTAAGTGATTGTCCACTAGGACTCCGGTATCCCTCTCACAGTTACTACTATTGAGCAAGGTACCACCTATATTATACCTGTACATTTGGTTTTTCTTGCCTAAATGTAGAACCTTGCTTTTTTCACCATTGAATTTCATTTTGTTAGATAGCACCCAGTGTTCAAGTCTGTCCAGATCCTCCTGTATCTTAAGCCTATCTTCTGGAGTATTGGCTATTCCTGCCAGCTTGGTGTCATCTGCAAATTTGATGAACTCCCTATCTATCCCCTCGTCCAAATCATTGATGAAGATGTTGAAGAGCACTGGGCCCAGAACAGAGCCCTGGGGCACCCCACTACACACTTCCCTCCATGTAGATGCAGTTCCATTGAGTAACCAGTTTTCTATATACTTCATATTTGGCCAGAATGCAATGCCTTCCTTTTTCCCACCTTTGACATTTTGTGTTTTTCTATTTATAGAAAAATAAAAAGCAATGGATAAATAGACTCTTCTTTCTCCAGAGGATTTGAAAAGCCTAACCCAGGGGTCAGCAACCTGAAAGTGAAAGAACCACTCGGAACCGGTTCACTCACAAAAGAAAAAACTGGGAGCCGCAAAGAAGGGCGCACATGCGTGTGCATGCGCAAAACAAGAGGCTGATCAGCAGCCAATGGGAGCTCTGGCAACTCTGTAAGGCCAGCCCTGAACTTCACAAGTGGAAATCGAGGGAGATTGCCAGAAACATGAGATCAGCGTTTCTCAGCCCGCACTGATCTTGCCCTTCTTGCAGTCCCTCTCTTTGTTTCAGCTTGCTTTCGGCTGCTTTTCTTTCGGAGGATCCAGCCTCTGCCATCCACTTCTCTCAGCAGCTGAGAGAAGGGGGCAGGAGAGGCTGGATGCCCCCCCAAAAAAGCAGCTGAAGGCAGCAGCTCTGCAAGTCTCCGCTGAGAGAATGGGCGGCAGAGAGAGAATGGGGCAGCGGAGGCTGGATCCCCCGAAAGAAGTCTCCGCCGAGACGAGAGAACGGGGTGGCAAGCTCCGAGAGAATGGGGCAGTGGAGCGCTCCGCCAAGAGAATGGGGCGGTGGAGGCTGGATCACCCGAAAGAAGTCTCCGCTGAGATGAGAGAACGGAGCGGCAAGCCGCCGAGAGAATGGGGCGGTGGAGGCTTGCTGCCCATTCTCTCGGCGGAGACTTCTTTCCGATCTCTGCCGAGAGAATGGGAGGCAAGGCTCCACCGCCCCATTCTCTCAGCAGAGGGCTCCACCGCCCCATTCTCTTGGCGGAGCACTCCACCGCCCCATTCTCTTGGCAGAGCGCTCCACCGCCCCATTCTCTCAGCAGCTTGCCACCCCGTTCTCTCATCTCAGCGGAGACTTCTTTCGGGGGATCCAGCCTCCACTACCCCATTCTCTCGGCGGAGCGCTCCACCGCCCCATTCTCTCGGCGGCTTGCTGCCCCATTCTCTCGTCTCGGTGGAGACTTCTTTCAGGGGATCCAGCCTCCACTGCCCCATTCTCTCAATGGAGCGCTCCACCGCCCCATTCTCTTGGCGGCTTGCTGCCCTATTCTCTCAGCGGAGGCTTGCAGAAGTGGCGGCGGAGCAGGGTAAGGGAAGACCTGCCAGGCAGGGAAGAGGCAGGCCCTGGGCACCCCAAGACTGGCTGCCCCCAACCGTGCAGCAGGTTGAAAAAGGGCCTACTCACCTTTCTAGTCCTCCCGTCTCTTCCTCTGCTTCCTCCGCTGCTGCCCTTTGCAGTCTGAAGAAGCAAAGAGGTTTGTGGGCAGGTTTGTGAGAAGTTCAACTAATCAATTCAAACTTTGGGAGGGTTTTTTTTGGTGAGCATTTTGAATTGATTGAACTTTTTTACTCCCACTTTTTTTTTCAAAACTGCACATGGCAGAGGAGGACTGGGAGCCGCAGGAGACGGCTTAAAGAGCCGCATGTGGCTCTGGAGCCGCGGGTTGCCGACCTGTGGCCTAACCCAACAATTCTTCAATATGGTGCACTGGAGTCCATTCAGAAAAAGGCTGTAACTGTGTTGGGTGCATTGGACAATACCATTAGAACAATGTAGAAAGGCTATTAGTTTTGCAATACATTGAGTATGCTTTTCAAATTAAAGGAGTTATGATATAGCTGGTCTCAATTTGTCCTGTTTCAAGTATTCTCTACTGGCTCTAACAGCAGTTTGATTTGCAGAAATCAACAAAATTGTGACATTTTATCATGGGGGAAAAAGGATTGCTGATTTCTACAATTTAAACTACTCTACATAACATACTTGCAGAATTGAACACTGAATTAGCCAACAGCCTAAACCAGTAAGATGAAAAGCTACCTGTTATATTTTATGTGGGTTGCAATAGCTAAAGCACTTTTGAAATCTTGCCAAGAAAACTGCAGGGACTTGTCCAGACACTTGCCAGGAATTAGCACTGGCTCAAAGGCACAAATACAGAGAAAGGAGAAAAACTTCATACTTGGATGCATAAATTTCATGAGCAAAAATGAACATTTCAAGTCTCCTTGCCAGGTTATCTCTGTTCCTTCTATGCTTGGGATAACCCCTATTAAAATCACTTTATTATCTTTTGTAATTAACAGAGAGATTTTTTTCTATAAAACTGCAAAACTCTATGAAGTTAATATACCGTATATACTTGAGTATAAGCCGAATTTTTCAGCCCACTTTTTGGGCTGAAAAATTCCACTTCGGCTTATACTCCAGTCAACAAAAAAACTTACCGAGGACTTGTGCGCGGCCGAGGCTTTGGTGCTTCCGGGATCGCGCGCACCTCTCCCAAGCCACCGCCGTCCGAGACCTGCCGAAGTTTGGGGAGGTTTGGGGAGGTGCGCGCGCACCTCCCCAAACCTCCCCAAACGTCGGCAGGTCTCCGTTCCTCCGCGCCCTGCCTGCCTGCTTCTTTCCGCAGCGGAAAGAAGCAGGCAGGCAGGGCGCGGAGGAACGGAGACCTGCCGACGTTTGGGGAGGTTTGGGCGCCTCCCCAAACCTCCCCAGACGTCGGCAGGTCTCCGTTCCTCCTGCCGACGTTTGGGGAGGTTTGGGCGCCTCCCCAAACCTCCCCAGGTCTCCATTCCTCCGCGCAGACCTGCCGACGTTTGGGGAGGTTTGGGCGCCTCCCCAAACCTCCCCAAACGTCGGCAGGTCTCCGTTCCTCCTGCCGACGTTTGGGGAGGTTTGGGCGCCTCCCCAAACCTCCCCAGGTCTCCGTTCCTCCGCGCAGACCTGCCGACGTTTGGGGAGGTTTGGGCGCCTCCCCAAACCTCCCCAGGTCTCCGTTCCTCCGCGCAGACCTGCCGACGTTTGGGGAGGTTTGGGCGCCTCCCCAAACCTCCCCAAACGTCGGCAGGTCTCCGTTCCTCCTGCCGACGTTTGGGGAGGTTTGGGCGCCTCCCCAAACCTCCCCAAATGTCGGCAGGTCTCCGTTCCTCCTGCCGATGTTTGGGGAGGTTTGGGCGCCTCCCCAAACCTCCCCAGGTCTCCGTTCCTCCGCGCAGACCTGCCGACGTTTGGGGAGGTTTGGGCGCCTCCCCAAACCTCCCCAAACGTCGGCAGGTCTCCGTTCCTCCTGCGGACGTTTGGGGAGGTTTGGGCACCTCCCCAAACCTCCCCAGGTCTCCGTTCCTCCGCGCAGACCTGCCGACGTTTGGGGAGGTTTGGGCGCCTCCCCAAACCTCCCCAAACGTCGCCGGGTCTCCGTTCCTCTGCGCCCTGCCTGCCTGCTTCTTTCCACAGCGGAAAGAAGCAGGCAGGCAGGGCGCGGAGGAACGGAGACCCGGCGACGTTTGGGGAGGTTTGGGGAGGCGCCCAAACCTCCCCAAACGTCGGCAGGTGTCCGTTCCTCCGCGCCCTGCCTGCCTGCTTCTTTCCGCTGTGGAAAGAAGCAGGCAGGCAGGGCGCGGAGGAACGGAGACCCGGCGACGTTTGGGGAGGTTTGGGGAGGCGCCCAAACCTCCCCAAACGTCGGCAGGTGTCCGTTCCTCCGCGCCCTGCCTGCCTGCTTCTTTCCGCTGTGGAAAGAAGCAGGCAGGCAGGGCGCGGAGGAACGGAGACCCGGCGACGTTTGGGGAGGTTTGGGGAGGCGCCCAAACCTCCCCAAACGTCGCCGGGTCTCCGTTCCTCCGCGCCCTGCCTGCCTGCTTCTTTCCGCTGCGGAAAGAAGCAGGCAGGCAGGGCGCAGAGGTCCAGAGACCTGCCGACGTTTGGGGAGGTTTGGGGAGGTGCGCGCGCACCTCCCCAAACCTCCCCAAACTTCGGCAGGTCTCCGGACGGCGGCGGCTTGGGAGAGGTGCGCGCGATCCTGGAAGCACCGAAGCAAGTCCTCGGTAAGCTCCGGGCGGTCACTTGCTTCGCGTCTCCTGAGGGAAGGGGGGGCGACTGGAGCGGGCGTGTTTCCTCGCCTGCTGGGTGCCGCGATTTGCCCGGGGAACGCGCGGGCCCCGAATGGCAGCGTGGAGCGAGGAAGCTGACAGCCAGGGCTTCCCCGAGAGCCGCGGCCACACAGGGTATTCCTGTGTATTCAGGCTTGCAAAATGGCGGATCGAGCCTCTGCTGGCGGCAGAGGCTTGCAGAATGGCGGATCGGCTTATACTCGAGTCAACAACTTTTTCCAGTTTTTGGGGGTGAAATTGGGGGGTCTCGGCTTATACTCGAGTCGGCTTATACTCAAGTATATACGGAAGTGCAGTTATTTTGGGCTATATGGTTTTAAAACCTTTAAAAAAACCACTGCTGCCATTACTGATGGCTGCTCTTTTTAATCTGAAGTTGTAAGACGTTTTGCTTTTGTAATCTGCTACACACGAAACTGCTATCATCCTAAATATCCTTCTTCTCTGGAGTTTTAACCTAGGGCAATAAAATGAAACTGCTCATCAAACATTTTAAAAGAAGGTGTGGAATCAAGACACTAATGGCAGGAGCAAATGGAACATCAGAAAATATGAGTGTTCATATATAGCCCAGGACATGATCTTCTTTTGGGGAGAATTTTTTCCTCACTTTCCAGCAATAAGACAAGAATATGAACTACTGACCTTTCAAATGAATTAATTTATCAGACTGACAAATGTGAAGGGGATTTGGAAGCCGTGGAGGAAATTGTTAAAAGTCATATTTATGGCCAAAGATAAGGCTGTCAGGATTATAGAAACTGCATGCTGTAAGGGAAGGGGAAGATGTATTTATTTGCTTGAAGCAAGGCACAAATTCTTAGCTAGTAACCCTATGGAACCCCATTAACTTCCACATAAATGCAGTTTTGCCCAAGGAGGCAAGCTTCATAACTTTGGCAGCTGTAAACTGCAGTTTTACTAGCACAAAAGTCAGAAATAGAGATGCAAAAGTGTTTTGTCACAAGGAATGCTGGGAGGGAATATGAACATCCTGTTAGCAGCAGATTTCATTCATACCAATGACAGCACTACCATCAAATGACATTTGTTAATGTTAATTTTTTTGCCCTCAATCAAACAAAGCACAGAAAGAAAAACCAAGGAACAAGAGGGTATATCATTGAAACTTACTGCTAAAATTAGCAGTAGCTGTATTAAAGAAACTGCTTACATCAGGGAAATGTTTTTCACTGAAAATAAAAATGCATGAATCATATAACAAAGGCAGGCTAATTTACATACTGTATTTTTAAGTCATTCGTCCTGCTAACATCTAGATCAATTTGAATGTGATTTTTATTGATTTTATATAGATCAAAAGATGCAAAAGATTCCAAAAGGAAGACAAGTGGATAAATAGGTTTTCTTTTGTCTTCCTAGAAGTCAGCCCCATAGGGTTTGTAGAGCCTAAATATGTTTGTTCAAGTGTTGGATGTTTGTTTCATGCTTGTTTTGTTCACAACTATTCCCATTCTTAGCTCCAACATTTAGTCTATGTTCCTAAATATTCTGCATAAAATCGCTGCCCACTCACATTTACTAAGGTCAGTTTTATATTTCTCTTTATGCCAAACACAACATTTAAAAAGATAAAATGTTACACTAGTCTTCTACAAAATATTATTCACCCCTACAAACATGATCCCTTATTTTGTTCACCCATTGCTAGTCAGATGCTATTGATGACTGACAGTTCAGTTCCAGTTTTTAAATCTGCTCTTTGTCACCCCACCTGTAGAAACAGCTCCTTTTATTTGCACTAGTCTCTATGCTAAAGACCTTCAGTTCCGGAAGTGCCACAGATTTTACATATCTGCAAATCTTCCTCTTCAAACCACAAAATGGAAGATTGCTTTCAGCACATAAAAAAGGTCAAGGCAATCAAAAACAAACATTTGCAAAGGCAAAGTCAGTACACAGAATTACTGCAGAAATTAATTGGATATCATAGTTCTTCTCCTTTTAAAGATTGCAATTTAAAGAGTGATATGTATGTCAATTGAAAAGTCTGCCTTGAGCAACTCAGGAGAAAAGTTGAAATGCTGGGTAAACAGAAGGGTTTTGGTGCGTGTGCATATGCATATTCTTCTTGAAAGTACATTTCCAGGCCTTTCTTTTCCTTTCATTCCTACTATTTATTTCCACCATTTCCATATTGATTTTAATGTAATATCACCTAACTTGGCATTGTGAGGAAAAAAAAATACAGCTCCCATCCTATCATTTTTTTTTAATGAACCACAATTAGCTGGGTTCACCCACTGCATCAAACACATCATGTACAACCTGGGTACTGTCCAGATATGTCCACTATTTCCCAAAAAATGTAGCTAACATGACTATTATAGTTGAGACATTTGAAGAATATCAAAGTGTCTGCTTTAAGGTATAATTCTAAAACAAAATTACTTGGTTCATAAAATATAGTAGACCAAATAAACTGCCTGACAGCTTAGCACGATGCATGAACACAAAATGCTACTAGAAAAAAGAAATCAGAAATGTTTCTTTTCAATTACAGTTAATAACAGTTGCCTGATACCCAAATTTTAAACTGAGGCTAATCTTAATTATTTTTGTGTGTGTGTGTGTGTGTATGTGTATGTATGTATGTATGTGTGTGTGTGTATGTATATGTATATGTACACATATAAAAGTTTGCATAATAATACTTCAAAGAGTGCTTGTTTCAACAAATCATAGTTAAGATTTGCAACTATTTATTGACTTAACAAGGCATAGTAATTTGTAGATAATTGGTTTTTTAATTTGATGATATTGGATGCTTTCTCTTACTTTACTTTTGATTTAAAATATTGCATTTTTACATCTTATTTTTGAACTATTTTCACTGAGAGGCTCCTGTCCATTAAAAATAAATAAATAAATAAATAAATAAACAATGTGTACAATAATTGCAAAATATTAAAAAGATTGGCCTATAAAGTTACATTTTACCAAATGCAGATTACACTGAGGATTCACAATTTGGATGAAAAGCAACTGCAAGATAGACAGAGACAGACATCTCCTTATATATGTTTTCATGGGGATATTTCATACAGTGTGTGTGTCTGCTTGTGTGTTTCTGCATGCATGTTTGCTTTCACATTCCCTGATGTGCAATGATGCAGAAGTCTAAATCACATCTTAGTCTTGATGCCAGGTACTACTGAGACAACTCCATTCAATTTTCCTAGCAGCATTTTTTTTCCAAAGTAATTTGCCTTATTTCTAGGGTTAAGAGAGAATGACTGGCCCAAAGTCTCCCAGCTGGACTAGACTAAAGCAGGACTTGAATTCAGTCTCCCTGTTTCTAGTCTGATGAATGTTGGACATTTGATATCCAACAGATATGGGGGCACCAAGGTCAACAAATGCTGCTCTCAAAATAAATATGTTTATTTCATTTAGTTCAGTCAGGACTGCTATATTTCAGTGTCTCTTGTTTATTGTGCTAGATTATTGGAAACAAGTGAATGTAGGGATGTAAGCGAAAATAACAGAAAGTTTAATCTCTTAAATGCCCTTTCTAGAAAGGAGTTCTATGTTTTAAAATATTTTAATATTTCCCATCCAGTTTAGGGCAACAGATTTAGATAATAATCTAGTGATCCACTAGATGGTACCAAAGAGTTACATTTCCCTGTGTCTCATTGCTGCCATCTAACTGCTAGATGGTCCTGGGTACGACCTGCCACCTTTTTCTGTAATTCCCTTAATGACGGGCCCAATTTTTGGGACCCCGAGAGGTGGTTGGGCATGGATAGGGGCCTCTGGTGGAAATGCATTAAGAGGCCCCTAGTATGTTTTTTAGCCAGTTGTTTTAAAGGGTTAGGGAGGGGGGAATGGTAGGGTCGGGAGGGAATTAGGATGTGTTTCCTCAACCAGTTGTCAGTCTGGGCCTGAGATGGTTCCCGGCGAGATGGGGTTGGGGTTGGGGTCTTCTGGTTTTCCTGGCATTGGGGTGGGGTTTCAAATCCCCATGACGATTGGGAATGGCAGCAGGCGGTTACACGGAGGGCCATATCGACATCTGGGATCATGCCCCCGCTGTCTTCAAGCGGTGGCATGCTCCGACCCTCCGGTTGGTACCCATTTATCCGGGGGTGAGGGGGATCAGGTCCCTGAGCTCAGGCTGGTGTACTTTAACGCCAGATCCGTGGTGAACAGGGCTCCCTTCGTCCACGATTTGATCGAGGAGGAACGCGCGGACCTGGCATGCATTACAGAAACCTGGTTGGGCTCGGAGGGAGGTGTCCCTCTGACTGAGCTTTGCCCTCCAGGTTTCTGTGTGCTGCATCAGCCGAGGGCTCAGGGCAGGGGCGGTGGGGTGGCGGTAGTTATACGGGAGACCTTATGTCCGCGGGAGTCCACTGTTGTACAGATAGGTGGGAGCGAGTCCCTCCTCCTGAGGTGTGGCCCTGGGGCTCAGTTGGGCTTGTTGCTAACATACCTGGTGCCCAGCTGTGTGGCAACGGCCCTGCCCAAGCTTCTCGATGCCCTCTCAGGGTTGTTGGTTGAGTTTCCCAGACTTATAGTTCTGGGCGACTTTAACCTGCCTTCTCTGGGAGGGTCATCTGAGTTAGCCTGGGAGTTCTTGGTCTCCATGACGGCCATGGACCTGACCCAAGTAATTCAGGGTCCGACTCATGGGGGGGACACACTCTCGATCTAGTTTTCTTATCTGGGCAGTGGCTTGATGATCTGGGAGGGGGCTTGCCAACTATTGTCCCCCTGTCATGGTCCGATCATCACCTCCTGCAGTTGGTCTTCCGTTATGCCACCCCCCGCTGCTGGGCTGCGGAACCGACCAGGTGGTTCCGCCCCAGGCGCCTAATGGATCCAGAACGGTTCCAGACGGCGCTTGGGTCTATACCTATCCCCCTCACTCACAGCCTGGCTGACGCCTTGGTGGATGCCTGGGAAAGGGCTGCCACCAAGGCGTTCGACCATGTTGTACCCTTGCGACCCCTGACCCGGCGCAG
The DNA here is from genome assembly GCF_964194415.1 of Vipera berus. Taxonomy (NCBI): domain Eukaryota; kingdom Metazoa; phylum Chordata; class Lepidosauria; order Squamata; family Viperidae; genus Vipera; species Vipera berus. The sequence goes on along the minus strand of NC_138203.1, from coordinate 34,023,551 downwards.
ATCCCGGTGGGCTCCATGATTTTCTGTGGAGCTCCGGGAGATGAAGCGTAGAAGACGGGGTCTGGAGAGCTGTTGGAGGTCCAGCCGATCCGAATCTGACCGATTGCAGTTAAGAGTCTTTATAAGGTCTTATCTTGCGGCGATGAGGACGGCAAAGGCTAATTACTTCGCTGCCCTCATCGCATCCGCAGATAATCACCCGGCCACCCTGTTTAGGGTGACTCGCTCCCTTCTTAACCAGGAGGTGAGGGAGGAGCCCTTACAGGGACGGGCCGAGGAGTTTAGTCATCATCTGATGGACAAAATCGCTCAGATCCGGGCCGGTTTGGACTCTGATTGGGCAGAGTCTGACGTGGAGGAATCGGACGGTCTTGAGCATGTTATCTGGACTGAGTTTGATCCTGTTTCCCCTGATGATGTGGACAGGATGATGGGGAGGCTGAGCTCCACCACCTGTTTGTTGGACCCGTGCCCCTCCTGGCTGGTTTATGCGGCCCGGGAGGAGACACGAGGCTGGTTCCAGGCAGTAATAACTGCTTCCTTGAAGGAGGGTATCTTCCCCGCCACCTTGAAGGAGGCAGTGGTGAGACCCCTCCTCAAGAAGCCTGCCCTGGACCCAGCTGTTTTAAATAACTATCGTCCGGTCTCCAACCTTCTCTTTTTGGTGAAGGTTGTTGAGAGTGTGGTGGCGCATCAGCTTCCTCTGTTCCTGGAGGAAACTGATTATCTGGACCTGTACCAATCGGGTTTCAGGCCCGGGCACAGCACGGAGACGGCATTGGTCGCGCTGCTGAATGATCTCTGGCGGGCTCGGGACAGGGGTTGCTCCTCTGTCCTAGTCCTATTAGATCTCTCAGCGGCTTTTGATACCATCGACCATGGTATCCTACTGCGGTGTCTCAGGGGGTTGGGAGTGGGAGGCACCGTTCTATGGTGGTTCTCCTCCTATCTCCTGGGCCGTTCGCAGTCGGTGTTGACGGGAGGGCAGAGATCCGCCCCGAGGCCTCTCGTTTGTGGAGTCCCTCAGGGGTCGGTTCTCTCTTCCCTCCTGTTCAACATCTATATGAAGCCGCTGGGCAAGATCATTCGGGGTTTCGGGGTGGGGTATCATCAGTATGCTGATGATACCCAACTTTTTTTCTCCACCCCGAACCAACCCAGTGATGCCCTCGCCGTGATGTCCCATTGCCTCGAGGCGGTCCGGGTCTGGATGGGGAGAAACAGGCTTCGTCTCAATCCTGCCAAGACTGAGTGGCTGTGCATTCCGGCATCTCGGGTTAACCAAACTATTCCACCTTTAACGATGGGGGGGTGAGGTGTTATCCCCCGTTGATAGGGCTCGCAACTTGGGCGTCCTCCTGGATTCACGGCTCAATTTTGAAGACCACATAGGAGCCGTGACCAGGGGGGCTTTTGCCCAGGTTCACCTGGTGCGCCAGTTGCGACCCTACCTGGACCGAGATGCCCTACGCACAGTCACTCATGCACTCGTGACCTCCCGTTTAGACTACTGCAACGCTCTCTACATGGGGCTGCCCTTGAGGACCATTCGGATGCTTCAGCTGGTGCAGAATGCAGCCGCGCAAATTGTGATGGGGGCTTCCCGACACTCCCATGTAACACCTCTACTCCGTGAGCTGCATTGGCTTCCAGTTGCCCTCCGGGTGAGATTCAAGGTGCTGGTGATGACCTATAAAGCCCTAAATGGCATGGGTCTGGGATATCTGAGGGAACACCTGCTGCTGGCATCAAGTTCCCTTCGTCCAGTGTGCTCCCACAGGGAGGGCCTTCTCAGGGTGCCACCGGTAAAAAATTGCTGGCGGATAACACCCAGGGGGAGGGCCTTCTCTGTGGGTGCGCCTGCCCTTTGGAACCAGCTGCCCGCGGAGCTTAGGACTGCCCCCGACCTTCGTTCATTTCGCTGGGACCTGAAGACCTGGCTCTTTGAGCTTTCCGGCCCAGGCTGAGAGTTTTAATTGGGGTTTTTTATATTTTTTCAGGGATTAAAATTTAATCTTTTTAATCGTTTTTTAATTTTTCTATCAATGTTTTAAGTACCCTGTAAACCACCCTGAGTCCTTTGGGAAAGGGCGGTATATAAATTCAATAAAATAAATAAATAAATAAATAAATTATTGTAGCCCAGCTCTGGCAGGCCTGGACACTAAGGATTCCTTCTTGATTTTAGTTCCTAATCCTATGCGTTGCTAATCCGTGTGATTAGTAACAAAAACTGCAGACTGAAGCATCTCTCCTAAACTATATCCATTCAAGCTGGCTAATCCATAGCAACTATAAAACCTTCCCTGTTTATATTGGCTAAAGACTATTGGTAGTCTTTTCAAGTCTGGGATATTTCAAAGAACTGTTTACATCACTGCAACTTATTATTAAGAAAGTTTATTAACCCCTTGCCTCATTAAAAACTAATCTCACTTGGATGTCATAGAAGAGCTACCTATATATGAAAATGGTTTTGTGTGTGTGTGTGTGTGCGTGTATCCCATCTGTTTGTGTGTAAAGTATAGCAAATGAGACCTGCATATTGGAAAAAGACTGGGAGTGATTTCCAGTTTACTTTACATCCAGCACACTCCCATCCAATTGCTGGGAAATCAGAGCAAGAACACATGGTACTCAGTTCAATTTTTAAAAAAATAGCTCAATGTTTATTTATTGGAAGCAAAAAATACTTTTAAAAAAAGTTGTGGAAGGCTCCTGAGGCATCTGGAACACAGATCTTCTGATTTTAGACTGGATGCACTCAGGGATATTAAATCTTCAATGAGAACAGCTCTGAAGCCTGTAAAATGGAAGGCTCATCACTAGCTTTATACTGTAGATGTTTTTAGCACCAAGCACACAGTTGCCATCTTTGTTACCAACAATAGCAATAGCAATAGCACTTAGACTTATATGCCACTTCACAGTCCTTTACAGCCCTCTCTAACCGGTTTACAGAGTCAGCATATTGCCCCCAACAATCTGGATCCTCATTTTTACTGACCTCAGAAGGATGGAAGGCTGAGTCAACCTTGAGCTGGTGAGACTTGAACTGCCAAACTGCTGGCAGTCGGCAAGCAGAATTAGCCTGCAATACTGCATTCTGTATTCTGACCACTGCACCACCACAGCAAAATACAGGATTATGCTTATGCCCTTACAACGCACTGAATTATAACATTTATTGGTTCCTTCCTGTGGACAGAGGATTAAAAAAATAATATCCAGGTATTTGAAGGATTTATTTTGTTCTGTAACATTCTGGCTGATTTTCCAGCAAAGTGTATACTGCCCAGTCTTTTGGTAAAGACCACTAATTCTGTCTTATGTAATACAGTAATAATTGGAATTGATATAGGAGCTTAAAAGAATGGAAGTAAGTATATACTCTTCCTTCATTTCTTTTAGACTCAGGATTAACACTAAAAGATATGCTAAAATACATTGTTCTGCAGTAAGGCAATTCATAAAATTTTATTAAAGTTGAATATAATGTGAGGGCAACTCAAGGAAAATCAGGAAGGATCAAAGTCCAAGAAAACCTTTTAAAATGAATAGTTACTACATGTCAGAATGCTAAAGAATTCTGATATTTTATTTTTGGGGCAAAATTAGCCCTATTATCCAACTGGGCAGTCGTTTTCTTTTCTCCTATAAAAGTTGATAAGAGTTTAAAATCTAACATTAGCTGCCACATACAACAGTCATTAATAAACCCTGATGTTAGATGTTCAGTTATAGAAGTATTATTCTAAATCACAAGAAGTACAGAACTACAGAGTCCTTAGGTTACAACCCTAATTGGACCAGAATTTGTCACTAAGCAAAGCAGTAATTAAGCAAAATATCACATGACCACAACATTTAGCAACCGCAGTCCCAGCAGTCCAAGTTGCTGTTACCAGTATTAGACCAAGCTCTAGTAGTCATTAAGTGAGGACCTCACACCTTTTAGCCATCCCAACCAGCACAACAACAAGATGAGAAGTACAAAAGAAGTTCTGGAAAACAGATTTTTGCCTCCCTTAAAACCTTCATATATTAAACTTCAAATGGCAAGCATTAGTCACATTTACAGATGTAGCAATGATTCAAGCAAACCAGAAAATAGGTAGTAATCCAGCCTGCAATCTGACTTCAGTCTCCATCAATCCTAATCAAACAACAATAAGAAGTATGATGTAGACATATGAAGGCCAGCAGGTTTTGTTAGCCCAGCCAGATAGTTTTTTATATTTACCCGCAAATTATCCTTAGAAAAATATTATCCTGAGGCAAATACAATATCCTAGACCTCAAAACAAGTTATAACATCAACTAAACACCCAGTGATATGAATGCTGTACCGGAAAGCATATTTACTTGATGCCAAATGAATGTACTCTGTCAGAAATGGGCGTTTGAAATTTAATCAAGATGATGTATTCACTGTCAGTCATTTCATTTCATCTTTATTTGCTAGGGCATACACTAGTGAATATGTAAAAGCTCTTATGTAGCTACTCCCATCCAATATTTTTCCCATCTCACTAAATTTTGGAATGCATCGCAGTAAATAGTGCACCTTTTGTAAACTAAAGCATCACAATCCCTTATTATGCAGCTATCAGAACAAGCAAGTGAAATGATATTCATCAAATTAAGCTGTAATTTAAAGGCTTTGTTGGTTTGGTGTGTTTGGCAGATAACAGAAATTATGTACATACCATTTATTATTCATTGTGCGATATTTACCACTGCACACAGCTTAAAAATAAGTTTTAATTTTCTGATGGGTATATTTTCAGAACTGTCTACAAAGTTGATTGAAGTATGAATAGTATAAAAGTAATCATCTCAATATGGAATGTACTAGTTAGCAAGCAATAAGAACTGTCAACCCTATAAAGAAAATACAGTGAATAAGATATTCTCTTTGATAATAGAAAAAAATATGTCAATTTATCAGCATTTTAAAATATTAAGAATGTTTGTGTTGTCAGTGGAAGAAACTGCTAATTGAATACATATGCATTTTCAAAATGAGTTGAACAATTTTTTCATCCTTGTGCATGGTCACATTACATAGGTATAACTATTCCAGGATGGAGTAGACCCTTACTGATGTAATTGTCTTCCATATTTCCATATGTTGTTAAAGATGGCAAACTTGCCTGAAAAAAGAAATGGCCACTCTCATTCAGCACCACAAACATACATAAATAAAATCAAATCTTAAAGCTTTTTGATTGGATAGATTTATCTTTGACTATTTCTTGAATTTATTTTTTTAAATCTCAAGATTACTTCAGATGACTTGACTTTAGGTTTTTGGCATGTGTCTAATAATTTAATAATTTAAGAACTTGGGGCTGAAACTGCTGTTTCCTAGCAAAATAAGTAATTGTCACTCAATTTGGGCTCATTAAACAATAAGATACCAATTTTTAAGTAAAAAACCCAGAAAACAACTGAGAAATTATATACCAGTTACCTTAAATTAGTTGAAATAGTACAGTAATTAAAACAATTAAAAAACAACAACCAGGTATCTAGATGAACAAGCCTTGCTGAAAGAAAATCAGCATAGATTCCACAGTGTTTTGGTGATTTTTTTTCAGAATATGAACAGCATTATGCATGAATTTTCAAAAAATATTTTTCATAGTTCCTTATCAAAAGCTCTTGACTTGCGTATATCTAATGGTCAGCAGATAAGACAATCTGTCCTTTCACACATAATTAATTAAAAAACAAAAAAAGCAAAGAGAGAAATAACTGGGCTTTTTAACTCTAGGAATAAGCAAAAAGCTGACAAGTTTTCAAAGGACACTAAACAACTCAAGGTGCAAAAACAAAAGAAAGTGTGAAGACCTCCAGAAGGAGCTCTTTAAATTGGACTGCTAGTTCACTAAATCACAAATTCAACTTAATTAAACATAAAATGAGGTACCGTAGTTTGGTGTAGTGATTAAGTACCAGGCTAGAAACAATGAGACTGTGGGTTCTAGACCTGCCGTAAGCACAAAATTAGCTGACATAAGGCCAATCACTCTCTCTGTCCTAAGAAGCAGTAGTTACAAAACCACGTCTGAAATATCTTGTCAAGAAAACCTCAGGCACTTGTTCAGGCAGTCACCAGGAGTCAGCACTGACCTAAAGGCAAACACACAGACAAAAGATAGTAAGGAAAAAAATTACATTCGCTATAAATTGATGAGATTGTCCAAGAAAAATATTTTGGAGCCATGGCAGATACTTCAATGAAGTTGTTGTGCCTGCATATAGCTGCTGTGAAAAAGGCAAATTCCATGCCAAGAATCTTTACAAAAGGGATAGAAAATAAATCTGTCAACATGGTTATGCTACACATACCCATGGTATGTCTGAATATAATTTTAGTCACCACATCTAAAAAAATGATAAAATAGAACTGAAAAAGATGCAGGAAAGGGCAACCAAAATTATCAGGAGACTCAAATACTACAAGAAAAGCTAGAATGTTTGGAACTCTAGCTTATTAAAAAAAATCCAAATAAGAGACAAGAATAATTATATAAAACTATGCATGGCATGAACACATTCATCTCCAAACAATAGGACCAGCGATCATCCAATTAAGTTGATGGAAAAAGATTTAGAACAAAAGAAGATTTAGAACAAAGTAAAATGCTTTATACATCACATACATCACATAATTAACAATTGGAATTCTTTACTACAGTTCATAGTGATGGCCATTAACTTGCATGGCTTTAAAGGGGAATCCAATAAATTCATGGTCTATCACAAGCTATTGGTCTTGAAGATGTGGTGGCAGCATGTCTCCAAATACTAGTTGCAGGGAAGTACAATGCTCAAATTGTCTATCTCCTATTTGTCAGAGGCATCTGTGAAAAACAAGATAATACACTAAAGTTGATTTTGTTCTTACATTCTTATGTTCACCCTTCTTAGTCCATGTCCTTGAGGATCCGTGACCATTGTTCCATGGTACACTGCCAGACTCTGCTTCCGCAGAGTCTTCCTTTTATCTCAATACTATCAACGTAGACTTTACTTTTCTGAAGCATTAGGAATTAAAATTCTTTACCACCATAAAAAATAAGGGATCAAAATGTTTTAAGTTTGGGAATGTCAATATCTTCCAAACCTATACTGCCACATTTCTATTTAATTCAAAGGCTAATTTACCAGCTGAGCATAAAGTTGTAGTTTCAGTATCATTGCAGTCAGGGTTCCATCACCGGGCATTAATTAGTGTGTATTAATGTATTCGTGCATTAGTATCAATTCTTATGAAACCAAAAGTTAATTTAGGTAGCTATTTATCTTCTGGGTTTAGCTCCTTCCACACTGTATGTAGGGTATTATGGTGTCTGAGAAGGCATAACAGAACAATAATAACACTAGAATATGGATTTAAATACCATTAATCCCAGATTAATAGAAGAAAACTACAAATTACTCCATGCAAAAATGCCTTTTAGAAGAGTTATGTCAACATGAATGCAAATGAATTACTTGCTCCCACCACTTAATCTTCAGCATATTGGTTTCATTGGGCTTCTATTTCACAACTATATCCAGTAATGTCCAAAGAGAGTCCAATTCTAATTCTACTAAATTCATACCAAGAGTTGCAATGAGTCTGCAGAGTACTTACCTTTTTACCATCTACACAAGTAAACAATATGGTGACTTCTAGTTAAGGAAAAATGAAATTTGGCTTTAGAGGTGGAAGAGGAAAATTTTCACTTGCATTGTAGATATTCTTACACGATATAGGGAAGTTGAGATGAGGAGTAGTACTTGTAGCATTGGCAAAATAGAACAGGGAATTTGCCAAAATGTACAACAGAGTGCTTTCTGCTAATTTGCAGAGGACTTCAAATCAACTCTCATTAGCCAGTCCCATTTATTGTTTCCTAGATTGTTTTATAATCTAGTAGTTCCACTTCAAACTGTTTTTAAATTACAATTATCACAAAGCACTAGTTAACAGTTATAAAATTATTTGCTTTTGTTATACCTTCATGCTGTGATTTCAATCAACCTTCCTCCTTCCCCACATTGCTTTGGAATTGACTGATCAGCTTATTGGCTGAGCTAACACCATGGGCTGAGAGTGACTGGCCCAAAGGGATGCAATCAGCTTTCATGCCTAAGGTGAGGCTAGAATTCAATCTGATTTCTAGCTTTCTAGCCTTAACCACTAGATCTGGCTCTCAATGACACATTTGAATGTCAGCAGGAAAGCAACGGGCTGTCAGGAAATAACAGATAGATAAAGGGACCAGTGCCATAACTTTCTGGGAGATGGAGGCACAGAGACAGCATACTAGCCTGCCTTCCTCTTACAGGAGGGTAGGTATCTCTATACAAATGTTAATTCTGAATTATTATTAGCGAGAGTGAGAGTCTCCATGGATTTAAACCAGGGGTCTTCAAACTTGGCCCTTTTATGATGTAGGGACTTCAACTCCCAGAATTCCTCAGCCAGGCACACTGGCTGAGGAATTCTGGGTTTTGAAGTCCACAAGTCATAAAAGGACCATGTTTGAAGATCCCTGATTTAAACTTTCCCTATAATACTCTCTATTCATAAAAGGGAAAAGAAGGAATTCGGCATACTCATAAAACAAGATCTAAGTAATATAGCCTGATATGTCAATGTGGTCTCCTGAATACTTTAAAAAATGTATACTTTTCATTTCTGGGCTCCATCATGAGGTATGAAGTCAAGTATCTGTTAATTGCAGGCAAATGCTGAATTAAGATGGAGGATAGCCTGGATGTACTTTGTTTCATTTAAATACAGGGCCTCATTGAACCAGGAAGTCAGGGTTTTGGTTTGAGCACCAAAATAGATGAAGCTAAGATAAAGACTAAATTTGATTGAACTGAATTTAAATTAAATTTAGTGAATTCAATACAGTTAACCTGATAGCTTCAATTTCCCTTTCAGTCACATAAAAATATATGATGTGGAGTTGGGGAAAGGACCATGTTAAATCTATGTAGCAGCGTAGACACAAGGTCTGGTCCCACCTTTGAAATAAATCAACTTGACTGAAGCATAAGCTTTACAGAATCAACTTGACTGAAGTATAAACTGCTCAGAAAAGTTTTGAATAAGTGGATGATGCGTACACAGCAGATGGATAATGCTGGTTGTTGATAATTTCCTCAAGATTTAGCAATGAAAGACGGTGGCTCAGAGAACTGCTGAATATCCTTCCTGGGGAAAAAAAAGAATTCTCTGACATTAAACAATCTGCAACTGATCAAGAGCTTGGCAAGTAAGGTGCATTGATTCCTCCCATGCTCAACACAATGTACTGTAGTTTTATTATTGTCTTCAAAAGTAATATTAATATTGCATCAAATGTAACATTAAGTGTAATATTAAACAAGCTATGCTGAAGTGTGTGTGTGTTAACATTAATTGTCCTGTATTTCAGACCAGTGTGCTAGCTTCTTAAATCTTTATCCCACCTTTAGTATTGTTGTAGTCTAGCAAATCTAGCAAAACCTGCTATCCTAATGACACACAAATAAGAAAGAGGCAGACAGGCTGGGCTGCTACCTTTTTCTCATTTCTTCCATACTATCTCAGCAACTATCTAATTAATCCTGAATTAAGAAACAAAGGCTTTGATTCTTACTCAACATTAGACAGACTTGCCAAAATCACTCTGCTTCTTGCTCCATACATGATTGATTAATTACACACAGTGAATACCACACTGTGACCTGTTTTGCAAAGCATGAGTTTGCTGTGGCCACATCCCCTTTGCAACATCAGGCCTATGAGAAACAGCTAGACAGCAACTGATAAAATGCAATCAAGCCCTTCTTGAATGGAAAACTAATTACACGGTGCCAGTAGTTCGGGCCAGTTTCATCTCCATAAATGAGATGTAGCTGAAAGAATGGTTGTAGCATAAAATAAGTTAAAGCATAATAAGATCTTTCATTGCATAATCTTTCATATTAATATGAGTAATGGCATTCTTGTCAAAATTAAAGTAGTGGTAATAAAGAAGCTCTAACTGACCATTATTTAACAACCAATCTTTTTAGTTATAAACTTTAAATGGTCCAATAAAAAAATTAACTAGAACATGTTGATTAGCCTTTTCCTTCTTCTTTCTCTTGTTCAAAAGAGGATGAAAGGTTGGGGTCAACATGACCCAACCTTTGAGTGCCTCATTCCAGAATGAAGAGCTGTAATGACACACCCAGCTCAGGACTAACTACTTATGACATACATATATTTAGTTTATTCCCAGTTGTTGTTGTTACTACTTCAATCTAAAGTAGAAGTCACTAGAAGAGTTTATAATCCTTATTTTCTTATGGAATTTCTCTACTAAAAATATCCTGCAAATGTGATCTCCTCCTCCTCCTCCTCCTTTTTTTATTTTCTTTTTTGCCACATTATGTACTCTTCCAAAATGAAATGTACCTGGTCAGAGTTTGTGGCATATAGAGAAAAAGGGAGACTTTCAGATTTCTGCTAATCTGCAACTTCCACAGATATTTGATGAACTAAACTTTCAGGAGTAAGTTATGAGCCTTTCCCACATGTCCTGGATATTTCATCTTTCTGCAATGAATGTTTGTGCCTTCATCTCTGCCCAACTTATGAGTTAGACAGCCTTATGTCCTCATCCACAGAGATACCAGTTTTAATGTGTACTTTCTCTCTTAAGTTGAAAACATTCAACAGTAGTTGCAAGCTATGTAAAATCTGTTACACTGCACCATTTGGAGGAGAAGGCAAGTGAGCAATAGAAGACTGAATCAAAGCAGAGTTTATTGGTCATTCTAGGCTGATGTCACTATGTCCTTTCTCCTCTGGTCCTTTAAGAGTCTCCTCTGAGAAAGCCACTATTCTGGGGTCTACTCAAATAGCAGGATAGAGCAAGCACCATGCCAGCAATCTATCAGAACTTCACAGTAATTCTGGCAGTACTTTAAATCTGTGTCCTTTACCAGTTTCTTTCTTTTTAATATGCTTGATTAAATTACTACAAAAGTGTGTGTGTGTGTGTGTGTGTGTGTGTGTGTGTGTGTTAGCCACTCAGAATTGCCTCTAAGTGAGATGGGTGGAAAACAAGTCTAATAATAAATTATATAATTATGTTATATATTTAATTTACATATACATATACAAAAAAAGAAGGGAAAGGGGAAAAAGGTAACTTCTAACTTTCTTCAATATACTATCAATATAAAATACATTAAGTTTCTTTTCTAAAGTTAAATGATACACAGTATTTCTATAATCCTAAATCATTTTAATCATCAAAGCCCAGTATTAACATAGCATTGCTTTTGGATTCAATCAAAAAGTCCAAAAGTGCTTTCCACATAGAAACAAAGTTAGACAAAGTCTTTTTTTTTAATCAAAGTAAGTTAATTTTGCCATCTTGGCCAGTTCTCTTAACTTCATCATTCATTCTTCCATTGTGAGTATCTGTAAGGGATGTCCTGTATTATAGCCAGTGAAGGCATTGACATTTGCAGATTTTTTAAAAAAAAATCCAAGCAGAAGATGACTAAATAAATAAATAAATTCCAGCTTTTAGTATTCCTTGCCAGCAAAGAACCAATCAGTTCCATTTCAGTCTGTACCTGCCAGCAGGAAACCAGCCAGGTGGGTGGGCAAGCTTGCTTTTGCTAGCAAGCAAGGAAAGAGTCAGTGCAATATATGCAAGCCCCACCTACAGCAACAGCATGACTTCAGCAGATAAAGGAGAGCTTACACAATGATGTCATCTTGCCATCACTTGGCTCACTTTGCTGTAGACATCTCCAAGTTAGTCTGAAAATGAAACCTCAGAAAGTCAGCCTTTGTTAACTAGGTGAAGAAAGGAGAGGAGAAAGATCTGAACCAAAAGTGCTAGACTCAGCTCCCTTCTTGATTCCAATTACTGTGAGTGTGTATATTTAATTAGGATTGGATTGTGACAGAGGAGGGACCCAGGAAAGAGCCTAGAGATTACAAAAGCTATAGTCACCTTCTTTCCCAAAGTTTATTGGCTAGTTTTCTGCTGGCTATTAATGTGCAGAAGACAAAGTATGGCAAAGCCAGAGAAATCAGCCACTTTACTTCTGCAAATCAGAACAGAATCAGTAGAGGCAGGATAAGGATTGAGACTGGTGGAAGCAAACTTCATGCTAACATAGCAAGAGGAGCAGAAAACACTTTAACTCAGCAGAGGGAAAATCCTTATATTTGATCTATCTATAGGAACTCTCTGTCCTTTTAGTCCCAAGTGGATTCTGGAACACATTAAATATATTTTATAAATATATTTAACCAAGGGCATCTGCTGGATGGGTCAAAAACATTAAGATGACAGCTACAACCAAGTGCTAACCCCTTTTTAGCATCTGATACATATGCATGTTAAAAGAGATTAGGGCTTTGATTGTGAGCTTGTGGCTATTATCTTGATGTTTTAAAGTCCCCAATTGATACCCCTGTATCCAGGACAACCCCTTCATTGCCCCATTGGGCTGCTGCCTCTTTTAAATCTCATTCTAAATGTGTACCAACATATAATGTGCTCATACATATAACTAAATTATGAGATCATCTTATTAAGTTCTAGTATATGCAAGAATGCTTCTTGTCTCACCAATGCCCATCCCCTACTCAAATCATTTTCTTAGGTCATGTTGTTACACTATGTTGTTACCCATATTGTACAGCTGTAGCATTATCACTGTCCTTATCTTCTTTACTACCCACTATTGTTGGTATTATTATGATGGTGCTGGAGAAGACTCCTGAGAAGACTCCTGCGAGTCCCTTGGACTGCAAGGCGATCAAACCGGTCAGTCCTAGAGGAGATCAACCCTGACTGCTCTTTAGAAGGCCAGATCCTGAAGCTAAAACTCAAATACTTTGGCTACCTAATGAGAAGGAAGGACTCACTGGAGAAGAGCCTAATGCTGGGAAAGATTGAGGGCAATAGAAGAAGGGGACGACAGAGAATGAGGTGGCTGGATGGAGTCACTGAAGCAGTAGGCGTGAGCTTAAATGGACTCCAGAAGATGGTACAGGACAGGAAGGCCTGGAGGAATGTTGTCCATAGGGTCGCGATGGGTCGGACACGACTTCGCAGCTAACAACAACAAATTATGATTATTTTTACTCTGTTGCTTTGCATGTACACTGAGAGCTTCTGTACCGGAGACAAATTCTTTGTGTGCCTAATCACATTTCTATTCTATTCTATTCTATTCTATTCTATTCTATTCTATTCTATTCTATTCTATTCTATTCTATTCTACCCTACCCTACCCTACCCTACCCTACCCTAACTCTACCCTACTTATGAGTACTCACTTTCATAAGATTGAAAGCATTATAGCAGTGTTTCTTAACCTTAGCAACTTTGATGTTTTATCTAGTGTTTAAACTTAAGGCTATTTCTACCCACCTTCCTGGATTAACAGAAACTCAGTGTGGCCCTTGTTGGCCTTGCAGTTGGACAAATTGCAACATCCAAACTGCAAATCTCTCTCACTTTCTTCCCATGATTGGCAAGAAAAAAGGAAGCAGAAAAATTGCTCCTTTCTGCCTATTACCCATTTCTTCTTGGGTCACTGAAACATTATCAGTTGCCCTTTGTCAGACCTTGAGTTGCTGCCACTGGACCCTTTAATGGAGGGTTCTATTTCAGAAAACTAAGAATGACAGAATGGGAAAGAATTTGATGGGATCATCTTGATCAAATGAATAATGACATAAAGGCTGATCCACCTAGTACATTTACCAGATTGACCTATTCTCTGAGTTTTCTGAATCACAAACTAACCAAATTGCCTTGATTCATACTTTTGTACAAAGTAACAAAAAACTAAATGAAATTAAAACTTGCCAACTTTAAGATGTTCTACAAAAAGAGGTTCTAATTCTTTATCTGACCTGGTTGTGTGAATGATTTTCTATGATTTCATGAATTGAGATGCTTTATACTTGTAGATGTGTCTGCTCCCTTTCATCCAAATGGCCCTATTCTCTGGTCATTCATTTAGTCTAACCATTTTATACAGTAAAACAAAATGAATCTTAAATAACCAAAGACTTATTTAATTTCTAATTGCCCAGGATTAGGGATTATTTGTGGATAAAAAGATATGTCAATCTTCCCAACTATCAGAGGAATAATTTGCTTATGTTTATTATTTTATAGCTTTGTGAAGCATATGACCCTGTCATATTAAATTTTTAATTTTGTGGTTTAGAAATTAAATTAATGTAAAAAAATAACTTGAGAAAAAAATTGGCCATGAAAGCCTATGGCAAATTTCCCACATATATGGGTTGTTTTTATATCACCCACAAGATTTATACATTTTAAAATTCTTTTATCCATGATCTTATGTTTTAAGGTGCTTTTTGGTCACCTTCTTAATCAAAGAAATGAGAAATAAAAGTATCCAGAAGCCAACCATTTTTTTCATGTGTTGAAAAGTTGCCAAAATTAGAAAGACTCATGGTACTGTTCCCAGTTACTGATACTTTTAAAATATAAAATCAGGAGTTAGCTTAAATACTCCAAGAAAATAAGATGTAGTTATTTATTTATCTGCTTGTTTGTCAAATTTCTATGCCATTCCATTCCAGAATTATTCTGCGCAGATCCCAAGATTCCAAAATAAAAAGATATGAAACCATACACAACATAATATAAAACACTAACATATGCGGGGAAACACCCACACCATACTTCTATATCACCCACAATTAGAAGGGTATCCATTCAAATAAGAACAAAGGCCTAAATAAGCATTGTATACAAGCATTACAACTGGTTTAAAGCAAAACTTTGGTTCCTAAATATCTTAATAATCTTAATATTACAATATGGAAGGCTATGTTTCAGGAACATATAACATGACAATGAAGATGGTGATGGTGATGGTGATGGTGATGCCATGATGCATTCCCTTGGACATCTGAACAAACTCTTCTTTTTTTAGCATTTAGAAGATTTGAAAAAAACATGGTTGTTCAAACTGATTTTGGAAGGAAATTACATGTTTGTCCCTATAGCAGTGGAATTTGGTTCTTAAATATGATTGGACTACTTTGTATTTTACTTCCAAAGCTTTTTTCTATGTAATTTTATGGATTTGGGCTTTTTTGATGCTTTGTGTTTTGTTGTTATTTTTAACCCCAGTTACAGTAGTTTTTCATTTATCAAAGTATTGGTGAATTCCCCAGTTGTTAAATGTAAGAAGGAGACATGAGAAGTAAAAATTTCACAATATTTTGTGAAGTAATAGAACACTCACAATTGGTCCATGTACTAGTAAACACATAGAGTTTAATAAAAGTTTGTGTATTTGGCCAAGCTCTCAGCTTTCACACAAAGAATTCAAACCTCTAGTCATTCAGAATACAAATTGTTCTATACAAAAATGTCATAAAATGCACAGCTGAATTCATTTATGATCCTGTAACAAGTTACAAAGCAAGACAGAGATTAGGAATAATCATTCATATTTCAGAAACTGATATGCTAGTGTCAAGCAGCTGTTTCATGTGACAATTCAAATTAAATTTAATATATGGCACTGTTCATGTTTCAGTCATTAAAATAAAGTGATTTAGAAACAATATACTATGATAACACATTGCCAGATGGGCATTACATGTAATACGACTAATGTAATTGAGCAAGTTTTACCGTTCACCCGTCTCTTTGGGATCAGAGGTATTTAGTTCTTGTTATGGTCATAAACCAAGTTATGTGATCACATTTTTCTCTTGCTATAGAATTGAAAGAGGGAATGACAGAAAGAAAGAAATACAAACATTTCTTGCGGTAAAGCTGGGTTACAATTTTACAATATTTTCTCCTGTCGACATGCAAGAAATATTGCAAATTCTATTTTGTTCACATTGGTCAGTTTTCCCTAAACTGATGTCCACCAAATGTGTTATGACAATAAGCTTCAGGATGTTCTTTTGCATTTCTGAGACTTTTAATTGTAGACAACAACTCACACGCCTTAGTCAGGCTTATGGTTTGCTTCTTTAGTTCTCCTGAATCGTTTAAAGTAGATTATAGCATATTTTCAGTTACCAATATTTTTTATTTAAAATCAATTAACAGTCCTTCTTCCTCATTTATAACCCTGTACAATTGTTGTCATCTCTTTAGGATAGATCAGGCTAAGAAACCAATGATTATAGATCTAGAAGTTTTGGGGGATTTTTTTTGAACAGCTATAATTACAGAATTTGCAAGTGTGAATGTGCTTCCCCACTCCCTCATTTGCGAAGTGGGAGGTATTTAAATTGATAAATTTACTCAAATTAGTTTCTTGGACTGGGCTCAAGCTGTGCTTTTCATCTCATTGCCTTGGTAGTGGTTCTTCCTCCTGTCCTCCAAGGCCTTCCCTGTGCCCTCTACATCTGTAGAGAGTAGAGAAGATGACCTTGACAGAAAGAGGAAAGATCCATTACCAAAACAACAAACAGATTAATGTGAGAAGATAGAAATGTAGGAAAATGCCTAAGACAGATGCCCCCTAACTCATATGAAAGTAAAAAAGGGGAAGAGCACACTTAGATTTGCAAGATGCTGTTACTACAGCCATTCTAACAAAGCAAGTTTTATCCTATGCAGTGTCTTAATGTGGTCTACTTTGTAAGGCTGACAACAATACAGTTGAAAAAAGAAAACCCTTATAATCCTTGTGTCAAGTCCACACACTCCTATGGGAAAATTGCATCGTCCTCAAAGTTATCAAGCTAATAAATTCTGTGTGAATAAAGTTGTGCAGACTATTACATGCATATTATTTAATGTGCCAACTTCTGTACTCCCACAAAGAAGACATTTTTTGCTGCAGATTTATTTTTAAAAGTAAGCCAGTGTAGTCTTCAAAACTTATTTTAAAAGATTTCATTTAGATTAACACCACAAGCTTCAGAAAATTACACTATAATTTTCAAATTTTGATTTTGCCTTGGCTTAAGCACCCATTAGAAATATTGAATTCTAGGTACCATAGGAACCAATTCCCACAAATCTAAAGGGACCAGCTTGAGAAAAATTCAAATTCATCAGAAAGACTCTGCTTGACCTTAGCTTTGCTTTAGTTCTCACCTGTTCATGCCACAAATTCAATTATTTTTTTCCTGTGACTAAATCATTCTGAATGTTATTGGCCTTTGCAGCAATGATTCACCCTCCATCCCAATTTTCCAATTTAACTGAGGAAATGAAGTTTTCCACACATGTATGCATACATCATTTTCTTTGGGAAAACTAAAGCTTTATTAGGCAAGCAAATCCTCAAAATAGAAGAATTCTATGTCTTAAAATGAAGACATGTATCACATGTACCAAAAGTAACCAAACCAGAATAGATCAATTCTGCACAGACATGGTATATTAAATCAGTCTGTGATTTATATACAGCTACTTTCATACATAAGCTTCAGACACACAAAGCACCCAATTATCTTCCAAAGGCCTCTATACTTTTCTCGTACCCAAATCCACGTGACTTGCATTTTTGGCAGCTCCCACCTTCAGACAGCCTGACCCTCTATTTCATATGTCTGATCTCTTCATAGTCAGTGGAAACAAGCCAACCCTGAGGGTTCCCTTGGTGCCAGACTCTGTCAGCCAGATAGCTTGTTTGCACATACTGAGTGTCTTTCTCAGCTGGAAGGAACTGCAGTTATAAAATAACAGATTTAGGCATCAATTTGCAGACCCCTTACAATGGATAAGTGCCATTAAATTCAGGCTATTCTAGAAAATCTGGCTGAATTCCACCTTCTAAGTTGGAACTGGGTGGATTTGTGGTTATCTCATTACTGTGCAAATATCACTATCTTGTGAAAGTACCCCCAAATAAAGTACCCTCTGTGTTTTATATTCTCGTCCAATGTCCACAGTGACTGGAAGAAGGAGAAACCAACTTGACTTGTACATATTATGAAGTAGCCTAGTGTCAAATGATGCTATATATGTGTTGGATCGCAATGCCTATCAATTCTACCTCTGGATTGGAGACCTTAGGAATGTAAACTGATAGGAAAAATAAAATGTCAACTGGCGTGGACATCCACAGAATTAATCTGAATTTAATAATTGTGAGTTGAGTCATCCCACCCATCCCAAACTATTATGAATGTGTAGTTCTGGGTGCAGTTGTCAGAAAACAGAGATCCTTTTATTCTGAGTAAACAGATAGATTTTATGTTTGCTTCCACATTCAGAAACATATTTGCTTGGAGTATTCTTATCTTTGTGAGTATAGACACATCCCGGCATCTTTTCTGAAGCTTTCACAACTGCCAGTCTGCAGCATATTTCTTGAGTGCTCTTTCCTTTACTATTGATAGATGATTCCAAAACACAAAAGCTATATACCACTTGATATCTTTATTGTCAATGATAAGGTTGGTTGTTCTAGCTGTTGCCATTAGTTTGGACTTCTTTATATTTAATGTTAATCCCATTTTTTTCACTGTGCTTCTTAAGTTTTATTAGTAGAACTTGCAGATCCTCTGCATTTTTCAAATATCAGAGCATCATCAGCATAGTGCAGTTTATTGATATTTTTTCCTCCAATTTTAAAACCACACTCATCTTCTTCCAATAAAACTTCCCTTAATATACAGTAGATTCCACACATTGGTTGAATAAATAAGAGAATATAGAGCCTTGATTATGGGATTGATGATAGAAAGAATTTGTTCTAATAACAATTAATTAGACGTATATGGCCACCAAATGATAAAGACTTAGGACTGCTCAAGTCATTGGGAATCAAGGTCAACTTGAAGAAGTCTTTGAGCCTTATGGACTCTCTAGTACAACTTGTCAGAGCCAAAGGCTGGCATAAACAAAATTCTTCATTGCATTGATTGGAGTAACTGATATCATGGGATCAGCCAAATGCAACCAATAAATGAATCGCACTGAGAAGCCTGTTCTTTGCTTGGCAGTTGGCTGCATCTTTCAATGGAAAATTTGTCACTTGCAGTGCTACAACTCACAATGCTCTGACTCCTTGAATATGTTGGTGGGATGGTGTCTGCTTTTTAATTCCTTGGGCTATAGATTTTATTTATCTGAGATAGATTATTATTACTATTTTACAAATTTAACTGTTTATACAACTAATAATAATTCCTTTCTTTAAAGGAATTTTCTTAGCCTATTAGCTAAAGATAATGAAATTTTAAATTAACAATTAAATCCATGTTGTCATATTGCTACTGACTAAATTGTTCAAAGATTTAGAGATCACATAAGCACTTTAAAATATTTCCTAAAATTATTAATAATAGCCAGAGGCAAAAACAATATATGTTATTTAACAAAATTATATCCTTTTTCTTATTTTCTGCTCTGTACCGCTGAAAAGATGCACATCATTTCCATCAAAAATGAATAACAATTTGTGCCAAAGGCTAAATAATAAGCAATGCAACAAAATGAGTCTGCAATTATAATGAATATCTTAAGGATGTTATTAAAATATAATGGAACGATAAGCATGGGTGGCCCTGAACCTGCTGGCCTTTGCTAAGGTGTGGAAATCTGTTCCCTAATGAGCCCATTTAAGAGAATAGTTGTGATTGGTCTTAGAGATTTCATTTGTTTGTAATTAAGGTTAGCCACCCAGAGTTACAACCGAGAGTTGGGTAATCATAAATTACTTGAATCAATAAAAATAAATAAATGGAATTCCATATAATTAACAAGGGATCACACGGCTGCAGTGTATTCTCTGTAAAGTGTACCATTGTAGTATGTTTTTATACTACAGAATAGAATGCAAGTTTTCCAATTCTATCCATGTCTATTACAGTCCTAAGCCTGTCAAGGTATAAATTATTTGGTTATCATGAAAGCAAATAGGATATTGCATGAAAGTTTCTGATTACAAGCAGTGTTCTTCCTCCATTTTAAATATTCAGTCATAGTCAAGCTGATTGATTTAGCTTGCCACAAAGTAGGGATACATACTGGATTTAGTTGAATACCAGGCAGCACAGACTAATTTGTAACAGATTTTCATTTTTCCAAGACAGAGCAGATCAATCTAAATTCACCATCAAGTGAATATAAAACACTAAGAAGAAAAAAAGAAGAACGTGAATGTTAGATGTATTGCTTCATCTTCAACTCAGAGAAACCTTTGTGATCACGTAATCATTGGTTACTCCAACTTCAAAGTGGAACTGAAGATATCTTGTGGCAGGGCAGGGTTTTACCATACAGACGCTTACTCTGAGCTATTGTGTGTTTTAAAAAGTCATGTTATTCAGCTCTGTAATAACTTATTTTATGGAAAAAATAAGTTAATTTCTTATACTCTTGCCTTACCCTAAACCGTTATCTTCACCTCATTTAAGAGGACAAATCATCATTCTTTAAGATAATCTCATATCTTTCCACAAAAATTTTTCAGTCAAAATTTTCTGACATTCTGCTGGGGAAACAAAATGTTATAACCATTCCGGATTTGTGCTATGCTAGATTATAGAAGGATTCAGCATATTTTGCCAAATCTCACTCCTGATGCCCAGATCAATGGCACTCCATGTGACCAATGATCCTACAGTGCTATTGTCTTCAGTTCTGCCAATCTTGAAGCCCAGAGAACATTCAGAAAACGCTATGAGCAAAATTGTATTCAGTCTCTTTCTCTCCACCTCACCAACAGAGAATTCAATGATTTTTGAATAGTAGGTTTCTCCTGAGCTACTACTGTATTTAGCAGTAGCAATAGCAATAGCACTTAGACTTATATACCACTCCACAGTGCTTTACAACACTCTCTGAGTTGGTTACAAAGTCAGCTTATTGCTCCAACAATCTGGTCCTCATTTTACAGACTTTAGAAGGATGGAAGGCTTAATCAACCTTGAGCTGACCAGGATCAAACTCCTGGCAGTGGGCAGAGTTAGCCTGCAATACTGCATTCTAGCCATTGTACCACCATGGTTCATTACATGGATTATTTAAAAAAAAAACATCACACACACACACACACACACACACACACACAAACACACACAAAAAAAGAAATAGCTAGTTCTCCCCAGGTAACATACGACATACGACCGACAATCTTTGCTGGCCTGGCAAGTTTCTAGTTGTTTTGGAACTGTTGGTGAGACCGTTAAAAGTCGTTGGTGCTGTTTGAATTTGTTCTACCAGCAGCAAGATCTGACTGCTGGCCCAGTGATGGATTGTATTGCAAATCAGGGCTGTTTCCAGAGGAGGCAGAGGAGGAGAGGACCTGGAGCTTATGGAGCGAAGGAACTGGATGAGGCTGTCGGCAGACCCAGAGAAAGAGAGAGAGGCTTTTGGAGGAGTTGGTGGCGGCGGCAGCAGCGTGCTCCAAGGGCGAAAAGAAGCAAGGCCTCTTTAAGGAAAAGGTGGAAGAGTCAGGATCAGAAAAAGGAAAGAAGGCGAGGTTGTTGGAATACAAGCGAATTTGAGGGCTAATCCACATGGAGCCCCATTTCCATCTGTCCTGTTTGCCATCGTTCACTCCCTAGAGACTAAAATGGACAATGTGAAATTTGAGCGGGCCCCGAACAAGGAGTATATATCGGAGGTGGTGACCCTTTGAGAGCTGTATGCAACAAAATTTCATTTTGATGTATGCCGATTGGTGTACATTCAAAGTGACAATAAAGTTATCATCATCATCATCCATATACTTCATATATTCATGTGTATTTAGTGGTGATTTGCAAATAACATCATCTGAAAGACTGCTATGATGGATGCTATGCAAGAGATAGTGATGATCTGAAAGTGATGATCTGAAATAGTGATGATCTGAAATCCACCAAAGCCTTCCTGAACACCCTTGCTTCCATGCCTCTGCTGCATTCATATTATTTGTAAGTTGGGACTCTCTGAAATACTAGCATGCCTGCAATTTTACAGCCACACAGTTTTCCCAGTAGAGTGAATGTGGTTGCAGCTGGATTAAATATATTTTATAAATATATTTAACCAAGGGCATCTGCTGGATGGGTCAAAAACATTAAGATGACAGCTACAACCAAGTGCTAACCCCTTTTTAGCATCTGATACATATGCATGTTAAAAGAGATTAGGGCTTTGATTGTGAGCTTGTGGCTATTATCTTGATGTTTTAAAGTCCCCAATTGATACCCCTGTATCCAGGACAACCCCTTCATTGCCCCATTGGGCTGCTGCCTCTTTTAAATCTCATTCTAAATGTGTACCAACATATAATGTGCTCATACATATAACTAAATTATGAGATCATCTTATTAAGTTCTAGTATATGCAAGAATGCTTCTTGTCTCACCAATGCCCATCCCCTACTCAAATCATTTTCTTAGGTCATGTTGTTACACTATGTTGTTACCCATATTGTACAGCTGTAGCATTATCACTGTCCTTATCTTCTTTACTACCCACTATTGTTGGTATTATTATGATGGTGCTGGAGAAGACTCCTGAGAAGACTCCTCCTCCTCCTCCTACCCTAACTCTACCCTACTTATGAGTACTCACTTTCATAAGATTGAAAGCATTATAGCAGTGTTTCTTAACCTTAGCAACTTTGATGTTTTATCTAGTGTTTAAACTTAAGGCTATTTCTACCCACCTTCCTGGATTAACAGAAACTCGGTGTGGCCCTTGTTGGCCTTGCAGTTGGACAAATTGCAACATCCAAACTGCAAATCTCTCTCACTTTCTTCCCATGATTGGCAAGAAAAAAGGAAGCAGAAAAATTGCTCCTTTCTGCCTATTACCTATTTCTTCTTGGGTCACTGAAACATTATCAGTTGCCCTTTGTCAGACCTTGAGTTGCTGCCACTGGACCCCTTAATGGAGGGTTCTATTTCAGAAAACTAAGAATGACAGAATGGGAGAGAATTTGATGGGATCATCTTGATCAAATGAATAATGATATAAAGGCTGATCCACCTAGTACACTTACCAGTGGATTAAAAAGGATGGAGATATGTTCTAAGCTGTGTCTACAACAAAACAGACGCTCCAGAAACAGGATGCTGTATCTCTAAGAAATGGAAGAGAGAAAGAGAGCAACATCTGGCTTGAGCATAGGAACTGCCAATAGGGTGAAGGAAGAGCTTCCAACAACCTGAAAGTGGTCCGCCCATAAGGGTTTATAGAGTCATAACAATTTGAAAGAAAATGACAGTTTTACAACCATTTCAAAGAACAATTAGAAGCAAATTCAATAAGCTAAAAAAAGCCCACAATATCATGAGACCAACCAGGTCAAGAGCTAATCTTAAAATGACACACACACAAAAATGGCTTGGAAGTGCCCCAAATTGGATTGGACTACCACAGTAGTCCTAGAAGGAGCCATAATAGAAAAATTATGAAGCTCCCAATCAACCTCTGGAAGGGGATTGGATAAGTCTCTGAATAGGCACACTGCAGGAAATCCCAGGGCACTGCCATAGGATAAAACTTCAGTGGCAATATTAGAGCAAGGAAATCCTGGCTTAATCAATGAGGAGAACCATAGGTATCATTAATCCATATGCATTTGGAAAGAGTGGGGAGGGTTCTCCCTTTTGCTATACAGGTTTATTTCACAGTTAAAGGTCATGACAACAAGAGTGTTAGTAGTGTATAGATTGTGCCTATTTGCATTTGCATTTGCACATTTAAATATTTTCATCTTGTCTTGTCTGAAGATTTCAACTTAAACCAGATAGCCCAACTCCAATTGGATTTTCCTTCAGTCCACTTGCAAAACTGCTCTGCCATGGTTTGCCACTGGTTCCATTTTACAGTGGTTTAATAGGGATCCATCTTTTCTGTATGGACTCAGAATGATCCCTGATGCTTACCAAAACTGAACTTACACCTATTTTTCATTTGTTCATTAAGAATCTCAACTATACATGTCTAACTAGCCTCAAACATGCCTATTTTGTTTTTATTATTTTATTGTTTTGTATTCATTGACAGTTGTAGTTGTAGTTCAGACAAATTCATTCATTTCAGAGAAATGGGCAACCATGGTTTTCCTGCCAAAGCAGGGAGTTGAATTAGAAGACCTCCCTGGTCCCTTCCAACTCTGTTATTCTGGTGCTATACATCAACATCCAAGAAAATTTAATAAGACTCCTTCCTCTTTTTCCTCAGATTTAAATTACCACCAGAGGGAAAATGCAAGTTTGATGCAGAGGTTAAGGTATTGGCCTAGAAACCAGGAGCCTGTGAGTTCTAGTCCCAGCTTAGGCATGAAGGCCAGCTGGGTGACTTTGGGTCAGTCATTCTCTCTCAGCCCAACTTGTTGTTGTGGGGAAAATAGAAAAAGGAAGGAACACTGGGTATGTTCATTGCCTTGACTTATTTATGAAAATAATAAAGGTGGGATAAAAATCTAATAAACAAATAAAATAAACTCTTGTGAAAATGGCTTGTGCATTACTATATGTTCCTTGTACCTGTCTGGTTCCTGGCCCTAATCCAAGTGTCTTTCACTGTGTCTGACTTGTATGCCTCTTGACTGCATTCTCTCCTACCTCAGCATGGACTTCTGACCTGAGCTTTGACTAATCCCTTTGAATTCCCACATACATCCCTGTTCTCCTGCCTCTTGACCTGGCATAGCTCTTGAGCATTGACTATGATCTCTCTCACGATTCCTGACCTTTTGGTTTCTGACCTGGCTTGACCCTTATTAAAGGTCTGACCTGGCCTTCTGACAGTCATTCCACAGGTCAATGACTCAGCAGGAAAAAGAGACAAAGCTTTTTTTAGGCTCATATCAATGCCCTATTATGCTTACATTAAACCCAGTGGGATTTTGTATGAGTCTAGTCTTTTCTCCAAAGTACCGGTATTTCTGAAGATGGCCTACCAAACTACAGTTCAAAACTTGGTCTTATCTGTGTAACATTGTAAAGAGTATTTTAAATCATTAGCATCTCCAAACAGGTGATATTTCACTACTTGTGTAATCCATGGATTATCAAACACTTAATATAATCCACTTTAATCACTACCTTTTTATTCTTAGGTCCCCATCATCATCAGGATTGATAAAGTTTCAATAAATGAATTCAGATCATAGAAGGGTGATGATGTGTAGTTCTGTACTATAGCAACTGCCTTTTATTTAGAGACAGAACTCAATCGTAACATACACTGTTTCTCTAAAGCAGCCTTCTTCAACTTGAGGCCCTCCAGATATGTCAGACTATATCTCTTTGAATCCACTGACCAGACTGGGAATTTCAGACGACCAACGCATCATCCAGAGAACATCAAACTGAGGAAAGCTATTTTAAATGGTATATCTATTCCATGTGATATGAGAGCAAAACAAATCATACAGACACAATCCAGACTTTGAATCATAAGCATAAAAGGGGAAAAAACCCACAAATCACTGCATTTGGCTATATAGATGGCACAGAAATACATGAAGAAATTAAACTAAAGGCTTAACATCTAAGAAACATCTATGCATTTTACATATTGAAATGTTGGATCTGGCTACATCTGGTCTAAAAGGAATTCATGACACAGAATTTTGCAGAGCAGATAGGACAAAAATATTGACTCCAACCACCATCCATAAATCAAGTGCAAAGGAAACAATGGAAATTAACTGAGTTGCTGATTGAACAAATATAAAAATTTGAGCAAATAGAAAATGTTTACTTACACAAGTAAGGATTCCTGCAGCAAACGTTCACCCATCCTCCTGCTAAGCTCTCCACCTAAAAAGAATAATCATTGCTGCTTCTGGGCTGGCACTATCAAGGGCCTTGTGGGGTTATGTTGCTGCTGTTTCACCTTTCTACACATGCTCTGCTAGATCCCACCAGAGCTGAGCAGAAAGGTATTCAACCTAGGGGGGAAAACAACAACTACTTCTCATAAACCTGACCAGACCAGGCAGAAAGTACCTCAACCTAGTGGGAAATAGAATTGGTTTCTTTTATTCTGTCCTTTTCCCTATCCATGCAACACTGTGAAACATTTGCTTTACTGCCCCAATAAATTATGGTATCCTTCTGGATCAGGTCAAAAGCCTGAGGGTGGGCAGTGTGCTGGTATGCCGCTTCTTTCATCAATTCCATTCCATGATTATTGGGGAGGAAAGATTCCACCCTTGGCCCCTACTTTTTGGGATGAGCTCACCCAGCAGTCTCATATAGAACTTAAAAAGGAGTGGAGAAAGCACTGAATCCTGTGGAACTCAGTGCTTTCTCCACTCCTTTTTAAGATCTATATGAGACTGCTGAGTGAGCTCATCCATCACCAGGGGGTAAAGTACTGCTTTGAAGGAGCAGGCAGGACAGCGAGGTTAAGCAAAACTTAACTTTATTTGGAACCAGGCAAACAAACAGAAGAACATCGCTCTATTTATACTTGCAGCTGTCAGAGGTCTGACCAATCAGGGCTGTGCCGGTTTCCCGCTTCATTTGTTTCAGCCAATCGGCGTCGGGCTGGTTTGACAGCTCGGAGCTGTCATCTGGTGGCGCGTGCGCTGTAGTCGGCGACTTTGACAGCCGAGAGCTGTCAGTCGGTTAGCGCCTGCGTAGTTCCCTCCGGCAGCTTTTGACAGCTGTCAAAAGCTGCCGCGGTTTTACCTCAGCCCCGTTGGTTTACATTAAAGTATGGTTAATGTTTGTTTTCATTAAACATGTGAATACATAACACCCCTTACCCCTCCCTCTGATTGAGTTGAAGTTTCCCCCGGCTGTTTCTTTTCGGCTTTCCCCATTCGAAGTCTTCCAAGTAGGCGGGGGGTCTTTTTGTTCTTCCGGAGCGTCGGGGGGGTGTCTCCTCTGGTCGTTCCTTGCCCCTAGGTGTAGTGCTTCTGTTAGAGTCTGGCTCGGGGGGCAGAGGGTTTGGCTCCATCGTTTCTGGGTTGGACACGTGTTGTGGGAAAAAGTCATTCTGTGCGGGGTTTTGCTGTGATGACATTTGCTCGGGGAGGTTTTGGTGTGACAGTGTTTGCGGGGGGAGTTCTGATAGCATTTCGTAGTTCCCCCTTTCCCCCATATTTTGTGGGATGCGTCGTCGTAGCTGTTCGATGTGTCTACGGAGGTGGGTGTTGTTTCCGGTCTCGACGATGTATGACAGGGGACCCGTCTGTTCTATGATGACCCCCTGTGTCCATTTATTCCCACCTCCGTAGTTTCTAGCCCAGACGGCTTGCCCGGTACTGAGAGTCCTGTGTCGGAGGGGAAGTTCTGGGTCTGCTGGGTTTCTGTCTGGATGTAAGCGATCCAATCTGGTCGTAAGTCGTTTGCCCCAGCGGAGTTCTGCTGGGGACTTCCCGGTGGTCGTGCAGGGGGTGGTATGTTGTGCTAATAGAAATTGAGCAAGTCTGCGGTGCCAATTGCCGGTGATGATTTTCCGCAGTGCCTCTTTGGTTGATTTCACCATCACCTCAGCCAAGCCGTTCGTCGAGGGGTGAAACGGAGCCGTGGTGGTGTGCCTAATAGAGTTCGCCGTTGTGAAACTCTGCAGACGTCACCTCCAATTCATGTAGGTTTTCTTGGCTCTGGCTACGGCACACGGCTTTGAGGTGACCTGTTTTCCCGCATCCGTGGCATTTGGCACTGCGGAACCGGCACGATGCTCTCGAGTGGTTCCCGACGCAGCTGGCACATTTGGCTCTGCTAGGTTGGTAGCTGGCACTCTTGCTGTATTTGGAAGGACCCCCTCGGCTGTTGCGCTGGGACTTGAGTCTCTCGAATCGACGCTGAACGGCATCGATGTCCGTGGAGATGTCGTCGTCCTCTGGCCCGCTGAAGGTGCCGTCCTCCTGGTGCACGGACCCCCTGGGTCCGCTATCAAGGGGTCGGGGGTTGTCGCCGTGGCTATCTTCATAGGCGATGACTTCCATGGCTACTTCTGCCAGCGTTAGAGCGGGTTTGGCGATTAGTTTTCTCCGCAGGCGCTCGTCTTTAAGCCCAATAACGATTTGGTCACGGATCCGGTCCTCCAGGTCAGGGAACCGACACCGCCGTGCAGCGTGCCTGACTCGAGTTATGAAGTCATTAGCGGGTTCGTCAGGGAGTTGTACGCGTCGGGCAAAATTCACTCTCCAGAACAGCTCTGACTTCGTTGGCATGAAGTGTTTGCTCAGTCCCTCGGTGAGTTCTGCGTAGGATATAGTTGCGATGGGTTCCGGACTGAATAGTCCCACAGCGGCGTTGTATACGGCTGGCCCGCTGAGCCAGAGAAGTGCAGCTGCTTTGTGATTCCCAGCATTCTGGGTGGCGGGTGTTGAATTCACGAATATGGCCGTGGTTCGTCATGCTGTCCGGTCGTGGGTGCTGCTTGCGTTATCGTGGAAGCTATGCTTCCAGTCAGTGACTTCAGCGAGTGACTAGCTCGGGCTAAGGGAAAAAATCTCTTCTCCCCTTAGGCGGTGACTTCAGCTACGCGAAGCAGACATCCCATCCTCGTCGCCAGTGCTTTGAAGGAGCAGGCAGGACAGCGAGGTTAAGCAAAACTTAACTTTATTTGGAACCAGGCAAACAAACAGAAGAACATCGCTCTATTTATACTTGCAGCTGTCAGAGGTCTGACCAATCAGGGCTGTGCCGGTTTCCCGCTTCGTTTGTTTCAGCCAATCGGCGTCGGGCTGGTTTGACAGCTCGGAGCTGTCATCTGGTGGCGCGTGCACTGTAGCCGGCGACTTTGACAGCCGAGAGCTGTCAGTCAGTTAGCGCCTGCGTAGTTCCCTCCGGCAGCTTTTGACAGCTGTCAAAAGCTGCCGCAGTTTTACCTCAGCCCCGTTGGTTTACATTAAAGTATGGTTAACGTTTGTTTTCATTAAACATGTGAATACATAACAAGTACCACCATATATAATCATCCATCTCAACCCCTGGCAAATGAAATGATGCTGTGAACATCTCAGTGTTTTGAGGCTATGAAAGTCTGAACAAGGAACAATAGGCTTCAAGTGAATCCTGAGACAACTGATAGGGCCCACTGGTTCCAGGACTATGCCATTTTTAGTGCTGGATGGTGCGCAATCTCAGGGTCCTCTTAGACTCCTAGTTCCTGCTCAATGAGCAGATAGCAGTTGTGGCTAGGAGGGCTTTTGCACAGTTTCATCTTGTGTACCAGTTGCACTCCTTTCTGGATTGGTAGGTCCTGCTTGCAGTCATTAATGACTTAGTCACCTCCAGATTGTACTACTGTGATGTACTCCACGTGGAGCTCTCTCAAAGAGTACCTGAGAGTACTTTATGGAACATCCTTCCCCCCAAATTCGATTAACTCCATGCCTTTTGATTTTCTGCAAGGCCCTCAAGACCTGGTTATATGACCAGGCCTGGGGCTCCCAGAGTCCTGGTAGACTTGCTGAGATGGCTCTGTCGTTGTGATGACCATTTTTATTCCTCTCATTGCCTAGGGTCGGTATTTTTGGTTTTTATGATATTTATTTAGATGTTTACATTTTATACCTGTGGCTCTTTACGTTGTTATTTTATGTCATGCTTCTGCACCAACCAGAGTTAGTAAGATGGCGGTTATATAAATTTGAAAAATAAATAAACCTGTAGATACAAGACAACAAGTACAAAACTTTTTTTATAGATGAAGAAGTCAGATTGGGGAGGAAAACTGGGAAGATGATAGGATCTGTACAACAGTAGAAAGTTTTTTAACTAGAGGCTAGACAGCCACCTCTTTGGGATAATTTAATCACTTTTCCCGCACATTACAAAGTAGGTGATCCTTATAATCCCTTCCAATTCCACAATGCTAGCAACAAACACCCCTCACCATATGCCTACAGCTGGTTCTAAACATCTTTTCTCCATGGTTCAGTTTAGGCAAAATAAAAGTCTTGGCACATATCTAATTTTGTTTTTTATAAACAGGCTTGAGTCACGTCAGGCTTTACAATACAGTCCTCTTGCATGCACTAAGCACATCTACGCCTTTTAAACTAACTTGCACAATTCCCACTGTTTAAATAAGAAACAGAATCCAGCCCAGGAAGTTCATTAACCCGGTGAAAACAGGGCTAATGAATAAGCAACTCCTCAAATACACAAGACAATTGTTTCTGTTTGCAGACGCAAATGCTCCTAACACCAGCTGCCTCCTGGCAGACAAACCCTGTCACTCATGTCTTTGTAACTCTTTTCCATTCTTGACATTGTAGAAGAGCCGGGTTTGTTTATGGGAGCCAAAAATCAGGAGTACTTTGGTAGTCTTCTTTGCAGACTGACGCATATTATTAAAAAACATAAACTTTCATGAAGCACAGTGGGCTCACTCAGAAGGCATCTGGTGGCACCTTTTCAAACCAACAAATCTTATTTTGATTTTTATCTTATTGTTTTTGTTTTATTTTTGTTATCATAGACTAACACCACTCTCCTCCACCAGTGCTCACTTCATCAGATGAGCGAGATTGTTAATGCAAAAAGGAGTTACGAGACTCCTTTCCATTTTTGAGAAAGTCCTTTTTATTACCAACTTCTTGTTTTATTCTTAAGAGGAGAAAGGGGAGCTTTCAGTTGGAAACAAAAGCTTGAGCTTCTGCTGGAGAGAGTTAGCTCCTAAATGGCCATTTAGGTCTGTATTGCCCAAATACAATCACTTTCAGCAATGTCATGACCTATGTCAGTTTGCTACCTACCAAGCCTCTTGACAATGTGCTGAGATAGCAGCATTCAGAAGATAAAACTTTGTTCCCAAGAAGTTATCTCACAGTGTATAATGGGTGAGTAGCCTTCATTACAGAACAAAACCCATCTTCTTTCCTCAGTTGGTAGACACAATAGAAGCTGACTGATGAACTACTGAAAATTACAGGATGTTATTGCATGTTGTCCTGGAGGAAAATAATATCCCAATGTGCACACATGTTCCTGTTAATCTCCAAAAGTAATAGGCTATAGCTGCTATGCCTTGAGTTTTCAACATGGTTCTTGGGGGTTTCAGTGCATCCAATGGGATGTTAGTACTCACCAAGTTCCCATCTTTTTTTTAATACATTTAATATATATATTTTTAAAAAGCGGGGGGACAAGCAAAATAGGGCACCAGCCTCAGATATAGCCTGTGCCTCTACCAGGTTATTTCCCTCAGGTTTTTGTAAACAAATTAAATACTGGGTTGGCTAAACCCAGTGCTATATACTGTACATTTTCTGATACTGTGCTGGGCCTTTCTATGAGTGACCATAATATGCTTTCAAAATTCCAAATGAATCCAATGGCTCAAAAAGGAGAAGTCTGACTGGATTGTGCCCTTTAATCTCAGAATTTAAGCATTTGCTTTATGCTACTAAATCAGACTATTGGTTCGCGTTGCATTGTGTATTGTGGAGCTGGCTAGAAAAGATTATCCAGGTTAGGCTTCTGTTACACAGTGCCCTGCAACTGTATTTGAGGGGGGAACTCCCAGAATTCCTAGCCAGTGTGGTCATCTTTGTTTCCAGATCTACCTATTGCTACATCTGAATAGTTCAAACAAAAATTACCAGTCAGTTAGAATGTTATCTAATTAAGGGTGAACAGTGTCAAACATTTTAATATCTACTTTCGAACACGGAATTGTAGCTTCTGTCAGCAGCTCTCTGTATTCAGCTAGACTGTGTTTCTCTAACCCACTATTTGGCCAGAGATAGCTCTTGGACAGACTTTTCTACTTACTGTACTGTCTTTGGAAATGTCAGGGAACGGACCATACAAGTACAATCTATTGCCGTCGTGGTGAACCTATGGCACGCGTGCCACAGGTGGCACGCAGAGCCCTCTGTGTGGGCACGGTGTGCCATCGCCACAGTCCTAGGCCTTCAGCTGGGTTTTATAAAACCTTTTCACTTTAGGCCTCCGTTGCCATGTGCCAAAAAAAAAAGGTTCAATCAATGAATCAATTTCATCTCGCGGGGAAAAAAAAGATCTCGCAAAGTTGGAATTGATTGATTGAACTTTTTAGTCCCACTCAATCTGCCATTACCACCGCAGCCATGCCCACCCAATGGGCCACACCCACCCAATGGGCCATGCCCATCCGGCCTCCGACGATACATAAGTGGGTTTTGGGTTGCAGTTTGGGCACTGCTTCAGGACTTTATTCTAGAAATAGAAAAAAAAGAAACTTTGATTTTGGCATTTGATTATTAGATTAGACTGTTGCTATGGAAATGGCTAGTACATACTAAATATGTAAAGTAAAAAATTGAGGTCGTAACTGTATTTAGTATTTTACTGCTCCGAAAAAAGTTAAACATCACTGCTTTTGTTTTCTTCTCTCTTAGTATGCACCATCTTCCCCTTTCTTTTCCCTTCCCTAGTTCCTTATTATCTTTGTTTCAATTTCAGTTTTTTATTGTAACAAATTCAATTTTAAAAAAAATCAGTTCAATGGTATTAGGAAAAGACAAGTGATATTTTTCCACCTGGAGATTTTCTTTCTAACTTCCAGTTTCCAAGCTGGAGAGATGATGCTGTAAAAAAGATTTCAGAGAAGTTGGTCTTAAAATTTGTAGCACCTTTCTTTCAATTCTTAAACATTTGGGTGGTTACATGAAATATGTGTGTTAAGGCCTTATGGAAGGATGCTGGTGACAGGAGGTGGAAGAGGAGGATTGTTTCATTTTTTTAAAAAAAGATTATATTTCCACTGAATTTCAGCAGTATGAAATTTTGGGCAACTCCAAGATAAGCAAATTTCCTGCTCCTAGGTCCTGTTCTTATTTGCATTTCTGAAAACATCCAGAGTTCATGATTATCCATGCTCAGAACCTGAATCAAGCCTTTTTTTGAACAGTCTGAACACTTTCAATAGAAGCTGCAATAAGACAAAAGTTCGCCTTTATAACACTTCATTTTGAAGAATGGAAAATGAGCTGCTTATAGTACAAGGAAATCCACTCATCCCACATCTGTCAAGCTGTCTGGTTCCTCTGGATATTTCAGCACAAGTTTTGCAGGATTCATCTGGCAAAATATCAATATTGGCTTGCTAAAGTTTCTGCAAAATGAGCGAGTGAAACCCAGCATACAAAATGCATTATGACCAACAAGTGAAAATTTCTGTTGCGTATGATTTAGTGCCCATACAGAGTAAAGGCTTCCCTGAAGCACAGAGCTTTTCTTGTTTCCATTGGGATGCCTAGGCTAGGGACAGTTGGGAAGCTCCCCATTGAATTCTATACTGACTCTTCAGTAGTCCAAAACCCATGAATCAAACAGCAACAGTGACCCCCGTTGCTATAACTTTTACTGCAGCCTTTGGATGTTGGAGCTCCTGCAACTGTCTCTCATGGCAAAAAGCCAGGAAGTCTCAAGGGGTAAGGTTATACTGTGAAAAGGAGAGCTAGATTGAATATTACTGGCCCTCCTCCAGCATCTGTTAGGAAAATCTCCTTGGATCCAAGGAGAAACACTTGCTGCAGATAAGCAGAGCCATTGCACATTTGCAAGCATGATGTAATACATTTAATACTGTGTATAAAAGGAGTTAGATATAAACAATGACCTCCATTGTCCATCATGGCTTTGGTCAATCAAGCCTTTCAAGTGACACTTTTAGTAAGATCATGACATTAAAGTAGGCTGCTAGTCTGGGTTGTATCCATTCCATACATAAAAGTGAGGCATTGTTTCATAAACAATCATATCAACATTTAAAAATTCGATGCACATGTAACTTAAATTGAAACAAGTTTAGTTTTTGTCACTGTCCAATGCATTTCTCTTTTGGACTCTAGCTCCTTTTCAGAGTATGGCTTCTGACATGTTATTTAACAGCCCAGAAAACATTTGCATGTTATTTCATAGGCTCCTAATAGTTAGCGCTGATATAAAAGTAGTCAGTAACATGCAAGCATGCCTCAACAGACTTGGCACTAATCATATGTAAAATTAACCAACCATGCACAACTGATGACTTACCATGTTAAATGCAACCCATCATTTATGTTTAGTGTCTTCATGAGGTAACTAATAAACTCCTGAGCATTCAGTTTCTTTACCTAAAGAAGTAAAGCAGAATACAGAAAGTGTTCCTCTTTTAGTGAACCATTATAGTTAGACAAAACAGAGAAGGACTAGCAGTTCAACTCTTAACCACATAAGCCATACAGAAAAGTATGGATTCTTTATGGAAAGTAGCACCACACACTCTTTTATGGGCTCCCCAATTTCTTGCATGCAGGTTTTTTTTGTAAGGATAAAACTCAAATGAGCTTCCTTGTTAATACTTATTTTGTGATTGTTTCTTTTATCTTTAAATTCATGTGAAACCACATTTGTAATGTGAAAGCATACAGCTCCCTAACATGTCCTCAGGGGAGTCTATCTCATTTGCCTTTCATTTTTTTTAAAAAAGGAGAAAAGACTACACATTCTGTGATTTCTCTGAAGTATTTCCATCTCAGGGGTAAATTCATCCCTGAAGGAACTTCATTGACCTCAAGGGAGGGATTAACTTCCACTGAGGTTAATGGGGGTTGCATGCTTTCCTGCATGCATGTTAAAGGAGGAAATTACCCATGTGTTATCTGGTGATTGTGCATTTACCCCAACACTTTAGCAAGGTGAAAACAAACAGACACTATTTTCTTCCTAATGTTCCTATAAATCTCATGGTTGTTCTTTGAAAGTAGACATTTATAGATTCCAATCTTTTGATATAAATAGCGATGCTATCTTCCCTGAACAATAACATAGAAATTAACAGATATCTTTGCAGTAAAAGTATTCACAGAACAAAGTAGGGTTATTTTAATGGCTCTCCAAACATGAAAGCATATATTGCTAATATTATTACTAGTATAACAGCAATGGGGGGGAGTTCCTCCAATAAAGGCTTCCTATTTTTTCCTCTTTACATTAACAGATATGTATTTCTATTCTAGATATATTTGTAAATAAGCTATTGTTCATATGTACCTACAGTAGGAATCCTTCATTCTATTTTTCTTTCATAATAAATAATACGATGTGAAGTGCAGGGAAATAATGGGCAGCAAACTTCTTGATTCTCTCTTTTTGGCCCAACTTTCTCTTTCCAGAAATAGACAAAATTTGGCAACATAACTAGGAAGAGAACTTATTTCTATTTTTTATGTAGGAAACTTATTTTTCATGTAAGGATTAGAAGATGCCTATACGCAAGATACTCAGTCCACAAGATAGTGATGCCCAATAATGTTTTGTTGTCATGACCTTTATTTTGTAGAATAACATCTCACTACAGGTTAGTCTGTTGCCAAATCTGGAATTTTCTGAAAAAGTCTCCAAGTCAAAGTGATTAATTGAAGTTGGTCAGTGTTAGGTACCAGTATGTGCTAAAATTATTGCTTGTATGTTAATTTGACTCCTACTTCTGGATAAAGTTGATGTTTTTAATTTTTACTTTAATGTTTTCTATAAATATGGACTACCGTGAGCCATATGATCTTGGTGGTATAGAAATGAAATGAAATGACAAGCTGAGCAGAAGCACCCTCTATACCTAGTCATTTTTGTTTCTTCTGACAAACATTTATTCCTCACTATCTAACACTTAAATACTTGCAGTTTACTAGCATGTCTTGAGTTTTCTTCATCTCTTTTTCTAGTTTTAATAAACATTTTACCATGAAGTACATTTACTTGCTCTAGTTCTTTATCCTTTAAGTGTAACTTGTGAAAATTCAGGCCCATTTTTCTTGTCAAACAAAACTACTTTGTCTATGATACAATATTCTTTTAGATCCAATCAGCCTAGCAAGGTTTGGTCATACCAACAGTTTAAAAATACTTCTTCTATCTTTATATGAAAAGTACTTTTCCTGTGTAAAAATAAAAATATGTTATTTTATTGGTTACCTGGTCAAATCTTGGATCTTCAATAGCTTATCCTGTCTCTTTAACTATTGGCATTTCAGAAACAAAAACGGTCTTTAGGTCTAGTTATTCTGGGTCACCACCATGTCAATTTTCTAGCTCTTTTCAATTTATGTCAAAACATTTTTGTTAGCTAAATACATTTTCTTTCTGGCAACCAATTTGGTCTTGGAAGCAGAAGTTTTGTACTGATCATTTCAAAGAATCGTCATCCTCAAAATAATAAGGCAAAATCCAGATGTGAATTATAATTATAATAGCAAGAAACCCTGAGCCGCACTGCATCTTACCTCCATTTTGTTTTATATCTGAGAAACAAACTTCCTTCCCCATCCATATTCTTCACCTAAATATAGGAATGACCACATGCTTTTTTACACATGTTCATAAGCAGGTAGTCCTTGACTTACAATCATTCATTTAGCAACCACAATAGCACTGAAAAAAGTGACTTACAACCAGTCTTTGGACTTAAGATTGTCACATAGTCCTATGATCAAAATTTGGTTGCTTGGCAACCAGCTTGTATTTGTTTAATAACCACATGATTTACTTAACAATTGTTTTGATTAACAATGGAAATTCTGGTCCCATAAACCAAGGACTTCCTGTACTGAACAGCTTATACAGCCTAGCAGCAGATAGATACATAGAACTGCAAGTTATATTTTTCCAAATAATCTGAATATAATCTCTCATTAAAACTTAAGAAGGATATCTCTTCTCCACCTTGGTGCTGCCTTGCATTGAACTATTTGCCTAAAATGATTTACAAAAAAAGCTATGTATGGTTTTAGTTAATTTACTTCTGACTTAAATCTACTGAAAGCAACAGGACAAAAGGAGATGTGGCAGCAAAATTTTGGATTATTGCCACTTCCAAAATTCTACCAAGTCACCTTGTTCATGATGGGAAATGACTGTATTGGATGCTTTCTCTAACATATTTGTATTTCATCTGTTTCTTCTACCTCTTCCTTTCCTTTTTTGGACAGTGGCCACAGCTGATTACAGGACTGGAGGTTAAAACGTAGGAAGAACTATTGCAGAAACTGGTTATGTCTATTTTAATTGAAAAGAAGGACTGGGGTGACATGATTGTAGTGTTCCAATATCTGAGGGGCTGCCACAAAGAGGAGAGGCAAAGCACCTGAAGGCAGGACAAGAAGCAATGAATGGAAATTAATCAAGGAAAGAGCCAACCTAGAACTAAGGAGAAATTTCCTGATAGTCAGAACAAATAATCAGTGAAACAACTTGCTCCAAATGTTTGGAAATTGCACCCAAGTCACCTAGCACTATTAATAGATCTTTACATTCTTTTGTCACACTCATTCTACTTCCATTTACAGTTCTTTGTATCTTGTGATTTTTCTCCAGTTGTTTCTCTTCTATTGTGCTGTTTCCAGGTACTGCCACATCCATTATTCAAACTATTTTGTCTTTCTTATCAACAGTTGTTGAGTCTGGGGTGTTATGTGGTAGATGCTTGCCTGTTTGAATTATAAAATCCCAGAGTACTTTAGTTTCTTCATTTTCTATTACTTTGTCTATGTTGTGGTCCCACAGTTCTTGGCACTTCTTGCAGATATTCTAATGCAGCCATTGCTACTACTTTGTCATGCTGTTGTTTGTAGTCAGTCTGTAGGAAAGTGTTGCAGCAGCTAACTAGATGGTCTACTGTTTATTCATATTATTGTGTGTAATCCACAGATTTGCAATCTAATATTGGTGGAATTTTAACAGTTCAAGTCCTAACTAACCTAAGAATTATTAAGGTAGGCTTCTAAGAATGTAGGCAATTACAAGCAGGGCAGAGATTTCTTGTGGGGGGGATAGGGTATTCAAGTCTGATAAATTCAATAATTCCAGATATTACATATTATTATTCGGTTTCCATTTGACAATGACAGCAAAATACCAGTGTTAATTAGTACCAATAATATCTAGTGTAACTAACTCTTAACTAACTTTTAAAAATTGGACAAATTATACAGCTCATTGCAGCCTTTCTAAACCTACCTACTCAGCTGTGTCAGCTGAGTTAGGAGTCCCCTCCTGAGAAACATATATAATGGACCAGCCATTAGCCCCCCTCTGGAAGGGTGAAATGAATGGCATGCCCTCTGGAGGCATTCAGTCATTGGAAAGGAGGTGTTTCCTTTTCTCCCAGCCTGTCATTTGTAAAGCTCACACTCCTCTGCTGCTTTCTGCAGAAATAATTGACCCTCCTTTGACAGAGGCCTTAGAATAGTTTTCCTATATCAGATGGTTCTACTTTCATATAATTATTTGTTCTGGAAACTCTTTGATCTCTACTTCCCTTGCAAACTGCAGCCAGTGGCACTTTGAACTCCTCAAAGTACCCATTTAAAGGGCCTGGTTACAAAAACCATAGTGCTTAATCCTAACAATAAGGTGTTAATTGGTCCCTTGGATATTCAAGCCACAGGCTTTTGTATTTGTTTACAGCATCTGGATTTCCTCCAGATCACTTTAAGTAGTGTTAGGGAGTGTTAGAGACAACAGTTCTTTTATGACACCTTAATTGCATTACTCTCCCTCTTGTGTTAAAATTGGGACTAAAAGAATACAAGCATAAGGGACTAATGCAGTCTACTTCATGTAGGTGTCTTCCAGATGTGTTGGCTTTCAGTTGTTATATTCTCAGCCAGGTGACATAAAGAAGCAAGGAATTACCTTGCTTTATACAAGGATTCTTGCACAAACATTTCATTGGATATATCTTGGTACCCAGCTCTTAGTGACATCATTGAAAATAAGAAAACTCAAAAGATACACACTTTCAGTTAGTAATATCTTGGCTGGACAGACCATTAAGCTTTGTAACAACATAGAAAATTTAAGTGCTATCTCTTCAATGCTGTCATCATGATACAGAACTGCTATTCTGGTCAGTCTCTGTTCAATTTTTTTTTTTGTTGCTGTTACTTCAGTAATGTCTTCTTGATTTCCTAGTGTATCCTATAGTTCTGGGATGAACAGATAGCCTGGCATCAAAACTCCAACTTTATTTAGCCTTTGAGATCAAGCAAAATCAGCTATATGTTTTCTCTCATAATAGAGAAAGACTGAGCAGCTCGTAGATTTAACAAATGAGTTTTTAATTGATTAATGTATCAGAAAAAATGGTTAAAGATTACAGCTACATGTAAAAAAGATTGTTAGGTTTAAGATGTTGCAATCTTAATGCTGCAAAACAAGTTAATACTATACAATTATTTCATAAAAAAGTACTCTCGTTAGCATCTGAGGCAGTTCCTAGGACTCTTTAGAACAGGGGTCCCCAATCCCCAGTCTGTGGACTGGTACCAGTCCGTGGCATGCCAGCAAGTGGTCCGCACAGACAAGCAAAGCCCCATTTGCGGGATGCAGGCAGTACACAAAACCACACATCCTCCGGTCCAACTGGTCCTTGATGCCTAAAAGGTTGGGGACCTCTGCTCTACAAAACATGATGACCCCTGAGCATTCCCTAATAAAATTGTTCATCTTTAAGATGCCACATTACTTCTTTTTGTTCTAGAAAATGGATGGCTCCAGGCTGTTTTCTATTTATTTAAAAAAAAGGGAAAAAAACATTTTCCAAGATTAAATTGTGTGCAGCTCCATTTAACTCCAACATCTGTTGGTCAGAAGGTGATGAAGTGAAATGCTGAGATTTTTCCCACGTGCTGATAAGGTTTATGGTTCACACAGTTCTCAGAACTAAATGTAAAGGTAAATGACAGAGCAAATGCAGTTAGTTCTCACAGGCTTGTTTTGAATCGGTGCCTCCATTCTCTGGCTCCAATTTCTTCCCTTTTGATCTACTGCCAGCAGATAAGTAAACAAGGTGATAGAGTGGTTTCTTTTAAGCTTTTTTTCCTGTTCTACTTGGGACAGTTTTGTAAATTAATATCAGAATGCCTCATGATGATACACAGCCAACTTTTTTGATGGTTTGGAAGCTATTTATCACACAAAAAATTAGAAGTTTTATTACCTAATTAAATATTACTAATACAATGAAATTCTATACTGTATAAGGTCTGATCAAGATCTATATGCTCACAAGGGTCTTTCATAATATGATCAGTAATATTGTAATTTTTACTTACTTTGATGTTTTATTACTTTATTTCACATTCCCCCTTCCCCCCAAGTTATGCTGGTAAAAAAAAATCAGATGTGGATCTTTGCCTAATTGGAAGTATTCTTGTTATGTACAACTCGTTTTATGTTTTTGTGGAAATTCTAACTCCTGGTCAATCCATCCAAAATGATAATATAATACAAATATTCCTATAGCTGCATTGTTGCTCTTTTTTGGATTTAATCCTCATCTTCTCTTACAGCCAAATAAGGTAATGATGAATTTCAGAATAGTAGAATGGATCTTAAAACTTCAGCAGGAAGCTTACAGTTAAGTTTTAAATGGTCTCCAACTTTAAAAGAAAAAAAATCCTTCCAAATTTAGTTACAGAACGAAAGCTGCTTTACATCTTTAGAGCATAATTTACTTCAAGATTTAGCAAGTTGACACAATTATCCTTCTGACTAAGGCCCTGTAGTAGGATCCTCAAAGAACTGAAAACATTACTGTTCTATTCAGCCTATAATAGGTACATCTGGGAAATTGATGGGAGAATTCTCACCAAAGCCTCTTATCAGCAGTTTCAATGAACAGAAATAGGAATGGTTGGAGAGGAGACCTGCAAATACTGAACAGGACTGGGGAAAAAAATAGAATGTGTGCAATAGACATGGAGAAAATAGGAAAGTAAAAGATAATGGAATGCTAAGTTCTTTGTGTGGTGCAAACAGAACAGAGATCGATTGCATACAGTGGCATCCATAGAGCCCTATAGGATTATTGATATGAAATGAAACTACAGATATAGTTTATCCATGAACTAAGTGCTTCTCAACCTCAGCAACTTCAATATATGTGGATTTCAACTCCCAGAATTCCCCATAAGTCCAACCTTCTGAAGTTGAAAAATATTGGAGTAGAGAAAACAAAATAGGCATTAAAAGGTATCTTATAAAACTGAGGAGAGGACTAGAAATGGCAGATTGATGATATCTGATAAAAAAAAGAAATGCAAAAAAGGAGTGACTAATAAATGGGACCCAAGAAACTGGCGAAAAGAAAATCAGAAAAAAAGGTGGAGTTTCTTTTTTTTTTAATCCCATTTATATCCCGCCCTTCTCCGAAGACTCAGGGCGGCTTACAATTTAAAGCACAAATCAATGTGCTTAGCAATAGCCTTCATTCTATGTATATGCCTGCTTATTAGGGCTTTCGCGCCCCCCCCCAAGCGGCATTATTACAAAGTCAGCTTAATTGCCCCCAACAATCTGGGTCCTCATTTTACCTACCTCGGAAGGATGGAAGGCTGAGTCAACCTTGAGCCTGGTGGGACACGAACCTGCACTAATTGCAGGCAGCTGGTGTTACTTAAGGAGGCATTAGTCCACTGCTACTTAAGGAGGCATTAGCCCATTTTCTCTGGAAAATGGTCCTATCCTAAATTGAATTATATTCAGAAGCTAACATATTTATTTAAATTAAATTTAAAAATTCAAAGATGATCTTAGTAATCAACAACTAATGGAGAGCTCTTCTCAGTCTGATACTGCTAGTTTCTGCTATTTCAACCCCATCAGTTACAGGCTGCAATAACTAATGGTCACAGACACATGCACAAATCTGGAACATAATATAATAGTATTTGCTCTTTTTTATTACTGAAACATAACCTGGCTGCTCTTTTGAAGGTGGGTAGGTTGTGTAATATACACTGATTATATAGTTCTAACTAATAACTTTTAATCAGCTATCAGCTATTGAGGACCCAATTCAATCCAAGAACATTTTAACAGTCACAAGCCTCCTCCCTCTGCTAATGATTTCTTCCTAAATTTAAAGTCAAATGTTCACTGCAAAACTCTCGAGTAGAATCTGTCATTTGAGAAGATTCAAACCTAAAAACAAGAACAAAATATGAAAATGAAAATAAGAACAATGTTTCTGATATGTTTCCCCAGCTATGATAAGTTATACCTACCCTAATTAATGTTTCTCATATTTTTATTGAGAATAATGCAAAGGGAAGTGTAAAGTCATGACAACAACTTCTAATTTTTGCCTAGACTTTCCAACAACAGTATGCACTGTTGAGAATGGTGCAATTCTTCCATTAGCTAGGCCTTTGAAAAGTTCCAGCTGGGTAATATTTTTATTGTTTTTATTTTAATACCCAGCACTACTGATTTTAACAGGAAAAAAATCTGGAAGCAGATGGACTCATGCCTGAATCATTTCCTGTAAAAAGTCTTTCAAAATTAACTCATTATCTCAATTGTAGTTTATAACTGTGGCAGGAATAGCCCACGGCACATATCTCTGCTTAAACGGTTCTCCTCTCCCACTGAGGTCTTGCCCAATTCAGCTAATTGGTGTAACCCTCCCTTTTTGCACAATAATTAAATGTTTTAGAAGCAAAGGCAGCATCAATGTAAACCATTTCACTGCATTTCCTGTAGCTGTCAGAAATGAAGTATTTTGACTCTGAAAGTTGTGCTTTGGGAGTGCTTTTCTCCAAGTCTCCTCCCTTGGCTATGGATGAAATCAGCACCATCCCATTGGCATGAGAAAGGATAAGACTCAGGAAATAAACCGGATGGAAATGTGAGATTACACATAAATCAGAACCAGAACAGGAATAGGCAACTATCATTTCACACCAGCGGCAAAAACAATTTGAGTCTCCTCTGTTTGCCTGCTGGGCAAGGAAGATGACTAAGCAAGACAGGAAAGAAGGTTCAAAAAGAGGAAGGTAAAAACAGAAGGAAAGAAGAGAAGAGGTGGAGTCCTAATTATTTTTTGATTGCTTGCTGGATTAGATAGTGAAGGGAAAAAGTTCAGAAAATATAAACCAAAGAATGTTCACAACATGCATATTTGTGATGAATTGAGCCAAGATTTACTGATTTGGGGGGAATTCTTGAATCATTGAGTCATAATCAAGTCAGTTGATCAGTTAAATCAATTTGGTCTAGTGGTTAAGACACCAGGCTACAAATCAGGAGTCTATGACTACTTGAGTTCTTGCTATGTTGAAGATACATACATAGCAGTCCTTCCTCCTCTTTTCCCCACAACAACAACTCTTTTAGATATATTGGGCTGAGAGAAAGTCATTGGCCCAAAGTCACCCAGCTGGTTTTCACACCTAAAGTGGGACTAGAACTCACAATCTCCTTGTTTTTCCAGTCTGGCCCAGGGATACAGAGAGACTAATACATGGATACAGAGAGAAACTGGATATAGCTAGTCTAGAAAAAGGAAGGACTAGGGGTGACATGGTTGCAGTATTTAAGGGGCTGCCACAAAGAAGAGGGGGTCAGCTTATTTTCCAAAGCACCAGAAGGCAAGACAAGAAATAATGGATGAAAACTTATCAAGGAGAAAAGCAACCTGGAATCAAGGAGAAACTTCCTAACGGAAAACAATTAACCAGTGGAACTCCTTGTCTTCAGGAGGTTTTTAAGAAAAGACTGGACAGTCACTTGTCTCAAATTGTATAGGATCTCCTGCTTGAGCAGGGGTTGGACTAGAACAGGAGTGTCAAATTCACAACGTCATGTGACATGTTGTGACGTATTGTGACTTTTTTTCCATTGCCGGCAATGGGACGGGCGTGGTTTCAGCCTGACACATCCAGCCCATGGGCAGTTTGACACCCCTAGACTAGAAGATCTCCAAGGTCCCTTCCAGCTGTATTCCAATTGATTGATTGAATCCTCAAGCCCCTTGTGCAATCCTTTGGTTTATAGGTAATTACCCTTGGCTAGTAAAGAGTTATCATTCAACAACACTTTTTTCTGTCTTAAGATTATCCACAGATTGTAGGTTTAGAATCAGGGCAGCAGAAGCAAACTCCTTTCTATTTCCACACACCTGATGAGATCATGATTTCATTCCTAATATATTAGGAATGTAGAAGCAAAAATTGTTAAATGATGGTTGGGGTAATTACAGCTGGGAGGAGCTCAAGAACAATGTTACAAATTGAAATAATACACATGCTATCTGAAGAATACACACACATTCCATATATGCACAAGACAACAAAGTCCAGGATCTAAAATTATCTAGCTTTACCACCGGTTTGACCACTAGAGATTTAAAATAATAAGGAATCACTCCATTGTAGAGATAAACTCCTTCAGAAGTAACTGGTGTTCAGAGGATGCCTTTGGTATTTTAATCTCATTTCATGGATGCTGCTGATTGGCAGTCCTGAAAGGGTGTGAATCTTCCCAGAAAAGTTACCAGTGGGAGGGAAAACGATCACACACAATAGACCATCCAAGAGAGAGGCAATAAAATTTAGGAATGATCAAAGGATAGGAGGACATCAGTCTATGCCAAGCGATCTCAATAAAAATCAGAGTATTGTGTAAGGTTCCTGACTAAATTAAGCAAATACTAAACTAAAAATAACAGGAGAATGAAAACCCAGAAAAACTTTAAAGATAAGGATATAATGAAAGCAGGAGATATTTGTTTGAAAGAAAAATCCAAACATCTATATACAAGTAGCAATATCAGTGAAAGGAGGCATTTTTAAAAGACTTCCTTTTCTTCTGCTGCTGTGTTCTAAAATGTTTCCCAAAGAAACATACGTAAATCAGTATAGTTAGTTACTTAAAGCAAAATTGTTTTAAAAGGGAAACAATTATCATTAGGGGTTATTAGTCCTAGTGGCCAGTCATTTAAAATATTAGCCAGCAGTGTGCTACAACTGCCAAAAAAACCAACACAGTGCTAGGCTGCATTAACAGAGGGATAGAATCAAGATCATGT
The DNA here is from genome assembly GCF_964194415.1 of Vipera berus. NCBI lineage: Eukaryota > Metazoa > Chordata > Lepidosauria > Squamata > Viperidae > Vipera > Vipera berus. Next base: position 33,978,816 of record NC_138203.1, on the reverse strand, counting down.
GAAGTGTTAATACCACTTTACAATGCTGTATCCAGTTTTGGTCACCACAATGTAAAAAAGATGTTGAGACTCTAGAAAGAGTACATAGATCAAACTCAATTTCATTGAGGGCCGCATCAACATTGCGGTTGCCCTCAGGGGGCCGGGTGGGTGTGGCCTGGATGGGCGTGCCTAAAGTGCGTATGGCCTACTGGGTGGGCAAGGCCAGCTCTACATTGTTCGCATCAAGAGTGCCTATGGGGGCCTGGGCAGGAGTGGGACAGATCTGAGGGTCTCTGGCAGGAGGAGGGTCTCTGGGCCAGGGCCAAGGCAGTGGGGGCCGTTCCCTCACTGTTTCCAGGATGGCTTCGCGGGCCGCATGAAACCACTTTGTGGGCCAGATCTGGCCCCCGGGCCTTGTGTTTGACATGTCTGACATAGAAGAACAACAAAGATGATTAGGGGACTGGAGGCTAAAACATATAAGGAACAGTTGCTGGAATTGGGTATGTCTAGGTTAATGAAGAGAAGGACGAGGGGGGACATGATAGCAGTGTTCCAATAACTCAGGGGCTGCCACAAAGAAGAGGGAGTCAAGCTATTCTCCAAAGTGCCTGAAGGCAGGACAAGAAGCAATGGATGGAAACTAATGAAGGAGAGAAGCAACCTAGATTTAAGGAGAAATTTCCTGACAGAACAATTAACCAGTGGAACAACCTGCCTCCAGAAGCTGTGAATGCTCCAACACTGGAAGTTTTTAAGAAGAGACTGGACAGCCATTTGTCTGAAATGATATTGGGCCGTGGTGGCGAACCAATGGCAAACCTATGGACTAGCCCATATAACAGTAGTAGACAATCTGCCTCTCTGTGGGCATGTGCACCGTTGCCCCAGTCCTAGGCCTTCAGCTGGGTTTTATAAAACCTTTTCACTTTAGGCCTCCACTGCCATGTGCAAAAAGAAAAAAAATCAGTCAATTTTAACTTCTCACGGGGAAAAAAAGATCTTGCAAAGTTGGAATTGATTGAACTTTTTAGTCCCACCCAATCTGCCGTTACCACTGCAGCTACACCCACCCAATGGACTACACCCAACCAGCACCTGACGATACATGTGGGGTTTGGGTTCCAGTTTGGGCACTCGGTCTCTAAAAGGTTCGCCATCACTGGTATAGGGTTTCCTGCCTGAGCAGGGGGTTGGACTAGATGACCTCCAAGGTCCCTTCCTATTATTATTATTATTATTATTATTATTATTATTATTATTATTATTATTATTATTATTATTATTATTATTATTATTATTTTGCATAAAATGAATCATCATTCCATCTAGTCAATAGCAGCTTTCAGATGTTCACACCTTTCATGCATGTCTCTTTGACTTTATCCCTTGATGAAATTGCAAAAATTGGGACATCTGCAAAATATCAGCAGAAAAGTAGAGCATTCTACCTCTGCTGCAACTAGTAGTCATCCAAATTTTTGCCACACAATTCTGGTAGCCATAGTGAATACTGTAGCTCATGTGCAAATTATCAGTTGATGTTGCAATCATCTCTAGGACTAGCCCAGAGGTAGGCAACCTTGGCTCTTTTATGACTCACGGACTTCAACTCCCAGAATTCTTGAGTCAGCATAGCTGTCCATGAGTCATAAAAGAGCCAAGGTTGCCTACCCCTGGACTAGCCCATATAACAGTAGTAGGCAATCTGCTTCTCCCAAGTCAATAATGAATTAGTTGCAGTTCAGCAATATTTAGACAACCACAGGTTTTCCATCCTCCTGTAGTTCAAATGGTTCCATACTGCCAAAATTTCAGGATCCACATCAAAATAGGATTCAAAAAATAGTCATAACTTAATATTATATCTATATATCAATTTTCCATCAATGAACTATAGGAAAGGCACAGCTGCAAGACCTGAGATACATTTCATTAGTGGTATTTATTTATTTTTTCAGATGTAATGGCTAACCAATTAACACCACTAAAGGCACCCCACTTCATCCAACTTAAATATAAAGTAGCAACATTTCACTAAAACAATGCAAGAAGCACAATGCTATATTAACCCTTTATATTCCTTTTGTTCATTATTATATTTTAATGTTACTCATTCATACTTCAGAAAGCTCATACATAAAAGCTTCTACTGAACTTGTTTCATTTTAAACTTATACTTAAAACTTCTTTAAAGAGAAGTTCGCTGAGGATGAGTTCCAGCACAAGTCTGAAAACTCAAAAGACTAAACCTCCGGTCCCGGTAACTGACCCAGATTGGATCCTGCAACTTAAAACATCTAGATGATGAACGTACTTGTGATGCTAGAGAAAGACCTGTTACAGGTTGTTGCAAAAGGGATTGTATTTACAAGAAGTCAATAGGAAAGTGAAATGAAATACGGTAGCAGAGCAATCCTCAAGGAAAACCAGTTCACTTTGTAGTAGGCTTCAATTTAAAACATGTAATTCAATAGTTTATAGAATAAAAACCAGCACTTTCATTTTGTCCCTTCTTTGTGCAATAGCTACATGGAATCCAGTGTTAAACATCTAACATCTAATCAGAAAGATAACTGAGTAAAATGGCAAAGGCTATAGAAGCAGAGAATGACCAGAAATACCATTAAAATCAACAGGTCCAAACCAGTTATTATGATTTAATCCCATGGAAAATATAACCATTGTTATATAAATGAAGTTTACAAGAAATTGCACATTTTTCAGAGAAAATAGCACACCATAAACAAGAAAGAAATATACACTGGCTTTTTTTTAAAAATGATAGTGTAGAATATTGTCTTTCTGACTGAAATGAGCAAAGGAAGCAAAATCTGGTTCAGTAAGTAATGGAAGCCTGTTGTTCTTAAAAATCCAACCTTCTTTCAAACAGCTGTTGTCTCCCTGCCAAGAAAAAAATGAAAGCCACTCTCCTTTTTTCCTGTCATAGTAAGAACTCAGCAACCTGCTGGCTTTAAGAAGCCTTACTTTCCTACATCATAATATAAATAACACTACATGTTTATCTCAGCAACAATTATTTGATATAATGTGCTTACCTGTGTTTCTCAAAAAATAAGACTTGGTCTTATCTCTCTTTTTTTTGCCTCCAAAAGAGGCACCAAGTCTTATTTTCAGTGGGTGTCTGTGCAGGAGGTGTACTCACCTCCTGCACAGACAGCTCCACCCAGCTGAAGGAGCAGCTTCCCTCTGCAGCTGCATTTCGGCCTGCATTTTGCATTCAGGCCTTTCTGGAAGGCCTCTGTAGCCAAGTACTGAGCTAGGATTCAATCTATGGCTCAGTCCTTGGCTGCAGAGGTCTTGCAGAATCACTATGGATTGAATCCATAGCTCGGTTCTCGGCTGCACAGGCTTTCTGGAAAGGCCTCTAACTACAAAATGCAGGCCTGGCTGCAGAAGACGCTGCAGAAAAAGTGGGCTGGCAAGGAGAGGCCTGGCTGCAAGGTAAATGGGTACAGGGTGGGTGGGGCAGCTCCACACCCCCATCCCCATGCTAGCTTGATTTTTAGGTGTGTGCCTTGCCCCAAAACTAGGGCTTATTTTGGGGGTAGACTTTATATTAGACCCACCCAAAAAATCAACCTAGGGCTTATTTTCGGGAAAACACAATAGATTGACAAATGGGCTGATTAAAGCAAAAAACTTTATTTCTCTGGCTTCACCTCTAAAAACAAGAACTATAGAGAAATCTAAAGCTTCATTTGGACTAAGTAGCTGTTTCACCACTACAATGTGTGTGTGTGTGTGTGTGTCCATGTGCATGTGTATACACGTGCACACATTTTTTGTTCCCAGGCATGGAACTAGAATATTGGCATGGGAGCTGGGAGAGGGAGCTTCCAAGTGATAGGAAAGACTGTTTGTTTTCTCCCAAATATTTCACAGTCCCCCATCTACTTGATTGGAAAATATTACTGATTACAAACCATTTACTCCAACTAAACATGATATTTTTAAAAAAAAACTGCTGAAGTCTGTTAGTTTACACAAAATTATAATTACTTTTGTTTCTTATAGTAAGAATATTTGCCTGGCTCCATTTTCTACATAGTTGCACTCCAGTCCACCCACACAGAATTGGACACCCATGCAATTTTCTTAGCAACAGGGCCCTTTCTGGACAGAGAGAGAGATTTTATTTCCCAGTCTAGCAGAAGCCATGAACTTCCTGAATGATCCCCTGAATATTAACTGGGTCTGACCTTGATTAGCTTCCAAGATAAGCCACATTGTACCAATGTGCATATCAATAAGTAGGCTTCCTAATCCATCACCCTTGCCTTCCATCTTTCCAGGGTATTGATCACTTAATGGGGAGCTGTTTTTATTTGAAATGCACATCTCTAGATTCTCATGCATATGTGAGCTTGAACTCATGAAGCAGAGACAGATATTGTGCCTTTCATATTTCAGATAACAGTTCCTCCAATCCACTGACACTGGTCTTAGGGACTTTGGTGGACATGTATTTAAGTTTAAATCATCTGCTTGGCCCCTTTATTCCTCACATTAATGTACACTCACAAACCAATAATCTCCATAACATTGGTGACAATAAGGTAAAAGGTCTCTTTCTTCAGGGAAGAACAGGCAACAGTGGAGGTGGTTTGTATCACATAATACTAAATGCATGTTTCCTTACCCTCATATAGGACTAATAGTTGGTCTTGAAGTATTAGTGACCTTATACAAGCAGAAATCTGTCAAGAAGAATTAAATACAAAGCAGCCTGACATTTTCCCATGAAATTGAAGTAAGAATGATATATGGATCTTCATGGCCAACTACAGCTAATGATTTTCTGAATTTAATACTGAATTTAATTTCTTTCAATCAGATTTATTCATAAGACCATTTACACTTGTGTGCTATTTATAACAGTAGCATTTTTATCTTGATTTTCATAGTTTCCACAATTTGCAGATGAGATTTCCATGTAGATTCTTTAAATCAGTCTCCCTAGTGTAGCATCAGCAGATATGTTGGAAATGCAAGTTTCAGAAATCACAGCTACTATAAACCATAACTGTACTGTATTAAAATGTGCTGGTTTTTCTAGCTGTTTACCATATTAGGCAGAATGCAAGCTGTGATATTGAATGACATTTTCCTGGACCACAATATATTTTCTTCGGGGGAAAAACATCTTGAGCACTTCTAGTTTGGCACTAAATTAGAAGCAGAAACATGTCCACATGGACACAGGCCAAATGGATTGGGCATATCTATTTAAAGCATTTAAACTCTACTCTTCAGCCTGCAAGGTATTGGAATTGGCTTTCATAATAATGATGATAATTATAACAACAGCAACAATGACAATAAACAAGAAGTTGTGATCTCAGAGTTATAGCCTAAAAGTCAGAGCCTAGAGGGGAAAAGAAAGAGATGAGAAAAGAGAAGACTGGAACACTCAAGCATCATATCTTAATGTTTCTGAATTCCAGTACTGTAATGGGCAGCATCTAAAGGATACCCCAGTGACATCCTTGCCCTAGAGCAGGGGTGTCAAACTGCCAGCCCAGGAGCCGGATGCGTCAGGGTGAAACCGCACCCACCCCATTGCTGGCAATGGAAAAAAAGTCGCGACACGTCGCAATACGTCTCGTGACGTTGCGAGTTTGACACCCCTGCCCTAGAGCCAAAGGTTCGATGATAATAAAGCATCCAACCTCGTGTCTACACGGTCTGGTCAATAAAGTAGAGATGGCAGCTACAATAATGTGATCAAAGATCTTTTTGCTTTTTAGAACATCCAGAAGCAGAACATCCAGATTCAATCACAGTTTTGTTTCATACAGTATCAACCTATATGAAATATACATAGCATGTCTATATGTGTGTTATGTATGTGTACACTTTTGAGAGCAGGCAACAATTTCATTTTTAATGTGTGCCAGTGTGCCCACAGTAAAAAATGACAATAAAGATTATATTATTTTATCTTATCTTTTTATGTACATCAAAAATGTCATTTTGTACATGTACAATGGCAATATCCATTGGAGCTGGGTAACTATAATAAATTTGAATAATAATAATAAATAATAAATAATAAACCTTTATTGTCAAAGTACAACATGTGTACATTGAGATTAGCTGAGCCTCCCCCTGTGCTCTCTCCCCCCAACACACAGTGACAACAAACCCTCCATCCCACCACACTATGTGAACCAACTACACCACACACCGGCCTCCCAAGTCAATTCTGCATAAGATTATGTCCCTAACAGCCCACGGATAAAAGCTATTGTTCAGCCTGTTGGTACGGCTGGCTATATTCCTATATCTCCTACCGAATGGTAGGAGAGTAAAGAGATACCGTCCAGGGTGTGAGTCATCCCTGAGAATCTTCCTCACTCTTCCAAGGCAACTAGCCCTGGCGATGTCATCCAGTGGTGTCAGGGAACAGCCCACAATGTCTTGTGCTGTGCTCACTACCCTCTGTAATACTTTCCTATCCGCGGCTGTCAGACCAGCATTGTTGTTAGTTGCGAAGTCGTGTCCGACCCATCGCGACCCTATGGACAATGTTCCTCCAGGCCTTCCTGTCCTCTACCATCTTCTGGAGTCCAGTTAAGCTCACGCCTACTGCTTCAGTGACTCCATCCAGCCACCTCATTCTCTGTCGTCCCCTTCTTCTATTGCCCTCAATCTTTCCCAGCATTAGGCTCTTCTCCAGTGAGTCCTTCCTCCTCATTAGGTGGCCAAAGTATTTGAGTTTTAGCTTCAGGATCTGGCCTTCTAAAGAGCAGTCAGGGTTGATCTCCTCTAGGACTGACCGATTTGATCGCCTTGCAGTCCAAGGGACTCGCAGGAGTCTTCTCCAGCACCAGAGTTCAAAGGCCTCAATTCTTTTGCGCTCAGCCTTTCTTATGGTCCAACTTTCACTGCCATACATTGCAACTGGGAAGACCATAGCCTTGACTATACGCACTTTTGTTGACAGGGTGATGTCTCTGCTTTTTAGTGTGCTGTCTAGATTTGCCATGGCTTTCCTCCCTAGGAGCAAGCGTCTTTTAATTTCTTGACTACAGTCCCCATCTGCAGTGATCTTGGAGCCCAGGAAAATAAAATCTGTCACTACCTCCATTTCTTCCCCATCTATTTGCCAGGAATTGAGAGGGCCGGATGCCATGATCTTAGTTTTCTTAATGTTTAGTTTCAACCCAACTTTTGCACTCTCCTTCTTCACTCGCAACAAGAGACTCTTCAGTTCCTCTTCACTTTCTGCCATTAGAGTGGTATCATCTGCATATCTTAGGTTGTTGATATTTCTTCCAGCAATCTTAATTCCAACTTTTGATTCATCTAGCCCTGCCTTTCTCATGATGTGCTCTGCATATAAGTTAAATAGGCAAGGCGACAGTATACAGCCTTGCCGGACTCCTTTCCCAATTTTGAACCAATCAGTGGTTCCGTGTCCAGTTCTCACTGTTGCTTCTTGGCCCGCATATAGGTTTCTCAAGAGACAAATAAGATGTTCTGGTACTCCCATCTCTTTAAGAACTTGCCACAGTTTGTTATGATCCACACAATCAAAGGCTTTAGCATAGTCAATGAAGCAGAAGTAGATGTTTTTCTGGAACTCTCTAGCTTTTTCCATGATCCAGCGTATGTTGGCAATTTGATCTCTAGTTCCTCTGCCTCTTCGAAATCCTGCCTGTACTTCTGGTAGTTCTCGATCCACATACTGCTGGAGTCTAGCTTGTAGGATTTTAAGCATAACTTTACTAGCATGAGAAATGAGTGCAATGGTGCGATAGTTTGAACATTCTTTGGCACTGCCTTTCTTTGGAATTGGAATGTAAACTGATCTTTTCCAATCCTGTGGCCACTGTTGAGTTTTCCAAATTTGCTGGCAAATTGAGTGTAGCACTTTTACTGCATCGTCTTTTAAGATTTTGAATAGCTCAGCTGGAATACTGTCACCTCCACTAGCTTTGTTGTTGCTCAGCTTTTCTAAGGCCCACTTCACTTCACATTCTAGGATGTCTGGCTCGAGGTCAGTGACCACCTCATTGTGATTATCAGGGACGTTAAGCTCATTCTTGTATAGTTCTTCTGTGTAATTTTGCCATCTCTTCTTAATCTCTTCTGCCTCTGTTAGGTCCCTGCCATTTTGGTCCTTTATCATGCCCATTTTTGCATTGAACGTTCCCTTCATCTCTCCAATTTTCTTGAAAAGATCTCTGGTCCTCCCTATTCTATTGTTTTCTTCTATTTCTTTGCACTGTTCATTTACGAAGTCATTCTTATCTCTTCTAGCTATTCTCTGGAATTCTGCATTCAATTGGGCGTATCTTTCTTTTTCTCCCTTGCCTTTTGCTTCCCTCCTTTCCTCAGCTATTTGCAAAGCTTCCTCAGACAGCCATTTTGCTTTCTTGCATTTCTTTTTCTTTGGGATGGTTTTGGTTGCTACCTCTTGTACAATGTTGCGAACCTCTGTCCATAGTTCTTCAGGCACCCTGTCTATCAGATCTAATTCCTTAAATCTATTTGTCACCTCTACTGTATATTCAACAGGGATATGATTTAATTCATACCTGACTGGCCTAGTGCTTTTCCCTACTTTCTTCAGTTTAAGCTTAAACTTTGCAACAAGAAGCTCATGGTCTGAGCCACAGTCAGCTCCTGGTCTTGTTTTTATTGACTATATAGAGCTTCTCCATCTTTGGCTGCAGAGTACATAGTCAATCTGATTTCTGTGTTGACCGTCTGGTGATGTCCATGTGTAGAGCCGTCTCTTGGGTTGTTGGAAAAGGGTGTTTGCTATGACCATCGTATTCTCTTGACAAAATTCTATCAGCCTGTGCCCTGCTTCATTTTGTACTCCAAGGCCAAACTTGCCTGTTATTCCGGTTATCTTTTGGCTTCCTACTTTAGCATTCCAATCCCCCATGATGATAAGGACATCATTTTTTGGTGTTAGTTCTATAAGGTGCTGTAGGGCTTCATAGAACCAGTCAATTTCATCCTCTTCAGCACCGGTGGTTGGGGCATAGACTTGGACTACTGTGATATTGAATGGTTTGCCTTGGATTCGAACTGAGATCATTCTGTCATTTTGAGGATTGTATCCCAGTATTGCTTTTCCTACTCTTTTATTGACTATGAAGGCTACTCCATTTCTTCTGAGGGATTCTTGCCCGCAGTAGTATACCTGATGGTCATCTGAATTAAATTCACCCATTCCTGTCCATTTTAGTTCGCTGATACCTAAGATGTCGATGTTCAGTCTTGTCATCTCTTGTTTGACCACGTCCAGCTTTCCTTGATTCATGGATCTTACATTCCAGGTTCCTATGGAGAAAAAATCTTTACAGCATCGGACTTTCCTTTCACTACCAGACATATCCACAGCTGAGCGTCCTTTCGGCTTTGGCCCAGTCGCTTCATTCTTTCTGGCGCTACTAGTACTAGCCCTCTGCTCTTCCCCAGTAGCATATTGGACGCCTTCCGACCTGAGGGGCTCATCTTCCAGCGTCATATCATTTTGCCTTTTGGTACTGTCCATAGGGTTTTCATGGCAAAGATACTGGAGTGGGTTGCCATTTCCTTCTCCAGTGGATCACGTTTTGTCAGAACTCTCTGCTATGACCTGTCCGTCTTGGGTGGCCCTGCACGGCATAGCTCATAGCTTCATTGAATTACGCAAGCCCCTTCGCCACGACAAGGCAGTAATCCATGAAGGGGCAGACCAGCATACCAAACCACAATACCATACAAGAGGACGCTCTCTATGGTAGACCGGTAAAAGAGGGTCATTAGCTGTTGTTCTACCCTGTTCTTCCGCAAGATCCTAAGAAAGTGAAGCCTCTGTTTGGCCTTTCTAGCCACCTGGGTTGTGTTAACTTTCCAGGTCAGATCTTCACAGAGGTAGACTCCCAGAAATTTAAAGGAGGAAACTCTCTCTACACAGTCCTCCCCGATGTAAAGTGGGGCAGGTTCCTCCTTTTTTCTCCGGAAATCTAACACCATCTCTTTCGTCTTGCCGATGTTTAGGTGCAAGTTGTTGTTACTACACCATATGGATAGTTTTTGTACCTCCGCCCTATATGCTGTCTCATCCCCACCTGTAATAAGATCCACCACAACAAACAAGAGATGTGATGGGGAAAAATATGTTGCTAGGGCAGGTGGTTCCATGACTATATGGAAATGGAGAAAGTCCCAGATTTTCTTTTTCAGTTTGGTTGCAGCAGTCACAAGTTTTGTTTGCATATTAAGACCCTATTGAAATGGTATATCTATGCATATGCCTGCATTTTCTTACACTGTGGAACAGATTGTAAAGATAGGACTCTAGCATTCTTTAATTGCAGGAGCCAAGTAGGCTTCGTTTTTTGGAAAATATGTGTAAGATAATGGAAGAAATTATGTTTCTTTCAACAATGAGTAGTATATAGACCAGACATGTCAAACACAAGGCCCGGGGCCCGGATCCGGCCCACAAAGTGGTTTCATGTGGCCTGCGAAGCCATCCTGGAAACAGTGAGGGAATGGCCCCCACTGCCTTGGCCCTGGCCCAGAGACCGTCATTCTACCAGAGACCCTCAGATCTGTCCCACTCCTGCCCAGGCCCCCATAGGCACCCTTGATGCGAATGATGTAGAGCTGGCCATGCCCACTCAGTAGGCCATACGCACTCTTGCCACGACCATCCAGTAGACCATGCCCACCCTGGCCATACCCACCAGGCCCCCTGAGGGCAACCGCAATGCTGATGCGGCCCTCAATGAAATTGAGTTTGACACCCCTGATATAGACATTTAATACAATATCAGTAGAACAATGTTTTCAGGAAGAGACCTAAATATGGGAAATATTTTTAGAAATATTATCAAACAGCTTTATGTAGCTTTTTGTACATTTTAAAGCTTGGGATGCCCTTGAGATTTTGCAGTAGGGAACATGTAATCATAAATAAGCCATGGTGAATTTGTAACATTCCTAATAAACAGTCAGTAAACTTCTTTCTCTAGATATCAGATAAACTGAAACAAAGCCAAAATCCTAAATGTTGTTTATGCTTACTTTTTCTTCTTGCATGACAATATTTATATTTTTAATAAATTCAGATTCCCAATTAATAGAAAAAATGAGTCAAATTCATTGCTTATATGTTATCAAGTAATCCTTAGTATAATTTTCATTAAAAAGACAAGAACTATTTGAACCAATTAATTGTATTTATATTTGCTGTGAAGGAAATCAGAAACTTCTATTACTTTTAATACTTTCTGCACTTTTTTCTATTCTTTATTTTCTATTAGTTGTATTAGTTTTTATATTCTCTTTAAAACCTGCAATAAAATTTATTTAAAAAACCCAATCTCAACAATTGCTTTTAATGAACATTCACAGAGGAAGTGGGGAAGTGATATGACAATATATATGTGATGGAAAAGGCGAAGTTGAGACACAAGAACACGATGCTGGCATCTGTGTTTTAACTTTGGCTTTTCCATTTGCTATTATCTGATCAGGGACACTGAGCAGAAGTTTCCTTCCTTTTGGGAATAATCTTCTGCACATAGGAGCTTTTACTAGTACTTCATGAGAAGGAAAAGCATATTTCACACACATCAAATGATAGGAGAACACAGGAAATAGGAACTACATTTCTAAAACTTCATGGAGAGGGTAGGGCTTCCCACCCCCATCCCCAGAATTATACAGGGTTCAGACCAAAGATAGGGCAGACCCAAGGTCTAGTTATATCCTTGCTACAAAAATAGCTATTCCTATTGAGCAACAGATAGTCTTATACTTCATTACTATTACTATTAATAGCATTATTAATAGTATATCACTTCAATCTGAATTACTCCAAACAGCACACAATTAGACCAGCAATATATAATACATAAAATAAATTCATTCAATGAAACCATTTTGCATAAAAATAAGCACATTTGGAATTGAGGTCAATCAGCCTTTGAATGCTTTCCAAACTAGCCAGATTGTCACAAGACTTCCTCTCTGTATTGGTCCAATTTTAGGATATGTGCTGCCTAAGTGAGCACATCACAAGACTTCCATAGGCCACAATACCTAGAAATATGTTCTCATCAAGTCTGGTGTAATGACAAATTCAAGAGTTATTACCTGGACATAAATTACCTAGTTTGCGAGTATCATATTAATTAATTATATTAATTAATTTATTATTTTTTCTTTTCTTGTTTAAATTGTAATCATTTCTTAATTTGCATTAAGATAGAGATAGGGATATATAAATATTCACAAATTTTATGCAGATATAGCTATATCCTCAACTTTCTTAAAATGACTTGTACCTATTCTTGACTGTCTTTTGTTTTGTTTAAAATACAGTTCCTATTAAAACAGTTTGGGGAAATCCTAGCTGGAGAAAGGAAATAGTTACATGATGCCAATACAGGAAACTGATTTTCTCTGATCTAGATTGGGACATAAGATGACACAGCTGAACAAAGCTTGGTAATGTATTATTCTTTCATAGCAACCCATCATTCACATTATAAGCATCTGTAATAGCTATAATGGGGCAAATTTAATTTGAAGATGAGGATTCTCTTTGTAGAGGATAGCCAAAATTTATTCTTCAGGCAGTTACAAGCCTTAGAAAAGACCATGTGTATTTGTCTCTAAAGTGCCAAAATCTCTTTCTTTTTTTAATCTTAAAGAGAAATATTAGAAAGCACTTTGCAGATAAATTAGAAAGACAGAAACAAAAGAGTACAGGATACATGGAGGCATTGGGGAACAAAGAAGAAAAGTTTTATGCACAATATAGCAAAAAAGTGGCAACAGATGGCTGACCTTGGCTGATCTCAGAAAATGTTAAGAACATTGGACCTGGTTAATACTTTCATGGGAATTCATCAGGAAACAGATTGAAATTTTTAAAAAAAACCACTTACAGCAGACACTATTGGACACAAAGCAGAGAACACTATAGCAATAAAGAATATAAAATATGGACATTTCCTGACAGCTAGCACAAAATAAAGAGTGAACATAAATTCACAATTATTTTATCTGCAGTATTATTTTTTTATTATTTTTTTCAATCCCTATGGCAGATCTACATAACATAACGTGGTACACCAAGCTTTTTTTGAGTGCCATCAAACATCACTGGTAACAGAAAAACAGAGTTGGAAGAGACCTTGGAGGTCTTCTAGTGCAACCTTCTCCTCAAGCAGGAGACCCTCTACCATTTCAGGGCCAGGAAGAATCCACCACCGTCCTGAAAAACACACTGGTGTCTCCATGTAATGAGATATAAGAATGACCTTGGGAGACAGGAGGAACATTTGGACAAGAAATATCTCAACCCAGAGAAGAAATGGAGACAGATAAAGCATCTGAGACCCTCCCTAGATTTTCTGGAAAGCAAATGCTTTCAGGCTTGCACAATTATGTTACTGTACAATAGAGATGTTCATACTGAATGATTTTGGTTTCTCATATAGACTACCTTGAAGGGCTGACACTCCAACATCCAACCCTACACTGCCAACTCCATTGTTGCTGCCACACTGTTAATTCCGGAAAAACTGATTGACCCCCCCAGCTATTCCTTTGTGGCCCACTATTATTTTCATTATCGGTTTCTCTTCTATGAGTTTGTACTATAACTTACAATAATAAACTCATAGTTTTTTAGGCTACAGTCCTCAATACAATGGCTTGGAAAAGATTATGTAAAACATATAATATACTGGCTTCCTTGCTTCCTATGATATTCAAAATGTCATTGTAACATTCAAAGACATCTGCTTCAAAACATTAGGTGGAATAGAGGCATAGGCTATCTACACGAGATCTCATGTTTGGTCAATCTCTTCCTATCTAAATTCACCTCCTTTGTTCAACTTTTTAAAAATCTGAAAGTGAATTCCCCCCACTGTCTTTATATAAAACCAGTTTCATCTTGAATAATGGCTGCTTGTGTAACTCAAGGACTTCACAACATCTCTGTACTTTTAATTAAGGCTCAATTGAAAAAAGATATTTAACCAGCATTCATCTTCAAATTTAAATCTTGTTCCAGTAATTAAAAGGATTTTCTTAATCTAGTTCTTAGTGTTAGGAGTTCTTTCAGTCAGTTAATTAAAGACTGTTTCTTAAGCTTTTCAGTCAAAGAAAAACAGATTAAAAAGTGTCACAGAAAAAAGTACTGAAATTATTGCTTGGTCTCTTTAATTAAAAGCAATGGGCCTAATTTATTACAAATGGCATACACATTCATGTTTCAAAATGTTTTTAAACCACTTTGGTATACTTAAACGAAGAAACAACAAGCTCTCCAGCTGTTGCGCAGATTTAACATTTATAAAACTGAAGTAAATAGCATGTTTTCCCCTTTTCATCTGTTTTGATGTGGTAGGCTGTGTCTAAGAGATGGACATTGTATAGATTAGGTTTTTTTCCCACTCTTAAAATGATTAGAGAGTCTCAGATTTAGAATATTTTGAATAATAGGTCCTTTCTAAATGACTTTCAGAATAGAAGAAAGAGTTGGGGAATGAAAGAGACTGTTTCCAACAGCAGTGTTTCCTGATGGTATTGCTACTAGCATCAGATCTAATAGGACTTTTAAGGAATCCGTTTCACCTCTTAAGCCCCAAATTCTCCAAAAGTCTGGAGCACAACTATTAGACTTATTTCAAATTCCCAAAGAGTCATAAAAGTGGTACTAAACAGGATACAAATGGTCTATAAGTTACCATGGAATTAGAGGAGCTGCATTATTCTCTCTGTCCCCTTCCAGCTTAATCATTAATTCTAATGTTAATGCTATTACATCCTGCAGGAAAAAAAGCCTTACAGAACAAAGACCTCCACACCAGCAAGAGGGCAGCTGCAACTAGCAAGACACCCTGCAGCAAGAAAAATGAAGGAGCACTTCTTCTCCCATTCTTTTAAACTGCCACCCATTTATGCTTCCTTCTATTTGGCCTCATAATTTAAATTATATCTTCTTCAGTTCTTCTTTGTCCTTGAGACTATAGATGCATTATTGAGTTTCAGAGATCTCAGCAATGTCTAGCATGAACTACAAGATCTAAAAGCATTCCTGGCAATTCCTCCAACCTCATCAAAGTTCAAATACTGAGGTAGAAGCAGGGCTTTTTTTGTCATAGAACACTCAGAACGGAGTTCCGGCACCTTTTTTGGATGGAACCTTGTAGGGTAGGCAAGGCGGGTTGTATGACATGTGTGAGTTCCGGCACCTTTTTCTTTTACAAAAAAAAGCACTGGGTAGAAAATACAGATACATATCTCTGTCTAATCTGTATATTCATTGTTAATAACCATGTTACAAGCAGCTTACCAACCATTACCTTACAAACAACAATGTTCAATAAAAACTCTCTTTAAAATAAACCTGATATTTAAAAATATAAAACATCAAAAAATACTTTAGTAGAAGCCATCAGTAAGAAAACAGAGGGCATAAAAGCAAAAATAAATGAAAAGCCTTGGTATAGAGATAAACCTTAAACTTAGACCACAAAGCTGACAAGGCTTGGTACCAGCTGCATCCCAACAGGAGGTGAATTCCAAACCCAGGTGTTTCTATGAAGCAGGTCTCTTGAGGTCCCTCTCAAGTAGATCCCTGGCAAATATTGCATAGCAGGCCACTTTCAGTCGACTATATTTTATTTCATCAGTAAAATAATGTTTTCCAAATGCAAAGAGTAATTAAAATATTCAGCCTAGTTCAAAACTAAAAAAAATCCAGCATCAGTTATTACTCAAGTCATGTCAATCCAGCAACAACCCAACAGCAGAACAAACATTGGGCCCTATCTAAAAAAATGAAATTCAATGGTGAGAAAAATAAGATTCTACATTTAGGCAAGAAAAGTATAATGCAGAGGTATAGAATAGGTGGTACCTGGCTTAATAGTAGTAACTATGAGAGGGATCATGAAGTCCTAGTGGTCAATCACTTAAATATGAGCCAGCAGTGTGTTCCAGATGCCATAAAAGCCATAAAAATCAAGATCACATGAAGTGTTAATGCTACTTTATAATACCTTGGTAAGACCACATCTGGAATTCTCTTACAGTGGAATGACTTGCCTCCAGAGGTTGTGGGTGCTCCAACACTGGAAAAGTTTTAAGAAGAGACTTGTCTGAAACAATATAGGGTTTTCTGCTTGAGCAGGGAGTTGGATTAGAAGAACTCCAAGGTCCCTTCCAACCCTCTTATTCTGCTATTCTATTCTGTATATTTGAGATTCCCCTAAAGATCTAGCCACTTTGGTGTAGTGGTTAAGGCAACTGGCTAGAAACCAGGAGACTGTGAATTCTTAGGCACAAAGACAGCTGAGTGACCTTTGGCCAGTCACTCTCTCTCAGCCCTAGGAAGCAGGCAATGGCAAACCCCTTCTGAAAAACCTTGCCAAGAAAATAGCAGGGATTTGTCCAGGAATCAAGTGGCCCAAAGTCATCAATCCCCCTCTCCCTGCAAAAAGGCCTAACAGAACAGGACCCCATGCTATTCATGAGATAGTACATTCTGCTTTATATGCCTCACCCATGGGAAAATATATTTGTTCATTAATACTCCCTCACATTCTGAACATATTGTTTTATCCTAAAAACTAATTTTCATTTTAGATTGCTGTTTCTTCTAATAGGATGAAAATCCTAACATCACTCCCAAGATTTTCTTCATCCTCATCCCTGGTTAGTATTAACAGTAGGACTCCATGATCCCTCTCATAGTTACTACTATTAAGCCAGGTACCACCTATTCTATACCTCTGTGTTATACTTTCCTTGCCTAAATGTAGAATCTGCCCTATGGAACACTCTGCCCCTTTTTAGTTTGGCAGACCTCTACCAGCTTAGCCTTCTGTAAAGCTTTGAAGACTTGGATTTCCCCCCCAAGCAAAGAGATACGGTTGGATAATGGCACAATAGAAGGTTGAATTGGCACCAGATCTTTGTTGTATCTACTGCTTTAATTTGTTTAGTTTTATAGTTTAAATATGTTTCTATAGGTTGTTTTAACTTTTGTTTGGGATCTGCCCACATTTGGTTAGAAGATGGGTGGCTATATTAATGTTTTAAATAAATAAATATCAGTAAGTAGTAACACCTGCCTCCTCTTGTATGAGCTTAGAAGCTAAGCAGTCGTGATTAGTATGTGGATGGAAAAATGCAAGAGCAGAAAATGCAAGATGGGAAGCTGAAAATGATAGACTAGCTGGCAACACCATTGCCAAGAAAACAGGAAGGATGTATGCATGTAGTTAAAAAAATAGCACTGAACTTGAGAGCAACTTTATCTTTTTTAGGTACTTTAGAGATTAGCTTCTATCATGATTGTCTGCAAGGAGTCAAAGAGGACAATGACAAACATTGTCAGGTGACTTAAGTACTTGTATTTGATGATAGGATGCAAATACAAAAGATTGGCTTTTCATCATTTCATCCATTGCAGTTTCTAGTGGACATCTGTGGCTATGGTTCAAATTGACAGAGCGAGATTGGGGCAGAAGTGCAAGCCCCAATTAGCAAAAAGACCTGCACAACCCATAAACACAAAACAAAATACAACAGAACTAGCTATATACTGAAGTAAGTAAAGCAATGCTT
The DNA here is from genome assembly GCF_964194415.1 of Vipera berus. Taxonomy (NCBI): domain Eukaryota; kingdom Metazoa; phylum Chordata; class Lepidosauria; order Squamata; family Viperidae; genus Vipera; species Vipera berus. Next base: position 33,961,206 of record NC_138203.1, on the reverse strand, counting down.
CGCCATCTGAAGAGAAGCGATTCCTATAAAACCATCATGGGCAGAGTCTAAGCAAACACCACTTTAGACAATGCTGGGTTGCATGAACTAATGATCTGACTCAGTACTACTTCACATGCTGTTTCAGTCACATTGTAGCTGCCTGTTCAGCAATGGGAATGCCAATGAGCACAAAAAGTTGATCTGTCCAAAAGTCTTCTCTATTTGATTTCAGCGCCTCTCTGGGCATGCATTCTTGTGCAGATGGAAAAAGAATCCCTGCATTGCATTAAGGCCAGCACAGAGAGCAGCTTATATAAATATTAAAATTTATAAGGAATTATAGACTACAGGTAATCCTCAATGTACAACTGTAATTGGATTGGAATTTCTGTCGCTAAGTAATACAGTTGTTTAGTGAGTCATCACATAATCACACCCATTTTTATTACCTTTTTTGCTGCAATTGTTAAGCAAATCATATGAATCTTTTCCTCCATTGATTTTGCTTGTCGAAAGCCAGTGGGGAAGGTAGGAAATGACAATCATGTGACCCCAGGATGCTGCAACCATCGTAAATATATGCCCCGATTGCCAAGCTCCAAATTGTAATCATATGACCACATGGCCACTGTGATGATTATAAGTGTGAGGACCAGTCATAGGTCATTTTCTTCAGCATTGTCATAACTTCAAAAGGTTGCTAAACAAATGGTCATGTCAAGGACTACTTCACGGGGTGTATTAGAGTAAGGGACTGACACATATTTACCCAGAGTTAAATATTCTGCATGCTCTAATGATGCTTAGATAAATGAATCCCTGTTGTCAGTTCTCTGTGACTCCATGTTACATTGACTAGAAACATGACAAATGACATGTCACAACTTTATTTGAATAAAGTTTAGTCACAGCAGTCGCTAGCAAAACTTATAACAAATTTAACCTCACTCTCAGCAGGAAGGCAATTTCCAGCAGTTTTCCCATGTTAGATTTTAAGTATACCACAGTTCTTATCTTGTAGACAAACTGTAATGTAGCATACATTGGATATAAATTTGTTGAAAGCTGTCTTAGAATAACAATTGTGCAATGAATGAACAGAATCAAGCTTGCCAGCTCTTTGTTTTTTTAACAGCCAAATCATCAGTCTAAATTGTTTCCGTGCTTTCTGAATAATGCTGCATTCTGGCTACCTTGAAAAGCTATCAAGAGCATAGAACCAAACATAAGCATTACATCACCAGACTAATTTCTCATTGGATGACCAATGATGCAGCAATTTCTGTTACCTAGCAACATCTTAGGGTAGTTAACTCCTTTTGCCGGTCTTCCTCACACAGAAACAGTAAGCCACATTTTAAGTATCTTTCAAAAGGGCTGCTTTCAGAAATACCAGTGGTATGTAGTACAAATCTTTAAAGATAAAAGATGTAGACATTGTTCCTTGTTTACCAGTTCACCAGCAAAACACATTCTTTCTGTGCAGAATGGTCCAGGCTCAATCTTGAGATCATGGGATATTTGAAGTCTGGGTCCCACCAAACTCAGGGCAGTTGGAACAAATCCAGTAGGCTACATTAGTAGATAGAAAGAAGGCAGCTTTTTATGTTTTTATGTTTGGGGCTTGCTTTTCAGTATTGCCTCAATACTATTATTGTTCATTTTCATGGGCACCCTAATGCTTTCCATCAGTGTTTCTCAACCTTGGTGGCTTGAAGATATGTGGACTTCAGCTCCCAGAATTCCCCAGCAAGCATGGGCAATATTCCATTACCTGGAGGTTGAGACTGGATCCTTCCACATGGAAATAATATATTTTGCTGTGTGGACTTCAGTTCCCAGAATTCCCCAGCCAGCTTGTGTGATGTGAAATAGGGCCTCCAGGCAGATGATAACTGGATAACACTATTTTTGTTTTCAACAGGCTCACCACGTGTATGATTTCCTGTTAAAAGTTTACTTGTTACTAGCATTTCTAGCATTTGTTCCAATTTCATGCTTTCCTGCATTCCCAAAGAAACCTCCAAAATAGTCCTTCCACAATTGCTTCATATCAGTCCCATCCAAAATACTTTATATCATTTTTAAAATTTCATTTTTATTTTATTCCATTTTATTTTTCCATTTATTCTGCTGTGGACATCTAATATAAATTGGGGTTAAATTAGGGTGGATAATCTCATGGTCATGAGTCACTTTTTAAAAAATGTATTTTTGGTATCCAAGAGCACTAGACAGTTTTAATTTAATTTTAATTTAATAATATTTCTATACCGCCCTTCTCCCGAAGGACTCAGGGCGGTGAACAGGGCAAGAATAAAAATACAGATTACAAAAGTTAAAACAAGATTAAATAAATGCCCATATACTAAAATACATCTTTAAAACCCAATAAAATAACAATAACAAACCCCCCCAATCCCCTCATCAGGCCAGGCCAGCTTGTTCAAAAAAGTATGTTTTTAGCTCGCGGCGAAAGGAGCGAAGGTCGGGCGCCATCCGGAGCTCAACCGGTAGCTGATTCCATAGCTCCGGGGCGCCCACAGAGAAGGATCTCCCCCTGGGGGCCACCAGCCGACATTCTCTGACCGGTGGCACCCTGAGGAGGCCCTCTCTGTGGGAACGCACAGGGCGGAGGGAAGTCGATGCTGGCAGCAGGTGTTCCCTCAGGTACTCCGGACCCCTGCCATGTAGGGCTTTGAACACCATTACTAGTACCTTGAATCTCACCCGGAAGGCAACTGGCAACCAATGCAGCTCACGGAGCAAAGGTGTAATGTGGGAGTATCGGGAGACTCCCAACACAACTCTCGCGGCTGCATTCTGTACCAGTTGGAGCTTCCGGGTGGTCCTCAAGGGCAGCCCCATGTAGAGAGCGTTGCAGTAGTCTAGTCAAGAGGTCACGAGCGCATGAGTGACCGTGCATAGATCATCCCGGCTTAGATAGGGCCGCAACTGGCGCACCAGGCGAACCTGGGCGAAAGCCCCCCTAGTCACAGCTCCTATGTGGTCTTCCAGGGTGAGCCGTGAATCTAGGAGGACTCCCAAGTTGCGAGCCCTATCTACGGGGGGTAATAGTTCACCCCCCATAGCAAGAGGTGGAATGTCCGAATAAACCCGGGATGAAGGTATGCAAAGCCACTCAGTCTTGTCGGGGTTGAGTTGAAGTCTGTTCCTCCCCATCCATACCCGAACCGCCTCCAGGCAATGGGACATCACGTTGAGGGCATCACTGGGGTGGTTTGGGGTCGAAAGGAAAAGCTGGGTATCATCAGCATACTGATGATACCCAACTCCAAAACCATGAATGATCTCACCCAGCGGTTTCATATAGATGTTGAACAGGAGAGGCGAGAGGACCGACCCCTGAGGAACTCCACAAACGAGAGACCTCGCGGTCGACCTCTGCCCTCCTGCCAACACCGACTGCGAACGTCCCTGGAGATAAGAGTAGAACCACTGTAAAACCGTGCCTCCCACTCCCAATCCCCTGAGACGCCGCAGCAAGATACCATGGTCGATGGTATCGAAAGCCGCTGAGAGGTCTAATAGGACCAGAACAGAGGAATGCCCCCTGTCCCGAGCCCTCCAGAGATCATTCACCAGCGCGACCAATGCCGTCTCCGTGCTGTGCCCGGGCCTGAAACCCGATTGGTATGGGTCTAGATAATCCGCTTCATCCAGGACCAGAGGGAGCTGATGTGCCACCACACTCTCAACAACCTTCGCAAGAAAGCGAAGGTTGGAGACAGGACGAAAGTTGTTCAATACAGCTGGGTCCAAGGCAGGCTTCTTGAGGAGAGGCCTCACCACCGCCTCTTTCAAGACGGCGGGGAAGCTACCCTCGCTCAGAGAAGCCGATATAACTGCCTGGAACCAGCTGCGTGTCCTCTCCCGGGCTGCATAGACCAGCCAGGAAGGGCACGGGTCCAATAAACATGTGGTGGTGCTCAGCCTCCCCATGATCCTGTCCACTTCCTCTGGAGTCACAGAATCAAACTCCTCCCAGGTGATATCGACAAGACCGCCCGCGTCCTGCTCGACAGACTCTGCCCAGTCAGAGTCCAGACCGGTCCGAATCCGAGCGATTTTGTCCGACAGATGCTGGTTAAACTCCTCGGCACGACCCTGCAAGGGTTCCTCCCTCACCTCCTGATTCAGGAGGGAGCGAGTCACCCTAAACAGGGCGGCCGGGCGATTATCTGCGGACGCGATAAGGGTGGCGAAGTGGTTAGACCTCGCCTCCCTTATCGCAGCGAGATAAGACCTAGTATAGGTTCTTAGTCGCAATCGGTCGGATTCGGATCGGCTGGATCTCCAACCGCTCTCTAGGCCCCGTCTCCGACGCTTCATCTCCCGGAGCTCCGCGGAGAACCATGGAGCTCGACGGGATCTGCACCGGGTCAGGGGCCGCAGGGGTACAACTCGGTCAAGAGCCTCAGTGGCTGCCCTTTCCCAGGCTTCCACTAAGGCGTCTGCCGAGCTGTGAGCAAGGGAGGCAGGTGGGGACCCCAGCGCCGCCTGGAACCTCTGGGGATCCATTAAGCGTCTGGGGCGGTACCATTTAATTGGTTCCACACACCCACGGCGGGGGGTGGCAAAATGGAAGACCAGCCGCAGGAGATGATGATCGGTCCATGACAGGGGCATAACAATTGGGGAGCCCCCACCAAGATCATCTAACCACCGTCCAGATAAGAAAACTAAGTCAAGGGTGTGGCCTCCCTCATGAGTCGGTCCCGAAATTACTTGCGTCAGGTCCATGGCCGTCATGGAAGCCATGAACTCCCGAGCCAACTCAGATGATCCTCCCAGCGATGGTAGATTGAAGTCCCCCAAAACTATAAGTTTCGGGAACTCAATCACCAACCCAGAGAGGACATCGAGAAGCTCAGGCAGGGCTGCTGCTATGTGACTAGGCGAAAGGTACACCAGCAGCAAGCCCAACTGCGCACCAGGGCCGCATCTCAAAAAGAGAGACTCACACCCGACTATCTGGGGAATGGTGGCCTCCCGTGGACACAAGGCCTCCCTCATGGCAACAGCCACACCCCCACCCCTACCCTGAGCCCGAGGCCGGTGTAGCACCCGGAAACCTGGTGGGCAAAGGTCAACCAGAGGAATCCCTCCCTCTGGGCCCAACCAAGTCTCCGTGATGCAAGCCAGGTCCGCCTGCTCACCCTCGACCAAGTCACGGACGAGAGGAGCTTTATTAGCGACAGACCTGGCATTCAAGTACACCAGCCGGAGCTCAGGAGGCTGCACATCCTCACTCCCAGAGCCTCGGGGCGGAGCCAGAGGGTCGGAGTGCCCCACCGCTTTTAAGCAGCGGAGAGGCCTTCCCTGAGGACGATACGGCCCTCTGCTCCTGCACCTGCTGCCATTCCCTAACGTCGTGGGAATAGGTATTCCCACGACCAGCCCTGGAGCCCCGGAGGCAACCGACCCCCGCTCCTCCCCCCCGCGATCTACCTTGGCACTGGCCTGAACAGAGGTTGTTGGACTGCCCCCCTTGTCCAAACAACCAAAAAGAGTACCCTCCCCCCTCCCTAGCCCCCTAAAAAATTTAGAAAGAAAACTAACCAGGGGCCTCCTATTGGGTTTCCGTCGAAGGCCCCTACCCGTTTGTAGTTTGTCAGTGAGATGACAATGTCACAATGAAAGATGTACCTAGATTATTTTACATTCTGTTTCCTCTCTTATGTCTATTTTTTTTATTTTTTTTTAGTTTAATTCCATTTATATCCCCCCCTTCTCCGAAGACTCAGGGCAGCTTACAAGCTTACTCCCATTGTCATTCTTAAGTTCTGTCTTGCATTTCAAGTTAGAACAGATATTTGCCCAGGTTCGCCTGGTGCGCCAGTTGCGGCCATATCTGGACCGAGATGCCCTACGCACAGTCACTCATGCGCTTGTGACCTCCCGGTTAGACTACTGCAATGCTCTCTACATGGGGCTGCCCTTGAGGACCACTCGGAGGCTTCAACTGGTGCAGAATGCAGCCACGCAAGTTGTTATGGGAGCTTCCCGATACTCCCGTGTAACACCTCTGCGAACTGCATTGGCTTCCAGTTGCCCTCCGGGTGAGATTCAAGATGCTGGTGATGACCTATAAAGCCCTAAATGGCTTGGGTCCGGACTATCTAAGGGAACACCTGCTGCCGGCATCAACCTCCCATCGTCCTGTGCACTCCTACAGGGAGGGCCTTCTCAGGGTACCGCCAGTTAAGGAATGCCGGCGGGTTATTCCCAGGGGGAGGGCATTCTCTGTGGCTGCGCCGGTCCTATGGAACCAACTACCCACGGAACTTAGGATGTCCCCCGACCTTGGTTCATTTCGCCAGGACCTGAAAACCTGGCTCTTCGAGCTGTCTGGCCCAGACTGAGGGGTTTTTAATTTTTAATTGGATTTTAGATTTTAATTTTTAGGGCTTAAATTTAATTAATTGTTTTAACTAATTTTAATTTTTGTATTTTATGTTTTAATTGTCTTGTAAACCGCCCTGAGTCCTACGGGAATAGGGCGGTATATAAACTAAATAAATAAATAAATAAATAAATAAATAAATAAATAAATAAATAAATAAATGAATGAATGAATGAATGAATGAATGAATGAATGAATGAATGAATGAATAAATAAATAAATAAATAAATAAATAATAAATAATGTCAGTTTTGGATAAAATATTATCTAAGTGATAATAGTAGCGGTTTGATTTTTAACAAATTGCATATAAATATTTTATACTTATGTGCAAGATGATTTAAATATTTAGAAAATAGATCAAAATTGCCCAAGAAAAGGCTTTAAAAACAAATCAGGGCTATTATTAAAATGTACCTTTAGCTATATCTTAGCAATATTGTACAGGACGGTATGTGCACTAGCGGTTTCTTCCAAAGCAGCCATGATTTCTTAGCTTACAGGTTAAATAGTCATATATAACTAAAGAATAAATAACATTCTTACTTTTAGTATTCTTTCTTTTAAAGTATTCTTATGGAAGAAAGTTTTACCCACATGTTATTTAATTTCTGTAATGCAACGTATACTGTTTTTTGGCCTACTGTAGTTTATGTGGTTTGTTGCAGTGTTTCTCAACCCTGGCTAGGGAATTCTGGGAGCTGAAGGCCACACATCTTAGAGATTGAAAAACATTGGTTTTGTTTCAATAGAATTTTGCCATCATTCTTTTTCTGTTGACTCATAAGTTATTTGTGTTTGGCTTGTGTATGATTCTTTATTTATTGCTGCTACAAGACAGAAATTTATTTATGACATGTGTAGCTAGGAAGAATATACTAGCCAATGCCAATTTTAGATAGCTCTAGTTGTTAATAAAGATGCTCATCCTCAATGGTAACATGGAGATAATATTGGGCTAATTGGAATATTGTTGTGACTCAATATGCACAATTGAATGTTTGATTCAAAAAAGAGAGAGGGAAATTTCAAGCTGTTGCACAAAGGATATCTGAGATCTGAAAAATTTAAAAGCATGAGAAAGAAACTCAAAACAACTTTTCCTTGACTCTGTTAGGTATAGGTTGAAGTAGAGGCTTTGATGGGTTTTCAAAATTCTGTTACAATATCCTAACTGCATCAAAATACATTCCAAGATCCTCATTTGATTACCTCAAAGGTCATGCTCTGTAGGCATGCATTTATTTTTCCTCCCGAGTTTTGATGCTGCCTGGGCATATATTATGTTATTATCCTAATGCATTTTATATAAGCCTGCTCTGAGAAATTAGTGCAATATTCTGCCAGAACAGCATTGGTGTGGCTCTTCATTAGCTGACTGAAGATACTGGTGTTGACCCAGGTGCTGGGAGTGAGAAGAAAAGTACCATTTTGTATGTATTTGTAAATTTGAGAGATTATCAGCCCTCTGTTGCATTCCCAATACAACTCTCCATAGGTCTCAGTACAACCTTCCTGCCTCTTATTTAGTTGTATTTAGTATTTGATTCGATATGCACATTCAGGACCCAACTGAATATGTATGCTAAAATTGAAAATGTTATGTATGTTTTTAGATACACATATTTGTGCTATATTTCCCCCATATAGATTGCTTTAATGCTGTATTCTGAATTACAACCAAGATTCAGCATGTGTGCAAGCACACTAAATTTCAGTCACAATAAGAAAGACTTTTCATTTCCAGAACAAATGGAATGTTCAGGCCTAAAATTAAATACAGCAAAATTATCTGCCACTTTTCAGAGATTTTTTTTCCTGTGTCTATCTTCTGGCTCCATACTGTGCACAAAGGGGGGGTTCTTCCCCATCCCCTCAATTCCATTTGTCATTTTTCACTGGCAACAATATGGATTTTCTTTTAAGAGAAAAAACAGCCGGTGAATTTGGACAGCTACTTCAGACAAAACAGATGGTCCAAGGCAAGCAGCATTGAGTAGCATCTTTCCTTGATACCTGCTGGGAATACCGTTCTTCCTGTGTGTTCTGGAAAAAGCTAAAAGCGAGTCTAAGGACCACCTGTAGCCTATCCAAAGTCTGCCAAGAGCCCTTGCAAAGCCAGCCCCAGAGAGGTGGCAAGGACTATTTGATTCTAATCCCCTCTCTAACAAGGCTTTCATTCAGACTTTTCCCCCAGATGAGAAGTCCTCCTTTTTCAGAAATCTTTGAGTGAAAACAAGGCATTTCTGCTCTTAGAGGTCAAGATCTGATTACAGGCAGAGATAATATATAGCTGGCCATGTATGCTGATTTTAGACCTATGTTTGCTTTATGTAACTACAAATAAGGATAAAATCAGGTGGAAACAAATAAGGGTAGCAGTCAAATTAAAATCTTTCTATCACTTTTTTCTTTGAGCTTTTTCTCTGAAATTGCTGCATTTGGTTTCTATTGTTGTTCCCCAATTTTCAAAATGTGTTCTAAAAAGCTAAAACATAGAACTTTGTTTACATAGACATATAAATCAACTATATATTAATTTGAAGTATTCTCAATAACTTTACTGGAATACAAAGTAATCATGCTTACATATGAACAAACACAAGACAAACAGTTTTTAAATGAAATAAATTTAAGCACAATAGCTACTTATTTGATCTTAGACTTCCAACTGACTTGTATTCAACCTTAAGAGGCAACTTTTCATCTATACAGCAAGACTCCACCACTTGCTCCCCAACCCTGCTACCAAATCAATTCTCAGTTTATCTATATCTAGTAAATAATAGCCATAACCACTTAATTTGTCCCCAGGAACTGGAAACTATAGATCCTTTTTTCAATAGTTTTCCTTTTGTTTGCTTGTTTGTTTTGTTTACAAACATAAAAATTGGAATTGGAACTCCCCAAAACCAAGCAAAAATGAACTGAACATTCTTATTAGGCAGCACTGTCCTCCTGAAAGAAGAGAAGAATATTTCCCAAGCTTGGGGCCAGAGTCCAGCATACCACGCCCAGGAAGAGCTTCTCTTTGAAGTGGGTGAAGGTGAGGTAGGCAAGAGCCTACTGAACCTGGCCAGGTCTCATGGGGTAGTCCTCAGGAGAGGATGGATGCTGTCACAGGAGCCACTGCTGTGAGTAGAAGGCTCCTGAAGGGCCTGGTTCCCATGCATTGCCTGGTTCAGCACCAGCAGTTTTAACATCCAAGGGGGTCACAGCAATGAAGGGACCCGAAGACGTTTTAAGTGAATCTGGTCCATGGATTTCTTTCTGTATATTTTTAACATAGTTCACATAGCACAATAACATACAATATTGAGTGCTTGATTTTTGCTTGAGGTGTTTGAACAGTGGTGGGATTCAAATATGTGAACAACCAGTTCTCTGTGTGGGTGCTGCTTCCGGAAGTTCATTCTGGGCCTGGGCAACAAAAAACTAGCTACTGGTTCTGCCAAACTGGTGCAAACTGGCTGAATCCCACCACTGTGTTTGAACCTAGACACTGAGATTTGTAGAGCATGGTTTATTGCATACATAAGCTAGAACACTGAAAAACAAACCTGGTTAAAAAAAACCCAAGATTTAGTATGCTGTATGATGTCAGCCAGAGGCTATAGTAACATTTTGAATGCATTTTAAATACCAAAAAGAGACTTGCATGTAATAGAAAATAAAGACATGCAAGATATGCCTCCACATTTCAACAATTATTTGACTGAAATTAGACATTTTCCTTTTTTAATATGATTGAGGGTTTTTTCAGGAATTCACTTTACATAAACAAAAATCAAAACTTTTGATTGGGAGCCACCCCGAGTTGGTTATAAGATAATTGTCTATATAAAAGTTTTAAATAAATAAGTAATAAAATTCATTATTGAGTGATTTTTGCCAACACAGTCAGTTTTGTTCAGCATCTGGAAGCATGCCAATACTTATTTCTGCCAAAATCATTTGAACAATTTCATGCTAAAACCATTTTCTGCCCTCACTCACATTTATCATCTGGTTATGCAGTTGTTAGTTGTTCATCCTTGTTTCCCACTTGATTCTGCATTGCAGTTGCTATTATTGCTACTGTGGGGTCAAAATGGTCATGAACATCTTGTCCAAAAGGAAAAATTGCTTTGAATAGTGATAGGGGTGACAAAAGAAAGAAAGAAAGAAAGAGAGAGAGAGAGAGAGAGAGAGAGAGAGAGAGAGAGAGAGAGAGAGAGAGAGAGAGAAAGAAAGAAAGAAAGAAAGAAAGAAAGAAAGAAAGAAAGAGAAAGAAATAAAGAAAGAGACCTCTTTGATACTAGAGATAAAACTGGACATATCATGCCAAAACTGGTGAATGATCTTCAGCCCTAAGTGGTGTGGTTAACCTGGCTGAATTTACAGTACAAAACATAAGGAATTCTATAGCAAAAGTATTTGTAGTGCCACATTACATTTTACCCCTTTGTCTGCTTTGATAATCCTGCCCACTGGAAATCCAGCTGTAGAAAATATAGAGAAAATGCTTTCCTTGTACATATATCATGAGATAAGGAAGAAAACAGCTTTCGGTAAATGATATGCTTCATGAGTACATTTGTCAATGCCTCTGGGTTACAAAATTTGTGACCATAGTTTGCTACTCTCTTTTCCACCTGTTCAATGTCTCTCTGTAAATTCAGTTTATGCAAGGATTTCACATAACGTATTGGAAACCTACATTTGTATGTGTGCGTGCATTTGCAGCACTGGATATATAGTAGAATTCTCTTCTATTGTAGTTCAACAGAATAAAAGGAAATCTGAAATCAAACAATGGATTTTATTAACTTAAAGATTTAAAAATATACTTGTTTAGACCATCATTTTATTTAATGCAGCATCCAGTTTCACATGATTGGCAAGCAGCTGTCTGTGGGAAAGGTGATAGATAGGACATGAAGTTAGTATTCATCCCTTGCATGATCCCCAAAAACTAACAGTCTGATCCCTGTGATAACCTGTGGCCATAAGAATTAGGATTAGCCAATGACAAATAAAAGCCATTGCACACTCTGTATGTGCATCACTGTTTGCCACAGAGATCACTCTGAAGTGAAGGTATATGGATATAAATATTCATTTTCCTGAAACTGCAAAGACAAATTGGAAGAAAGCAACGTGCATCTAGTAAACTTTATTAATGCTAAATGTGATTCTCGCTCAAGATTTCTAAGAACATTGGAAAATTTCTCAATAAATGATCTGAGTTTCCCTTTGATAGTTGTCTCTGGCAAAAATAAGAATTCATGAAATGCTATAATTTCATGAGTTGTGCCTGGATAAATCCAGAAGGATAATATGTAGGTGTTGGACATATGGATAGAAGGAAAGATATTTGTAAGAATTTATGTTACACAAATTTACACCACCCTCAGGCAGCTGTTTATTTGGCTCTTCCTTGGTTAAAAATAATCAAGGAAGGATGAATTAATACAGAAAGACTGCTTTAGAACGAAAATGTAGAATTATTTTCTGTCACTTAGCAACCATTCCTAATATGGCCACATCCCTTCTATGAGCAAGCTTTTGTAACAGTACATTTGGTATCAAGAGTTTTGACCTAACTAAAGACTTAATATTTCCTAAAGAATAATGGGCCCTTCTTAGAAACATTTTTTTTTAAAAAAAACTATAGACAGACTTCTTCCCTCTCTCTTATACATTTTTAGGCGCCTGGATAGTTGCCAATAAATAAATATACAATGACAGAAATCTTATGTCTATAGATTTGTATCTTTAGTGTGAACCTCTTTAGAAAGGTACTGTCACAGAATTAATGAATTTGCCTCTTTTTTTCTCTACATCCTTCTACTAGATTATCTTTGAACCAGGAACTAACTTTCTGCTTAACCTTCCCTGATAGCTTATTTTGAGGATAAGAATGAGTTAATCCTCCTCTCATAAATATCACTGTGAATTCTTTAGAAGGACAAATACAAGAGATAGATCAGAGTGGAGAACCCCTGGCCTATAGATTAAAGTCAGGCTGTGGTGCCTTAAGTCTGCTCTGTATCCTTTGTCTTTGCACTCTTTCTGCACAACTCAATTACATTTAGACAAAATATTCTGTTTATGCATGTGGAGCCTTTTCCCCCCAAAACCTGATTGCCGGGGAAGGGGATTTTGGCTGCATTCAGAGAGGAAAGGTCATCGCTCTCTTACAAAGATGGTGAGATGACCTTTCCTCCCTAAATGCAACCAAATGCAGACACATAAACACACACACACACACACAAACACACACACACACACACTCTACTCTTCAGTAATTAGGCTGAAAGACAGAGTAAATGTATAATTTATGCATGAGGTACTTAATCTTGCCAGTAATGTATACTTCTTGCGTAACTTCTCTGATTCTTAATCCAGTTTCATGAGCATTTGGAATTATGCTCATCATAGCATTTCAACCAAAGGTTAGCATCTTAAACCTCTATCTATGCATGATCCATGCTGGGTGCTGAATCTGATCATCATAAAATATAGAAATTTCAACAAATATTTGCAAAATCTAAGATGCACCAACTGGGTTAATCACTTGGTTACTATTACAGGTATTGCATTATGACTTGTATGATTTGGTTCATCAAACAGTCAGTCAGATGTTCAGATTAGATTTAACATTTTTGTCTGCCTAAAGAGTCCTTCCCAAGGATCTGAGATAAGCAGACATTGTTTAATAATATTAAAAATGTTGTCACAGGATGTAAGCTGTACTAAGCAGGGCTTTTTTTCTCATAGAACGCTCAGAACAGCATTCTGGCACCTTTTTTTGCAAAAAAAAAAAAAAAGCTCCGTCTATTGGCTTTCAAAAGCCTATTGCAGGGATAGGCAATCTTGGCTCTTTTTTATGACTCGTGGACTTCAACTCCCAGAAATCCTGAGCCAGCCACGCTGAGGGGAAAGAGAAAGGTTTCCAAGCTGAGCCATGCTGCCTCAGGAATTTTGAGAGTTGGTTCTTGAGTCATAAAAGAGCCAAGGTTGCCTACCCTGCACTAGAGGAGGACATTAAAATTATTTACAAGGTTTTACTTCTTTAGGAACTAAACTTTTAGAATCTAAAACAGCTAATTCAAAAAAGCCAACAGGAAAGAATCTCACATTTTTCATCTGCTTCTGTCTTTTGGAAGGTAAAATTAGATAACAAAATAATCTATTTCCTATGTTAACATCTCTGCAAAGAAATAAGGTAACAGGAAAGAAATGAGAAATATTTATCTCAATGTAATACAGTATGTCTAATTTAGCTGATGCTAGAAAAAAATAGTATCTTTTGTAAATACTCTTGAAAACTATTTTGAATCGATAACCATCTATTACAACTAAACCACTTTAAATTAAACAATTCTTAAGAATGAAATATTCTTTTTTTTTTTTATTGAAAAGTTTTAAAATACAGTTTTCCCTTAAGAAATATTCTTAATTTGGACTTTACTTTTACTGTTTGGACTGTTGTGTGTTTTGAAAAATAGATTATTTAGAATCTAGTTATGTTGCACTTCAGTCTTTAAATAATTAACCTAGTATATACATAACAATATATTATGTTTTCCATGGTGAGCTTAACATCAATAACAACATTTATTAAAAAGGCTAAAATAATTTCTGGTGGTATTATCTGTACATTAAAATTTTGTTTAGTCACAATCTTTCACTTTTCACATTCTGGACAAGCAGTGGTCATGTATCTTAGCAAAAGATGTTACGTATGTGCATAAGCGTAGTCAGTAGCATATGCCTTTTTAAAAATATCAAACATGCAAAGAAACAAAAATAAATCCAAAATATGTGTATTACATCCAGAAATGCCAACTTTGCAACCAATATTTCTCATCCATAACTATGGCACCCTAAGGATACCTGCATACATGCAAATGCTTCTCTGGGATCAGTAACGCAGCAGGGATTGCTTTTTCCTTCCACTAACAGATTGCTGGGAAATACCAAACATGGCCTTGAGAATTCCAATGTTTGTTACAAATTTTTCTGGATGTGGTTGGAAAGAGGCCTAGAAATGCCAGCACAAATACATCACACTTGCTGAACGTGCACACGCAACTAATTACAATCTTCAGTTATATGTGATATATCTAAAATGATTTTAAGGACTTCCTCTGCATAACAACGGCAGCTACTGACTGGATCTCCAAACTCGACATTAAACTCTGAAATGTTATTTCTGTTTTCCTCTTAGGTTTTATAATTGCTTCTTTTTTTAAAAAAAATTGTTTTAACTGTTCTAACTTGTAAATATGAAGTGCTTTTAATTCTGTGTGTGACCAGCCATACGCTAAATAAATAAATATCTAAAATGAGATGGGCTGTCTCAACTGCAACTTGCAAACTGTTCCGTTTTGTGGCAAAACAATCCAGGACAAGCTGATCAGCAGAGCTTAGAGAGGACATTAACACAATTTTTGGGAAGGAAAGAAACAGAAGGACAGTTTAACATCTTCCAGTTGATATTATGTTATGTAATATCTTCTGGAAGTTGAAGTCCACAAGTCATAAAAGAGCCAAGGTTGCCTACGCCTGGCCTATTGGCTTTCAAAAGCCAATAGGAATTGCTGCTGAGCACGCCAAAAGACCCGGCCGTCAAATGTTGCACAGGCAAGCTGTCTGCAGCAAAGGCAGGAACTTTGCACCCCTCCCTGCTGCCCAACTAAACCATCTCAACTAGGTAAGTAAGATATTATTTGCAAATAGGATGGCAATAAACAATTTAGGCTGCATTTACATCAGGGCTTTTCAACCTTTTCAGAAATTGTACCACTTTTAGGACAATATTCAAGCACCAGCAGTGCTTAACAAGGTGTCAAAAACTTGATGACTAAAAAAAAGGGGGGGTATTTTGGGTTTCATTGGTTAGATCATTTATTGTTATAGAAATGGCTAGTTTATAATATTATAGAAAAAGAAAAAGTTGAGGTTCAATGTTAATGCTTCCTTCTACTCCTGTAACAGAGGAAGTCAGAAGTCAGTGCCTTTTCTTTTTCCCTTCTCCCCCTCACTTTTCCCTTTTTCTCTCACCCTCCACTCGCAAAAGCCCCCCACTCACTCAAACTTTGCTCACAAAAGCCTCCAGTCACTCTCACTCATTCCTCCATCTCTTTCAAAGGCACCTCGTTCAGTCTCTCCCCCACTCACTCCGTCTCTTTCAAAGGCCTCTTGCTCACTCGCTCACTTACTGCCCCATTGCTTCCAAACGCCATTTCACTTACTGGCCCATCGCTTCCAAATGCTTCCAAATGCCCCTTGCTTGCTCACTCACTTACTGCATTTGGAAGCGACGGGGCAGTAAGTGAACGAGTGCTGGTGCCAGAGGCCATCAGCTGTTTGGTGCCAGAGACCACTGTCTTGTGGAACACAGCTCTGGGTCGGGGTTCGGAGCAGCTCCGGGTGGGGGCTCAGCATGGGCTGCGGCGTGGCAACTGCAGGGAGGGGAATCGCACGGTGGATGTGGGGAGTGGAATCCCTGCGGCATGTGGCTCTGAGCCGCAGGGGCAGGGGTGCAAACAACAGGCAGCGATGCCGTAGCAAGACACTGGCATCGCTCCCAGTGACAGCACCTCTGAGTTCTGGCACCTTTTTTTCAGAAAAAAAGCACTGGTACTAAGTAATGCTGCTGTCAGGACCCACCCCAATCCACGTCTTAGGAAAACAAAAACTCTAGTCCAAAAGGAATTTTTACTAGGACATGCTTGGTTGTGTAAATACAAGACAGGACTTGGTATTGTTTTACAGAATGAAACTTTATAAAGAGTTCCCGGTTCAACCCCCCTTCCCTCAACCCCATTTGGTCAGCCCCCCATCATTTTACTTCGTGTCATCCCTTTCCTGGGAAAAAGGGAACTTCGAATCTTTATGGTTATTGCCTTCTTCCTTTACAGATTCAAATGGAGACACAGGCCAGATGCCTTCTTCCTTAACCCTCCCCTTTGTTCCCCCAGTTCAAAAGGTTTCCCTTGGTCTTTGAAATAACCTAAGGCAGGCTGAATCCACATGCGCTCCTCCTTCCTTGGGAGATGACAGAATCCATGGGGGGTATAATGTTTTAAACATACATTTATGAATGATTTTGTCAAAGCCAATGGTGCTCCAGACGTTTTGGAATTGCACCTACGATCCTATTACTATTGCAGCTATCTTTGTTTTCTCTTGTCATAGACATTCTACTTCTATTTGCCACCTTTACATTTTCTCCAATTCTTTCTATTCTATTCTGCTGTCTCCAGGTACTGCAATATCTAATATCTCAACTTTTTTGTCAAAAATTATTATTATTATTATTATTATTATTATTATTATTATTATTAGTATTAGTATTAGTATTAGTATTAGTATTAGTATTAGTATTATTAGTATTATTAGTATTATTAGTATTATTAGTATTATTATTATTAGTATTAGTAGTAGTAGTAGTAGTAGTAGTAGTATTGTTGTTGTTGTTGTCTGTTCATAACAACATGAAGTCACAGCTGCCAGTTCTTCAGCTGGTGTTGGCCTTCATGCACATCAAGTTCTTCCCAAGAACCTAAGATGATGCAATGTATCAGTGTACAGTAGTATGCATGCAGATCCAAGCAGTGTGACCTTTTGCAATTGACAGATGGAAATTTTGTGAATGCACAGATTTTCTAAGAGTCATCCAAGATTTTTTTGATATGGCAGCCAGAGTGCCAATAACCACTAGGACCCATGACCAGTTTATACCATAATCTTTCAGTTTCAATTTTCAGAACTTAATAGTGATTTTCTCCAATTCTCTGCCTTCTATTCTGCTATCTTCTAGTATTGCCACATCAAGTATCTGTAGTCTCTTCTTTTCAACCACAGTTATATCTGGCATGTTATGAGCCAAGATTTTATCAGTCTATATTCAAAACTCCCACAATATTTTAACCTGTTCATTTTCGACTATTTTTTCAACTATTGTTCCTGCCAATTTTTCATTACTGGTACATGATAATTTTCCCAGATGTTTCTGTGAACTATTTTGGTGATTATTTATGTCATTGTTATTATTATTATTTAAATTCAAATTTAATATAGCTGCCCAGCCCAGTCAACCTTAGGGGCTTACAAAACATAATACTAAATTGAAACAATTAAATGTAATATGAAATGTAAAAACATAAACAAAGTGAAATAAGATAGCCTGCCATTTATGATTCAGCCATTGCTTGTTTAGTTAACTTAAAACTATCTTCAGCAATCTGATACCTTAGATTCAATTCCCATGATCTGCTACCTAAGTAGTCAGAACTGAAGCCTAGCACATTTGAAGAGCAGCAGATGCGCGATGGCTGAATTAAAGCATCACAAAAAGCAATATAGAGTCCCAGACATCTCAAAGTATCATCTAGCATGCAGGAGTAAAATAGCAAGTCTAAAGACATAAGAAAAGGATTAACAGTCACCTTTGTTGAAATTTTGCTTCCTATTTCAGGGCTCTCTATCTCTTCAGAAATAATGGTTGCTCAGACAACTAAGCAAAATAACATACAGAAAGAAAAAAAAGTGCCTAATCTAGTTTCCCAGGATTCACAAAGCATTATTAGTCTAAAAGCCTAACGTAAACCTGATTATATAGGATCTATAATTTGCTTAATCAAACACATGGCCATGTGTTTGATCATGCCTTGCACACATTTCTACTCTGCAGGTTGGTTTGTATACTTGATTATAAGGTCACAACTCATTAAGGATG
This sequence comes from Vipera berus, assembly GCF_964194415.1. Classification (NCBI taxonomy): domain Eukaryota; kingdom Metazoa; phylum Chordata; class Lepidosauria; order Squamata; family Viperidae; genus Vipera; species Vipera berus. The sequence goes on along the minus strand of NC_138203.1, from coordinate 33,943,066 downwards.
CTTTTCATTTGTGAATGATATGGAAGTGACATAGAAGACAGATTGCCTTGTCGACAGTTTTAGGCACTGCAGCAAATGCCATCTCATGTATTTATTAACAGAAAGCCAAGTTCACTTACTTGGCCAAGTTTGTGACTGCTTGTTTTGAATGCAGAAAATCTGACATTTCTATTTAAAAGGCTGACTCGTTCAAACAGATCAAACTGAAAAACAAAGAATCTTAAAAGAGAGCAGGAGACATTAAGCTGCTAACATTAGTTCGCCTCTGGGCAGGAGATTGAGCATGAACAAAGTATATCTGATCATAAGCTTTACTGTAATGGGATGTGGGAATTAACTTGAGAAACAGGTGGAGAAGTGGCAGATTAGGCAACAGTCAGACAAGCAACAGCTTAGCCCACAGAAGAAATGGGGGCAGGACAAATTCTCAGAAAGAACCCTCCCTAGCTTTTTGGACTATAAAGGTGATGCGGAAGAGATGTACTTTCAGACTTGCAAGGTTCTGCTAATGTAACCTTGCAAAAAAATTAGAACTAGTATTTCTGGGTGTGCTTCTTGTCTGGACTTCCTCAGAAGGCTACACTTGGACTGCTGCTCCAAATTTTAGCTCTGAGCTAGCACACCTGATTCTACTTAGTCAAAAACAACAACTTTATTGATTAGCCCTTGGGCCATATCAAAGTGCAAAGTTCCAGCAACAAATTGTTACTAAAATTTGATAAAGGCAATTTAAAATGGAATTTGATAAAATACAATTTAAAATGGAATTAAAATAAAATACAATTTAAGATAAAATAGTAATAAAATACAATCTAAAATGAAATTGTAATAATGTACAATAATTTAAGATATAGATAAAATATGATAACATTATATTCCGGAGTCGCCCTTGCAATCTACCCCAATCAGTCCCACATATGCAGACCTCAACCGGATCATTTTGTTTAAGTACTGTGCTACGTTAAATGTTATTTTCAAGTTCTCGCCGGACATAAGGTAAGTTATTTTGATGTGGGGATCCCAATGGGTCATTCGTTTGGTATATAGACCAAGATACCTGTCTCTCACCTTCTTATACAGACAACAGTCAAATAGGATGTGAGCCAGGTCCTCTACCTCTGCCGCTCTGCAAATGCAGAGATGCTTATTATACGGTATAGCATGAAATCTTCCATATCTGACCATTGTATCAAGCTGTTCGAATCTCGGTCTCATAAATATCTCCCTAAGATGTTTTGGGAGTTGTAACTTCAAATAACTGCCTACTTGAAAAGTACGTTTGTATTTACTCAGCCATTTCAAGTTACCCACCTTACTAAGGATAGCTATATCAATTTGTGCTTCTATATCCTTAATTCTTTGGGCAACTCTTTTTTTAGATTGTTCTCCTGTTACGCAAGAGACAGGAAGGCCACAGCTTCTTACAAAATTTAGTCATAATAAATAAAGTCACACTGGGATGCCTAAATAACTGCAATATGAAATTTCTGTAAGCTATAGTTCTGTAAATCACTTGCTGGAGCCCATGTGTTAAAAAGTATAACAAGTAGAGGGAAAATTGTCTTCAAATCAAGTTAGTTTTCTTCTTTGTTGATTCATTCATATTTCATTTTTCTTGATAACTACAGCAAAGGCAGCCACAGCCACATGACCAAAGCCCCACCTCTTTTTAAGTATTACAAGATAATTTAAAAGGGGATAGGGCTTCAACCTCATGGTCATGGCCACTATTCTGACACACATTTGACACGCACACACACACACACACACACACACACACACTCCATTGACAACAGTATGGGGATTTACATTTGAGACTGTCATGCTGTCCATTCAATTTTTTGTAGGGGTTAGTTATTTTTTAGGACAGAATTAAAATTTAAGCATTCTCCTTTCCATATTTTACATGTATCATTTAGAGAATTTTAATCAAAAAGAATTTTGAGTCAGTTCAGTGAGAAAAGGAAAACTGTTTATTGTAAGGAAAAGTTTATATGCTTATCTGTTTTATGGCATATCCATATCTACCACTTCAAAAGGAGGTAATTTATCATGGGGGGAAAAACAGAACAACTTTGGGCCAGGTAGAACTAATTTATATCTAGTGGTACAAATTTATAAATAAATATTACAACTTAATTTTAGACATGCAGAACATCTCACCAATCTAATCTGCAATACTATGACTAGGTATTTTATCTGTCTGCTCAATCTGCTGTTGATGGGTAACTTCAAGGTACTCGTAAGTTTCCTTATCTTTAAACTGGATATGAATGGGGTAGTTGTCTAGATAAGTGATGCCTTCAAAGAGAAAGCTGTCCTTGGACAGCTTTCTAGTGTGTCCAGCGAAAGTAAGGCACATCTCTTATTCCAGTTCTTCCGAACTCACACTCATTTAGTTTCATCTTTCTGCAGGATAGCATAAACAGACAGAATTTGTGATGTGTATCAATCGTTCATTGTCCCTAGGCCAATTGTTGGGTGGAGAAGGCATAAGTACCCCTATAGAAAAAGTCATTTTTATTGAACATTGTCTCTATGAATGACCTTGACAAGGGAGAGTTTTTGTTCTATAAGGTTTGAGTTGAAGGACAAAAAGAAAAAAAAAGTAGAAAAAAAATAGAATAACGTTGCTATAGTTTGCATCATAAGAGCTTTTAAAATATTTCCAGGGTATAATAAATACGTCATATAAAGCAAGTCTGTCAATTATGCATAAGTATAATAAGGTAATCATAAATCTATAAAGCTGGCATTAAATAATGGACTTTTAAAAATTAAAACATTAAAATTATAAAACAGCACATTTTATGGATTATCTTCAAATTTTAAGACTATACGAATGTCATACAAACTGTGATATGGTTATCCTTTTAAATGACTATACATTTAAATTCTGTTCTTGATTGTAAGAATTACTTTCTTGATGCAACTATTTTAAAATGTTAAAATGCCTAATTTTTGCCTTTCATTCATATTTTTTTCCTAAGATGTTGCCTTAAAACACTGAGGTTTTAACCAAAATGCTGGAAATAAACAGTGGAACCTGATGAACACATTTATTATTGGATTTTCTTTAGTGAGAATTGGTTTGTTGGTTTTGCCTTGCTTTCTCCATTAAAGAAAGGTGCTGATAATGTCCAAATGCAGCTTGCAAAGTGATCTTCAAGACTTAATTCATTCGGCACACTCAATTTCTAAAAGCTACATTATGCATGTGTATAGTTTGAACTGGTTATGTCACATAAACTCATTAATATGGAAATAATTTCTGCTTGTTAAATTAGTTAATTATTATTCAATTTATTTGCAATCCACATTGCCATTCAAAACGACGGCGAGCAACTAGATTTTTCTGAGTAGGGTTTTTCACTTTTCTAATTTAATAACAGTATGTTTAAAGAACCCCTGGTGGTGCAGTGATTAGAATGCAGTATTGCAAGCAAACTGCCCACAGCTTGAAGTTTGATCCTGATGAGGCTCAAGGTTGATTCAGCCTTCCATCCTTCCAAGGTCAGTAAAATGAAGACCCAGGCTATTGGGGACAACGTTGACAATGTAAATTGCCCAGATAGTGCACTAAAGCATTCTAAGTGCTACTACAAATGAAGGATAATCTTGCAGGATCCAATTTGAGTCGGTCACTGGGATCAGAGTTTTAGTCTTCCAAGCTTTTAGACTTGTGCTACAGCCAATCCTCAGGGAACTTCTTTCTCTCCAGAATGTGTGCACTTAGCAGTTCCATGTGTATTTATGTGGTGCCTGGCTGTATATGGATTTTAGTTGTTAATTGGGGTGTTGGTGGCTATTATATTGCAAGGCTACCAGCATTCTATGCATTCTAAGTTTCAAAAGTAACCATCCACTGTCACATAAAAAGAGTTGTCAGAACACTGTATGACAGGGTGAGAACCCACTAATATCCAGCAAGCAAAGCAACTGGAGAGCAGGTACTTATGTGAACAATTCAGGCAGAATGGATACTCACAAGTATTTATTACAAGATGACTGCCCAACATGTAGGAGAAAGGAAGAAAGAAGATACAAGCCCCACTATATGGCACACCCTGTCATACTTCAAAAAATGTCAGAAGCAGTAGAACAGCTTCCAAGATCTGCAAGTGGCCATTGCCCACTGCCCAGGGACTGTCCTAAGAGGACAAATCCTGCATTACAAAGATTGCTTGGAGATGAGAATTTTTTTTATTGTAATTTACCATATTCTCTGCGTGGATTGCCCGTGACTATATAGAACTGATGGGGAGGAAGCTAACCAGCAGATTGCAAGAACATGAATAAGGAGACCTGAACTCATTGGTAGTCTCACATTTCAGTGAACAAGGACATACTTTCAGTTTCACAGCTACTAAGATTGTTGGCTGAGTAGGGACAAAAATAGCTAGGGAAATGGTTGAAGTCAACAGGAGTGCTGATTTACCACCAGCTTAACAGTATTTAGGAACCAAGTGTGTGCCAGCACAAGGAAACAACAATCAACTTAATAACTGGTCATTCACATTCTAATTATCAATTAAAAGCTGCACACGAGGCACTGCCACATAAATACTACACAAGGAACAGCCCAGTGCACACATTCTGGAGAGAAAAAAATTCCAGTATGAGTGCAAAAGCTTGGAAGACTAAAACTCTGGTCCTGGTGATCAACTTAGTTTGGATCCTAAGTGCTATTGCTATTAAAAGTCACTAAGATATTTTACTCAAAACATAGAAAAGTGCCATGCTAAGGAGCTTGTTTAGATGGAGTAAAGAACTGAGTTTTAGAGATGTATTCCAAAGTTGAAGAATTTGATTTATCTTCTGATAATTCCACAATATTGTATACCATTAACAATGTCCATCATGAATAAATAAATTGAATCATGCTATCAAGATCTCCCACCCCTTCTTTCTGATAGTGAATACTGGACAATTGAAAGGATGGTGTTGGCCACTGCTGTTCTGCACTGATGTAAGAACTCATTTGTTCAATGTCTATTTCTAAAACCTTGCAGAGCACTACAGCTTTCTCTCTTCTTTGTGTCTGAAGTCTCTCTGCACTTACCACTGTACAAATGTGCAGCTTAAACGTTCTGCAAAAAAAGCAAATTCAAATACTGCATTAAAATGTTTCTGCATGTTTGCCCAACAAATGTGAATGCTTAGATGAAAGAGCCTTGGTGGAGCAGTGAGCTAATGCCTCCTTAAGTAACACCAGCTGCCTGCAATTAGTGCAGGTTCGCATCCCACCAGGCTCAAGGTTGACTCAGCCTTCCGAGGTAGGTAAAATGAGGACCCAGACTGTTGGGGGCAATAAGCTGACTTTGTAATAATGCCGCTTGGGGGGGGGTGAAAGCCCTAATAAGCAGGCATATACATAGAATGAAGGCTATTGCTAAGCACATTGATTTGTGCTTTAAATTGTAAGCCGCCCTGAGTCTTCGGAGAAGGGTGGGATATAAATGGGATTAATAAAGAAATAATAAATAAATAACTGAATGAAATACAGGAACGATCCTTAGGTAGTTCTAGAGTTGTGAAAGCTATAACTGCTTACATGCTTATTTATAGATCAATATGCAAAAGGTCTATATAACCCAGATGTATATAAAATCCCATGTACTGTCTGAAAATTTGCAACTTTTTTGTTATTGAACATGTATGTACCCTGCAGTGTTTTCTTTTTTCACATTTTTTTTAATACTGTATGTTCCAGACTGGAGGTTATAAATACTATGAAAATACATGGATGCATATATATGTAAAGCTAGTCCCCCAGTTACAACCAGTCACCTAACTACTGTTCAAAGTTATGAGAGGCCTCACCAGAACTACTGACAACTCAGTTCTGGAGTGCCAAAAACCATTCCTACCCTCCCAAGTCATATGATCATATTTTGGGCGCTTTATTTTTTGCCAAGAACCGGCATTTCTAGTTTCCTTTGGGTACAAGTTTGTTAATAACCAAGTTTGCTTAATCGCTGCAAGACATAAAATCAGGCACGGTCACATGATGGCCTACTTACCGTAGCCTGACTTATGACCATAATTCTGGACTCAGTTACGATTATAAATTGAGAAGTTCTTGTAAAAATTAATAGAAATACAAACTAATTCCAAAAGTTCTGTTGTTTTCTTATATTCCTTCTAGCTGAAGACTGGAAGAAGCTATGTACATTTCCCCCCCCCCAAGTTATGCAGAGAAGTGGAACCTAGTTCTCTCGTCCATAATCACTTCACACTGATTTCCTCTATATTGTGTATTTAATATGGAAAAGAGAAAGGCACCAGTTATTTTTCACTTTATCCCTCAGGAATAATTCTGACTTGCATAATTTATTTCTCAAGTAATATCAGTCTCCAAGCCCTTTTTCAAAAACTGAGGGTAGATTTATAAATGCTTGCCCACAGAATCATTTCAAAGCTCCTGTCATTTTAGCTGTGAATTTTAAAAGCTGATTCAGTTAAGAGTGACAGACTGGAACAAAGGGGAACATTCCAGTGTAACCAAAGCAGATATTAGAAAACAATCAACTCTTAACTGATTTGAGATACCCTTTTTATTAAGGCAGGACTTACACACTGAGCTAAGCATTTGTTTTGTTTTTATTAGGAAATAAAAACTTCAGAAGAGCATATTTAAGAGAAAATCTCTAATAATTTATTGACCTTCAGTTTCACATTGTGAAAAAAATGCATTTTACAAAACCTCAAAACATGGTAGCATACAAAGAAACACAGACATTTTACTTCACTTATTTTTGTACGTGAACCGCATCTTCAGTTGCCAGACAAGGGACACTATTCAGTTCTAATCACTCTTATTCAGACAGGTGTCAGGCCTAAAGAAAAGGGGCTACACAATTATACCAGAAGTGGTAGGTTGTCCTTTGTTTAATGTTTCCACAGCAACTGGCCCACAAAATACAAAGAACTTTCTCGTCTTATGCCAAGGTTTTTGTGTGCACTCTTATGTGAACCGCATTTGTCTCAGAAGTGTGGGTTATTTTTTCAGACTGGAAATCACCAAGTAGCAAATCAAGATTCCCATGCTGATTCAAAGACTTAAGAGCTCAAAATATTCGCCTGCAGGGCTAGAGAGGCCACCCTGATTTTCCGTTCCCTTCTGCCTATACCCATGAAGTAAATCCAAGCCCTTGAAAGCAGCTACTGCTTTGAAATGCAACTGCAAAAACTTCAAACACTTTAGGAAAGTACTCATAGCGCTGGCACTTACAATTGCTTTATTTGCATGTATGTTATAGGAGCAATAAAATCCTAATGTAAATTAAGAGATATTTGGAAAGAATTTGCAGGCAGGGCTTTATACGAAATGCATTGAATTGATTATTGTAGCTTTGTAAATTAAATGGTGATAGCTTTTTTCTAGATTTTCCAATTTGCCTTGCAAAACTACCAAGCAATACCATCAAGCCCTTCTAGGATATCAACAAACAATAATAAATCATAACCTTATCCTTCCTTAAGTTAATGCAGCTGTACTCTGTGCATTAGCTTGCACAGTGGTGTACAGGTTGCCAAACACCTCAGTGAAATGAATATTAATATAACTTCACCCTTGGATATTTAAATCAGAGTTCAGAAGCAGAGTTATAGTTAAATGAAGGCAACTGACCAATATTTTTTGGTCAGATTGACCAAAGAAATCAAACTTCGGTCAATAATGTATAAATCAATAGAAGTTCACAATACAATGTTTATGTGTTTTATAATTCAGACTTTCTTCAATCCTCTCTGCTACCCATGCTAAGAATCACAATTAACAATTTGAAAAACTTCACATACATTCATTTCTTACTTAAGATAATACATAAGAAATGCGTATATATTAAGAATCAGGAAAAAAACCTATGGCAACATGAGAAAGCTCTCTAAATCCGATGGTTACAATCTGAAACATGTTTACTGCAGAGTAAGCCCAAGTTAAGACACTAAAACTTACTTCTGAGTAAACACATATAGGATTATGCCATGAACACAAATTGTTCTTTATAGTAAACTGTCAGAATTGAGCTACATTATCAAAATGTAAGCAGACATGATCATAACTGTTTATAAGCATGCATGCATGCATTTCAAACTAATTTGCTTACACAACATTAAGACAACCAACCACAATGGAGGACTGGTAGCAGTATACTGTTTGGCTGTACCAATTCTTATGAAAAGCACAACTAGAAAGTTAAACAAAGGAACTATGGGGCTAAGTACACCAGGAAAGACTGAACAGGTTTACTTCTACATTCAAGCCAAAAAAATGTTGGTGGTGTAGTAGGACATTTAAAAATCCTTTAATTGATCGGGACCCTACATATAATACTTCCAGCTGTTCGTCTGAAAGCTCAATTTGCTAATTAATACAAAACAATATATTAAATGAATTTAGCAACTCCCTGCTCCCCCATTGAGCATGCTAATTATTATACCTAATAATATAGATATAATATTGTATCAAAAAACAGATGGGAGAAGAATGGGTCTTAATTCCATTTTAATCCAAGAAGATAAACCAAGAGAATTAGTGTTAACCAGAAACTAACTCTTTTCCCATATAGGGTTACCCATCTCTTAAAGAGAATAAAGTTCCCCTGGTCATATAAATGGCACATTAAACATCCCATGAGCTATAAATAAATAAATAAAACAAAACTAGACATCGCTTATTGGAGAAAAAAGGTTCTATAGAATTTCCCTCCAGTCCCCTTTCCAGTAGTGATGAGGCTGCACAAAAAGAAAGCTACAAAAGCTATTGTCTCTCTTTCTAGATGTTTTCATTCAAAAGGCATGACTAGGCAAAAAAATGTAACAGAAATACTATCAGCGGGGCACAAATGTGATTTAGGGAGTCAATGGCTTGAGGAAAACAACCTCATGGCTTCGTCCTTCAATACATATGGAATTTAAAATGCTACCTTGCAATAGTTCCATTCTGACCCCTACCCAATTCTCTTCTCAAATATTATTCAGCTTTTTTTGTGCAGCGGAGCAAGTCAGAAATCACAGAATGTGCAAAACGTAAGAGTCCCATAAGCCCTTATACTTGGAAATTACTCCAGGCTTTGTTTCAGCATGCAAGCACTGAACAATAAATAGCTGTATCTACAACAAGTAACAATTTAGAAGCAGGACAGTAATAATTAATAAATACAAGAAGAAATAAATTGGATGTATTTAGGAGAGAGGAGTCATTCTCCTTCACATAAGATGCTGGGAAAAATATTGTTTTTTTTTAATAATTGAGCTGCTGCTCCCTAAGAAAGTAATTCAGAGCCACCGTGCAGCTGACCGATTGAATCCGATGCTCCTGGCACTGCCTAGGCCAGGGGGCTGGATCTTCATTCACAAAGATACATCTTGCTGAACCAGGCCTTGTCCGCTTCCTTTGCAGCTGCTGTTGACACTTCAAATTGTCACAAAGGGAGGTGACAACCATTTCAAATTTTGTACACAAAAAAAGCAAAGTCCATGAAAATTGAGGGTTGTGCTGTTTTCCAGCTCTGAAAAGTTCATCCCCCCCTTGCTTCCCCCCTTTGAAAGGATTATTAAACTTGACATTAATCCACAATTACTAACACAAGAACCAGACCATGAGTTCATTCATTCATAATTAAACCATGTGCTGATATACCAAAAACAATTTTCCCGCTCCCATTCCTTCATTTCCAACTTTTAAGAATTTGGAAGGTGCAGAGTATCTTCTTCAAATTCAAAAAAGAAATGTCTTCATCAAAACCACTTCTCCACAAGTTGGTTCCAAGGTTTATTCAGCATTATAATGCAATAAACTAAAGAAAAGAAACAGAAAAATCGTAAACATTTTGGTGGAACAATATAAAGTTTATACATGTTTTAAGTGCTATGAAGCAGATGCCTGTTCATTACATATCTTAAATATTAGATGCTGTAACCTCACTGATCATATGCTATTCCTCTGTAATATAAATAGCAACTCTGGTTTAATAATATTAATAACTTGGAGGACAGAGAAAGAACAGTGCTTGAATGTAATAAATCAATCCTGCAAATGAAGAGAGTTGATTGTTAAGGGGAAAAATAATGTAATGCAACATCTCTATAATAACGTTGGCTGGCACAGTAGCAGGAACAGGCACTCTGGTCATGGGCCAAATCCAAGCAGCAAAGAAGCAGAAGGAAAGGCAGCTTGTTGGAGAAAAGAATCACCAATCAATGCCCTATTAACCATGGAGGATCCTGAATAGAACTGATTCAGAATATAAAAGGCAGACATATTAATCCCCTTATTTAAAACATTTCTGCTATTCATTATGGCAGAACTCTCTTTTGTGGGGCTTTGTTCTGTAATAATGCACTACGCTTCACTGCCTCCCCATAGAAGCCTTTCCTATATGTCAATTATTCAGTGCAAAATATTAGCTTTGGATGCCAGGATTTGGCTTCTGTACTCTACCTTTATTATGCTCAGAACCAGTTTTCAAACTAGGCACCACGCTGGTTTTTAAAGTAGCAATTAATAGCAATGCCAGAACACGTGAAGCAAAGTTTGATGGGATTTCCGCAGCGCAATTGTAAAAATTTGCTGGTTAACTTGGTGCAACTGGTTTGAAGGTGCATAGCTTAAAAGCACTGGGGAGCATCACAGGTGTGTATGTACAATTTACAAAACAACATACACATAATTTGCAATCTCTTGCAGATTAAAAACTAAACCACTTTCATTGAAGGACAATCAATTACATACTCCTAAGATGAATATGAAGCATATATTTTATCCTGCAAAGCAGTTTTATGATTTTTTTCTTAACTTTTTTTCTCAACTCTTAACACAAATAAAAAAATTTTGTGGTTCCTGCTGCTCTATCAGTGGGAAGAAGGTACCAGAAGAAAAATGCTTTTGATTGAGGCACAATCAGAACCATTTTACTTCTGGTCCTTTCTTCCCACTGATACAGAAGCAGAAGTCACAAAAAATATCACTAGGTGCAGCACAAACTGTAGGTTGGTTATGCTTATTCCAATAAATTGCCCAATTAAAATAGCTTTGGGAGGAGTGAGGAAAACAACACTGAGAGTAAACTATTATTTGATTATCCTGAAAAAAAAATAAGATTTTCATATACAGGCACATTGATGCAAATATCTCTAGATATAATGAAAAAATATCAGTAACTTCTGTTTCAATACTAAAATGGAAGAATAAAAGGTCATTTAAATAACAACACATGAAACTATCTGAAGATAGATTACATCTTTCATTATCAGTCTTAAAGAAGTTTGATATTTTATTTAAAATGTTAAGAAATTTATAATTAGGTATGCAAAATTCTCAAATTCAAATCTAAAATGGAAATGAGGCTTCTTTTAATAAAAAGTAACTTATTTTATGATTTTGAATTCATGCACCTAGTAGAAACAATATTACCACCTTATAGCAACCTTTCTTTGTTTAGAACTTTCCAGGACAACAAATGGAAATTGTAGAACAGCTGCCTTATAAGTTGTTAGATAAATAAAAGAACCCATGTCAAACTTTTAATATATAAAACATTAAATATTAGCACTGATAGAAGGAAAATTGATTAGATAATAAAGAGTTTCATGTACTTTGCTGTTTATTAGAAGGACAAAACTGTTTCTCTGGAAATGTACCTAAATCTACTCTAGACCAAAAGAACTGAACAATGAATGCCTTGATGTCTGAGGATCAAGCTTTGACTGAGAAAAACATTTCACAGGTTTATAGAGTAAAAATATGCAATGCAGCTATTCTTTAGAATTAAAGTTGCAGTTCTGCAATTATATTGATAGAGGTATTTGTGTTTTGATGGACCAATTTACAATATACTACATGGGCCTCATCATTGTTTTTTCCTTTACAAAAAAAACTGTTCTGATTTTGTTTCAAGTGCTACTTAGTTTTTTTAATCTTGATACTAAAAGTTCAATTTCACAAGAAAAGACTAATGCCAAGAAATATTTACAACTGGCTTTATGGACATTAGAAAACTTCTAGATGACTGGATAAATTATAGATCTATTTAAACTGCAGTCCCTGAAATATTTATACCAGAGCACATATACTGCTAGTTAGCATGTGGTTTGAAGTCCTTTCAGCTTTTCTTCCACAAGCACAATTAGCAATAAATACAAATGGGCTGCATGCATTCTAGCAAAGCAAAATCTGCATCTGAGCCCAGCATGCTAACTCAGAAACATGCCCTGCTGAACCTAATAGTTCCTCATTTCCTTACTAAAAGCCATAACATCTTGCAATTCTGGAAGAATAAAAAATAGATAAAAGGCAGGCTTATCTTACAGAAATAGCTGGTCAATTTTTAAAGAAAAGAATGTATTGCAAGGTTGGTTTACTGGTATTTTCAAAATTTAAAAATCAGAAGGCAAATCAATAACAATAATAAAAACAGAAATGTAGAAAAAAGGAAGAAATGCAGATATCTGCATGAGCTAGTTCAAATTGTGTATAAGCAGATACCATTACATTAAAATCACCAGCACTGCACCTGCCCACATACATCAGGTGCATATCTGGACCACTGCATTACTTTCAGATTGAATTTATGGGCTTTGTAACATTCCAAGTTGCAAACCAATTATTACTTAAGCTAACTGGCATGGCTTTTAAACATAGGGTCAGAATGATTCACCATTACACACAAAAACTCACTTTTCTAACTCCACCCCACCCTGGGGAAACAGATTCTTATTGCTTCAGTTATTTATAGTCCTGATTCCATAAAGTCCAAGATATACAATCTTATAATATTTCATATAGTATCCTTTCAAAAGATATGCAGGCAATTTATATTGTTGCCCCTATGCACATCAGAACCAGCAATTATTTGCTTGTGCCAATCATTTATTTATACACACACAATATATATATAGTGTGTGTGTCTGTGTGTGTAATCAGTTCCACTAATCACTCTTACATTAATTATGCTAATCTTTTATTTCCACTTAAATGGTAAAGTGTGGATGAATGAAACATTCTATTAGAAAAAAAATGTGATAAAACTATTCTCCTAGATGGTATTTTCTCAAAATCATTTGCAAATGGGGAAAAAAGAAATATGTCTATGTGAACAACCTATAATTACCTTCAAGAACAATCTTACATAAATATACCTATGAATTAAACAATCATGGATACAGAAATTACTAATAGGGATAGTTGTGCATGACCAATTCATGCCCTATTTAACTAGCAATAACTAGGAAAATTCTTATATATGAACAAAGTATCCTATGAAATAGATCTTAATTTATTCATGCACTTGTTGAGTCATAACAGCTTTTTCGCTTCCTGTTTATTCGAATGAATCTCTGTTTATATTTGTAAAAAGGTGAACTTAGCCACTATATTTTCAGTAAGTAATTTCTCACCTGTATAGGCACACATGTAGTTAAGAAGGGAGATGTTTCCATGTGCTCACAAATGCAGTTGGGATTAGTGAATAGGGCACTGTGGTTATGCTGTTCCACATATCAAGCGTGGGGTCATAACAATCTAATGTTTTGCACCTCTGGATTCCAAAGTAGCCTCCCACAACATATAATTTGTTTCCAGATGCAACGGCATGGCAACTCATTCTCTTAGCTGTCACATCTCCCACTTTAGTCCACTGATAGGTTTCACTGTTGAATTTATAAGCTGAGCAAGCAGAGAATTCAGTATCTCCACCCATAATAAAAATTTGGTTACCCAGAACAGCTGCAGCTGTGTATCGCCATGGCTGAGGACAAGTGGCTGGTACAGTCCACCTGTTTTCACTCAGGTCGTAACATTGTACTTTTGGAAGCTTATCATGACTGACACTGGTACCACCAAAAGCAAAGAGTTTTAACTTTGCACTGACTACAGCAGCGTTGCTTACTCCTTCTCGAAGTGGGGCAACCATCGTCCATTTGTTAGTCACAGGATCATACTGTTCTACTTGCTTTAAGGATACTGAAGGAGAGGCTGGAAGACAACCAGTGGCTGCTGTGTGACCTCCTACAACATATAGACAGTGTTTGAGTTCAGCAGAACCATGGCCAAACCGAGCAACTAGCATTGGAGCTGCTTTGGACCATTCTTCATGAAGTGTATCATATACCCAAACATCTTTAGAGACTCCATTTTCAGATCCTCGACCACCAGTAATATAGACTTTACAGCCAATTGCGCATGCACTGAATTCCTTCCTTGGGCTTGGGATGTCAGCTTTTGGAATGATCTCCTTTGCTTTTTGGTCGACAAGATATAATTTGTCACACATAAAAGTCTGGCCTCCCAGAAGAAATAAGGCATGTCCAGTTTTTCGAGGCCTAGCACATAAACTAGTGACTACACCATCATTCTGCAGAATCTTCAATTTGCATCTGATTGCTTCTTCTACAATCTCTTTACTTTTTCTTTGTTTGGTGATAAGCTCTTCAGTAGCTACATTTTCCATTAGATAGATGGCTGGCAAAAGAGCCAATCTCACAGTCTGCAATAATTCTGGCAGATAACAGTGGCGTTTATTTAGATCATAGTTAATCCAGTTCATGGCAGACTCATAAACTAATCGTTCATCTTCAGTCTCTAATTCTTCACTAGAGAGCAGCTGAACAACCATATCTTTTGGAAGCTGGAGAAAATCTTCACTTTTACTGATGGTCTGGAAGTTGCTAAGGCACATCCTCCAAGAGAGCTCATAAAGTTTGGTACACTGGTGAGCATCAGACAGAAGCAGCATGCCAAGACAATTAGTATGATGAAGGTTCTTCTCTAAGAATTCTGCACAAGCATCTCTAATGTCTTGGAATTCCAACATATCACCTGCCTCCAAAAGGGATTCTGCATTTTCTTCATTGATGATGACCCTTGAAGAGTACGCATAGTCCAGGAGAAGTTCTAGAACCTCTGGATGGATGGAATTGTGGAAGTTGACTTCACTGGCTTGGCTTTCTTTAAGACCACCACTGAACATGGCTTCAAAATATCGACTACAGGCAGCTAGGACAGCTCTATGGCAAGGGAATGACTTGTTCCCAGCATGGAGAAGTACATCTGTAAATAAACGCTGTTGACGCAGAAGATTCAGATGAGTGAGGACACTATCAGCATATGAAGATTTGTGAAATAAATATATGTTTATAGAGCCAGTGCTGGCTCTAGACTTCCGATTCTCATGCATGCTGACTGACATTTTCTTCCACACCTAAATATTAAAAAAATAAATTGATTATAAGTCTCAAAATACAATATGAAATGTTTTAAAAACAATTACCTATACACATCTACTCAGAAGTCTATCTACTGACTAGAGTTTATTTCCAAGGCTTTTTTTTAAAAAAAAACTAGCTGTAAAACATGCAAAGCACAGGAATATGCTAAGCAACATCAAACAGGAGTTAAGGACAACCAATCCTTTGGCTGTTTTTCCTAATATATATTTCTTAACTGGCAGAGTCTAAAAATAATTGCTCAAGACAGCAGGATTATCTTGGCAAACCAGACCTCCCACTTTCGTAACGATATAAGTGGCAGTTTCAGAATGGGTGAAAAAAAAAGACAGGCCTGATTTTTTTCCCACACCTTTCCAGCATACAGCAGCTGATTTAATAATTATGTACTGACACACATATTTAAAAACGTGCTTCTGCCTTGAATCATAGTGTAGGACAAGCAACAAAGACGTTACAGTCAGGAATACTTCAAGGAACACAACCATCCACAAATTAACCTTATTAAGATTATATCCTGATAAAACCAATTCCCCCCATACCATGAAAATATGTAAAAAGTAAGACACAAATAGGTCATTCCCAGCATATTTTACTTTAATTACTATATTACCAGTAGATTTTTACCTCAAAGCTATATATCTCTCCAGCAACAGATATTTTAAGATAGCACACATATGATTTAATTATATACTGAGTTTTACTCAGCCTAGTATATTCCAGATTTCTTGAATCTTTATTCCCACCAATTTAGCAAAGGGCCCAAAATTATGAAAGGAACAAGGTGCTGACTGGAAAAACATAAATCCTAAATAGGAATTTCCACCAATGCTGGAAGAGGGAAGGAAAATCCCCAAAACTTCAATATGCAACATGTTTACATAAACAGAATCAGAGTTTTCTCAAGGTAAAATCATTGGAATAAATTCAGTGGAAAACAGAATTTAAAACCTATTACAAAGAAGCCAGGACAATAAGACACAATTTCTGAACTAATCCATCATGCTAAGCATGCCACTGATATTACCTGAATTCATATAACACACTAAAGGAAAAGGACACAAGATTCTGGTTTGGAATGTTGTGTGAACCTAGCCATTTTGCTGGAGCAAAATTTTAATTCTGTCAATGGAAACAGCCCTGAGCATTCTTAATATTCCTGCTGATATTGGGAAAATCTGCCAACATGTTCTTTACTTTCTAGCTATGCCATCCCAGATGAATTCAGAATCAGCAAAAAAAATCACCTTTCTATGTCCTTGCAGGCGTGGTCATCTATCCTTCCTCCCACATATTGAAGGAGCCATTCTATGTGCTCATAGATAAGACTTGATAAGAGAATGGTTCAACCTATGACAAAGACATGCAAATTGCAATTTCTTGTCTTATAAGTACAAATTCAAGAATGTTGCCCTAATTTGGAAAAACAAGTAATGTGCCAGTTTCATAGGGAATGGCAAGCAGATGATCGGGGAGGACTGTTGTCTCTGATGGAGAACTCTTTCATTCATAACAGAATCTAAGTCCCTGGAAATGTTCCAACCAGCTGCACAGGTCCAACCTGTTCAGGTGTCATAGAAACCACCACTGCCCATAGAAAAAGACTATCTCCACAACTGAGGACAGAGTGAAGAAAGAGAAAAATATAATCTGACATAACCTCCATAAAGCTTTCCCACAAGACTGCCTGTCACCAGACCAGAAAGAGTCAATAGTAGGCTAAAGGAAGCTGAATTACTCATTAAGCTGCTATTCAATGATGAGTCAGACACCTGAGAGGACTTGGTCAGGACTTAGAAATGGGTAACAGACTATAAGCTCAGGACAGAAAGCCTTCAATAAAAGCCTTCAATAAAATTCAATAAAATGCTTTACTTCCCCTCAGGGAAAAGATAAGCAAGTAAGGAAAGTGAAAATTCATGACCTATGCTTATGGGGCCTATGATTCCTCAAAATTTTCCTGTTTAGTATTACTTTGTGACAGCAACCTTTGCTAGTATTTTGTCACTTGTAAAGGTGCTGCCACTACTAAGTATATATGTAGAAATTTCTAAGAGAGGAGAAGTTCTGCAGTTTGATTCTAATATTTATTCAAAACCAAGTAATACAACTTGGAGAAATAAGTTTTACTTTTTTATAGCCAGTATTTATCATTTTCATGCTTTTAACATATCAACTGTCCAGAGCTGCAGTCTGAGAGCTGGGCAGCCATAAAGGAAAAATCAAACTTTTGTATGAGGAGATATCTGTAAAAATTAAGCATCAATTATTATACACACTATGGTATACTTTGATAGCCAATTATTCTCATTTTTTACTTTGATCATTTAGTTACTACCATAAAGGACTTTTCTTTCTTTTTTTCCTAATTTTTTCCCTTTCAAAAATAATTTGTATTCTTGGAGAAAACGTGATTGTTTCAACATCTGTTATATCTACTTGAAAGAAATGGTTAAAAGATAAAACTACCCATCACTGGGAATGTTTGTTAATTTGTTAATTGAGGAGCCCACAATTGTAACTGTACTTCACACTTATTACATCTGGAATGCAAAATGCACATGACCACTAGATAGCAGCAAAAATGTATTGTAGCTTTTTGTTGCCATCTACAAAATTTCAACAGCACAGCTATGATATGGCTGTTTTATCCTGCTTAACATATAAATTAAAATCTTAAAATAATTTCCTATGAATTAAAAGATTCCTCTGACTAAGCTAGCTTTCACTAATCTGGCACCTTCTTTATATGTACGGAAACACCTACAATTCCCCAATAGCATGGGAATGTATAATCCTAGGTCATTTATAGAGAAGAACCTCGAATACATGAATTGGTTAAATTCACCTCACTATGTTATTCCCATTTTTAAAAACAAAGTTAAAATACTTTTGAATAACCATCTCCCACACACACTTTCCAGGTAATTTTTTTTAGCAAACTATGAGATTGTAGATGCTAATCCAAACATATTTTGTGTTAAAAAAGGCTGCAAATTCAGAAATATTTATCCCTAGGTAATTTATCTATTTTAGTGTTTGTATTCTTCTAATAACACTAGATGAAAATATACTGCAACACTGTAGTTATGTATAATTTCTTCCAAGATATGTTTGCTTCTTAATATGTGCTCAGGCATTTTTATCCTAAATGGCTCAAAATGACTACTGCAATAACTATTGAAGACTTGACTGATTGTCTCCCATGTGGTTCTATGCTAATACCTTCTTTATGTAAGCTGCCTATTATTCAGGGTCCCTATTATTTCTGGGTCCCATGACCTATCAAATACAGTCCATTTTAAACTTTCTGGTATCACTGCAAACTGTCTTAAGTATGAACTACATGATCTGAATAGCCATTTCCAGTGCTATAATTCTAAGCCATGAATAGTTTTACCAAGTTATTTACAATACCAAACAAACCATCAAATAAAGGCAATGCCATTCAGATAATTTATCTTATAAAACTTAAATTGTATATCTAGAATATACCAAAAATAACAGTTCAGCCATACACATGGTTTAAGTAAACCTCAAAGAACTAGGTGGGATTTATTTGCAGACATAGAAAGCAAATTTTGTATAATGGTTAAGGCATCAGGCTAGAAACTGAGAGATTGTGAGTTCTAGTTCCAATTTAGGCTTAAAGCCAACCTAGTGGCTTTGGGTTAGTCACTCTCCCAACCCTAGGAAGGAGGCAATGGCAAATTACTCCTGAAAAACATTTCCAAGGAAACTGCAGGTCCAAGCAGTCTCTGAGAATTGGACAAGATTAAACAGCAGGGAAAAAAGGTACACAAGTATTGAAGTGTGAAATACTGCCTGTTAAGAATTCATTGGAACAATTATAGAAGTAATGGATCCTGCTCTTAATGTTTTTCCCCACACATCCTAGATCAGAAGAAATGACTTTGTGAGACAAACTTTATCCTCAACCTATGTTTTAACTTCAACCTGTTTCCAACATTACTCTATCAAAAGAATTCCAACATTATTCAATAGCAGAAAGCTATTGCTATCTATCATTACTTGTTCTTCAACATCTGGAATTTCAAACTATGTCATTAATGAATTTGGAAGCTTTACTTTGTTCCCAAACCAAACTGATAGTATGGTCAAGTCAATGGAAGTAATCAAAGGACTGACAATAACCATTATTTCTTCGTTCAAAGAGATATAAAAGCACATTACTGGAATGTTATCTTCCACTATTCTGAATTTGGATAGCTCTTCTAAAAAATATTCAAAAACATGCACACACAGGTGTGAGCATTCAAGCTTGTCAATTTTATAGCTTTTATCTTAAAAAATCTTTTAGCACCTAATCCAGTATGTACACGGTATCTTTTTAATAATTTTCTGTTTTTCAATGCAGCAGTATGCATTGAAAACAGCCAGAGGAACAAATCTTTTACTTCCTTTGTGTAAGGGCTCAGATTTCAAAAGAGGTATATGAGGGGTGGGCTCAGTTACTAAGCAAATACTGATAAGCTTATCATACTTTACCACACATATCATTAGGTAAAGAATCTGCTGTTTTTTGCTTTGCTAATTTTGGTATGCAGTGATCTCCTTGCCATTACTATAATTAATGGCATTCTATTCACTAGAAACAGCTGGATGACCAATAGACCAATAGGGTTTTTTTTAAAATAAGAAAAAAAAGAAAATTACTGTCTTCTGATAGCGTTAGTTTAGTTTTTATTCCATAATACTGTACATCCTCTCCGAGTGTTATTTTTAAGCTGGTAAATTTAAGCTTCCTTTTTCAATGTTAGAAGAGACAGGAATAAATGTTTATTTAAAGGAAGAGTTTTCTATCATGTTTCAACACATCTCGTTTTAAATTCTCAGGGCCAAATGGTGCTCGAGGCTAAAACTTGAGATTTTGAACGGGCATAGCTCGGACTCCTCTTCTTCCCTACTTTACGCGCACCTTCTGCAACTCCGCGGAAGAGCAGCGAACCACGTGCGCCCCTCTTCCACGAAATACAAAAGCTCCGTCAACGGCTGCCTCCCGCTTCCCCTCTTCGCTTTGAAGTGGAAGGGGAAAAAAAGAGGCAGGCAGCCCTGGGAAAGGAAGGAAGGAAGCAAGCATGCAGCACACCCTCCGACCCTCCTCCTTCCTGTAGGGCGGAAAGGAGTAAATGTGTGCTGAGACTGGAAGTGCACCGACCCAGTCCTCTAAGCATGAAGAATTAAGAGGCTAAGGTCGACCTGAGTTCGGGAAATCAAGCGAGCTTAGAAGTTGCACCTTCTGACCCCGCACTTTTTTTCCCCTTTTTTTGTTTTTACAGAGAATAGTTTCGGTACTCCCTCAGCCTTAAAACTCCGTGCAGGGTACAAACCGCCTCTCTGCCACCCATTAGGGACCTCTGGACTGAAAGCAAAACCGCTTTCAGTTCTCCCGCTGCAACCCCTCTCCTCAAGAATACAACAAATCGCGCTGAATTCAATTACTTCTGAGTGAACCACAGCGAGCTGTGGCTAGCTAGACTCAGGTTGCAGACGAGGCAGAGTCTTCTTCCACCACCACCACCACCACCCCCTCTGGCAAAGACCCACAACCGGCGCTCGCCGAGCCGGCTTAGGCTCCCCCTGCCTAGGCGCGAACCTGTTCACGCGGCAACAGGTCGGCGCGCGAGGGTCCCACTTACAGCCGCCGCTTCCTCCGGGCGCTCGGATCCTGCCTCCTGGGAGCCGTGCAGTTCACGGCATGGGGGGAGCCAAGCGTCGCGCACGTTTCAGCGGCCGCTTCTCCCTGTAGTTCGGTCTCGTGTGGAGAGACCGAGAGCGCCCACCTTCCCCTTCCAGCCACCACAAGCGCAGCGCGGGTCCTTCCTCGGCGGCTGCCCGGTTGCCTCAGCACGCTTGTACCAAGGGGGAGAAACGGCGCTGGTGGTGGCGCTGCCGCTGGTGCTGCAAAGAAGGCGGGCAGAGGCCGAGGAGGAGGGGCGCCGCTCCTCCTGTGGCCTCGGCGAGTGCGAGGCAGAGAGTATATGGGCCTGTCGGCGGGGAGGGACCGAGATGCAAAGAGTGAATGACACGCGGGAGGCGGGGAGGAAGCCGGGCGGGGCTGGGCTGCCGAAAGACTCTCAGAACGTCGCCCGGGAATTACCCGGGGGAGAGGAAGAGGAAAAAAAAGGTGCGGGCGGGAATGTGGATGAGGCGCTTCCTTTCCTTTCGCTCGGAAGCGGCGTCGGTGTGAAAGGACATCCCGGCTCTTGTTTTTACACCGGCCCGTGCACGTTCCACAGATTTCAATGTGGGAGACGGTGGGGCAGAAGGGCCCAGGTCCTTTCTTGCAGAAGAGCCTGTTTTGCAGTTAAGAACGGCATTCCTTCAGGGGTGTCTTTCAGATACATTAAAGTACATTCTAGCTGGGGTGGGTAGGTGGGTGATGGTAGTCCAACACACAGTTGCAGAATCTTACAGGTTAGTGAAAAACGGTGCACAGACGCAAACACACCTTACCTTATGCTTCCTATTAAGGATAATGAACACACATTGTTACTTCTTCAAAATAGGTTCCATACCAAAGGAAAAAAATTCTATAGAAATAAATAATGTAGTTCCCATCTTCAAAAAAGGGAAAAAAATAGATCCAGGAAACTACAGACCTATCAGCCTGACCTCAATACCTGGGAAGATTCTGGAAAAGATAATCAAACAACAAATCAGCGAACACCTTGATGCAAACAAAGTCATCACTAAAAGTCAACATGGGTTTGTCAAAAACAGATCATGCCAGACAAATCTTATTACATTCTTTGACCAAGTGACAAAACTAGTGGACCAGAGGAATGCTGTAGATATAATTTACTTGGACTTCAGTAAGGCATTTGATAAAGTAGATCACAACCTACTACTTGATAAGATAGAAAAATGTGGGTTAGATAGCATTACCACCAGATGGATTCCTAGCTGGCTGACAGGCCGTACTCAGCGTGTGGTCCTCAATGGAACTGCATCTACATGGAAGGAAGTGTGTAGTGGGGTGCCCCAGGGCTCTGTTCTGGGCCCAGTGCTCTTCAATATCTTCATTAATGATTTGGATGAGGGGATAGATGGGGAACTCATCAAATTTGCAGACGATACCAAGCTGGCAGGAATAGCCAATACTCCAGAAGATAGGCTTAAGATACAGAAGGATCTGGGCAGACTCGAACACTGGGCACTATCTAACAAAATGAAATTCAATGGTGAAAAAAGTAAGGTTCTACATTTAGGCAGGAAAAATCAAATGCATAGGTATAGGTGGTACCTTGCTCAATAGTAGTAACTGTGAGAGGGATCTCGGAGTCTTAGTAGACAATCACTTCAATATGAGCCAGCAGTGTGCTGCAGCTGCCAAAAAAGCCAACACAGTGCTAGGCTGCATTAACAGAGGGATAGAATCAAGATCAAGTGAAGTACTAATACCACTTTACAATGCTTTGGTAAGGCCACACGTGGAATACTGCATCCAGTTTTGGTCACCACGATGTTAAAAAGATGTTGAGACTCTAGAAAGGGTACAGAGAAGAGCAACAAAGATGATTAGGAGACTGGAGGCTAAAACATATAGGGAACGGTTGCTGGAATTGGGCATGTGTAGTTTAATGAAGAGAAGAGTGAGGGGTGACATGATAGCAGTGTTCCAATATCTCAGGGGCTACCACAAAGAAGAGGGAGTCAAGCTATTCTCCAAAGCACCTGAAAGCAGGACAAGAAGCAACGGATGGAAACTAGTCAAGGAGAGAAGCAACCTAGAACTAAGGAGAAACTTCCTGACAGTTAGAACAATTAACCAGTGGAACAACCTGCCTCCAGAGGTGGTGAATGCTCCAACACTGGAGGTTGTTAAGAAGAGACTGGACAGCCATTTGCCTAATAATTATTAGGAAAGCAATCCCGAAGCTGGAATTAGGCATCATAAAAAAAAGCTGAGGTTAACACTGGAAGTGTATCTGCAGAAAAACACTGAATTAGTAACCTCCACTGAATTTAACAGAGTAGATAAAATAGGAATGGAAACTACAACTCCTGCCTCTTGTAAGCATGCATCATACTGTCCGCAGCTGATAGGACCTGGAGATTTCCTACTTTTGTTCTTGAATAAAATGATCATGCAGTCCTCATCAGGTTCCATATTCATAAAGAGAGCATTAGAGTAAACTTGGCATAAGAAATAGCACCTTGAGAGGGCCCATATTTTGTCAGGTTAAACCATGTTTTCTTTAACCATGTTTTAATAGGCCAAAATCAAGTTCACATAGAAGGTTAAGCCACAAATTGTGGCTTCCAAATCATAGTATAGTAAACCAAAAATGGCCAATCAACATTATGGTTTGGTGAAAGAAGGAATAAATTTCAGAGCATAGAGCTCACACACATTATCACTGTGCCATACTCAAGAACCAGTGATTATAACAACCATGACAATAGGGTGAACTCAGGCATAAAGAAGAATAAGTAAGATGATCAGGGGAAAGATGTATTTTTGTGCACTTACCTTATATTATTAGCATGTTAAAGAATTGAGCTCTTTTAGGTGACAGATGATCCAGACTTTTGCTAATAACTGAATGTGCTTACTGGATTATCAGTAATCTAAACATATGGTTGAAGGAGATTTTATCAGTCTTTCCCACCCTTTTACCAGATTGGCACATGGGAGTTTTCAGTACATCTTTCAAGCCAGACGTTTGCTAAGCAAAAATCAGTCCAAATGCAGTCATATTAACCCATCAGTAATCTACATCCTAAAATAGTTTGCAAGAAAGTTGTTGCTTTATACTCCATGATTGACTAAACACTGTAAAGTACTTAGGATCCAGATAGCTTGATGCAGATGCTCTCCATTATGTCTGCTGGGAGATGGTGAATCACCTAGAGTTTAAAAATAGCCCTACAGGAAGCAAAACGAGACTCTAAATTTCTCCCAGGAGGAAGTTCATGATTACACTTGGCTCATTGGCAAGATTTTTCTTTTCTTACAAAGAAAAAGAAACCTTACAAGATCATAAAACTAGAGGAGAAAATAATATTTATGACCCCTAATTTCTCTCTTTTTTCCAGTGATAATTTAAAATACAACAAACCACAACAGCAAGGATCAACTAGGAGATCCAAAAACTCAGTATATTTGGGGGGTAGGTGAAAGAAGTACTATAATTGGTAAAATATAATAAATAATAGTAGGAACCAGTATATTATCAACATGTCTGGATGTTCCTCTGTGCTAAAGCTCTGTTACATTCAACTTAAATTAGACCATGCTTGTGGCCTTCCAGAGAAGAGTGATGAAAATCCAATCCCTAATATATATAGTGCTGCTTGGTACAGATGTCTTCAATTTAGCACCATAAATATTCCCATTGTTTTAAATGGTAGGATTTATAAAAGAATAATCATCAGTCTTCCTTTGCATACAGTACGACATTTGAAGAAGTACCACCACCCCCCCAATTTAGAAGCTTTCTTTGAAGATATATATAGTCTTTATTGAAGAAAAAGAGTCATAAGAATTAAAACTATGGGCTTCAAAGCTACACATGAACAGTTGGCACTTCTGTTGAGCAGGAACACAGGTTGCCTTTTTAATAAGAGAACTGAAATAAAGGATTGCTTTAAAAAGCCATTTTTAAAAGCTAGATTTGTCCTTATACATCCAAATGTACTAAAGTAAACAAACATAAAGGGACGCGGTGGTTCAGTGGGTTAGGACGCTGAGCTTCTCGATCAGAAGGTCGGCAGTTTGGCAGGTGGAATCCCGAGTGCCGCGTAACAGAGTGAGCACCTGTTACTCGTCCCAGCTTCTGCCAACCTAGCAGTTCAAAAGCACGTAAAAATGCAAGTAGAAAAATAGGGACCACTACGGTGGAAAGGTAACAGCGTTCCATGCGCCTTTGGCGCCTAGTCATGCCGGCCACATGACCACGGAGACGTCCTCGGACAAGCGCTGGCTCTTCGGATTTGAAACGGAGATGAGCACCGGCCCCTAGAGTCGGAAACGACTAGCACGCATGTGCAGGGGAACCTTTACCTTTGCCTTTTAAACAAACATATAAATGAAACCCATATGTATTCTTAGTGAAACTTTTTTCAAATTACTCAAGATACTTATATATCATTTTTAAATGTAATGTATTAAAATCAAGTGTATTTTTATAAGATTACTCCAATGGTACTGTCCTGTACATGTGTCACTGAATTTAACAGCATTACATGAATGAAGCTGAATACTATTGCTTGCTTATTTTCATTTCTTTTTGCTTTCCAACATATCCACTAGTAATACTGCAGATAGTGGAAAAACTTTAGGAAAGTTTTGAGTACCGTATATTGTGTATCTTTAGCTTATGAAAACTTTCTTTAAAGCTAGATGCTTCTCATTTTCATGTGGAGTTGTACATAGACTGGGTAGATTGCAATTCTAGGATAGGCAAACTAATAATTTCTTACCTCTGTAACAAAATGCACCAAAGTAATACAGTATGACATAGCTCCTGTTTTCAGTACCACTGAATAGACACATTCTGAGCTTTTTGTCACATTCAAATATTTTAACAATGTTAAGATAAGGGGAAAAATTAAATATCTTTAACATAAAATTTGCATAAATAAATTACAAGCTCTGCCATTTTGGGGTATGCATGCAAGATTGGAACACAGAAGGTATGGAACTTATATTGCAATACTATAACATTCTTACATCTTTTTGACTCCTTGATCCCCACCTCTAGGAGGAGCATGGACTGCTTCCATGCCCTGGTTGTGATTGAATTTACTTTAGGTTCCTCTTAAATATAGTGAGAATGTTGAGAATTTATGTAATGGGCACTTCCAGCAATGCAAACATTCTAGAGCTTCTTCTAGGTAAATGCACTTATAATGATATGAAGTTGAATTGACTCTGCCTCTAGCAGTAAAACCTACAGTAGAGAGTTTCTGGAAGGTTTATTGTATTTTTTTTGTTTCACTACAAGCATTACCTGGATATGAATAAGAAATGAAAGGAAACATAGGTCCTCCACCTATAAATTGTGGGGTGAAATTCTCCAGAATACAGCAAAGAATCAAACTCACCTTTCTTTTGTGAGAAAGTGATGTTAGCAGTTGATTTTATTTTGCACATACTGGAGACAGACAGGTTTGTTTTAGAGCTATATTTCCTGCGATCAAAATGGCCATCTTGGTTGTGCTTTCCTATTATTCCTTTGTTCCTGTGCCTAATCCTTTCTCAAATCCTAACAATTGCCCATGTTTTCTTTGCTATTTCATGTTTCTCAGTAAATTCTAAATGCTACACCAAAGCAACATTTTCTTTGGTGTCAATCTGTGCCTTGTGGATGTAATAATCTGGTAACATGCCTCAGAAGACTTAAGCCTCACTAGATTCACAACCAAATATTGGGCTTAACATGCTATTACATTTCTCAATTACCAGAAAGAGAAAAGCATTTTTAGCCTTGCTTCTATAATCTTGATTGAAGGGAGGAAAAGAAAACAATGCAGTAGAACAACATCTTCAAAGAGATTTGCACAGTTCCCACACTCCAAGGGTTCTGTAAATCCTTGAAAACATAACTTTGCTCCCAGGTCAAGAGTTTAGCAGTTTATTCAGCCTGTCATTGTTTGTTTGTTTGTTGTTTGTAATGTAAGGTGCATGTTGTCCAGGTGCACATGTTCAAGTTTTTCCTCCCAGTCTTTAGAAATGGGCAGCATATTAAAGTAAATAAATAAATAAAATGAGGCAGCAAATACCAAGTCAAGGCAATCACTGCAGCATAATTCCAGGCTGTCCTACCTGGATTGGATTGACTTGATGGTAAAGAAGGCCTTACAATAAAAAATATTGCAGGCCTAGAGCCATTGATTGAAAACACACACTCATTACCTGTTCTCTGAAGTCAGGTTGAAATCTTCAGACATCTGTGGGTTGTTGTTGTTTTTTGCTTTGTTTTGTTTGTTTTGACTGTACAGCTGAGTTTTTTGTTTTTGTTTTTTGTTTTTTTTTACCCTAAACATGTAAAATGGATTCATGATAAATGGACATCTGAAAATCTAACTCTAGAGAGGAGCAAGGTTTGATCCTACCAAGGGTACAGTCTCTTGTAAATATGAATTTATTTTTCTAATGTGCATAATAGCCCTTTGCATGCTTAAACTAGCAGAGACATCACCCTGTCAACAAAAGTGCGTATAGTCAAGGCTATGGTCTTCCCAGTTGCAATGTATGGCAGTGAAAGCTGGACCATAAAAAACGCTGAGCACCAAAGAATTGAGGCTTTTGAACTATGGTGCTAGAGAAGACTCCTGCGAGTCCCTTGGACTGCAAGACGATCAAACCGGTCAGTCCTAGAGGAGATCAACCCTGACTGCTCTTTAGAAGGCCAGATCCTGAAGCTAAAACTCAAATACTTTGGCCACCTAATGAGAAGGAAGGACTCACTGGAGAAGAGCCTAATGCTGGGAAAGATTGAGGGCAATAGAAGAAGAGGACGACAGAGAATGAGGTGGCTGGATGGAGTCACTGAAGCAGTAGGCGTGAGCTTAAATGGACTCCAGAAGATGGTAGAGGACAGGAAGGCCTGGAGGAACGTTGTCCATAGGGTCGCAATGGATCGGACACGACTTCACAGCTAACAACAACAATGCTTAAACTATTCTGTCTTCTCTTTAAAATAAGCTTATAGATATTTAGAATAGAATAGAATAGAATAGAATAGAATAGAATAGAATAGAATAGAATAGAATAGAATAGAATAGAATAGAATAAAGATTTCTAACAATTAAAATATTCATTAGATGACTGAATTTTACAATAATCAGGCAATGCTATCACAATCTGGCTCTAGATAAAGCCAATATTGACAAATAATAGGAACTGCGGTGCAGGGCAAACATGATTCAGAAGTATAATTCTACAGTCTGGTAATTGTCTAGTTAAATTCAGTGGAAGGCGCTTCCACTAGCTTTATCTCTTGCTTTTTCTTTGCTTTTTCTTTTCCTTTCTTTTTCTTTCAAGCTGCTTTGTAGCATTGTCCTACCAATTCAAGAATCAAGTGGCGAATTTGATAATGTCATCATGCCAAATCAGTAATCCAACTTGATTCAAGGCCTAAGTGATGCTGCAAATCTATTATCAAACAGAAAGAAATAAGATCCGTAGTATAAATTATAGTTTCCTATATTAATGGAAGCTTGTATTCTAAAATGTATCTCTACGTGACACTTTGTGAGATTTCCTGTTACTATTCAAAAGCAGGTTTAAAGAACAAACAACATATACAGTATGTTGTTAGCTCAACACAGAATGTATTGTTACTGTTAAGGTATGAAAGACATGGGATAGCATGCTATGTGTCTAGTTCAGGGGTCCCCAACCCCTGCTCCATGGACCAGTACCGGGCCATGACATGCCAGCAACCAGGCCGCACAAACAAACAAAGCCCCATCCGTGGGATACAGGCAGCACACAAAACCAGACTCCCTCCAGTCCACGGAAAAGCCTCTCTTCATGTAACCGGTCCCTGGTGTCCCAAAGGTTGGGGGCCTCTGGTCTAGATGTCATGGTCTCTGAAAAAAATTATTAGCCGTTTGAAATTACCAGGTGGTTTCAGGGACAGCTGATATAAGATACAAAGCACCATAGTAATCTGAATGATTAATCCTAAAGATAATGATAGTAGAACTTACAGTCCAATATGGTTTGGCACACCTCTGCTGATGTCTAAAATCTTGGAAAAATTCAGAAATTTGCAATTCATCAAAACCTGTGGCAAGGCTTGCTGAGCCATCTAACCTGTCTTATATTAGATGTGAACTTTCTAGAGAAAGTGTTTGGAAAGAAAATTCAAATTTAAAAAGTCAGTGAATTTTCAAATAATTGAACATTTTATAAAATGTTTGGAGACAGCTTTATTCATTTTCTTTAAAAATGTATTGTGTTTGTCGTGACACTTCTGTAAGGATTCTTGCCAGAAGCCAAGGATGAACTATTGAATATAATGCATCCCATGATATTACAAATAGACCAGGGACTCTGGGCAGGGAAAAAAAAGCAGAAGTGTGCCAGTTCCAAAGAAATGTGAATATTTACAGATGCTGACCCTCGCATGCAAGGCATGTCTAAATAGCAGGTCTCCTTGTGAATTAGGACTTATAGAATAAAAATACAAATGCTCTTTATCCAGCTTTAATATGACTGTCTTCCTTTTATACATGCTGTCTTTAGGAACCTAAGCAACCTTAAGAAATTATGCATTTAAGAGCAAAAGCCATATTGCTAAATATAAGAAATTCAGTAATGTGTTTATAGTACATATATAAATGTTGATGTTAGTTAAAAATAGTACACCCACAAAAATTTGGGTTATTATCATGTATTAAATATTTCTCATTACCCAGAAATAAGATGCAAATCCATTTCTGATTGTTCATTTTCATACATTAGTAACAATTTAAAATTGCTGATTCATAAGATTTATTATTGTTTGTAGCTAAATAGTTTTACAAAAGTGACCATCATAATTGTGTTCTAGATTTTGAACAGAAGTAGCAAAATTAAGTCTTTTAACTGCTTCACACATTTAGCTACTGGGGCCTTGAAGGGCTTTGTAATATAATCAATAAAACACATCTATTTCTACTGCCTATTGATCTGAATCTGTGAAACTGTGTGACCTTCATAGAACTGAAAGTTTGGTTTTGGAAACCAGATGATTGATTTTAATTAAATTACAAATCCAGTGGCTGCTAAAACAGTAAAGTGTTGCTGTTTTACCTTTGTGTACTTTTGATAATATACGACCTTCAGAGCATGTCCAGACTTGTCCCCACCTGAAAGAAAAGATCTGTAGGGAGCAAATATGTGCATACTGCTTTAATTAAAGGGCTCAATTCAAAGCTGTTTGGGAAATGAAAACAGTAAAGGCTGCTTTTTATAATGGGGAAGGTATCTGATCACTGAAGAGGTGATACTTAAATACAGACAGAAAGCAATGGTTACATAAGACCGTGTGAAAATCTGTGTTTAGATAGTAGTCCTATTATTGTCTCCCATTACATAAAATGATTGGTTTTGTTGTCAGGAGTCAGTCATAAGCCATTTATTGAAATGGAGGATTTTCATGTATAGAAAACCCACAGCCTGACCTTTTCCTTAGGGCCAAATAAAGATATATATATCTCCATATGTTTTGTATATTTATCAAACATTGGAAGGAAGGAAGGAAGGAAGGAAGGAAGGAAGGAAGGAAGGAAGGAAGGAAGGAAGGAAGGAAGGAAGGAAGGAAGGAAGGAAGGAAAAATCATGAATCAAAAAATTGGGTTTTGAGCTGGGAGGAAATACTAATATTTGTTCCCTTAGTTCAGTTTGTGTTCAGAATTGAGGTGTTGAGCTCTTTTTTCTTCATCACTTAAGTGCATAAATATTATATCCAGGGAGAACAAAACAGCTGTGATGGTGATCTGGAAAATGACAGCAGGAAAAGTGTTATACACCTTTGTTCCATTTGCCCTTCCATTCTCAACTACAGCCCCACAAAAAGCAACAATGCTACACAGTATTCTCCCACCTCTAGCAGGTAGGCTATATATCTTTTTGGAAAAATATATTCTGGATATGATTTCTATTTCACTGAAATAAAATGTTTTCTCTTAAAGCATTCATTGTGAAATTTTTCTGCCTCAAATACTAAATTTTACAAGTGATCTGGGGAATATTGTCTTTCTGTTGCAATCCTATCATATTTTTCCCAATATAAAAGACAGAAAAGCTTTCTATGTTTTGATTGACACCTGATTGACACCTAAGATCAGCCATCCCCAGTAGAAGTAGGGAACTGTAAGATTCATTTTCTGAGTGGGTAAGCCCTTCCACAGCAAAATGTTTGAATGGCTCTGACATGCTTTTAAACTTTCAGGTATGCCTGTAAATATTGCAACCACTCTTTCTGGCAGGCTGGAGTGTTTGAGCTGCAAATCAATTTGCTATCTAAACCTTCTGCCTATAGATTGCAAAGTTTGAGCCTCACTCTTTTACTCTTTTATCTGAGTAATATGGTAGTACAAACAAAAAAGATATCATTCAAAATTTATACACTAGTTTCAAGCATTGGAGGCTCCCCTCCTTTATCTTCTGCAGAGTTTAATAGAGCAAGAATTCAAGTAGTCCATTAGCTGAGTAAAATGCTGCTACCAGGCCTACAGAATACAGATTAAAATCCATACTTAATTTGCTAGTGAGTTTTAAAGAAAAAGATGTATACTTTAGGTCAAAATACCAGTATCAAAATTAGGTTGTATAAACTGTATGTATCACTGTGTTATTATGAGAATAAAAGCACTGTATTGGGAAAAACTTTTGTACAATAAAAATATGTTAAAAGAGATTCTTAACGCTTCTCCATAGGAATATTAATTTGAATATACAGTAAAACACATTTACTGTAGGATAACCATTCTTTATACCATTTCAATAATATTTTGGCATTGATGATGCTACCTAATTGGGTAATGAAACAGACAAATAAACTCAGAGAGCACCAAACACTCCACAATAATATTTGTGTTTCTTCTTTATGATGAACAGTATATAAAGTGATATATGGCCCAGTCTTGCATTATTATGATTGTGCATTAAAATCTTTGTGATTCCCCCTCCCCCTCTCTCTTTCTCCCTCCTTCCCCTCCCTCCTTCTTCCCTTCCTTTCTAACAGGCTGAATATAAAGAAGAAACATAAAAAAAAATATTTTAGTTTTCATTTTACAGGATACATTATGAAGTATAAATAATCTCCCAATATCCAAGTCTGAGAACTAACACAGGACATTTTACTATCTAAAACAGTGCTTCGCAACCTTGTCAGCTTTCAGATGCATGGACTTAAATTCCCAAGAATTGTCATCAATGGCCATGCTGTTTATAAAATTCTAGGAGTTGAAGTCCACACACCTATAGATTGCCAAGATTTGGAAACACTGGAATAAGATGTCCCATTTTATGATGTAAATAGAGTTTGTGGATAAGCTGGGAGGACAGGTGGGTGGTGTAGCTTGACGACACAATTGGGGGAGGGAGGAATAAGTAGCAGTCAGTGATTTAGCATGTTAACATAAAAGTGTAGTTGGAGAAACAGAATGAGAGAACTGAAGCCACAAGATGTAATTAAAGTTTTAAATGTCTGTAAAAACCTCTTGAATCCTCATCCAATTTGTACCCAAAATCAGTTAAGTTTGACTTAAAATTAAGCCCTAATTTAGTTGAAATGGAAAGGTTCATGGGGACAAAGAGTTATATAATACCCTAGTTTATTTAGTGACAGTTTGAAGTTACAATATCACTGGAGAAAAAAGTTACAACCATTATAGCATCCCCATGGTCACATAATCAAAATTTGGATGCTTGGCAACTGGTTCATAATTATGATGGTTGCAATGTCACAGGATCATGTGATCACCTTTTACAACCTTCTGGCAACCAAAATCAATGGGGAAGTCAGATTTACTTAACAACTGTGTTACTAACTTAACAACTGCAGTGATTCACTTAACAACTGTGGCAAGAAAGTTCATAAAATCAAGCAAAATTCACTTAACTGTCTCACTTAGCAACAGAAATTTTGGGCTCAATTGTGGTTGTAAGTTGAGGACTATATGGACTGCTGCTTGAGAGAGCCTCTTCCGCCTAATGATTGACCCACCTTTGCCAAACATGAGAAATTGCTGTTTTGTGCCTTGCACATCAGCTGCTTTTAAAATGCATAGTATAATTATTATCAGAAAGAAAGGGTAAAGCTAATTTCCAGTGTATGGATGAATGCTCACTAAGAACAGATTAATTAGCTATGTGCCATCAACTTGTTTTCAACTCCAAGGTAAATTTTCTCCATGACAATCTGTCCCATTCATCACCACTGCAACTGACTCTATTCGCCCTGCTAAGGGCCATCCTCTTCTTTTCCCCTCTTTCCCAGCATTACAGCCTTTTCCAAAGAGGCAGGTCTTCGCCTTATGTTTCTGAGGTGGAATAATTAGTGCTTCGAGTGAGAACTCAGGTCGATTTGCTCAATGATCCATTGATCTGTTTTCTGGGTGTCCCTGCTATTTTCAGGACTCTTCTCCAGCACGCAAGTTCAAAGGCCTCAGTAGTCTTTCTATCCTGTGAGGACAGTCAGATATCTTCAAATTATGATAATAATAATAATAATAATAATAATAATAATAATAATAATAATAATAATAATAATAATAATAATAATAATAATAATATATATATAATTTATATACTGCCTAATTCCCAATGACTTGGGACAGCTTACCACCATTTAAACAGTTAAAGATAACAATAGAAGAAAGCAGACACACACACAAAACGCATGCAAAAAAGCAGCACAAGACAGAAGGACATCTATGGCAAAGAAAGGAACAGGGGGGAAAAAGGAGGGGGCATCAGTGATTCTCTCTAAAGGTCTGGGCAAAGAGCCCAGGTCTTTAAGGCCCTTCTAAACACCAGCAGGATGGGAGCTGTTCAAATCTCGGGGGGGATTTCATTCAAGAGAGCTGGATCTAACCTAAGGAAACAGAGGAAAGGGGTTGTATTAATTTTTGTTTTGTTTTGCAGGAATGTTACTGAAAATGTAATGACACTTTAGATTTTTTTATAATACAAGAGTGCCCCCTACTGTTTTTAAAGTGAATTTAAAAGCACAAATACTGCATGGGTGATAACATAAAATTGTTCTTGTCCTTAGTCAAAAGTATTTAACAGTGGAACCAAGATTCAGGAATTGGTGCAAAATGTAACACAGTTTTAGGTAATAAATATCAGAGCATACCAATGCTACAAATCCATCCACATGTCTCTTTCATTGGGGAGAACAGGCACTGATGAAATAAATTCCTGCATGAACAATGTTGGTATGGCTCCTGCAGGATTTTGGGAGTGATTTGCCCCACAACTCATCTCTCAGGCCTTTTTTGAACAATCAGATTAAGCAATCCTACATCTCCAAAAAGTAATTTATGATCAAATATATGATTTGCTCTCCTCTGACCCTGCTTTTGGAAAGTTTTTGGATCTCTTAATCTCATGATATAAGACCAGTTCTTATTTTCGGGGAAATAAGAATCCTTTAAACTAAACAGATTAATATCTTCTCCATTGAACAAATTTATTAGTATTTTCTTCATCCCATAATAGACATTCATTAGACTTCACTGGACTTTCCCCCCCACTTCCCATATTTATCCCAAATATTCCTTAGGTTACCTAATAATATTCCATAGTCTTTGGAAAAATGACTATTATTACATAGATTCTGGAAAAGAAATGTTTAACAACCTATTAGGTCCCTGTGGGAGGTCTGCCTTCCCATTAAGATGATAGCCCCTTCATTCCTGGTGTTTGGAAGGCAGTGAAAACTTTTTTATAAAAACTTTTTTTTTCATACCTAACCAATAACTATATAACTGCCCAAATGACTATTTTTCTGTTTTGTTTTCACTGATAACTTTATGTACAGAATACAGTCCTTTTATGGAATACTTTACATTTTTTATTATATATTGCCAAGAATCTTGTAGTGGAAGCAGGTGATATAAAAATTATTCATAGTAAATTTTAATAAATAAAATATGTTGATGATAGTTGTATAATTATGCCCCAGAACAAGCCAACAACCCAGTTAAAGTGTGGATCCAGGGCGAAAAAGAATGACACAGTGAAGAAATTCTTCTGATTGTGGTTTTTCACAGATAAAATACATGTTCCAGGATAATGTTGTATGATCCAATCTGGGTCAGTCACTGGATCCAGAGTTTTAGTCTTCCTCAGAATAGCCCAAAGCACACATTCTGGTGAAAGAGAAGTTCCCTGAAGATGTCTATGGGAGATTCTTAGTTATGGTTGTCCCAAAGGTGCTTTTTTAAGAGGCAACTGGACTTTGAAGACATTCGCTTCTCATCCAAGAAGCTTCTTCAGTTTAGAGCTATCCAAATGTATTGAACTGAAACACTTTATATCCCGCTAAGGTTGTATTACCAGTAGGAACTTGACCAGGCTTCTAGCTGGATAGTGAACTATGGCTAAAATAAAAGGCAAATATCTTGGTTGTTAATGTGTGAGAGAAAAACAGCTACAGATTAAGACATTCAGTGTGGTTCCTTAAATCTTCAATACAGAAAACCCTATGGAGATCTTTAAAATAGAGATTTTGGAGGTTTGTGCAAAGTTTTTTTTATCTTGATGGTAAAATGAGAAAAGCTAAAAAAAATGAAGAAGTAATTATTAAATACAGCAATAAATATAAATAGAACATGCGTCTATCCTGGGCAGGAACAATCAAAGTATGTAGAGATTAGCTTTACTGCAACAGCCCATGAAAACTTCATTCAACTTTGTCAATTCATCCTAAATGTAAATTTTACCAGTTATGTCCTAGCAGACAGATTCATTGTTCAAAGATTTGTCTATGACATATTGACATCTTCTAACTACTGCGATACAATTTCCATTCTGAGTTATTAAAATATATCTTACAATTTAGCTGCAATAAAATGTATGAGTTGAACATGCCTCTTTTGTGCATAACACGAAATATCACATCTGGCATATAAAAATGTGCATTAGAGAGCATTTGTATTGATGCCAGACACCCCTAACAGAGTACTATTTTTTCCATTTAATCTAGTTTTACAGATATTTTATTGCTTGTGGCTGAACAATTTATTAAAGTTTGAAGAAATGAAGGATAAATTTATGCTACAAGGAATAGTTAACTATTGTATGATGGGGACACTCATTTAATTTACTGACATTATATTATTATTTTTTAATTGAAAAGTTTTAAAATACATTTTTGAATACAAAAAACCCCCTCCTCCCCCCCTCTCCCCAACCCCTCCCTCCCCTCCCCTCCCCCTCCCCGACTTCCCAGAGCTAAATACAGGGTATAAAAATACAAATAGACATAATCTAAAATACGCTAACAACAATAAAACATTAAATTCTATCGCACTTTAACTCTCCATCGTCAAAATAATAATAAAATAACTACAAACTAATTATACATCATGTAGATCCACTACTTATTCAAATGCTAAATGAAACTTTTTAGTCCCATATTTGTTCTGGATATAATCAATCCATCTCCTCCATTCCACAATATATCTCTGTTGCGATTGGTCTTTCAAATACGCTGAAATCTTCGCCATTTCTGCCAAGTTAGAAACTTTTAAAGTCCACTCTTCTATAGTCGGCAGTTCTTCCTTCTTCCAATATTGCGCTACTAAAAGTCTCGCTGCCGTAATTAAATTCAACATCAACTTAATATCTATAGCAGCAGTATCTGTAATAATACCCAATAAAAACAATTGTGGCGAAAACTTTATCCTTTTCTTAAATATCTTTTGCATATTCCACCAAATTTTAATCCAAAAAGCTTTAACCTTTTTACAAGTCCACCATATATGAAAATACGTTGCATCCTCACAACCACACCTCCAACATTTAGGCTGGCAGTTCGGATACATACTTGCTAATTTTTTAGGGTCTAAGTGCCACCTATAAAGCATTTTATAAAAATTTTCTCTTAAATTTTGGGCCTGTGTGAATTTAACATTTCTAACCCAAATCTTCTCCTAAGTATCCATTGTTATAACTTCTTGAAAATTCTGAGCCCACTTTATCATACAGTCTTTAACAAGTTCCGTCTCTGAATCAATTTCTATCAATGCATTATATATCTTTTTTATATGTGCTTGACCTTGATCTCTAATTTGCTTTACCAAGTTTTCATCAGTCATCGAAAAACCAGTTTTCTGATCCTCTTTCCATCTAGCCTGTAATTGCCCATACTGAAACCAAGTTTGTACAATCTTTTCTTCTTTTAAAATATTATATGGCTTTAATTGCCATACATTCCTTTCTAAACTTAAGATTTCCTTATATGTAGTCTCATCATGTTTGAATCTCACAGTTATATTTTCTATTGCGTGTTTAGGTATTGCCCAAATGGGTATCTTGTAGTTTAACTTACATCTATACTTTTTCCAGACTCGCAACAGAGCATACCTTAAAATATGTATCTTAAACACATTATCCACCTTCTTATCATACAATAAATATGCATGCCAACCAAATAACAAATCATGACCCTCAAGATTTAATAATCTCCCTTGTGTTAAATTAAACCAGTCACTTATCGCTGACAAAGCAGCAGCCTCATAATATAATTTAAAATTCAGCATTTTGAGACCACCTCTTTCACGCATTAATTAATTGTTTATATTAATTGTTTATAAATTCAGACTATTGATTGCAGATAATAATTCCAAATTGCTTGCTATGCAGAAAAAATGTAAGTCTTGTACCTGTAATAATCTACATTTAAGGATAGTAAGTTTTAGGATCATTACTTGGGCTTATAACTGAACCTTGTTAAAATCTTTTCCTATACATCTTAGTTCAGTGCAACATTCATACACTATGCATAGGTATAGTATAGGTGGTACCTTGCTCAATAGTAATAACTGTGAAAGGGATATCGGAGTCTTAGTAGACAATCACTTCAATATGAGCCAGTAGTGTGCTGCAGCTGCCAAAAAAGCCAACACAGTGCTAGGCTGCATTAACAGAGGGATAGAATCAAGATCAAGTGAAGTACTAATACCACTTTACAATGCTTTGTGTTGAAGCAGTTCTGACGAGAGATCGATGGGTCGTTAAGGTGCTTCCAAGTAAAAGAGGCAGGATGCAGAGATGCAGTCATTATGAAGCTTTATTCATCGATAGGTTATATAAAAAGAGCTATATGGCATGGAAGCATCCATGCTTGTATGATAGAGAATGAATGCAGGAGAGGAAGTAGAAATGAGAA
Organism: Vipera berus; assembly: GCF_964194415.1. Lineage (NCBI taxonomy): Eukaryota > Metazoa > Chordata > Lepidosauria > Squamata > Viperidae > Vipera > Vipera berus. Next base: position 33,904,970 of record NC_138203.1, on the reverse strand, counting down.
GCAGAACAAAGAAGCAGCCCCTGAGCAGAGGTATTTATGGGGGGTCTCGGCCCCTCCCTAGCCATAAAACTCTCTCGCCAATGGGGCTGCTGCAGGGGAGCAAAGAAACCTCTTTGCTCCATCTGATGACCTATTTGGGGAACTGCCATGGCTGGCACAAAACATGTAACAATTCCCCTTCTTGCCAGCCAATGACAGGGACCAGTGAATGTGTGTGAGGGGGCGAGCAGGTGTCATAGACATGTATAAAAACGTTCAGAAGACCAAACACAAACGCTTACACAGAAGGTTGTGCCGGTCAATGGGGACAGGTTTGGTGAACAGATCAGCTATCTGGTCAGCTGTATTACAATGCTCTACACGTATAAAACCCTCTTTGGCAAGCTGCCTGACATTTTTATAGCGTATATCTATGTGGCGAGATCTAGAGCCTACTGCATAAGCCTCCGAGATTGCAATTGCGGCTGTGTTGTCCTCTAGAATTTGGATGGGCAGAGGAGGAGATGCCCAGATGCTTGTTATCAGATCATTGAACCAAATCAAATCATTGGCCGTGTCTGACAGGCTGGCATATTCAGCCTCGGCCGTGGAGCAAGAAACAAATTTTTGCTGCCTAACATGCCAATGTATTGGGCAGCCATTTAGCAATATGAGGAAACCAGAGGTGCTCCGTCTACTTTTGGTGTCGCCAGCCCAGTCTGCGTCTGAGTAAGCAGAGAGCTGGGCCGTCTCCCCCTTCTCTGGTTCCAGCACAAGGAGAGCATCGGTCGTGCCCCTGAGATACCTAAGTACCCTCTTAACAGCATTCCAGTGGAATTCCTTTGGGAGTTCCACATGCCTGGACAATAGATTTACAGCTAAAGCTATGTCAGGCCTGCTCCAATTGCTGATATATAGCAAAGAGCCAATCACAGATCTATAAAGCGTATTATCTGTGAACTCAGGACCGTCCTTATGAGTGTGGTTGTAAAAGTCGCTTTGCATTGGGCTATGCATAGGATTAGATTCTGCCATTTTGCATTTGGCCAATAACTCCTCTATCTTTTCTTTTTGAGATAGAGCGAACCCCCCCTTAGTGGCCAAAATATGCACACCCAAGTACTTATCAACCCGCCCCAAAGATTTGAAAGTGAACTTTTCTTCCAGGGCCTTGGCAAATTCATCACACCCTTCCTTGTCAGGTCCTACATATAGTAGGTCGTCCACATAAACTAACACCCTTTCTGTGGTACCCTTTGAGTTGCGTGTGAAAACACATTCATCTGCTCGGGATGCAGTGAAACCAACTCGTTCTAAACTTTTTCTAAGGCAGTCATACCATAGTTTCCCTGACTGCTTGAGACCATATAACCCTTTGTGGAGTAACCATGTATTTTCCCCTTCTTGCTGGTAGCCAGGAGGGGCCTTCACGTAGATCTGCCGGTCCAAGTTGGCGTGGAGGTAAGCCGTCTGGATGTCGAATTGGAAGACTTCCTCCCCCAGAGCGGCTGCAGTCACGAGGGCGGTCTTGACGCTCTCTGCCCGGACAGTTGGAGAGTATGTCTCCCCATAGTCTTCCATGTAGCGTTGGGCGAATCCCTGAGCTACCAAACGGGCCTTATACAGGTAGAGGCCATTGGCAAGTGGTTTTGCCTTGTAAACCCACCTTGTGCCAATGACTTTCCTCTCCTTTGGAGGTTGCTGGGGGGTGAAGACCTTGAGTTGTTTTAAGCTCTGCATTTCCTTCTCCATCGCGAGCTGCCATTTCTCCTGTTCTTCGATGGGCAGCTCCTGGATGTCAGAGAAGATTTTGGGGTGACCACAACGCTGTTAACAGACGCGATGTGCCCAATGTCAATTCTCTTTGGCGGGATGCCTTTGTTGGACCACTTTGACCTCCTTACTTTCTGCCACTCACCGCCTTTTTCTTCCGCGGGTTTCTGAGGCGTTGCTGGGGAACTGGACGGCTCATCCTCCCCATCTGAACCAGGTGGGATGACATCTTCGTCTTGTTCCACACTTTCGTCGGTGGCAGGGTATGTGGACGTCTCAGGTGATGTCGTAGTCAGTGTGCCCTTGCTGGGACGGTTGATATATGGGCTCAGATCATTGGAGTGTATCTGGGCCCAATTGGAGTCCTCTTCGAAGGAGGCAGATTGAGAAGTCACAATCCTGCCCCCTTCTCCCAGGAAACGGTAGGCCTTGGAACCAGGAGCGTAGCCCAAGAACCTCAGTCTCTGGGAGACAGATCTCCCCTTCTTCCGCAGCTGCTTGGGGATGTGAACCCATGCGTAGGACCCAAACACACGTAAATGTCCCAGATTTGATTTCCTACCATGAACTAGGAAATATGGGGTCTGGTTCACAACACTGCTCCAGGTGCGGTTTAAGGTGTAATTGGCGTATTTTACCGCTTCTGCCCAGTATGATTCTGCGACCCCTGCGTCTGCAATCAGACTACGCATCATAGTCTGTAGGACTCCATTTCTGTAGGACTCCATTTCTTTTCTCTGCCAGGCCATTTTGAGCGGGAGTGAAAGGCGCGGTAAGAAAATGGCGGATGCCCTTACGCTTTACCCAGTCCTGGAATTTTCGGGACATGAACTCAGCCCCGCGGTCGCTCTGCAGTTGTGCGATCTTGGTTTTATACTGGGTCTCTACAAAGTTGTAGAGTGATTTTATGGCGTCAAAGGCTTCAGATTTTTCTGTGAGTATATACACGTGGCCGTACCGTGAAAAATCATCAACGGCAGTGAGAAAATACTGACTTTTCCCTAGGGATGGTGTGAAAGGCCCGACCAAATCAACATGTACTAGTTGGTACGGGTATTGGGTCTTACGCAGTGACGTTTTTGGAATGGGCGCAGCCTTCCTCTTTGACCTCTTACAGATTGCACAGTCCAGGAATACCTCACAATCTTTGATCTGGACTCCCTCAGCAAACTCTCCCATCTTTTTAACTACAGGGAAGCTTGCATGACCTAATCTTCGGTGTAAGAGGTGGGCACACTTATCGTGGAGTGGCTTCCCCACTGACACCCTCTTGGCATTGGTTGCCTTGAGCGGTGCTTCAGGTGACAGCTGAGGTTCAGATTTCTTATCCGCACTGCCTTGCTGTGGGGGCTTGGATGCAACCGCTTCGGCCTTGCGCTGGTTAAGCAGCCTTGGGGCTGGTTGTGGGGAAAAATATGGCAAATCATTTATGATGGCAATATTTCCGATGACCCTCTGGTCCCGGGTGACATGACCTCCCCCTTTGCGAAATAGAACTTCCACCCTGTCATCGTCACATAATTTGATAATGCTTAATAGGTTGTTGGCAATGGAGGGAGCATGTAAAACCCCTTCAACTTTTCCAAGCACGGGTACAGAAACCGTGCCCTCCCCAATAACTAAAGCTTTATCACCATTTGCCACTTTGACAGATGAGTTAATTTTCTTTAACCTTTTAAACCCTTGACTCATATTGGTAATGTGAGAAGAAGCTCCAGAGTCCAGTAACCATAAGTCAGTGGGGCTATCAGCCTTTGTGGTGGGAGCACAAGTAGACACAAAATTGTTAGTACTTTTGGCCCCGCCACGGCCCCTTCCTTGTCCCTTGCCCCTACCTTGATTGGGACCACGCTTGGGGCCTTGTTGAAAATGGGGGCAGTCCTTCTTGAGGTGCCCCTCAGAGCCACAGGTGAAACACTTGAGTAGAGCATTAACCTGCTCTGAGTTGCGGTGTCGTCTGCTGGCTGGCTGGCTGGTGACTCTAGTGTATTCTCCAGCATCTCTTCATCTTCTATCTTCGTCAATGAGTCTGCCCTCGAGATAGGACAGAGGCATGGCTTCATCCCTGCCCCCTTCCAGGGAAATAATAAAATTGTTCCAACTTTTGTCCAGGGAATCCACGATGACTGCGACCAAGTTTTCTTCAGGTACACGGTAATTTTTGGACATCAGTTGTGCCCTGAGGGATTTTAATTTTCTGAGATGTTCTGCCATGCTGGCCCCAAACCTGAGTCTTGTGTTGTAAAACTCAGTTGTGAGTCTGGTGAGGGAACCAATGCTCTTGCTGTTGAATAAATTGTATAATAACCGCCAAACTGCGCAAGCTGTGAGTCCATCTGGAATGCTTGGGAACAAGTTATCATCCATTGAACCCATCAGAGTAGAAAAAGACTGTCTGTGGAGCCACTCTTCTCGTGATCCCCATGGGAAAGGTGGGGGGTTCAGAACCATTTCAAGAGTCCCATCCTTTAATAGACATACCTGCACATTTCTATTCCAACTGTGGTAGTTCTCCCCCCCAATTTTCAGTTTTTCAAAGTTGTTTGGTAACGGGGACGCAGGGAGAAACGGCCGGCATTTGGATCTGAAAAGACTCTGGAAATCTTTCCTGGAGCCCCCCCGGCCCTGGATTTTCATGAGAAGCCCATCGCTGGTCCTGAAAACCTTGGGGATGGCTAAAGCCGATGCTGGAGGAGGGGGCCAACCCCCCCCGAAGGCCAAGTAAGGAGAGCGCTTGGGCGGGGGCGAAAGGAAAATTGGAGGCCCTGGAGAGAGGGTCGGGGGCCTTGGAGGGTAATGAGGGAGGCTGGCTACTCTCGATGTTTGAGCTGCAGTCTCTTTGGCTTCAAGGGCCGCAGTTAGGACCTGGATGGCAGTCTTAATGGCAGCTGTATTTGTACCAGCCTCGGCTGAACAGTCCTTATCGCCATCATAGGTCTTGAGGGATTCTGGTGGAGAGAGCCCAGGGGTTTGCATGTTGCTACGGCTGGATGCCAGGGATTGCTGGGGCCCCAAGCTTAATTGAGGCCTTTCTTTGTTAGAAAATGTGGGCGCACAGGGGGCTGCCATCTTGCTTCCTGTGCCGGGCCATGCAGTCTCCCTGGGCGCAGCCATCTTGTTTCCTGTTGCCCCAGGAAGCTGGAGGTCACAGTTAGGCAGGGGATTTCACGCCGAAAGCCCTGGGGTCCCAGGGTTACTCAGGGTGGCGGGCGCCATATTAAGGGGCCTCGTGGTCGCTGAGGGGGGGCTTACCCGGCATCCAGAGTCCTTCTGCACTGATGTCCCCTGTGGAGAGGCTTGTGGGGTCTCCTGTACTGCAAGGAATTTTAGGAGCAGCTCCTTGCATTCCTGTGTAGTCATTTGGTCCACGCGGTGCCTGTGTTGGGCCCGGAGCGCTTCTGCTGCATCTGGACAGTCTTGGGCGGACTGTAAAACTTCCAAGCTTCCCTCTGTGGCGTGCAGAAGGAAGCCATCTGTACTCTCACCTGGAGCAGAGCTTGCTTCAGGGGCTAGGGCTGTTGATTTTGATTGAAGACTCCTGGTCACAATCTGGGATCTCCGGCCATCCATTTCAGTTTCAAATCTAGGCATCTCACTGCTGTCTGCAAGCTTGGAAGCTTTATCTTAAACCATCCTCTCTGCTACCAAGTTGTTGAAGCAGTTCTGACGAGAGATCGATGGGTCGTTAAGGTGCTTCCAAGTAAAAGAGGCAGGATGCAGAGATGCAGTCATTATGAAGCTTTATTCATCGATAGGTTATATAAAAAGAGCTATATGGCATGGAAGCATCCATGCTTGTATGATAGAGAATGCATGCAGGAGAGGAAGTAGAAATGAGAAACAGAACAAAGAAGCAGCCCCTGAGCAGAGGTATTTATGGGGGGTCTCGGCCCCTCCCTAGCCATAAAACTCTCTCGCCAATGGGGCTGCTGCAGGGGAGCAAAGAAACCTCTTTGCTCCATCTGATGACCTATTTGGGGAACTGCCATGGCTGGCACAAAACATGTAACACTTTGGTAAGGCCACACCTGGAATACTGCATCCAGTTTTGGTCACCACGATGTAAAAAAGATGTCGAGACTCTAGAAAGGGTACAGAGAAGAGCAACAAAGATGATTAGGGGACTGGAGGTTAAAACATATAGGGAACGGTTGCTGGAATGGGGTATGTGTAGTTTAATGAAGAGAAGGGTGAGGGGTGACATGATAGCAGTGTTCCAATATCTCAGGGGCTACCACAAAGAAGAGGGAGTCAAGCTATTCTCCAAAGCACCTGAAAGCAGGACAAGAAGCAACGGATGGAAACTAGTCAAGGAGAGAAGCAACCTAGAACTAAGGAGAAACTTCCTGACAGTTAGAACAATTAACCAGTGGAACAACCTGCCTCCAGAGGTGGTGAATGCTCCAACACTGGAGGTTTTTAAGAAGAGACTGGACAGCCATTTGCCTGAAATGGTATAAGGTTTCCTGCCTGAGCAGGGGGTTGGCCTAGATGACCTCCAAGGTCCCTTCCAACTTATTATTATTATTATTATTATTATTATTATTATTATTATTATTATTATTATTATTATTATTATTATTATTATTATTATTATTATTATTATTATTATATATTTCTAATCCTTTCTACCTGGAGATGACTTTTAATTATTACTTGTTCATCTTTCAAAATGAACTATATTGCTATCAACAAATTGTATGTGTATGTCTCTGTGTGTGTCTGCCTATGTGTGCCTGCCAAGATTTAGATTTAAAATCCAGATTTATTGCAACTCAATATTCAGAATTTAAACCAAGTAGCTAAATATCTTTCTTTTATTTTTATAGAAAAATTGCATGATTATATCTAAACTATATTAATATAATTATATTTAAATTAATTATACTAAATTAAATATTTGAATACAGCTGTTTATTTAAAAATATTACAAAAATTCAAATAAAACTTAGCAATAAAACAATAATTTACAATTATCACATACTTTACCATATAAAAGATGCAGAAAATATAAAATATGAAAAAAATAACAAAACCATATCCCAAAACAGCGCAAACAAGTTAAAGTACAGCAGCTTTATTGTTAAAAGGCCTACCGGTAAGAAAACAAAATATACTTTTCCACTAATCAAAAGCTAAGAAAAGCATGATGCCAGACATATCTCACTGGGAAGGGCATTCCAAACTCAGAAACACAACTATTGAATATCCCTGCTCCTGAGTAACCATCATCTGTGCCTTAACATGAGATGGCATCTTGAGTAAATCTTCTGAAGATGACCTTAAGTTATACCTAGGAACATATGAGAAGAGGCTTTCCTTCAGAAGCTGTGGTCCAAACCACTAAGGGTTCTATTATAAATTCAAACCAACACTTTGAATTGTGACTAGAAACAATCTGGGAACCAGTGAAGATCACAAGGAATGGGTGTGATATGCTCATATTGCTCCATGCAAAGGCAGAATTATTTACAGCACATTGCAGTAATCTAAACCAGAAATTATTTATTTATTTATTTATTTATTTATTTATTTTATTAAATTTTTATACCGCCCTTCTCCCGAAGGACTCAGGGCGGTGAACAGGGCATATAATAAAAATACAAAAATACAAAAGTTAAAATAGAATTAAATTAATGCCCAAGATAAAACAATAAAATATACAAATATTTAAAACCCTAAATTAACTCCCCATCAGGCCAGGCCAGCTTGTTCGAATAGGTGGGTCTTTAACCCGCGCCGGAAGGAGCGGAGATCCGGTGCCATCCGGAGCTCAACCGGCAGTTGATTCCACAGAGCCGGGGCGCCCACAGAGAAGGCCCTCCCCCTGGGGGCCACCAGCCGGCATTCTCTGACCGGAGGCACCCTGAGGAGGCCCTCTCTGTGGGAACGCACAGGGCAGAGGGGAGTTGACGCCGGCAGCAGGTGGTCCCCGAGGTATTCCGGACCCATGCCATGTAAGGACTTAAAAACCATCACTAAGACCTTGAACCTCACCCGGAAGACAACTGGTAACCAATGCAGCTCGCGGAGCAAAGGTGTAACATGGGAGTACCGGGAAACTCCCAAGACAACTCTCGCGGCCGCATTCTGTACCAGTTGGAGCCTCCGAGTGGTCTTCAAGGGAAGCCCCATGTAGAGAGCATTGCAGTAGTCAAGACGAGAGGTCACGAGCGCATGAGTGACCGTACACAAGGCCTCCCGGTCTAGATAGGGCCGCAACTGACGCACCAGGCGAACCTGAGCGAAAGCCCCCCTAGTCACGGCTACTATATGATCTTCTAAGGTAAGCCGCGAATCCAGGAGGACTCCCAGGTTGCGCGCCCTATCCAATTACCAATGCATAGTTTCTCACTGTGAGAACAGGACCATAACTGGCACCAGCAGCCTTAACCAGTGAAAGCTGTTTCATGCTCCAAATGCTTCTATTGCCTATAATGTCAAAAACAGATCCCAAAGCTATGACTTTAATCCTTTGGGAGAACTTCAACTACATCCAGAACAGCCCGAATCTTATATGTCTGGGCAGATAAACCATCTACTAACATCAAATTTGGATCAGACTTCATTTTGTTGGCCTTTAACAAGCCCAATCCTGCAGCCAGAATCGGAATGTTATCAAGGCAACAACCCAGTTCAAACAATAAATTACCATGTTATCTTTTCAAAATGCTGTGACGGAACACTAATATTTCAAATAGAAATCACTTTAATAGGATAAATTGAGGAATCCGTTTAGTTAAACAATACAGTTTAACTAAAATTACATTGAAACCTTTGAAATTTGCAGTGGTTTTGGAATGCAAGCCTGTCAGCATAAAAATTCCCTTTAGATGGCACTTTTTGATAATCGAAGCATTGATCCTGGATGCTTTACTCAGAGAACTGAAGACAGAAGGAGAAATAGTTTGATATTCCTAGATCAGACATGTCAAACACAAGGCCCGGGGGCCAGATCCGTCTCGCAAAGTGGTTTCATCCGGCCCGCGAAGCCATCCTGGAAACAGTGAGGGAATGGCCCCCAGTGCCTTGGCCCTGGCCCAGAGACCCTCCTCCTGCCAGAGACCCTCAGATCTGTCCCACTCCTGCCCAGGCCCCCATAGGCACCCTTGATGCGAACGATGTAGAGCTGGCCATGCCCACCCAGTAGGCCATACGCACTTTAGCCATGCCCACCCAGTAGGCCACGCCCACCCAGTAGGCCACGCCCACCCGGCCCCCTGAGGGCAACCGCAATGCTTATGTGGCCCTCAATGAAATTGAGTTTGACACCCCTGTCCTAGATGATGAAAGCATGAATGATGACGACAATGTTATCCATTCAGTCAAGTCCGATACTTGGCGATTCTATGGACCAGTCTCTCTGTGTCTTCCAATCTTGCACTGCTTCTTTTTCTATGCTCTGGCTGGTGTCAGCTTTGATGGTGCCCAGCCATTGTGTTCTTTGGCAGCCTGGTTTCCTTTTACCACTACATCTTCCAAACATAATTGCTTTCTCCAATGAATTCCCCCGCATAACATGGCCCAAGTAAGTGATACACAGTTTCATCATTTTGCTTTCCAGGGACATTGTGCACAAATAATTACCGGTAAGCAATTTTAAAGGCCTTACTTCTTAAAAGGCATCACCTGTAATCCCACATCCAACTTCTGCTTAGAAATGGGTCAATATAAAATAATTTTGTGCTCAGACTTTTATTGAACTAAACATCCATAAATCACAATCATGTGTATGACTGCTAAAAAGGACTCAATAGAAATTAAATTCATTACGTGCTTAAATCCCAATCTTTTCACTATAGTTAGAATTAATTTAAAAGAGCCTTGGTGGAGCACTGGGCTGATGCCTCCTTAAGTAACACCAGCTGCCTGCAATTAGTGCAGGTTCGAGTCCCACCAGGCTCAAGGTTGACTCAGGCTTCCATCCTTCCGAGGTAGGTAAAATGAGGACCCAGATTGTTGGGGGCAATAAGCTGACTTTGTAATAATGCCACTTGGGGGGGGCGAAAGCCCTAATAAGCAGGCATATACATAGAATGAAGGCTACTGCTAAGCTTGTAAGCCGCCCTGAGTCTTCGGAGAAGGGCGGGTTATAAATGTAATAAAAATATAAATAAATAAATAAATAAATAATTGTAGTCACATTTTTCCCACTCTGGATAGACAAGTTGGCCGTTCAAAAAAGCCCAGAACACAATCTTGTCAGGGCTCTACTTTGTGCATATGGAATCTGAACTTGCAGACATGGTCTGCATTTTCTCTCCTCCTTTGCCTACATAAGTTAATGTGGCACAGCACATTAGGAAAAATAGGTGTTTTGGTTCAGCAGTAATATCCAACAGTTTAACAGCCACATCTTACAAACTGTATCAAACTGGCTAGCCAGGTGTGCATTCTTCAATCTCATTGCCACACCTGGAACCACTGAAAAGACCTTAGCATATTGGTGATACTGAGATTTTATCCTACACCTCTGTAGGATCTCACACAGCAGTTCCAGGTAAATTTTGGGGAACATGTATCATGGGGTTAAGCAGGAAATCACCAACATCACTTTGGAGATGATCACTTACTGTAAATTTGTTCCACCCACACCCATCTGGACAACCTTGTCAGAAGGATAGTATTACATGCACACGGATTTGGCTAATACTGCAGTCTGTCAGACCTCCTGAATCTTGCACATATGTTTATTTCTGTCAAGGTTTTCCAGATAGGTGCAGCTAGACTGTATGACGCACAACCTTGATCAATAGGAAATAATTACAAATACATACAAATCACTGGGCAACTAAGGTTCTGATGGAATAAAGCTACTCCTAGTTACAGCACTTGGTACTATTTCCATTGCTGAGTGATGCGGACATGAAACATGATGGCACATGACCTCATCACCTTGTGATAGCAATCGCAGCAGTCTCTTTTGCCATCGTCATTAAGTAGGAACCTCCTCAGGACTTCCTACCGTATTCCAACAAGCAAAGTCAATTGGCAAGAAGTTGCATGTACTGGGGAGTAGTAAGCAGACTGGCAGGTGGATATAGGTGACTGGTATGGTATGAACACAAGCACGAGTACAAGTGCATGTCTGGCCAGTTGCAGGATAGATGCTCCAGATGGAGGAAGGGCACACGGCTGCTGCAGAACTGCACAAATGTGGCTGAATATGATGATGGTTGCTGCAACCCTTTGGGATCATAGCCAGGTGGTGCCATGAATGCTACGTGTTATGTTGTAGCCGCAGCATGGACACAATGAAGAGACTTGGTACAATGTCTGTTCCTTTATTGATTACATAATGGAAGCCCCGGTCCTTCCCACAACAACCCCCTATATACTACTGATGCCCCACCAGCTGACCAACCTGGTTACTCTATTTTCCCCCCAGTCAGGTAACACCCAACCCGGTGTCATATATTTCCCGCCAGACAGGATTACCTATCACATCACCTGGGTGATGTCAATGATGTTAGGTTGGCTGTGCCAGTCAAGCATCCTACATACACAACACTACGGAAGGCAGGAAGGCACATGTGAAAGTGGCTAGAGTGGGAACAGCTTACAGGAGTAACTTGCAACCTACCCTGGAAGCTTCCCTGTTGGCTTTGCTTATAGGATTATTTGAGATTTCCTGAAGCAATCTTTTTTTTGTTTTAAAAAAATGTTTGCAGCCAAAATGTAATAGTGCTTCTTGCCTGTGCTTCTCCAAATGTGATGGCTTTGGAAATTGCACCAGATTACAACCTGGCATCATGTTAAACTTATTTCAGGCATGACTTGCCACAGACTCTCATGTCTTAGTCCAGGGATGGGCAACCCTGGCTCTTTTATGACTCATGGACTTCAACTCCCAGAATTCCTGAGGTTGCCTACCCCTGTCTTAGTCACATCTTATCTGAATTACAGTAACATGTTGTGCATGGAGCTGCCCTTGAGGAGCGTTCCAAAGCTTCAGCTAGTCTCTGATGACTCTCTGATGAGGAAACCTAAAAACTTACCCTTTTCTCCAGTCTCCCTGTTAGAAACAGAGCAATGTTCTGCTAACTTCAGCAAGTAAAAGAAGAAAGCGGCTGAAGGGATGGAAAAGAAAATGTACCTACTCAATATACAGAGATCAGTTTTTAATCTTGCTTCAGGGTCAGCATTGGTAACTAGAAACACTAGTTACCAAGAGAAGAGAATTTTTGTAGCTCAGGTTTGAACTTGGTACTTTATGAGCTTGGTTGTTTTCTTGTAGACCAGGCATGTCAAACACAAGGCCCGGGGGCCGGATCCGGCCCGCGAAGTGGTTCCATGTGGCCCGCGAAGCCATCCTGGAAACAGTGAGGGAATGGCCTCCACTGCCTTGGCCCTGGCCCAGAGACCCTCCTTCTGCCAGAGACCCTCAGATCTGTCCCACTCCTGCCCAGGCCCCCATAGGCAACCTTGATGCGAACGATGTAGAGATGACCACGCCCACCCAGTAGGCCACGCCCACCCTGGCCACACCCACCCGGCCCCCTGAGGGCAACTTCAATGCTGATGTGGCCCTCAATGAAATTGAGTTTGACACCCCTGTTGTAGACATTTCATTACCCAGTGTTACACAACAGTAGCTTAATCAAGGAACCACCAAGAACATTCCCATCTACACTGACAGGGCTAACCATTTGTATATAGACAGAGAGCAAACCCTACTCCCTTCTACCATTGATGATGTTACCTACTTGGGAAATGAAATGTCTGCAAAGAAACAACCAAGCTCAGAGAGTACCAAAACTCGCACAAGCACTAGTTATATTAACCACCAGATGGGAATACATAGTAACTTCCATGCTTACCAGGAATTCTCATACATACATTGTTAGAGTTTTCCTACAGAGAATCCTCTGTTGGGAATTGAACTCAAGGACTGTATTATTTTTGATGACTATAGAATGTACATTATTTTTAAGTCCTGGTACTCAGCAGTCTTGCAGGAAGAAATATTTAGAACTTACCAGAGTGGTATATAGGGAAGTTAAACTGTATATACCATTCTGATGGAAATGCTTGGACTCTTTCACCTGAAGCAACGCTGTATTTCATTGCATCCTATCGATATTTTTTCATAACATTAACATTCCATATTCCTTAGATGGGCAGCCATTTAAATTATTTAAATATAAATAAATACATCCATGTTGTTTGTATCTTGCCTTTTTAAAAACATCTTTTTTGTGCATTCTGTCCAGAAGGAATTGGCATTTTATTTTCTGAACCAACCTTTAGTGTCTTTAGAGATCATTCCATATCTCTGTACAAAAATGCAATCAACCTGTAGTACTCAGGAGGTGCCAGCATCTCAACTGCCTGCATTCTAACTCTGTACCCCATTCTATATCCCAAGAAGGACTTGATAAGTTTTCTTTCCATGGAATGGAAAGGTTTATAAATTAAGAATGCCAACAATATATATCAGTGTTGTGGTAGATGATATATTTGGGCATGGGTGCAATAATAGAACTGGGCAGAATTGGATAATATCTAAAAAAATGTAATATATTCTACTATAATCTGCTGTGATATACTTATTAAAAGAATAGGTCTGCTATGGTTATGAAACATACATTGTAAAGAAGATAGAGGTGATTATTTAATCACAATATGAAAATAAAATAAAAATCAGAAACCTGTTAGCTATGGTATTCAGGATGTACAGTGGTGATGGGTACCCCTTGGATGACATAAAGGACCAGGTTGGGGACAGATTGTCCTGTCAACTGAATGGCACTACAAGAATAAAAGCAAACAACTCAAGTATTGCTTGTTATTTGTAGAGCACAACCTATTGTATGTACATTTTATGTTATTTAGTACAGTACTATAAAATCAACATAAAAAGAAACAATATGATTAATATGATGGAATGGGTAGACATTTATAAAATGGATTTCTTGCTTCATGCCATTTCAAAAGCTGTCTTGCCTTTGTTTTAATAAGCAGAATTAAAATGGACATTAATCAAGATACCATATGCTGGTAAGGAAAAAAAATCTTGATTAACATTGCAATTGCATACAGAAATTCTGCTTTCTTAGCATGCTTCCTGCACAGACTACTAGAAATACCAATGCACAGACCCACCAATAAGCCAACAGCTGTTTTGTTTATTTGTGGTAAAAAGTAGCACTGAATTTAAAGATGGAGTAAGTATGGGTCAGGGATGCGGTGGCTCAGTGGGTTAGGATGCTGAGCTTGTCAATCAGAAGGTCGGCAGTTTGGCGGGTCGAATCCCAAGTGCCGCATAGCAAAGTGAGCGCCTGTTACTTGTCCCAGCTTCTGCCAACCTAGCAGTTCAAAAGCACGTAAAAATGCAAGTAGAAAAATAGGGACCACTATGGTAGGAAGGTAACAGCCTTCCGTGCACCTTTGGCGTCTAGTCATGCCGGCCACATGACCACAGAGACATCCTTGGACAAGCGCTGGCTCTTCGGCTTTGAAACGGAGATGTGTGGGGGAACCTTTACCTTTACCTTAAGTATGGGTCTCTCATACAATTCTGCAGACATACTTCCATTGCAAAGAGTGTGCATGTTCTAGAGTCTAGCTAGCCAGAGTCCCCAAAATGGTCACTATCAACCCCAAGTCTCAATAGGACTACCCGCTATTGTTGTTTGTAGTACTATTGGTTAAAGAGGTATTTCTTAAATTATTTTTATATAATAACGTTTGTGCCTGGATGAACGGTATGGAGCTTCATGAAATAGTCGACGAGCTGAACAGTTGGGTGACTGTAACCATCAACAATAGCAGTGAGAAATATAGATTGATTTCCAAAAATAGGATGGTGAATAGTGAAGAGTCTACGCCAGACATGTCAAACACAAGGCCCGGGGGCCAGATCCGGCCCGTGAAATGGTTTCATGAGGCCCACGAAGTCATCCTGGAAACAGTGAGGGAACGGCCCCCACTGCCTCGGCTCTGGCCCAGAGACCCTCCTTCTGCCAGAGACCCTCAGATCTGTCCCACTCCTGCCCAGGCCCGCATAGGCACCCTTGATGCGAACGATGTAGAGCTGACCACGCCCACCCAGTAGGCCATATGCACTTTAGCCACGCCCACCCTGGCCATTCCCACCCGGGCCCCCTGAGGGCAACCGCAATGCTGATGCGGCCCTCAATGAAATTGAGTTTGACACCCCTGGTCTACGCTGTTTGTTTCAGCTATTTTCCTTGTGTTGCATTTGACCGTCTCCAAACGTCGCAGAAAACCAAGAGAAACGAAGCCGTAGGAGCCGCAACGCAGAGCAAAAGGCCAACGAGAGGGCGAAGGGTCCATTGCGCTGCTTTGTCGCCGCTCTTCTCGGCCTGAGCGGCCAAGCAGACGGACTCTCCGTTGTTGCTGTCGCCCGATTGAGTCGGGCTCTTCGTCCAGCGTGCAGCAGCTCGGAGTTTTCCCTGGAGGGGCGTTTCGTTGGCGGGCGGCGGCAGCAGCTTTGCCCCCATCGCGGGAGGAAGGAAGAAGGCGGGGCTGAGATTTGCCGGGTGGACCAGCCTCTGAGAAGTCGGGGACCGCGACGCGGAGGGTGCGGTTGTCGGTCTCAGCAGCCGAGTTGACGGGCGGGTGATGGGGAGCCTGGAACTGATCGGACTGTTCCTGGCCGTTTCCGGGGTCCTGGCGGCCTCATCTCGCTATCCAAGGTGGGCGGCGGCGGCCGACAAAACGGGGCATCAGGAGCAGCTGTTCTTGAGTCCCGGGACGACGCCGACTTCGTCGCCTTTCGGCTCGCTTTGGCCGCTGCCTCAGTCGCTCCGCGTCTCCCCAAAGAGGTTCCGGCTGGTGCCAGATCAGTTCCAGATTGTCTACGTCCCGGGATCCTCCGCGGAGCCGAATTGCTCGTTGTTGCAGGACGCTTTCGGCAGGTGAGTGGTTTCCTTTGTCTTTTGGACGTGTTCGAGCGGAATAATAGGAGCGGGAAAGCATGTTTGTGGTAAAAAGTTCTATGTTCTTGGCATAGAACAGGGGTCGGCAACCTTGGCTCTTTTATGACTCGCGGACTTCAACTCCCAGAATTCCCGAGCCAGCATAGCTGGCTCGGGAATTCTGGGAGTTGAAGTCCGCGAGTCATAAAAGAGCCAAGGTTGCCGACCCCTGGCATAGAAGAAAGAACTCCGGAATGATGTTTGCAGAACTGCACTATGATTTTTCTCCTAATGAAGCCTTAGCCAAAGAAACTACCTTGAGCGTGGGGAACAAAGACGTCATCTCTCTTGACTCTTACTTAGCTCTCAAACCCATAGGAGACAAAAGTGTTTTAGTGTAGTTTACTAACTGGTCTTTTATTCTACACAGAGGTCTTTGTTCGTTATTTAATCAGCCATGAAAAGACCGGAAGCCTCTGTTTTCATTATTTTTAAAAGTGCGTGACTGTTGTCTGTCTGTTACTAACGTTCGATAGTTGTAGGTCTATTACCAATAAAAGAATGCAGTGACTATTATTTAACATCTAGTGTCCAAGTGCATAAAAATATGCATTTTTACAGATTAATTTTAAATATTGATGGTGGAGATTCTCAGCATACTTCAGTGAGGCAACAGAGCGCAGGAAATGCATGGTTAATGCTCCCTTCCATTATGGGTGGGATAATTACATTGAAATGATCTCTGAGACAACTTCCTTTCAACTTAGAACAATCTTTCCCAAGTTGGTACCTTCAAAATTTATCATTGGCAACATAAAGTATCTGCAGTTGAAAACCAGTAACATCATAAACACAATAACTATTCAGAGTCACTGGGAGTCAGGTGACATGTAAATTTAATAAATAAATAATCACACAAATGAGATATTAATGTCATAAGGTGACCAGATTACAGAAATCACATCCTTTGTGAGTAATGTTACAATATTATGAATTATCAACATAAAGGCTGTTGCTGCAACTAGTTCCCATGTTGGCTGGAAATTGTGGGTGGGTGTTGAGTGATAAAAGGAGAGGATCTTAAAAATAATCAAATTTTGCTGAATTTCAAAATCCACACTAACACAGAATTGGTGTGTTCAGATCTACTTGACAGTTCTGTTTCAGTAATTGGGAGTTATACAGTTATGCTAACCTATTTCTTGTTGACTTTCAGTTTAGTTCAATGTTTGAATTCAGTCATTATAGTTAAAACAGTTAGTTAAAACAAGCCATGGTTCAATGTAATGAAATCATTGGTTCAAGGAAATTATTTCTGACCAGAAATAACTTGAAAACTTGTTAAAATGACCCCAATTTTTAACACGATATTGTCTTTCTATTGTGAAAAAATAACAGTAGCTTGACTTTTTTTAATTATTAGATTTTGGTTTCTGACAATCTTGCTAGAAAGCAAATTTTGAATAACATTTTTTTTGTGCCATTGAATTTACTTCCAGGTATTATGAATATATGTTTGGTTATCCCAAATGGCAGAATCAAAATGAGAAAAAATCCCTATGTGAAACAGAATTGTCCTTGCTTCAGGTGATTATCACGTCAAAGGATTCTGAATGTGATAAATTCCCTAGTATTACATCAGATGAAGCCTGTGAGTATTTGACAATATAAATGTATACAAAATTGTGCCTTTCTTCTGTCTTCCTTATTTTCTTGCATCTTATGGGTTTGTTATTGGATGATATTTTAATCATCTGTAATAACCACTTTCTTTCTTTCTTTTTAGTTGTGAATAAGCAAATTTATTTTTTTTGTGTGTGTGTAAGCTTTTTATTATTTTTTTCCTCTACAGACATAAGTTAATTTTTCAACCAGCATGTGGTCTGGGTTCAAAAAACGCTAATACATAATCAAGTCCTACTCTTTGGTTCTCTCCTCTAGCCATTTGTAGAATAATTTCCAGCTTTGGTAGTATTCTGTTTCTTCTTTATCATTCAGCCTCATAGTTAGACTGTCCATCTCAGCGCATTCCAGTATTTTTTTAATTACTTCTTCCTCTGATGGTATTCCTTCATTTTTCCAGTATTGCATGAAGATTATTCTTGCTGCCGTTGTAATATGTAGAACCAAATATGAATTTTGCTTATTAATCTTTTCTGGTATTATACCTAATAGATAAGATAAGTGGTTATTGAAAAATTATTTTTCTATTTTTCAATAACCACTTTCTTATCTAATAGTTTTATCTGGTGAGTAATTGAATAAAATATTATGATATTGCAGGTCAAAATGTCTTTAATAAGACTCATTGTGACTAATATATTTATTTATGATACAGTTATACAATGTCACCCCCTTGAGGTAATTCTCATAAGAAACCAAAATCATGAGCTTCACCAGGTTACAATAACACAATCTTGCATGTCTGAAAGCACTTCTGCTTTACTTTCCAGAGAATTAGGGAGGATCCCTTCTGAGACATTTCCCACATTCCCATTCTTTGTAGCCTGACATCTTTTCTCCGACCACTAACTAGAGCCTTGGTGGAGCAGTGGGCTAATGCCTCCTTAAGTAACACCAGCTGCCTTCAATTAGTGCAGGTTCGCATCCCACCAGGCTCAAGGTTGACTCAGCCTTCCATCCTTCCGAGGTAGGTAAAATGATGACCCAGATTGTTGGGGGCAATAAGCTGACTTTGTAATAATGCCGCTTGGGGTGTGTGTGAAAGCCCTAACAAGCAGGCATATACATAGAATGAAGGCTACTGCTAAGCTTGTAAGCCGCCCTGAGTCTTCGGAGAAGCGCGGGATATAAATGTAATAAAAAAAAACTAGGCTGTGCCTCTTCCTGCTGACTCCCAAGGTTATTTTCACAACCCATTACTCATAGCTTATCTAGTTATAAAGATGGATGGAGATGAAGTAAACAATATACTGCACAAATTAGATGTATATATTTTGATACTTGAAATATTTGATGAATGCAAATGGGACTGGCAATAAAATTCAGTATTCTATCAGATGGTTCCTTCTCAAAGATATGTTATTCATTTCCTCATTATAAATCTTTTTTCATCTCCTTCCTCATACAATTCACTAGTATTCCACATGCTCAGGAGTCAATGCACTGATTTTGGAATTGTTTCCATCTCATTAAAGGCTTTATTTTAAATAAAATACTAAAGTTTCCCTGTGAAGTGAGGATAATGAATTTATAAGGATTCTGAATTTCAGTAGAAGGAATGCAGCTTGATTGTCATCCTGTTAACGTTGCTTTTTTTTCTTAATCTATTCAGGGATGTGGGTATCTATGAATGAATGGCCTTGAACATTTTCTAAGCTGGAGGAAATTTCAGTTCCTTTTCAGAGTAATGTATCTGCAAATGGACATAAATAGGGAAATACTGCACACATTTCTGCTTGTGTTTGGTCTTTGCACTTTAGCTAGAAACCTTAGTAGCTAGTAATGCCTTAGTATATATGAAAGGCATTAGAGTTCTACAACACCTATTCATCCCATCCATGGAGAAAACTATTGTACCCATATACAGTACTGTGAGCTTCTTAGAAATTTTTGCTGATTTCCCCCGTTCCACTGCAAAAACAAATGAGGGGTGAATCAGGTTCACAAATCTGTTTCCTGAGCAACTTCATTCGCTTTGGGAAATAACAAGTAACATAAACCTGATATCAAGAAATTGGTATACCTTAGAGGCTGCTTGTTGTGGGAAATTGACCTGCCCTGTATGGACTTAGTTTCCTATCATTAGACCTGTAGAACAACTACTTCCACGTTTTGTTTGCACATATAAGCAGTCAGTGTACAACAAAGTGCTAATTTTGTAATTGGTTGTTTAATGATTTGTTTTACTGAATAATAATTCCATGTTAAATATTTTTCCCTTTTAAGATCATCTCCAAGTATCAAAGCCCACGTCTGTGCTGAAGGCTGACAAAGTTTGGGGAGTATTAAGAGGTGAGTCTTAAATAACAGAGGATGAAACTATTTCCTACTCACCCAGCATGTTGTTGTTGTTATTATTTTGTTCATTAAACATGAACCTCAGTCAACTGAACATTCAAATTGACGGATGCTGATGGTTGACACCGGTTGCTGCCAGCTCATAATGATTAATTATCAATTATTATTATGATGGTCCAAGCATCACTTTGAAAAATCATCTTCCTGCATTAGCAATCATGGTTAATACTGATATACATTTATGCCCTTACAAATGTTTACTGTTTTGAAAACCATCTACTGACAGTGTCAGCATAGTCTATGGCAATGGCTTTGCAAACTATGCATTGCATTAAAAAAAATTTATCTTTCCTAAATCTATTGTAAATTAACTTTATTAGGTGACCCAAATTCCAGTTTTGCATATAGTCCCAACTCTTATATTACTTTAAACTTTTATTATATTGACTTTTCTCCCAAACAGTGAGCTGATTTTTTTTAATATGGATCATGTTAAAAGCTGAGTATAGACTATTATAACCCATCTGCGATGGGGTCCATACTGTAATGAATTTGGAAACTTGCAAATCTAAGTTAGATTGCAAAACATTAATAGCCCATCCAGTACTGGGTTGGCTTTGCTGTTACTGCAGATATTCAGAGGAAAAGATGAGACAGGAGATAAAAGTGATTTGTGCTTCTTCCTCTCTCATTTCTCTTTTTTTTTTTCAAAAGAAGGGGTCCTCTGCAATTAAGATACAGGTTGTGCCACAAATAAGTCCCATTGAACTCCATGTCTTTCCACAAGACCCACTGTTTATTTAAACCTCTTTGGAATATCTGAAGTGATTCTTGCTTCAAAACAATATTTCTTTGCCAGTTCAGAATTAAAGTTTCCCCCCCCCTCTCTCTCTCTCCCTCTCCCTCTCCCTCTCCCTCTCCCTCTCCCTCTCCAGGTCTGGAAACTTTCAGCCAGTTATTATATGAGGATGATTGTGGAAGTGTGAGTATTCCAGATAATACATTATTTTCTTCAAGTTTGGCATTAGCATTTCCATATGTTGCTGTTCTAGGATTTGAGGTTATTTGGAGAGGTAATATTATAACATACATTTATTTATTAAAAGAAATATTTTTACTACAATAAAGCAACACTGCAGAATCTGCACTAGCTTCTTATAGTTTTGCTGAAACTCTATTAACTGTTCATTAACTTGTTTTTAATGTATTTATCTGTAATATAGCATTTCAACCTTGAGTTACAAATATTCTCCTTCATTGGTGTTTTATTTATTAGCTCTGGTAGGACTAAACTGGGAGTCCTATATTTGGCTGGTTGTTTGGACAACTCTCCCCATTTCATAGGCAGTGACAGTTATGATGATGTTTACACTAAACAGTGTTTATATTTGAATATAACATATATTAATTTATTAATTAGTTTGCAGGTAATAAAGTTTCCAAACAGTAGGAAGAGCAGTAATTTTATTTATATAAATACATAATTTTTGAAGTCTATGAGTAAAATGCATTGCAATCTATTTGGTACCTTATATATGCTAGGAAATCACGTTTAACACCTGAAGTAAATGTATCTTACCACAAAAGTCAAATTTGATTATCTGTTATATTTTTTGCATGGATATGGCTCTTTTGTTTGTTTCAACAGTATTTTGTTAATGAGTCTTACATAAGTGACTTTCCAAGATTTGCGTATCGAGGAATCTTGCTTGATACATCACGACATTTCCTGCCACTGAGAGTTATTCTAACTAATTTGGTAAGTGATCCTGCTTATACACTTCTGAGTCAGCTTGGTATGTAAAGCTGTAGTTGCCATCCAGGTTGAGAAGGCCTTAGTAGACATTTAAAATGAATGCCTGTAGATGAATAAGGTATGTGTATTAATCTCTGCATGTTGTGGGTGAGTTTTTACTTTAAAATTCCATTATGATATTTACTGTTGTTATCACTGTTATTCCTTATTCAATTTATATCTTGCCTACCTTCTCACAGGGCATTTAGTGCAGCTTATAATTTTAGAAAAACTTAAGGACATGTAGTCTTCAATTTATGACCATTTGTTCAGTGGCCATTCAAAGTTACCACAGCACTGAATGAAGTTACAGCTGTTGCAGCACCCCTGTGATCATTTGATCAAAATTTAGGCACTTGGCAGCCCAGGTGAATCTGTGGCTGGTGAACTCCTTCTCAATTCTTCAAATCGGGCACATCTTTCCATGTATTCTGCCCCATTCTTGCAATGCTTCAAAGAGCCTTCAGAAAGCTTCTGAGGTCTTCACCAGGTCTTGTGGGAACATATGCACTATTTAGAGAATGGCAGATGGCCCTTTCTCATGATGCTTCAGAAAACCTCACAAATTTTCCAAAGGATCATGATAATGTGGCACATAAGTTGATTCGTGGAAAAGTCCTAGCATGGTCAACAGCTTCCTCGCTTACAATAGGGCCAGGCTGGGTGTGCCTCACGAACAGCAGGAGGAAAGTGGTAAAGGTTAGCAGGGCATGGCAGAGCCTATGGAATGCAGGGCGCCTGGGCTGAGGAAAGCTGCACTATTATGCAGGGATGGGCTGTGGTGGCTGAGGCTTCCCACAGCATGGCAGCTTTGTGTCGCTCTGCTGGGCCAGGCTGGGGCAGCTGAGATTTTCCAAGATGACTGCAGCTTTGAATTGCACTGCAGCTCGGGGACTTGTTGCAGCTCTAGAGCCATGGCACACCAAGAATCCCCTGAGCCACAGCCTATTTGTTCTCGGCCTCTCTGTATTCATACCACACTGCAGCACCGTCCCCATTTGCATATGGCCTGCACTAAGACTCCCAGGCTCTTCCCTACCCCTGAGCTCCTTAGGTGAGATTCCCTCTGCTTAACAAACCACACATCTAGAGTTATGATGGCAACCAGAAAACGTGGGACTTGGGTTACTATGTGGTCATGTATCATCTCCCTTTACAACTGCCTCATTTAGCGATGGAAATTCTGGTCCCAACTGGGATTGTAAGTGAAGAACTATCCATAATTCAAATCAAATTAAAACATATTGATTAATTAAAGAAAGCAGAAAGATTGGAGGCTGTGTACAGCTTCAAAGGGAGCAGATTCCATAGCTTGGAATAACAGAGACACTCTACCCTACATGTTTAATAACAGATTTAGATAACAAATTATCTTTGAGAGGGGCTTCTCTACAGACCTTAATGTAAATGCCATCCATTTGAAAAAATTATAACGTTACGGGTGTTGCCTCAAAATTCAGGCAAAACTCAGGACTCAAACTTGACTACGTAACCCGTAAATTTTCCACTTGTGAAATGTTATGTAGAATCATTGTTTTCTATTGTTCGAGCCTCAAATTTATGGGTTACATAAATTTCCTTCCCCAGTTGAGTTTGATTCTTAATACTTGCTTGTGTATCCCAGGACTTCCAGAATGCAGAATGGTATAGTTGCTAAAAAAAGCAAGTTCTCACAGACCAAATGAAATGGACTTGGCCGAGAAGAGAAAAACATGCTTTCTTAATGTTAGAGAAGAGGCTTCAACTTCCATGTTAAAAATGCTAATGTCACTCTTTTAGAATACTAATAAGGAAGTCTAAAATTCTGGGTAACTTGAACAAGATGTATCAGTAAAACCATTTTGCACATAATGGTCCTAAGGCAAAATCCAAGATCCATAGACGTGTTTTCATTCAGTGAAAGGATGACCTAGAAAACTGAAGAGTGAATGGCTATTAGATTTTAGCAAAGAAAAAAGGCCAGTAAAATGAGGCCATGGCATGAAACAGTTGGCTCCATACTGGAATGGATTTGGCAGAAGAATAAAACACAAGAAACTGCCTATGAGAAAAGGGGAATGGGGTTAGGAAATAGCAGAAGATCTATTCTATTTCAATCAGAGTACAGAAAGTGTTAAGTTACAGAAGGCAGTTTCTTTAGACTTTTAGGAAAAATGTCATAAAGATAAGAATCAGTAGGCCTAATTACTGAGGAACTGGTGAGCTCCTCTTGCTGTACATTTAAGTGTAATCTAGACAGCTGCGTGTCAAGAATATATTAAGTTAGATTTCTGCACTGCTCAGGGTGAACCTGATGACCTAGATTACCTCTTCCCAGTCATCATTTAATTGGGTCAGTTTGATTTGATTTGATTTGATTAAATTTATATGCCACCCTTCTCCCTGAGGACTCAGGGCGGCTCACAACCATAAAAATTAAAAAACAAAGTAAAAAAATAAATAAAAAAGAATTAAACTTATTAAATTAAAATCTTCTGCGCATGTCTAAGATGGCTGGGTGCTCTTCAAGGGCAGCCCCATGTTACGCCACCTCCCGCTGCTGGGAGGCGGAACCGACCAGGTGGTTCCGCCCCAGGCGCCTGATGGATCCGGAAAGGTTTCAGATGGCGCTTGGATTAATCCCTGCCTCCCTTTCCCACAGCCCAGTTGAGACCTTGGTTGACGCCTGGCAACGGACTGCTTCTGAAGCTCTTGACCATGTTGTGCCTTTGCAGCCTCTGACCCGGCGCAGGTCCCGGTTGGCCCCTTGGTTTTCCGTGGACCTACGGGAGATGAAGCGCCGGAGGAGGGGCCTAGAGAGCATTTGGAGATCCAGTCGGTCCGAATCTGACCGAACACAGTTAAGATCTTTTACCAGATCATACCTTGTGGCAATGGAGGTGGCGAAGGTGGTTATGGGGGGAGAGGTGTTACCTCCCATTGATAGGGTGCGCAACTTAGGCGTCCTCCTGGATGCACGACTCAGTTTAGAAGATCATATAGGAGTCGTGGCCAGGGGGGCATTTGCCCAGGTTCGCCTGGTGCGCCAGTTGCACCCCATCTGGACTGAGATGCTTTACGTACGGTCACTCAGGCGCTTGTTACCTCCTGTGTTGATTACTGCAATGCTCTCTACATGGGGCTGCCCTTGAAGACCACCCGGAGGCTTCAGCTGGTGCAGAATGCGGCCACGTGGGTTGTGATGGGAGCATCCTGATATTCCCATATTACATCCCTCCTGCGTGAGCTGCATTGGTTACCGGTTGCCCTCCGGGTGAGATTTAAGGTGCTGGTTCTTACCTATAAAGCCCTACATGGCTTAGGCCCAGGATACCTGCAGGACCATCTGCTGCCAGGAACGACTTCCCATCGCCCTGTGTGCTCACACACAGAGGGCCTCGTTAGGGTGCCGTCGGCCAGATAATGTCGGCTGGCGACCCCCAGGGGGAGGGCCTTCTCTGTGGGGGCACCTGCCCTGTGGAATCAGCTTTCCCTGGAGCTCCGGATGAGCCCAGACCTCCGGTCCTTTCATCGTGACCTTAAGACATTTCTTTTCCAACAGGCCGACCTGGACTGATGATAAGGGATTTTTTAATATGGTTTTAAGGTTTTATGGGTTGTAGTTGGGGCTATAGATATAATTTAATTTTTAATATTTGTATTTTTACTTGTATTTTACTGTTGTTAGCCGCCCTGAGTCCTTCGGGAGATAGGGCGGCATATAAGTCCCAATAAATAAATAAATAAATAAATAAATAAATAAATAAATAAATAAAATTCTGAACTATATTATAGAATTTGGAATGATATATCAAAAGATAGTATTTTAAGAATTGATTTACGGTTAAGATGACTTATAGAATATATTTGTTGTAATGATATAGATAGAAACTTATCTTGTATTAATTTTTAAAAGAAAGTTATTAGAATCGATAAATATAGAATTTGGAAAGATATAAGATATTTTGATATAAGTGGTGAATTGTTAAGAGAATAAATAGATGATATTGGTAAAAATAAGAATGTTTTGAAATGAATAATGTAAGTTTTGTAGACAGGATAATTACTTTTTATTGAAAGAGAGAAATGTGGGTCACCCAAAAGTAAGCTTTCTTTCATTTATTTTAGGCTACTTTAGATTATTTCATTGCAACCTAAAAACAGGATATTGATATGTATTAATGAAAATATATTGAAAACTCTTTTAAATGACTAGGTCACAATTAGAAATGTATTAATTTGATTAAGTTGACTATGTTATAACTAAGGGAAGCAGAGAGGGAATTTTTGTTTATGTAACCTGAGCTATATACAAATAACCTGTTATTACCCAACCACCGTATTGCTTCACAAATATTTGAATGTAAATAGTATAAAATTAATAAAACTTATAATAAAAAAAGAATGGGGGTGTGGAGGATTTCTAGTAGTATAAACATTTTACTGTCCCATGGGAAACAAAGTCATTTCTGTCTGTTAGATGCGAGGGGGTGAGCATTTGGTTTGAAAGCCCACCAAACTGTTCTATTGGGGAACGTACAGTAGCTTATTGCATAGCATTGGGGTAGAAAGTTCAACTTTGTAATATTGTCTCTCTTTGAAAGGAATTTCAGACTTGGTTTCACTTTTGACCATGCCAATACTATGTAACCAATAAACATGTTCTTTGAGGAAAGCTCAAGCCTCGGAGTTCTGATTTATTTGGTCTTGTCTATCAGAACCTTGACACTATAAGTATCTGTATGTAAAGCTGTTCTCCATTGAGTTCTCTCAGGCCTAGAAATAATTTAGTAGTTATAGAAGCAATGATGAGATTGTTCTCATTGAGGGCATGCTAGAAATCAGATTTTAAATTCCCACATATATAAATTAATTTTTGAATATAATATGTGTCACTAAACATCATCTTGTCTTTCATATCACAGGATGCCATGGCCTTTAACAAGTTCAACGTCCTGCACTGGCACATTGTAGATGACCCTTCCTTTCCTTATGAAAGTACCACTTTTCCAGAATTGAGTGCCCAGGTAAGTAAGAACATATGAAATCTTGTGGGAAGTATTTAAAAAATAGAATTCAGAGACCTATTTCATACATACTTCAGATATATTAGGGCCACCATATTGACTGTGAGTGATGGGCCAACATATCTGGACACTTTCAACCTGTGAAATCTGAAATAGTAATTCAGGGTAATGCAGCAACAGAGTAGAAGATTTGTAATTTATTGAAGTGAAATGAAATTACATTATTTTGATGCTTGACCAGCATCAGATAACATAAAACATCCTAAAAGTAAGATACAGATAAAGAATAATATAAAACAATTGCAGTCAGCACAGTTAAACTTTCTTAGTTCAGGTACACCATTTTGAATATTTGTGCTAGCCACTAAGCTTTCAGTGAAAAACAATAATAAAATGTAATGAGTTAACAATGGCAATTGAGATCAGCAACTCCATCACTACATGATTATTAAGCACAATGTCACTTGGCCACAACAATTTACAACAGCAGTTGCAGCAATCCCAAA
Source organism: Vipera berus (assembly GCF_964194415.1). NCBI lineage: Eukaryota > Metazoa > Chordata > Lepidosauria > Squamata > Viperidae > Vipera > Vipera berus. The sequence continues at coordinate 33,878,047 of NC_138203.1, read as the reverse complement.
TCCTGCATGGTCGCAGTGCCTGGCAGGTACGTGATTGCCATTTGCAACCTCTTCCAACTTGCCCATTGACTTTGCTTGTCAGAAGCTGGCTGTGAAGGTCACAAATGGTGATCATGTCACCATGAGACATTTGTGACCATCATAATTGTGAGCTAGTTGTCAGCACCCAAATCATGATCTCATGATCACAAGAATACTACACTTACCAGGACCGATCATAAATCCCTCTCACTGAACACTGTCATAACTTTGAACTGTTGCTGAACAAGTGGTTGTTCAATGAGAATTATCTGTACAATATTATATATTATCACCTTAATTCAAGCCTTGTGTTGCTAAAATTCTCCTGTGTTGCTAAAACTCCTCCTGAACAAGAGGAAGAATTGTTTGACTCCTTAGTAAATATGGGGGGGGGGTTCTTTTTCTCCCCCCCCCCATCTTAACCACCAAAAAAACATAGTTCACTGAATATTGCACATGTTTATTGGTTTGGCATGTTCATTGACTGTTTGAGAGAGAACCCGGAATGAAATGTCTGTTGAAGATGTTTGTTGAGTGTTATGTCTAATTGTTGTTGCAATGTTCTTCTCCATGCCCTGCTAAGACAGGTATCACAAAACTCCTATAACCTACCACCTGGCTCCTTATTACAATGTGATTTTGCACTGTAGATTTTATTTGGCCTTAAACCAACATTTAATTTCTTCTTTTTAGTAATAATGCCAAGGAAGTCAAAAGATTACTATGTAGTGTTCAGTGTTCCTATTAGCAATTAGCTGACAAGGACTTCCTGGTGACTTACAATGTCACCAAATTCTGTGAATTGGCATATGATGCTTTCTGAAGACTCAATTACTCCTATATTTATTGCTTGTCTTTCTTTTTGTATTTGTCTGCTTGTTTGTTTTGGTGCTGGTCTTTGGTTGTAACAGTTTTTTATTTGACATGGGTTGTGTCAATGACAGAGCAGCATGTTTATTCCTATTGACACAATGATATCCTATCAAGCATAAAAATAACACAAAGACATCTTCTTACCTGCCTTTTTGAATTACCAACCTCAAGTTTCACGGGCTAGATCTTTAGAGATACTGCAACCATGTTCAGTTTTTTATCCATAAAAGTCATTTGCCAGCTCCTCAACAGATGCATAGTCCCTCAGAAAAATAATACATAGGAAGACAAGATTAATTTCTCCTAGGATTTCCCAGAGAATGACCTTGGATAGATCACTTTGTCTTAGTATTACTCAAGGTACTGATCATCAGTAAAAGGTACAAATGTTTTGTGCTTAATTTCATTCAAAAAATAACTTGTATCTGGATTATATCCTAGTGCTTGACTGTTGTAATATGATGTTGCTCCTAGATTTAACCACTCTTCTCACTTGTTGACATTTTCCTGCAGTATTGGGGGGGAAATGCAACCTCTTGTTTATTTCCACAGGGTGCTTATACTCCCAAACATGTTTATACACCCACTGATGTTCATAATGTCATAGAATATGCTCGCTTACGAGGGATTAGAGTTATTCCAGAATTTGATACGCCAGGACATACTCAGTCTTGGAGAAAAGGTAAAATGTGTATCATTCTAAAAGGCAAACTGAAAATACTATATGCTTACAATAGGAATCAAAAAAGAAAAAAGGAAGATTGGTAGCTAAATACAGATACAAATTTATTATGAAATATTATTCAAATTTAATTTAAGTTGTTACATAATTTAAGTCTTGCCTGACTATAATTTAGTTGTGTTCATATTTTAAATATCTTCTAATAAAGAGAATAGGTAGGGTTTCAACTACTTTTATTTATCTTCTATGTTTTATTGATTTTATTGTAATTGACATTCGGGCAGCAAACAAATTTAATAAATTATGATTGCACAGTCAGCCAGATGTTTAGACTGGATTTGGCACTGCAGTATTAAGGTAGATCAGGATAGTTGACCTGTGGTCCTGGCAGGAAACCCAATTCAACACTCTGATCATTTCTGAAAACTGTTACCGTGTATTGCTTCCCTGTCATTTTGAAGAAAGAACACACATAAACTGTAGCATGAGCCATTAAATAAAATTAACATAGTTTTAAAAATAAATATTCCTAATCATTCCCCCTTACCCAATAAGAACATTAAACATCTAGCCTTGTTGGTATAAGTCCCTCTAGTTAAATCTGTACCCTGATTCACTGTTGCCTTTGCCCTATCCTCCAAAACATATTACAACCATCCAAAAAAGATTACCCATTCTAGAGGGTTAATAAGGTACACGTTTCTGCCAATGTCAGTGATTATCATTAAGAGATTCAGAAAATGGAAACAAATTGAATTCAGGACAAAAGTACTGAATAAATAGCTACATAGGTTTTATGACTCATTATTTTCTAAATCTGATACCTAGCCAGTAGTCATATTCCACTTGAAAGGATTATATTCTGGGTGATTACAAAGAAAGAAGCATTTAAGTTCTCAGAAACACTTTTAAAATCAATGTAATAAATTCATATAGAATAAAATAGCAGACATCTTTTGCTTTATTTTTGTCTTTGTTTTATATACTGGGAAAAAGATATCCTCACACCCTGCTACAGTGGAAAACATCCAACTGGCTCTTATGGACCTATAAACCCCATTTTGAATACAACTTATGATTTTATGATGAAATTATTTGAAGAAGTTGGCACTGTATTTCCTGATGATTATATCCACTTAGGAGGAGATGAAGTGGACTTCAGTTGTTGGTATGGTGTAACACCAAAACTAAAAAGATAGTAGCATTATACAATTAGCAAGACTTGATTAGGAAGAGATATTTTAGAAAGTCCAGTAGTATAAATGCAGCATCTATCTGCATCTCATTAATGTAGCCCTGTTAATATCCAGGATTACAGAGCCATTGAAGGAAGGCTTCAACTGCAGCCATATGATCCTAGAAAGAGGCAGTGGCTTTATTGAAGTGGAGATGCTTTCCTGAATACAGAATATTTCAAAGTATTTCTCCTAGTAAAATGTACAAGTTTACATTTCCAAAATATATGTGATATAGAAAGTCTACATACCCCAGTTGAAATGCCAGGTTTGAGATGTAAAAAAAATCAGACCAAGATAAATAACATCAGATTATTTTACACTTTTACTATAACGTATAAGCTATATAATTCAATTGAAAAACAAACTGAAATCATTTGGAAAATAAAAAGAAACTTAAAATAACATGATTATTGTATTGTATAGGACAATTGTATATGCACTGAATATCCTGATCTTAAGATTGCCATGCCAAAAAATTAATGGGACTTGCAAATGCTTTATTCTTACTAAACAGTGGCCCAAGCTAGCTTATTATCACAAGTCAGAGAAGACATTCTTCATATCAGCATTAATTTGTTTAGATCCCCACTCATGTGTTATTAAAAAGAAAAATTAGAGTGCAAAATCTATTCTATTCTATTACTACGTTAGTACTGTATTATAAGAAATGTAATTTGTTGCTATTGTTTTTCTTTCTTAGGAATTCCAATCCTGATATAACTGAGTTCATGAAAAAGAAAGGATTTGGGTTCTGGTATTCTAAACTGGAATTCTATTATGTTGAAAAGTGAGTCTGTTTCTTTTTCAGAAAGATTACTTCATGTATTTGCAGCTACATTTATTGCTTGCTTTAATCCCCTAAATCAGGGGTGTCAAACTTGCAACGTGATGTGATTTGTCACGATGTGTCGCGACTTTTTTTCTATTGCCAGCAATGGGGTGGATGCGGTTTCGGCAGTAACTGCTTTTGGGTTTTCCTGCTAGCAAAACTTCCTAAAGGCAAGTGACAGGCTGGCTTCTTGCAGCTGAGGACTGTAGGGATTGGAATGAATGACAGAACAATGTCACTAGAGTGGGTATAAGTGAGAGCCTGAAAGGGTACCTTTGTAACTTAGCAAAAGAGAAAAACACGCTATTGAAAACGAGCAGTTTTCCTACCTAATATTAGCAATATGATCTGTGATTGCCCCTTACATTATTGGCTGTGGCCTGGAACTTTATTTTTTTTTATTCTCCTTGCATTTTTGTTGTCCATTTTCTATCCTGGAAGAGATGGAGAAGATGGGGTTGGAGTTTGCAGAAGACAAAGAAGATAGAGTAGAACATTTGGCTCAGTTCTATATCTAGTCCATTTGAATTAGTTAAATAATTGGGTATTTTCAGAAGTTTTGAGGCAAAATCTGTCTTATTCATTAACCCGGTGTAGTTGTGTTCATAATTTTTTTTCTAAAGATGCTGTGTTAATTGCAATCTCAACAGTTGCTTTTTCTGACTAGAAAATTCAATAGGTAGACCAGGAGTGTTTTCAAACCAGCCATTTGCTGTGGAATAACTACGGTAAGCTCAATTCAGGTGATGCCATGTACCTCATGACCTTCCTCATATTTTATCAGCATAAAAAAAATCATTTAAGAGCAGGATTGTGTAGAGGAGCATAAATATGGCCTTGGAGAAGATATGTGGAAATGATTACCAAAGAACATGAGCTGAGCCTGGGAAAACAAGAAAGAAAGAAACTTAAAGTCACCCTGCCTTAACACTCTTTGGTATAAGAGAGAGGCAAGATAAGAGAAACCATTCTCAGGTTTTCAAGCTTCTGTTCTTATAGCCTATTTCAACAAACTGAGTTCTAGTATTGGAGTTTTTGCTTCCTGGCCTGGTGTAACTTGAAGAACTGACAGACTGGAATAGTTACACAAATGGTTTGTCTTTTGGTTTGTTTTAAAAGATGATAAAACAAAAGTGTACTATTGAAACAAATAGAAGTCATCTGAAATAATGATTTTTTTATATATCACTCATTCTTGCCATATCCTTTCTTGGTTTGGGCTTTTTAAAATACACCCTTTTTCTAACAAAATTGAATTTTTAAACATGCTTTTTACTTTGAACTGGGAGAGGAGGGCTGAGGTTTTCTATAAAGACTCAGTCAACAGCACCTACTGTCCTTTGGAATTAAATGTTCCTGAATGAAATTGGATAGGAAGAAAAGGTTACACTCACACCAACTTATCCACAATTGACCCAGCTCATCTCAGATTTCATGTGTTGTTGGGTTTATTTGGCAGTTAAAAACAATGAAAGTTTCATATGATTAATTTGAGAGGGAAAATAAAACAGGGAAGTTTTCTACCATAAACATGAAACTATCTAGGAGAGATTACAAAATTGACTAGGTATTAGAAAAAAAATGTATTTCCAATCAATGTAACTTAAATGAAAGTTTAAAAGTAAGCTTTGTTGCAACAATCTCATTTTGCATTTCAGGCACCTAAAACATAATAGTTAAAATTACATCTAGAGTAGTGGAAAACTAGATTAAAGTAACCATTGGAAGCACATGATACTTTATTGCATTTGTTCTGAGAAGATATAATTTTAAAGGGGGAGCCATTGGGACTTTGGGGCAGTAGGTTTGAAACTGAAGCAGAAAAAAGAAGGAAGGAAGGAACAATGTCTGCTTTAAAATGATGGAGCAGAGAGTGGATATCTCTTTCAACTCAGCTTACTTTTTTGCTGTGAGGATAAAACATAACGAGATGCACATATTTAAAACACGTTAAGTAGCAAATCAAGCTCAGTTCCTAGTAACTTTCACATTTATATCTTTTTCTTGACAATGATGGAAAAGTAGCCTTCTTGCCATTGCCTTCTTCTATTATTTTTTTTCTTCAAATCCCCAGAGTTGGATTACTAAAGATCTGGCATGCAAGTAATTCCCTCTCAAATAATACTATTTAACTCTATGAAAAACAGCCAAGATTAGCTAACTCTCGCCATATGGCCAAACGGGGTATATTTCTTTAAAAAAAAATCTTCTGTTCAAACATGTTTGATTCTCAGACACTGCCTGGATAAGTTCCTGAAGTTTTTTTAGCAAGGTTTTTCAGACGTGGTTTGCCATTGCCTCCTTCCTAGGGCTGAGAGAAAGTGATTGTCCCAAGATCACCAAGCTGACTTTGTGCCCAAAATGGGACTAGAACTCATGCCACTAGGTTTCTAGCCTAGTGCCTTAAACACTACACCACACCGTCTGCTTCTTAAAATATAAAATCTTAATATAATATGTCAATTTCATTCAAACTTTGCAGCAGAAAAGCAGTGCTTTTTAGCACTTAATAATCTTTTACCAGGAAGAGCCCTCAATAAAACCTAAATGAGAAAAGGTCACTTTGTCATACTCAGAAGGACATAGCAACATTAAAACAACCACACAGGAATAGTGTTTATTTTCAAATATACCAGAATGTACTTCATTTTCTTTTAGCTCATAATCTAAATCCCATCTTGGTTATTACCTTAAGTTAAGTGTCCATAAATATTTGGAAAATTCAAAAGTAATTTTACAGGCTACATTTATATTCAGTTATTGCAAGTTGCTGGATGGTCGGTTCTTGACTGAAATTGGTATGTTTGAGAGGGGAACATACAATTGAATGTGTGTCAAATACATGAGTGTTCTGTTTTGCACCTAGAATACTGGACATAGTGACTTTTCTTAACAAGAAATCCATAATCTGGCAGGAAGTATTTGATGATGGAGCAAAGGTAAGGTCTGAGAAATTGTATGAACTGTTCCATCATAATTTTGAGAGTAGTTCTCATCTGCATAAATATATCAGAAAATGTCTGTAGAACTGACTATCTTTCTTATTCATTTATAAAATCAAGAAAAGTTTGACAAGTGTAAACATGAGTAAGAACAGAGGAGCTGCTGCTTCTGTCCAAGGTTCAGAAAAACCAGCCTTCAAAATATTATAATCCAGACTTCCAATCTGGTATCCTCCAAATGCATTAGGACTACAAATCCTGAATTATTGAATAGCCATTCTGGACATCATAGTGCATGTCATGATGATGAAGACTGCAACTTAACATTTATTAAAGCTTCAAAGGAACTAAAATAGAAACCACAGAGAAAAAAGGCAGACTGAATAATTCCCGGCCACTTGTCAAGTCTTGAATGGGGAGGCTTTCAAAGGATTTCAAAGGAGGCAGAGGGTAGATGAACAGAGCAAAGTGAGCCAGAAAAGAACTAGTTGAAGCATGGGCATGAGCCATACAGCAAGGAAAGCTTTCTGTACTTCTGCCTCCAAAATGAAATGAGGTTCAAGGTTTTGGTAATGGTTTTCAAGGCCCTACATGGCATGGGTCCGGAGTACCTCGGGGATCACCTGCTGCCGGCGTCAACTTCCCTCCGCCCTGTGCGTTCCCACAAAGAGGGCCTCCTCAAGGTGCCACCGGTCAGAGAATGTCGGCTGGTGGCCCCCAGGGGGAGGGCCTTCTCTGTGGGCGCCCCGGCTTTATGGAATCAGCTGCCGGTTGAGCTCCGGATGGCACCTGACCTTCACTCCTTCTGACGCGGTCTGAGGATCTACCTATTTGAACAAGCCGGCCTGGCCTGATGGGGGATGTGCTGGGGTTTTTATTGGGGATTTTTATATTATTCTACTGTTTTTAGCTCGGGCTCTTATTTAATTATTTTTTAATTTTTGTATTCTGTATTTTTTATGTGCCCTGTTCACCGCCCTGAGTCCTTCGGGAGAAGGGCGGTATACAAATATAATAAATGATAAATGATAAAATATATTTCAGGAGCTCAGAGGTTTGTTAGGAGGGTTGCAAGATTAGATGCATATCTGCGTAGGCTGCAGGAAGCTGCAAGGATGGCCTTTTCTTTGTGCATCTCTGCCAAGTATATAATCCATAACCCCAGGTCTACATGTAACTTTGCAGTGTGATCTCACTCCAGAAATGAAGCATGACCTGAAAGAAGGTGCATGGTTTTTTACAGAGTGCGATCCAGCTAAAAAAAAGATAAGAAAAGAATATAATCGACAGCCTCTTGCCCTTAGCTCTTTCTATATCTTTCCTTGCTCTAACTCCCAGGCCATTTATTTTTTCCTGATGTCCTCTTTGTTCTCTCTTTGTTTTTTCTTTCTGTATTTTTGGTTCCCGACATCCTGTCTTCCTTGGTTGGTTTTCCCCATTTTCTGTTTTTGCTGTTGCTTCTCTTCTAGTCTCGATGGTGCTATAGTCTGAACAAGCAGGTTGCTTTCCAGTTAAAGAGTTCTGAACTTTATTTAGTCTAGGCCAGGGGTAGGCAACCTCGGCTCTTTTATGACTCATGGACTTCAACTCCCAGAATTCCTGAGCCAGGTGCTGGCTCAGGAATTCTGGGAGTTGAAGTCCATGAGTCATAAAAGAGCCGAGGTTGCCTACCCCTGGTCTAGACATTTCATAATTTAAACAGAATCACACTTAGTGTGCAATAATGGCACAGTACATCCAGACTTTAATGCTCTTGCCCTCCTGTTCGGTATCTATAAAAATTGTTCAGTGAGTTCATCCATTGGTTTGGGGCCTGGTTTTAGTACTTCAAACTCAGTTGTACATCTGGACCCGACTGCCCAAGTGATGCTCTCAGTGCCCTGAACCAATATCTGGATGCTGATCAGGTCTGGACAGGGAGAAACTAACTCAGGCTTAGTCCTGCCAAGACTCAGTGATTGTGGCTATTCTGGATGAATTTGGATTTTTCATGTTTGGTCTTTGATGGGACAGTACTTTCCTAAGTGCACCTTGGGGTCCTTGGTGAATTCTGGGAATTGAAGTCTTAATGTTGCCAAGGTTGGAGACCCAATTTAAAAGACCAAAAATTGATGATAAGCTGGAAAAAATATTCCGAGGAGCAAGCAGAGAGCTAGAAAAATAAAAGAAACTCCCTTTGGGGAAAAAAAAGTTTTTACAGAATGTTGAAACTACTCTATTTATAGGATATTGCCTTTTTTCAGAACTTTGTAGTCTTTCCCCATTACTTGCCTCACTAGTACCTGATTAAATGAAACCCTTTGCTCCTTATTTGCCTAAGTTTATAAATAGGGAGTATAACTCTCCTCTTCAGCCCTACAGTATTCTCCACAAACCAGCTTGTGCTTCAGTGTAAATGTGCCCTGGTTTCAGCTCAAAAATATCCCTTGGAAAATTTCCGTCTTTCAACATCCTTTCTGTATGACAAGCATTTTTGAATGTTAGAAAATGATATAGAACAGGTAAGATTGGTGCGATATGGGACATAAAGATAGCCTCTATCTTTGGCTGTTTTGATGCGATATTTTTATGCATGTATTTAGAAAAGTTCAGAAAGGCAAACCATCACAGCAGAGTAGCTAGACCAGGGGTAGGCAACCTCGGCTCTTTTATGACTCATGGACTTCAACTCCCAGAATTCCTGAGCCAGATGACTCAGGAATTCTGGGAGTTGAAGTCCATGAGTCATAAAAGAGCCGAGGTTGCCTACCCTTGAGCTAGACTGACAGATTCAGACTGGTAAGACCAACATTGAGATCCCTCTTGCAAACTCATTGGGCAACTCTGAGGTTGCCATTCTCTCAGCCAGATAAAAATATTGTAAAATAAGGGTAATTGTTATGGGTTCTGAGGAAAAAATGGACTACAAATACAGTAGACCGTCCTGAATTTTTTAGAATTGCTCAAACACCATGCCATGCAGGAATGAATCATATGCATACTGTTCCAAAAAAAAAAACCCACAAAAAAACCTCCCCTATAATTTTCTGTATTTTCAGCTGCGGCCAGACACAATAGTTGAAGTGTGGAAAAATTTTTTGTATCAACTTGAACTAGCAAGAATAACAAAGAAAGGGCATCAGGCAATCCTTGCTGCACCTTGGTACCTAGACCTCATCAGTTATGGCGAGGACTGGAAGAACTACTACAGTGTTGAACCACTGGACTTTATTGGTTTGTCAATATCTTGCATTTGGTTTTTTTCTGTGGGGGTTGAGCATTTTTAATAACTTTGTGCATGAGTGGCATATTCCCATTTAAATAAACTAGTTGTGCTCAAATTCATGTATTTTCTTATGATAGAGTCTCCTTTTCATAGTTTGTGTGAAAGTTATAATTTATGTAGCCTAAGAAAAAATACTGTGTACGGGTAGTCCTTGACTTATGACCACAACTGAGCCCAAAATTTCTGTTGCTGAGATAGTTAAGTGAATTTTGCCCCATCTTATGACCTTTCTTGCCACAGTTAAGTGAATCACTGCAGTTGTTAAGTTAGTAACATGGTTGTTAAATGAATCTGGCTTCCTCATTGACTTTGCTTGTCAGGTCACCAAAGGCATATGTCCCCAGGACATGCAACTGGTATAAATATGAATCAGTTGCCAAGCATCCAAATTATGATCTTGTGAACCTGGGGATGCTGCAATGTTCAAAAGTATGAAAAACAGTCATAAGTCATTTTTTCCAGTGACGTAACTTTGAACAGTCACTGTTGTAAGTTGAAGACTACCTGTGTACGAACCCATCACATTCCATGGTTTGTATAATCATACTCTTCAGTTTAAATAATTACCAACACTGGTTAATTTACCTTAAGATTGCCTTTTAAGCACTCTTTTCAATGGCAAATAGGAAATGAACAAATGCTTTTTTTATCCCTTTAAACACAGGAAGTAAATCGCAGAAGGAGCTGGTGCTGGGTGGAGAGGCTTGTCTTTGGGGAGAATATGTGGATGCAACTAATCTTACACCAAGACTCTGGTACACCTCATCACTTATCTGGCTTGCTTCTCCTTCCATAAATTTAAGCATCTAATCTTTTTGTTTCTGCTTTAAAATGGTGATTAAAAATGTGTGTATACTTTCCTTCTCCTCATTAACATACAGGTGGTTCTCAACTTACAACCATTCATTTCTCAACCATTCAGTTACATTTGCACTGGGAAAAAGTTTGAACCTAGCTTCCCCGTTGACTTTGCTTGTCAGGTCGCAAAAGGGGATCACATAACCCCATCATAAATATGAACCAGTTGCCAAGCATCTAAATTTTGATCATGTGAACATGGGGATGCTGCAGTGGTCATAAGCGTGAAAAACAGTCATAAGGCACTTATTTCAGTGACATAACTTTGAACAGTCTCTCCTCACAGTTGCTACTCTTGTAGCATCCCCATGGACATGTGTTCAAAATTCAGCTGCTTGGCAACCAGCATATATTTATGACAGTCGCAGCATAATTCCAGGCTATAGGCAAGTGCTGTTGGAGTTTGGAGCAGTGAAAATGTAACCCGTTTCAGATGCTTATAAAACACTTTCTCAACATCATTGTCACATTGATCACATTTGCAAGCTTCCAACAAAGTCAATAGGGGAAGCCAACTCACTCAAAGACTGTGTGACTCTTTTAACAACTGCAGTGATTCTCTTAACTGTGGCAAAAAAAGACATAAACCTTACTTGCTCTGTTTTGGAATGAATCTTAACTTCCAGACTTGAATCCTCACACTGCAGACAAAAAAGATCGTAACAACTGTCTTGTTTAGCAACATAAATTCTGGTCATAAGTCAAGGATTACCTGTATTTACCCTTACAGGAAGCACTAATGAGCTCAATATAAGAAACTGCCTTTACAGATGGGAGACATTTACAGAATCAGAGGCAAATATGCGTAACTTCTTTTATACAAAAAGACATATAGTTATGGGCAGTTTATGCATTGCTTGCTGAATCTAGTATTCTCTAGCATCAACCAGGTTCCACAATATTCAGTCAGCTTCATGGTACCATTCTATCACTGGGGAACATTTAAGCCCGATTTGATTTAAATGTTTTCTATGTTTTGCACACTCGTAATACAATCTATATGCAGAATCTAAAACTTTTTTTCTACCAATGCATACTTTCCTAATTTAAATCTGACTTGTATAAAAGGCATGTTTAAGGCACATTTCCATTCATATGCAGAAATATCCGTGCTAGTCTGACTATATTTTGAAAAAGTAACATTGAACCCATAAGCCAGTGTGACATTTTTTATAATGCTGAAATCCTGTAATTCAGTATGGCTAAACGAAAGATACAAGTTCCATTTTGAGAACGAGTGGGTAAAAAGCTTTTTAATGTTGCAGGTACAGTCCTATTATTTTTAAATCAATACTAACCATTTGATTTTAAAAAATTATTTAAATAAAATTGCATCGGCTTTATAATTCCAGGCCACGGGCAAGTGCTGTTGGTGAGAGACTTTGGAGCAGTGAAAATGTAACCGATATTTCAGATGCTTCTAAAAGACTTACTCAACATCGTTGTCGCATGCTTAGGTAAGATACAGATATTTATAGTTTAATAAAGAAGTAGAGTGTCATCAGAGCTCCTTATAAATTTATTGTTTCTCTTCTGTTACTAAATGAGTGTACTGAAGCAGTCTCTCTTCTTTATATGAGCTTTATATGAGGAAAAAGATTTTAGCATAATGTAGGTAGCTTGAAGGCTGGATATGGCTCCATAAATCTTCACAAGATTTGCAAGGATATGGGAACGTATAAATGTACATGAAGTAATCATGTCACTTACATTTAATTGTTACACTATGTTAAATTTAATTCAGCCAAATTCAGGATTTGCTATGGTCGCACACACGCCTTTGGCTTAAATATCTTTTAAATGCCAGGTTCAGACAGGTGTAACTTGATATTTACATTTTCCTGAGAAAATAATCTATGGAGCTTTAAATGCATATTTTCATTCTTTGCATTAGTTAGATCTGTGGAAGTACAAGAGTGTAATTAAATGAGCGGATAAATTTCACAACTTCACAACAGACATATATGTAAGATTAATATTCTCCCACTATATAGGAAAAGGGCATAAGCAAATTAACTTTCACCAAGCTTCTAATTTGTTTGTATTTTACATATTTTATATTTTGTATTAATTGAGATATGCTACTTTAAGTGTTTAAGCAGAAAGGTAGGATAGAAACTGAATTATATTTTTCTGACCATGTAATTTTTTTTCTTAATGCTGGAAAAATTTATTTTATTTTAATCGTGATTTCATCATTTGAAGAATTTGTCCAATATTTCATGCTTTTTAACTTAATCATGAATGGCTCAGAAGTGTTTGGTATAAAATAATGCAAGCACATCTATGCACTTCTTTTTTACTTGTCCTTGTCAGCTAAGTTCCCTTTTTTTAAAACAAAAAAGTAATATTAGATCCTGCCATGAAATTGAAGTTACATAAATGATAAAAGACTTCTTTTTTTTAATGTTAAAAGACAGATTTTAGTCTGGGAACAATTGCTTTCTTAGCTCTTTAAATGGTTGTACAAGAACATAAACTTCCCTTTTACAGTACTTATTGGCCAGATTAATCTTCAGAAACCCTTTCTCTCTTCTCCACAGGCGTGGAATTGCAGCACAGCCTTTGTTTGTTGGACACTGCAGTCATGACTTCTTCTGATCAGGGATCGTAGCAAAAGTGCCTATTCTTTATTTTAATGTGAGACATATGTATCAGTGTGAATTATATAGGAAAAGAGAGATGTACAACAGCAAAATTCTACAAATCCTACTACATAACCACTCGGATCAGAACTATACTAGTGCATATTTTGTATTTAATAAAATAACAGTTCGGGAAAAGGCAGTTGTAGTTTTTCAGTGGAATAACTGATTGTAGTCACAAAACATCAATTTTTCCGAAGATGAATTATAGTTTATGTTATAGTTTCTACTGATGTATAAATAGGCTGCTGCAGCAGCAATATATACTTTGATCATTGTAAATCCAACATAAACTGCTTCCTAACAAAGGATTAAAACAAATCCATGGCCCTCCATGACATCATGCCAAACCAGTCCTTTTATTAAGCAAAGCATTTTGCTCATACAGGCTCATTGGGCGGTAATTTGCCAATTCCAGCGTAAATGTAGCAGTCCCAGATGTCAAAGAACGTAAAACTGTTGAGTAACCCTGGAAAAAAATGAAACTATTTCAAAGACAGAAGAATAAATTTTACATACAATTGAAATACTTTATTGCTAGAAAAGCTGTGATTCAGTAGCACAATACAGTATATTTTGTATGCAATTTCAAGTTTCAATTTGTTAATTGTGAGGCTACAATTTTTTTCACAAAATGCTTCTGCAATTGAAATTGGTATGAAATGAGGCTGCTTTATATACTAAGGGATGTGCGATTTAATTATATTTTCTTGGAGATTTTTATCAGACTCAATATTGTTAGCCAACTAGAGAGAAGACAGTGGTGACTGAACTATTTGATATGAAAGCACAGAAGATGGGCCAGATTGTATAATGCTCTAGTAAGTGAGCTATAAAGCCCAAGAAGGATGCCTGCCTAGATGAATTTAATCTGAGACAAACTGTTCTAGGTAAAGTTCTTCCATTAAAAAACCCTGCTGACATTTATCTTTCCATTCAGGAATCACTATAAAGTAGAACCGCTCTTTTAAACATTTACGGTAGAGAAGCTTCCACCAGCTCCTCAAAATGTTCAGATAATAAATACATAAGGTAAAGGTAAAGGTTCCCCTGCACATGCGTGCTAGTCGTTTCCGACTCTAGGGGCCGGTGCTCATCTCTGTTTCAAAGCCGAAGAGCCAGTGCTTGTCCGAGGATGTCTCCGTGGTCATGTGGCTGGCATGACTAGACGCCAAAGGCGCATGGAACGCTGTTACCTTCCCACTGTAGCAGTCCCTATTTTTCTACTTGCATTTTTACGTGCTTTCGAACTGCTAGGTTGGCAGAAGCTGGGACGAGTAACAGGCGCTCACTCTGTTACGCGGCACTCGGGATTCGACCCGCCAAACTGCCGACCTTCTGATAGACAAGCTCAGCGTCCTAACCCACTGAGCCACCGCGTCCCTATATAAATACATGGAATGAGCTTAAAATTTCATTCCTATAAAGGACTTAAATAAAAAGCTTCCTTTGAAGCTGAAATGGCCTGACCTGTGGTGGTTTCTTAAGACTGGAATGATGATGCTCAAAACAGCCAAGTTCTGTTTTGAGGCTGGAGCAAAAGAAGAGTGCTTTGTTCTGACTTTGGGATCTAGCATTTACTATTTCAAAATAAAAATATTCTTATTTACTTGGTAAATTTATATATCAGAATGTATGACCACCACATACCTCGCCAGTTGCTCCATGGTGAAATGAAAATGGGAAAGAGACCTTGAGGGCATCTACACAAGCACTAAAAAGAGGCTGCAAAGGGAATACTGCTGTATTTACGCAACTGTGACATCCAGCCAAGGAAACTAGAGGCTGTGGTGCTGCCAGAATCTGCTGGCAAGCCCTGTGCTACAAAGCCTACACTAGTTTTGAAGATAGGCACTGCCAAAAAAACTTAAGAAAAACAGTGAATGGCATCACAGATCAATACTGACAGATACTGTAACAATAAACTTCCAATACCCCCCCCCATTGTGCTAGACTCTGCATTTCTAGACTGGGTCTGCAGAGCCCCCTCCATGTTCACAGATGAACTGCACAACAGCATGTATTCTTCGAACCCAAAATGATATCTAATTATATAGCCACTCGTTTCATGTATCTCTGAGCGGCATACATAGTTAAAAACATGAAAGAATCCAGCAAAATAACCAAAAACAACAAAAATCACATTAGAAATATGTGGGACAGGTAAATGTAATTGGGAAAGACAGTCCCTCAAATAATCTGGCCCCATGCTGTGTAGGGCTTTATGAAACCTTACTAGCCCTTTAAAGTGAACCCAGAAGCAAACTGTTAACCTATGCAACTCACAGAGCAGAAATGTAACAGGTCCTAATCTAGTTGTGCAAATAACTCCCTACACCACCACATTTTGTACCAGCTGAAGTTTCTGGATGCTCTTCAAGGGCAGTCCCAGACACAGTGTGTTATAGTAATCCATACAGGAGATGGTCAGGATAATTGAGTAATTGAGCACAGGGCCTTCTGATCTAGGAACAGGTGCAACTGGCACACAATTCAAAGTTGTGCAAAGATCCTCCAAGACATGACCACCCCCTGCTCATCGAGCAGCAGTCATGACCCCCTAGAAAGACCCCCAGACTGCACACCAGGTCAGTCTGGGACAGTGCCAGCCTATCCAGAACTAAAGGTAGTAAATTCACAGATCCAGTAGCCCCCAACCCAAAGCCACTCAGTCTTGCCCTGGTTGAGCGGAGCTGAAGCCTCTTGTCATCATCCAAACCCCCACAACCTCCAGGCACCAAGACATGTTGCCATCTGTACTCAGTTGTAAAGCAAAGGTCCCCAACCTTTAGGGAACCAGGGACTGGTTCCGAGGAGAGAAGTTTTTTCGCAGACTGGAGAGGTCGTGGTTTTGCATGCTGCCTGCATCCTGTGGATGGGGCTTCACTTGTTTCCACAGACCGGTTTCTGGTATGCCGCGAACCTCTGGTCCACAGACCAGAGGTTGGGGACCCCTGCTATAAAGTACAGGTAGTCCTCAACTTACAGCAGTTCAGTGACTGCTCAAACTTACAATGGCACTGAAAGAAGTGACTTATGACAGTTTTTCACTTATTCATTGCAACACCCCCATGATCAAAATTCAGATGCTTGGCAACTGGTTCATATTTATGACCACTGCAGTGCCCCAGGATCATGTGATGATCACCTTTTGTAACCTTCTGAAGCCAGATTCACTTTACAACTGTGTTACTAATTTAAGAACTGCAATGATTCATTTAACAACTATGGCAAGAAAGATCATAAAATGGAGCAAACTCACTCAGCAACATAAGTTTTGGGATCAATGGTGGCCGTAAGTCAAGGACTACCTGTACTCCCCAGTGTTCACAATCCACAAAATGCAACCTTAGTTTCCTGCCACTTTCACACATACCATCATTTCTGCTAGGGGGACAGCTGCAATCACAACTTGGTTGTCTAGGCGACCTTGAATGTCTTTTATGTTGCCTCTCCTCTGTGCAAGATCTGCAAGTACTACACCAACATAGTTTCCAGGCACGGTCACTTCCAAGTTCATGACAGGCTCCAGGACTTGTTTATCAGCGTTCTTTAAAGCCTAAGAAATAAAATTACAATTTTCCTAAGACAAATCTTCAACATCAATCTGCTTAATGCTGTACCAATTTGCATCAGAAAATCAGCCTGAAATGAAGGCTATACATAAAATAATATTTCATATCAACAAATTATGAACGATAACAGAAGTAAAAACATTATTAATGAAATGCCATTTTCTAAAGGAAGTATTCCCAATGCAGCTTACAAAATATTTTGATTTAAAGCAGCAACTTCAAACAGAAAATATGCATCTTCATCATCATGATCCCAGTCTCACCATTTCTGAATATAGGAAAACAAATATCATCAACAGCTTTGTTATGATGCCAATTCAAAGAGAACTTCAGAAGGTCAAAAAATTTACTACTTGGTCTGGATAAGATTATTTGATTCATACCTTTTGCAGGCAACGAGAAGCACATGCAGAAACCATAGTTAGTGATGTATCAGCACTTGTAGCTACTGACCGGACAGTGACTGCTACATCTTGAACTGGGTATCCCAGAAGTGGTCCTACAACATGAAATATCAGTAACACATTAAAATTTTACATTGAATCAACCATGCAGATGACAATTTAACCTGTTCAGATGGCATCATCATGTTTCTTTTCAAAAGATATTTTGCAGACTGCAGACTAAACACCTCAGGGCCACTTTACTAATAAAAACAGAGAAAAGCTGCAACTGTTCTCTCTAGCAGTTTCATTTATTTGCATCTTCAGTTAAAAAAGGGAACAGAGGACAGGTGCAAATTTCTGTCTGACAGCCTTGCTCTTTATAGGCACACTTAACAACAACAAAATCTCAATTTCTTCAAACAATTCAAATATAGTACCTTCAAAACATTTGCTGAAATAACTCTTACCTTGAAGGTAGGAGGTTGAAATTCCATTTTCTACAGCTTCACGAAGGTCAGGATGAAGTAAGTCACTGATACTTTCAGCATACTCAATGACTGGTGCTATTGCTGGCATCTCTCCCTCCCATGGCTTTATTCTCAACTCAACCGTCACTTGATGTCGCTTTTCTCCTACTGTTCTGTCCAGTGTATCTGTAATAAAATCGAGTAATATATAAAACACAAAGTTCAAATAATCAATTTAGCATAACATTAATTAGCCATCAGATTTAATAAGTCTTTCCTTTCCAGGTCTATGACATTTAATGTACCTGCAGCTTCAACTGAGTTTTGGATTGTTTCTCGATAAGCAACCTGAAGAGGTCCAAGGTAAGTCTCCAGTTTGTATTCACGTTTGATTCGGTCATGAATGATGTCAATGTGTAGTTCTCCCATGCCACAAAGAATTGTCTAGCAAAAATATTTATAAAAATAGTATCAGCAAAGCCTGGAGCATGCTGTTCATTTTTCAAAGTGATTTTAAAGCCAGGCAGACAAGAGAGGAGTGTAATACAGACAGCAAAATGCTTTGGCAGTGATTTTGAGCAAAACAGTCTCTACCCATTTTCAAAGAGTTCTTTCTTGCATACAGATTTGCTGGGAATAATTACAGCTGCAATGGTAAGGCAAGCTGGGAACCAACCTCCTTCTTCCAATCCAGTTGCATATGCCAATATGGATATCAGCATAAACAATGAATCATAAATGTTAGAATAGGCAGGCAAACTGCAGCTATAGTTGAAACTTTTGCTCCCTCCAAAGGCTACAGGAAATGTAAATGTTACGTGGTGATGTCACTAGAGGCTCTAGGCTCTATTTTGGGATGATGATGGGTGGGGTATAAAATAGATACAGAAAAAGAGCAGAAAGTGATCGTACTGGTTTGTTCAATCAATCAATCAATCAATCAATCAATCACACTTCTACATTGTCCATCTCACCTAAATGACTCTGGGCAGCATACAATAGAAAAGATGCTTTGTATTTAGCAAAACTTTCCAAGTTATTCCATTGATTTCAGCAATGTCATCTGAAAGGAGGAGGAGGACCATAAAAAAGGAGAGGGGGGCCTACATGGGGTTCATCCTTCATCATCTTAAGAGCACCAAAGTTTAATAATAATAATAATAATAAACTTTGTAAAGCTTACCTGTCCCGTATTAGCATCGATCTTAACTTTCAGACTTGGATCCTCACGCTGCAGACAAATCAATGCTTGATCCAGATCTGGAGCAAATAATTGATTATAATAGGTACAGAGAACACAACTGTGGTCCTTTTCTTCTTCTGTACCACAGTTGCCCAGGGACTCAACAAGAGTCCCTGGTGGGGAATCCTGGCATGCAGTTCTACAGTGCTGTAGTGAAATTGACTCTTGTACCCTCGCGGAGAATAACAGCAGTAAGAAGAGACAGCTCTCGAGAAAAGATGTGATATTACCAATACGTTATTCAACTCTTCCAAAGTTAATGTAGCAGCATACTAGACTGGGGCTTCCTTGCCAAACCAATAATTAATAATCTTAATTCTATAATTTTAAAATATTCTGATTTCCAAACTGCAGGCCAAAATCTTCATGGAAGGAAAGACAATGTTTCGAAATTTAGGAGACTGAAAAGCAAGTCAGGGAGAAAAAGCTACATTAGGTTTATCTCTTCCATTCTTTTTTCCCTTTTTCTTCTCTTTTTAAAGACCATAAAGCTGTTCTGTCAATCATCACTTATAAAACAGCATGTAAGATTTTTTTTCTCCTTGACCCCTTTTCTTGTTCATCAGTAAAAAAATAAGGGACTCTTGCACTTCTGATCTTCAAAAGCTGCAGCAAATCTTCCTCGTTCCAAAGTCTTTCAACCAGCATTCAGTTGCTGACTATGATCACTTCAAGTAATCTGAATTAATGACTTTACCTTCTCTACTAGAGAACTATAACAGGATTGCATACACTCTCAAATCATCTAACAACTGGAGACATGGTCTAGATAAGAATACTGTTCATCTGTAATATATTTCTGCGCCTACTAATAAACAACACATAATCCCATTTCTTTAGGGCCATGCAAAGATTACAAGCATAGCTCTCATATTTCAGAATCTGAGTTGCACCTGGTTGTTTGGCCATGGAAGGTGGCTCTATTGTACAAAAGAAGACTGGCTCTGGAACCTCAATGCCAGCTAACAGGAGGTTCTGTACTTCTTTAGCTTGACCATGCACCGATGCCACATTTCTTCCAGCTCGACGTGCTGCAGCCACTGCAGATGCTTTTGAAGAAACAACGGTGTCACCAGTGGCGCTCTAATGCAAGCCAAACAACAATGCATAGTGAATTGCCAGCACATCATTGGTGTGTTTCTCATTAAAAAGCACTGAATGTTAACTGCCTATCCAACATTTGTTTTTCCCAGCTAAAAGACAAGGCCATCTAATCCTTTGATTTGCACTGCCAGCAGCACTTTTTAAAAATGGAACAAAACTTTTGTGAAGATTTCCACATATTATTTTGCTCTAGAAAAATGTCAAATGCTATTCCATGTATGAGTAGACATTTTCCATAGCCTGAAAGCACATAAGCCATTAAATGCCTATGGCTGAGAATTTGGGAGCTACAGTCTCTATGCATTTGAAGGGCACCACATTCAGGAAATTTTTGAGTAGACAAGTTTATTCATTAAATCAGCAAAATGGTTTTGATTCCATAAACTAATCCTGATGTAGCTTTTTCCTTTTGACAAAATACCAAGTTTGAAAGATCATAGGTTGTTTTTTTTTACCTGTTTCAACCCCACAGTCAGGGCAATGTTGCCAGCGGATAGAGAAGTGATTTCTATTTGCTGATCAGCAAAAGGCAGGAGCAGGCGACTCATTCTCTCTCTGCAATGGTTGGCTCTGGTTAGGCTTTAGTCACCCAGAGATACCCACTTATTTAAGCTCATCTGCCTTTTCTCACCACCAACCCATTCTTTTAACTCACGTGCAATTTTTGTTAATATTATAAACTGCTGATTGAGGCTTCATTGTGCCAGAGTAAATGCGCAAAAAAACCAATGGTCCACGCTGTTTGTCATGAAGAACTTTAAATGCCAGAGCACATAGATCATCTTTATACCATGGCCTGGAAAATAAATAAATCAAGTAAGTCAATAAATAAACCAGCCAGCCCACCTAATCATCCTAGGATCTGTTGCTAAATGCTAAGTAATTTTTTCAGGTCATGATTTTCAATTCCTGTAAAACCCCTCAATTATCAGTAATTATGGTGCTTTCAAGGTTTTACAGGAATTGAAGACATATTATTTGTATTTCCCTAATCACACTGAAATGCTAAGTGGAGGGAGGGCCTAAAGACATGATTTATCTTTCTATAGATTGGGCTTCCTGGAATCCTTAGCTGTGTGCTGCCTCTAACAGAATAACAATACACTGCGTTTGTAGCATCTCACCTGTGCACATCTTCCATATTCCTGATTCTCAAAAATTCAGTTTAGTTGCCCCCTCCATTAAAATATTAAATTTCTTTGCCATACCAATTTTGCTTATTTTTGATCAAATGACATTACGTCTTCATACTCACAAGAAATCATAGCTGCGTTCATCTGGTGCAGGCAAATACTTGGTGATCGCATCCAACAAGGGCTGAACACCCTTATTTTTCAATGCACTTCCGCAAAACACAGGCACTGCTTTTTGAGCCAGGGTTACTCTTCGTATTGCAGCCTGTAGCTACAGAAAACACAAAAAAGGTTTTTTTTAAAACAAATGCATACTTAAAATTCAACACAATATGAAAAATATATGGCTGGCTACACTGACGGACTCAAAAAAATTAACAACAAATCAAAGTAGGTGCAATTGCAGGTGGGTATCTGCCTATTCCACTTCTTAGTTATACTAATTGGTTATTGCTTGGCATTATTGTTTGTTATTATTTCAGTTTTATATCTGTTATGTTCATGGGCACTTAAAACAGATTGATATAATTATATGGTATTTATTAGTCACTGAACACTTCTCCTAGACCAGGGGTAGGCAACCTCGGCTCTTTTATGACTCATGGACTACAACTCCCAGAATTCCTGAGTCAGCACAGCTGACTCAGGAATTCTGGGAGTTGAAGTCCATGAGTCATAAAAGAGCCGAGGTTGCCTACCCCTGTCCTAGACTAATTTCTTCTCAAGCTATCAGCTGGATTGTAGTATCAGCTACTAGGAAATGAATGGCTCAGTTTGCTAGCCACTGAGACAACATGAACAAATCTGAGCCAAAAACCAGTAGCACAATGCAGTCCTCTCTTCTCTGGTGGGTTGTTTGTTACGTAAGAAGTGAAGATGACGATTTAAAAGTGACTCTGATCATTTTTAAACAAGTCAGCAACAAAATTACAAAATTGGCTTCTTTATTCAGATATTCAGAACTAACTTGTGTGGAAAGTGACATTAAACTCACAAATATCCTCTTCCACATTCAGATATGTGGAGTCACTGCACCTCTCCTTCCAAATCTCCCCCTTGTGCATGAAGAAGCAAACCATCCATCAGTTCATGAAATGTGAAAAATAACCCAGGAGGATAACAGCAAATACATTTTACAACGAAGGCCACCACATAATTATTCAAGTTGAAGGAAAAAAACCTCTTTTTTAATGAATTCAGCTAGAAGTGCTGTATATCTAATGTCACACACACTTTACACCAGAGGTCGCCAAACTTTTGGGCACCAGGGACCAGTTCCTTGGAGAGAGGTTTTTCCACAGACTGGAGAGTGCATGGTTTTGTGTGCTGCCTGCATCCTGCCGATGGGGCTTTGTTTGTGCGGACAGGTTGCTTGCATGCCGCAGCCCGTTACTGGTCCACAGACCTGGGGTTGGGGACCCCTGCTTTACACTATTATACTTCTAACTTGCTGCTTTAAGGATGTTTGCATGCCTTGAAATAATTGACCAGTAGTTAAGCTTTGCACCACTCCTCCAACAAGCACTCAAACCACTTGCAAATCTCTCCTTATGTTCAAACGTCATGGGCTCTTTGACATATTGCAAATCCAAACTTTCTGTGAACCATTTTGTGTTGTTTCAATCTGATTTTTTAACAAGACTGAAATACTGACAATAACTTGTCAATTTGAAAGCAGAGTGGGTAGTATATTTTATCTTTTGTAATAATTCTCAAATATTAACATTTCATTCCTCAGCTAGCTTAATACCCACTTCAGAGGATTTGATCCAGAAAGGTGGCTTAAGCAGTTAATTGACACTGAAAATCCAACTTAGATTTCCTTTTATTTATTTATTTATTTATTTATTTGTTTGTTTTTATATACCGCCCTTCTCCCGAGGGACTCGGGGCGGTGTACAGAGTAAGGTAGGTATACAGTTGAACAATAGTCAAAAACAGTAGTAATAACAACTGAGACCCCAAGAGCAATCAGGCCAGGCCGGACTGCTGGAACAGGTAAGTTTTTAATTCGCGCCGGAAGGTGCGGAGGTCGGGGGCCATCCGGATTTCGGTAGGCAAGCAGTTCCAGAGGGTTGGCGCACCCACTGAGAATGCCCTCCCCCTGGGGGCCACCAGCCGACATTCTTTGAGCGGTGGCACCCTGAGGAGGCCCTCTCTGTGGGAGCGCACAGGACGGAGGGGTGTTGACGTTGGCAGAAGGTGCTCCCGTAGGTAGTCCGGACCCATGCCATGTAGGGCTTTGTATGTCATTGTTAGCACCTTGAATTTCACTCGGAAGGCAACCAGAAGCCAGTGCAGCTCACGGAGCACATCCTGCAATCCAATCTGGTTCAATTCCCTATTATTTCTCACTAATCATTATGACTACATTTGGTTACCACAAACTTGAGCATTTTTATGCAAAGAAAGCATTTTATTTTGTCTACCCTCAGGTTATTAACTGTGAGCAATGACCAACTCTATTGACCAAACTCTAGTGGCTTTTTTTTTTCAACACGGATATTTTCATATATAAAATCCAGTTTACATGATGAATGAGTCAAGGCACAGACCTCATCAGCTGGTAATGAATCAAAACTCTCACTGAATTTTCCAAGGACCAATTCAGCAAATTCATCATCCAGGTCTGCAACCTTTAAAAGATAATGCATTTCCAAATGATTAACATTTCACATTATTTATCTTAGATCTGCTTGCTTGTTAATGAAATTAAGAAATAAAGGTCATGTAATTTAACAATGTGAAAATATGAATTCCCATAACTGCTAGCCTAAAAGTATCTTCCTTACTTAAGCTTACAGTTACAAATCTCTTACACCAAGAGGTCAGCATCATGGCACCTAAAGAGACATGGGATATATTATATGCCTCAAAGGTGCCCATAGCACCCAAAATTGATTCAAATAAAATAAATAAAATGACCAAAATAGTAACGTATCTTAGGATATTTCACAAGGGGGCAGGGGGAATTTTTCAGTGGAGACATCACCAAACAGCATCATTGTCTTAGTTTGATGTGAGCTAAAACGGATGAAAACGAAAAAGGTGGGATTCATTGCGGCCTTTCAAAAATGGTACGGGCTTCCAGGACAAAGCCATGAGACCTGGGAATGTCAGGGGTTGAAGCAGTCTGCTCTTCTTCCCCAACGCAATCTCCAGAGCTTCTAAAACGTCTGCAGAAGGTGAGTGAGTGGTGATAAGGGGATGAACAGGAGGATGTAGAGCCCAGGGGGGTAGGAAACAGCCCCAAGTCCTCTGGAGAGCCAGTGGGGTGGGAAATGAGGCCCAAGGCCTGCGAGGACCCAATAGAGTAGGAAAGAAAGTCCAACATCTTCAGGGACCCTGAGGGGTGAGAAGTTTCTGGAGGCAGAGAAGGCTTGGGAGGCCCAGGGCAGAAGGCCCAAGTCTGCACTAGGCCTCTCAGGGCCTCCCAACTCCTGAGGCACCCCATGCTCCCCTTCATGACCACATTTGGCAGAGCAGAGATGGGGATTGTTAAGTAAGGCAATTACATGGCTGCCTCGCTTAACCAGCATCACAACTTGCAACCATAAAGGGCAGGCACACTACAATCATATCAAGGGCTACTAAATTAGCATGTAATGTTTACACTGGATAATAATGAATGAAACATGTATATTATTGTCTATTATATTATAAGCAACTGTCAGTGTTGTTGGGCAACTCACAACAATCAATTTATATTAAAATAATGCTGGAGAGTCAATATGGTACAAGAATTAAGACTAGCTACAAGACTAGGACTAGAGGAATTGGGATTGAAATCTGTTCAATCATTAAGTAGTTGAATGAGGCTGAAAAGGATGATATATTTTATGCCACTCAGAGCAACTTAAGCTAATTAAATGATAATTTGCATTAAGGGTATTGCAAATGCTTGCCACCATCATAGGAGCAATTAAGATTTTAACAATACACACCCCAGAACTCTCTAATCACAAATGAGAACACAGCACTATTTTCATTATTTGATTATAGCAAATATATATTGTTCTCAATGTGCCGCTTCTAATCACTAACTACCCAAATTTATTTTCTCAAGTAGCTGTACATCTGACACTGTACAGCAAGCTCAATTAAACGCAGCCCATCCTCTCTGGCTAGTGTTTCATTATTTCCAGATCAGCTTTTCCCCGATTTATTTATTCTCCAAGTGTGTGTGCACTGATTTCCCAAATTCTCTAATCAAGAAGGCTTTTGTTGAGAATTCTGGGAGCTAAAGTCCACACATTTGAAGGGTGTCCAATACTTTTAAATTAAATTTTCATGTATTTTTTACGTATTTACTTTAGAACTTTACTTGTTCTATTAAGGTATGTCTTGCATCATTGGCATTTCTTAATAAGTTAAGATCGCCAGCTTCTGCCAAGGCTTTCTGCTGAAAAGTCTTTCCATCATCCAATCCAGTCACAGCATTCCACATCACTTGGTCCTTGTTCACCACATCAATTATTCCTCTAAAAGACTTTGCCTCTCCAATCGGCAACTGTACAAAAAACATATTAAAAACTGCCAGTGTCAGTGAGGTAAAGCACAGTAGCAGCAAAGTAACATCAAATATTATTTATTAAGAATCTGAACTCAAGAAACAACCATATCCCATTAAAAAATACTATTAGGCCTCCACATACTCCATCAATTACATTTTTAAAGAGGTACGTGGTTCTCTGCAGAAACACCATTCCCAAAGGCAGGCACAGCAACAGGGAAAGCATGCTTCCTGAGCCTAAGGATGGCATGGTTCAACTGAAGCGACCCAAAACACCTCAATTGCCTGATCTTCAGACGGGCAGAAACTATGGAAGACAAATGGTCCCTCAAATACAGAGGCATGTCCACACAATCATGCCACTACATTCTGAACCAACTGTAGCTTCTGAGTAGGTCCCATGTAAACAGCATAGCAATAACAGAACTCTGGGGTGACTAGAACTTGATTGTCTGAAGTGCCTGTCAATCGAGGTGGGCAGACACAACTGATGGAGTTATGCAAAAGCCTGTTGGCCACTGATACTATCTATTCTTTGAGCAGGAGCTGTCAATCCAAGACAACACCGACAGCGCATATCAATTCTAAATGGAGAAGTACAACCCCATCCAAATGTCACATAGAATTCCCACATCTAAGGGGCCCCAAACTCCACAGACACTCAATCTTGGCAGAACCTGAGTCTGCCCTCCCCATGCAGACCCAGAGAATCTCTAGACATTTGGATAGTATATTTATGGCATCACTTAGTTTAGCATAATGTTGAGATGTATAATTGAGTATTATGCCGCAAATTTTATAATCCAGCCATAATGCAAACTATAAAGTAGTAATAAGTAAACCTCATTTAGCATTACAATTGGGATTGGCAACTCACTTAAGTGAAATGGTCTCTAAATGAAACCATGACTGTACTTATGATTTTATTCAGCTTTCCTTTGCTTTATCAACCTCCAAAGGTCATAAACATAAGGATGTTGTGAAGTTACTTTTCCATCACTGTGTAACTGCAAACAGTCATTAAACAAGGCAGTTGCTAAACTAGGGCTACCTATATATAATTTATAAATATTAATCTCTTCCTAAAATTACCTGTAGAAGTAAAGGCTTCACTTTCAACTTTTGCTCGATACTCTCAACTGAATGGATGAAACTAAAGACAAAAGATTACTGTTTTAGAGAGAACAATTACATTTCTTTAACCAGTAACTCTCTTCTCCAAATTCCAAGGTGATACAACAGCTACAAAAATAAAAATAAGAAATGGTTATTTGGCTATAATGTTTACACAAGATTTTCCCCAAAGGTGCTTTTTCCAAAAAAACTGGAAAAATTGGAATTTGCTGTTTTTCCCTTTGAAAATATTTCGCTGCTCATTAAAGAAGCTTCTACAGTTCAGAAGCGAAATATTTTCAACAGGAAAAAACAAGAAAAAACAATTGTCTTTTGGAAAAAGCACCTTTGGGGAAAATCTTGTGCAAGCATTATGTCCAAATAATAGTTTCTTATTTTTATTTGGGACAACCATGACCTGGATGATTAACATAGACATTTACACAAGATTTGAAATAATTCATTCACCAGTTAACTCTATCCATTGAACTGTCATTTTTTAAAATTAACTATAAGAAACAAATGAACCTTTATAGTATGAAATATTATGTTTAATGAAAACCATGCTAATGGTTTCAACAGTTTCAACAGTTAAGTCTATCGGAATGTATACAGATGATAACCCTACAGAAGATAATTTGTCCAAACAAAAAGTAATTGAGTAGGCTTTCATTAGTAAGCTTCTTTGGTGGGACCTCGATGACATATTTGTTGGTTATGTGTATATATACAAGTATGTGTTTGTGTATGTATGTATGTCTATAAAGTATATAGTGTACAGAGTTACAAAATTGTAACTCTAAGTAGCAATATCACTTAAACTTATATACTGCTCCATAGTGCTTTAGTGCACTCTCTGAGTGGTTTACAATATTGGCATACTGCCGCAACCATTTGGCTCCTCATTTTACCAACGTTGGAACAATGGAAGGCTGAGTCAACCTTGAACCTGTCAAGATCGAACTCTAGCCTGTGGGCAAAGTTACCCTGAAATACTACATTCTAACCACTGTACTACCATGGCTCTTTAGTTATTGATTATAAGATTGATTAGTTATTAAGCTATAAGATTCCGTAATAGCCTATCATTCCACACTGTTACAGTCCTTTGCTTCTCTGCCCTGAAAAATAATAGTTATTTTTAGTACCTTGCTCCATGTTTGTCCATCTTGTTTAAAAAGCAAATTCTAGGTATATGATGTTTGTCTGCTTGTCTCCAGACTGTCAGAGACTGTGCCTAAGCAAAAATATATACAGCATTAATCACTTCTGTTCAGTGGCAGTTTTCTGTCCCTTACAAACATTCAAATATTTATTTCCATGATATACAAAGAAAAAAATTCTGTGCTTCTACTCATGAAATTGGCAATAAGATGGAATTTACTGGAAAACCTAGGGCAGTGATGGCGAACCTATTAGAGACCGAGTGCCCAAACTGCAACCCAAAACCCACTTATGTATTGTCGGGTGCCGGGTGGGTGTGGCCCATTGGGTGGGTGTGGTCAATTGGGTGGGCATGGCCCATTGGGTGGGCGTGGCTGTGGTGGTAACGGCAGACTGGGTGGGACTAAAAAGTTCAATCAATCAATTCCAACTTTGTGAGATCTTTTTTTTCCCGCGAGAAGTTGGAAATGATTGATTGAACCTTTTTTTTTTTGCACACAGCGGTGGAGGCCTAAAGCGAAAAGGTTTTATAAAACCCAACTGAAGGCCCAGGACTGGGGCAACAGCACGCGTGCCCACGGAGAGGGCTCTGCGTGCCACCTGTGGCACGCGTGCCATAGGTTCGCCACCACAGACCTAGAGACTAACATAAGGAAAGTAGGAAGTGTATGCAGACTGCAGGAGACAAGTAGATGCAAAGAATTAAAAATGAATAACTGCAGGGTTAAAGAATCCCAACTTTGAGAAAAGGTTGAAAAATTTGAGAGAGGAAGCGGGCAATACAATACAAAACCTAAGGATAAATGAGATGAAAAGAGGGAATATTTTATGTCATATTAGAAATTAAATCAGCAAAGATTAATTGTAATAAATCATGGCCTTGGTAGTGCTAAAGAACAGAAATTTTTGATCACTTTTTTAAAAAGCCATGTCTTATCAGTAGCATTGCTTATCTAAATACAACACTCAAGAGATGTATACTTTCCAATTACTGTGGAAAGACACAAAGATAGGTTATGTCCTGCTGGCAAATTCCAAGAGGTGTCTTATTGGTAGCTATTACTGGGGTTAAAAGGCTGTGATTAAATCCAGGAAAACATTTCTTCTGCTGCCACATAGATAATGCCCTCTTAGATCTGGGTATAAATAGTCCATTCTGTAGGATTTGCAGCACAACGGTCTGCAAAAATTGGAACTGGCTGATTATGCCTCATAAGAGTTCCTAAAAGATACTGTTCTGTACAGGGGAAAGGTTTGTAAGTACTTGTAGAGGGAAATGGGTGATGTGTAAGTTGTTTCACCTAACTCTCAGCTGCATGACCTTTGTGCTTGTATACATGTGCATCACCTCCCCCATAAAAAGAAAAGAAAAACCCAGGCTGAACACCTGTTTTGAACTGGAGAGAAAAAAAGTTAAAAGTAACACGAGTTTGTCCCTGTGAAAGCTGAATCTCTCTGTAGAATGGGAATGCTTAGGATGCTTGAAATTCAACAGGTCTGGTCACACTGTACCTCTTCCTTGTTTTTTAACGTATTTTTATTAAATTTCAAAAAATATGAATAAAAAGTAAACAAGCAAAAAAGAAGGAACTAAAAAGAAAGAAAAGTCAAACTGAAAGCAAGATAAGAGTTACATTAAAAGTCAAAGTAAAGAAAAACAGAATGGCCTCAGACTTTCTCCAGTAGATATAAAAATACATCTAACTCTTAGTTTAAAGTTAAGAATAGTTTACATTATTATTATAATTCTAATTATCAAGATCTCAAATCAAGATTTCAGTTCTTTCAGTTTTTCTCAAAAAGTACAAAAGTAGCTTCCAGGCAGAAAAAAATTGGTCAGTCTTATCTTTAATAAAATAATCAAAGCTGTCGATTTCACCATCCTCCACCAATTACATGCTGTGCTTCTTCCAACCCTTGAACTATATTTCCTTTTTGTTATTCAGTGTGAATTTTTGGACACAGGTTCTGCCCACAGCACATATTCAGCCATTCGGATGTATTATTCCCTGTATTTTTGTGTATGACATTTAGGATCACAGGGGGAGGAATCAGGTAGGAACCAGAATCCAGTATATCAAATTGTTTATATTCACTGACCCTATGTCGAGAGAAAGTATAGCTGCCATGCTGACCTAAGAAGGTATAAATAATAAGGCAGTCCAGATGGGTTCATCAAAAACAATTCATTATGCTGTAGTTTACATTGCGTTTACCTTTTTCTTTGTCTTGTCTTGAAATGTAATAAACAAAAGGTATATAAGGTCTGCTTTTACGCAGGGCTGCTAAGCTACGTGCCAATGCTTTGCACGAATATACATTGTTTATTGTTTACATGCTTAATAACTTTATGTTGTATCTTCAGCGTGATATGGTTGTTTTAGGCAAGACAGATTTTGGCCACATCATTTTTCCCTCCAGCCTATATTTTGCAAAGATGCAAGTGAAGGAAGCCATTAGCTAGTGGAAGGAAGTCTTAAGTTCTTGCTTTCTCTTGCCTTACGTTCTTGTCCTTAACCACATCCAAGACATGAAGCAAAGCCACCAAAGAGTAATTTTTACCTCCACACCAGCTGAAGCATCAAAAACAGCCACTGCCCCATCCAACACTCGCAAGGAACGTTCCACCTCCACAGTAAAGTCCACATGACCTAAAGTTTAGTCCACATGGAAAGGTAAAGTGTTTTGTTTTGTAGTATTTTGTTTCTTAGTATTATCTTTTAGTACTTTAAAACTCTTTAATAAAAAGGTGTTGTTTTTTAAAAAGCATGTTTTTAAGGATGTACATAGCCTCTGGAGGTGGCTAAGCCAAGAAAAATAGTGTGCTGAGCTGACTGATCTCTTCCTGAAGAATCAGCTATACTGTTCATTGTCATCTGGAATCACTTTGGCATGACACTTCCAGTGAGGCCAATACCAAACTGACATTCCTCTAAAAAAGAGAAACGCATGGCGGCTGAGAAAGAGCCCAACTACAGGAATCGGGTGGCTAAAATCTCTCTGAAGGCAAAAACAAATTGTCAAATCACCCATTTGTGCTTCCTACAGCTGCTTTTTTTTGTGAAAAGCAGGAACTTTGTTTTTGCGGTCAGCTGTCAACTGGGAGATATGGGATTCC
Source organism: Vipera berus (assembly GCF_964194415.1). Classification (NCBI taxonomy): domain Eukaryota; kingdom Metazoa; phylum Chordata; class Lepidosauria; order Squamata; family Viperidae; genus Vipera; species Vipera berus. The sequence goes on along the minus strand of NC_138203.1, from coordinate 33,846,878 downwards.
ATCGTTCTTATAGCCACTAATGTTGCCCATATGGACACTACGTTTGCCTGGCTAATCTCTTAATCATTTTGGACTTTATTATTTTTCTCTTTGGCTTTCTTTAAAGGTTGAGAATTTCAGACTGGCAAGTTTTATTGAACTCACTTAGGTGAATGACCTTTGATTCTTTAAAAAAAAGTTTTATAATGATTTGTATTTTTTGGAATATATATCAAATAGATGACTATTGTTGCCTTTGGAAAGTTTTAAGTAGATTAAGGACTCATATGGACTTGATTTAAGATTCTGATATTTATTGATGGTATTCTCTCTCATGAAATAAACCTGCTTATACTGATAAAAAGACTTTGGAATATTAGACATTAGAGGGCACCGGATGGCTACTTTAAAAGAAACATTTGACTCATGGAGACAGGAGGCTTTTGAACTACTGAACTTTATTAGCATCAGCTGGTCAGAATAGGAGGACTTGATGCCCCTGGCTTGATGCAACCAGCAGGGGGCAGCCTTCTCACCACCGCTGAGTCCTTGCTGCCGTCATTTTTTTTGCAGGAAATCTCAGGGATAATTTGCTGCAGGGATAACTTGCTGCGGGCACTGGATGGAGAACCAGGAAGATGGGCGAGCAAGTGAGTTATCAGAGGGGAGGCAGCAACGGGCAGTGCTGCACCGGATGCAAAGCTAGTGGCGGAGGGGTGTCAAATGGGAAGCCCCCGCTGCCATGCAAGGTTTTTTCAAAGCCACATTGCTTAAGGTTTGAAGGAATCTTGCTCTGAAAATAAGGGCAGCTTTGGGAAGCAATGGGGTGGGATGCCACCTTTTCTTGAAACTAAAAAGGCTTGTTTCGAGTTCCATTCAAATCCTTGCCCATCAAGTAGACTGCAAAGTTTGCAGCCGCATTCAGCTGCAGGTCTGATGTACTACCGAAATGGAGCTGTGTGCACAGGAAGGTTTGGAGTCCAAACTGAAAAAAAAAACCCTCTTCTCAGCATTACTCTTCTCACAGCATTGTTTTTTGTTTGGGGGGGGGAGCATTTTTTTTCCTTTTCAGCATCTTTTACTTTTTTAATATATCTCTTTTTGTAGCTGCATAAATTTTACTTCCATAATATAATCCTCAATAAAATAACTGAAAAAGTGAAATCACTTTGCCATTATTTTCTTAAGGCTTGCCATGCTCTTAGCATTAAGACGTGGTACCTGGTGTATCTATCAGGTTGATTCGATGGCCTTTCCAGTCAAACGTGACAGCAGCAGATTGAATGGTAATGCCACGTTCCCGTTCCTGTGCCATGAAATCTGTTACTGTATCACCATCATCAACATCTGTTTAATAGAAAGAGCACATTTTTAATCAAATAACTTGAGCTCTTGGTAATATAATAAATGTTATAAACACCTGATGATCCAACTGATTACTTAGCTGGATTGGAAACCTATATGGTTTTGATTTACAAAACAATGGCATCAGCTTCACCACTACCTATCTCTTAGACTAGTGCAAGAAATGTAGTGTGATCAGTTGCCCGAGGATAAATAAATACTGAAAACTCATTTTTAATTGCTGAGGGATTAGGGGGAGCTGGGGGGATGAAAAGAGAAAAATCAATACAGCTGCAATGTTTGTCAACATCCCATGTTTTAAAAGCATGAAGACTGCAAGCTAAAAAAAATGCAACCCCGAGGGGAAGAAGACAGAGAAAAGAAACAGAAAAGCAGATTAAATTTTAATTGTCACAGGTCATGCTAAAGCATAATGCAATTTGCTCAGGTCAGATACTGGTCTTAGCAAATCTGCAAGAAAGTTTTCATTCGAGCTTTCTCTGTCTCATAGATTTCAGAGCCTATGAAGGGAGCTTTGCAAGTTCACAGAGATAGCACCTTGTCTTGGGTGTTGATAGCTGACTCCACACTTTAAAGAAAACTTCATCTCTAAGTTTGTAGGAAGGGGAGCTGGCCAACCGAACTCTTGAAAGGGATAGCAAAGATGGCAATAATTTTTCTGCAGTTATACCTAGTTTATCTGAGATACAGGATTTTGAACATACAAAGATCCAGGTCTATAGAGCATGCGTCTTGAGCACACTCTTGTACTGCAGTGAGAAAGTTGAACACCTTTCATATGCGCTGTCTCCGACGTATTCTTCGCATCGCCTGGCATGACAAAGTTCCAAATAGCGCAGTCCTGGAATGTGCTGGAATTTCTAGCATGTATACACTATTGAAACAGCGACATCTATGCTGGCTTGGGCATGTCGTGAGAATGGCTGATGGTCGGATTCCGAAAGATCTCCTGTATGAAGAACTAGTGCAGGGAAAGCGCCCCAGAAGGAGACCAGAGCTGCGATATAAGGATATCTGCAAGAGGGATCTAAAGGCCTTGGGAATGGACATCAACAGCTGGGAAACCTTGATCTCTAATCGTTCAGCTTGGAGGCTAAAGACACAGTATGGCCTTCTCCAATTCGAAGAGACACTTGTGCGGCAGGCTGAGGCAAAGAGGCAGTCCCGGAACCAGCAGAATCTGGGGGCCGGACAGGGGACAGATTGTATCTGCCCTCAGTGAGGAAGGGACTGCCACTCTCAAATTGGCCTTTTTAGCCACACCAGGTGCTACTTTAGGACCCCTTCCCAGAGCACGATACCATAGGGCTAGTTTTAATTTAATTCTATTTTAATTGTATTTATTTGTATTGTTTTAATTCGCCCTGTAAACCGCCCTGAGTCCTTCAGGAATAGGGCGGTATATAAAATCAATTAAATAAATAAATAAATAGTCTCTCGAGACTGAAGGATGCCAATGACTTAAAGTTTAAACGTGAAGAAAATAAAATAATTTTAACTGATACGAAAAATAATTACTGCACTTAATTTTTTTCTTCTCTCTCACACCACTAACCTCCAAGGTTTCTTGTGTAACCAGAATAATACAACATTCTCTCTGTAGTTGTTGTTTTTCCTGCATCTATGTGGGCCATTATACCTATGTTGCGGATCCTGAAGAAAAAAAGTTTTTTCATTTAGCATCAAGTTATCATTATTAAATGTAAAATTATTACAATTTTGCACACAATGTACAAAGAAAGCAACTGTTTTCATCACAATCCAAGTGCATCTCATTATTCGTAATTCTTACAGAGAAATAAAATAAATAAAATAACAATTAAACCCATTTTAGTTATAGTATATCATGTTGAAATGTTATGTCACAAACTATGTAAAATTTTTGGCTGGGATCCAATAGAAAAGCCTTTTCTGTTCCCCCCACCCCGGAATATTCTCCTCCCAGAGGCAAGGTCCACCACTACACTCCTAGCCTTCTGGAACAACCTAAATAACTGACTTTTCCAGTTGGCCTGGGGCCCCAACACAGGCCTGGGGGCTTCAACAGAGGCCTGCTATGTCGGGGGTGACTGACTGGATAGAAAAGAACTGCCCTTCCCAGGCCACCCATCATCATGGTTTTTATCTTGTCTATTTAATCTTTTCTATTCATTTTTTTATTTTCCTGGGCTCCCAAGATCACTGCAGATGGGGACTGTAGCCAAGAAATTAAGACGCTTGCTCCTGGGGAGGAAAGCAATGGCAAATCTAGACAGCACACTAAAAAGCAGAGACATCACCCTGTCAACCAAAGTGCGTATAGTCAAGACTATGGTCTTCCCAGTTGCAATGTATGGCAGTGAAAGTTGGACCATAAGAAAGGCTGAGCACCAAAGAATTGAGGCCTTTGAACTATGGTGCTGGAGAAGAGTCCTGTGAGTCCCTTGGACTGCAAGGTGATCAAACCAGACAGTCCTAGAGGAGATCAACCCTGACTGCTCTTTAGAAGGCCAGATCTTAAAGTTGAAACTCAAATACTTTGACCACCTAATGAGAAGGAAGGACTCACTGGAGAAGAGCCTAATGCTGGGAAACATTGAGGGCAATAGAAGAACGGGACAACAGAGAATGAGGTGGCTGGATGGAGTCACTGAAGCAGTAGGCGTGAGCTTAAATGGACTCCAGAAGATGGTAGAGGACAGGAAGGCCTGGAGCAACGTTGTCTATGGGGGTCGCGATGGGTTAGACACGACTTCGCAGCTAACAACATTCAATTTTTCTAATTTTCTAATCTTTTATTATATTGTAAGCCACCCAGAATTGCTGTACCAGTGATTTGGACAGCATAGAAATTTAATTAACAAATAAATAATAGATGTATAAGTGAACGATGGAAATAATTTATGATACATGGAAGAAGCAAAATACCTCTGAAAGTGAAGGAGCGGGACTTCCGCCCCCTCCTTATACTAAGGGAAGCGGAGAATTAACATTTCTATGGAGGATCAAAATATATGGTAGTGAAATAAATTTATAAACTTGAAAGCTAAAATTTAACTTTGGAGAAGTTTAAGATTGTTGAATGGTTAAGATTCATTTTAAAGACCATTGTTCATATTGAAAACTAAATAGATGCTGACACCTAGTGGTGAATGAAGATTATGACAGTTATGATTTCCATAGAGAACTTGCCAAAACCTGGGAAAAGCTAATCTGTGTTTGTGACCTTCAAAGCTTTAATAATAAAGAACAGCTATGACAAAAAAAGACAACAATCTGGGCTGCAAGACAAAGAGAATTATTTAGAAAAAAAATCTTTTTTGAACACTTTGGATTACAAATATCTATTTAACCGAGACTCTAAACTTTAGAAAAAAAATCTTTTTTGAACTCTTTGGACTACAAATATCTATTTAACTGGGACGCTAAAGCTTTTTGTATATAAGAAGGAAAACTCCAACTTTTGGGCATCATGGATCAGAGACACGTAGACAGAACACACCAAGAAAACATAAATACCTCTCAGGAGGAGATATATACTGCAATTAATTCAAATAACACTGAGTTCAAATCACAAAGAAATCCAAAATAACTGAAAACACAAATCAATCTCTGTTAACTTTACAACAGAAAAAACTTCCAGGAAACAACAACAGAGAAGGAGCAGACAAAACAATTAAGTGGACATAAAACTGAAAATAAAATTAAAATTCAAAGATGGAACTTAACAAAGTAAGAAAACATGATTTAATCCTAGTGGGGAAAAATTTACAAGCAATGGAAAAAACAACTCATCCCTTAAGACTACAAAATAAATCTGAGGACAAAAAAACAGATTGGATAAAATGGAATGTGGAGATGTTGAAAACATCAGAGAAAAAGGAAGTGATAAGAGAAGCAAAGAAGGAGAAAAACATTTTCAAGAAACACGGAAAGGCAAAAGCCTCACATAAATTATTCAATTTACTTCTTATACCTACAGCAACAGTTATGAATATATGGAAAAACTTTTTTATTCAGCAAAACACATTGATCAAGAAAAATACTGGTCAAAGGAAAAAATCAAAGTGAAAATTAAAAAAATAGATGATGGGATCTACCAAAGAGAATATTTAAAAAAAGAAACATTTGTTTGAATATGGTTAAAGAAATAGAAAAGATTCTCAATACATATGTCATTCTAAGAGAGATGAATTCCTTAAATAATACTGTATGCTTTTTCCCCTTATTTTATTTCTTGATATAAGTAATATAATACTGCTGAAATGGCCTAGATGAAGGAAATGTTTAGATAATTAAATGTGTCTGAATTTAGGGAAATTATAATATATAAAAAAGAAAAAAATGTTTTGAATAAGAGTTAAAGGATTAGATGACTAGTCACATTAAATGGAATATTTAAAGATTAAATATATTTTTAATCATGGTTAAAATGAGTAAGAAATTTTGGGAATGAATATATATTAGCTTAGGAGGAATATATATTTTAAGTAGTATTTTACTTTTTATGTGTCTTTACTCTTGCTCTCTTTTCCTTTTCTTTACTGTTTTTACCTATTCTTTAAAGAAATGTAAAAGTGTTGAGATGGTTTATATGGGAAAAATGAATTTAAATCTTCAAATGTAATTAACTGTTGAGAAAATTTTAACCAGCAAGAATACTTCGAACTTTATGGGGGAAACAAATCTAAATAAGGACTGTAACAGGATATAAGATGAGGCAACCAAAATGATTAGATAGAAAAGAAATATTATATTGACGTGATCATTATACTGGGGGAAAAATCATATATGTAACTTTTATTTATCAAAATAATAAGAACTGTATTATTTCAAGGTTTGCAAAGAAGATATTTTGTGGAAAAGGGGAAATCAACTAAATGTACTATATGGATTATGGATTATAGAAACCAACTGTTAATGATTATTCTTTACAAATGTAAACCCAGCAAACACACTGTTTACCAACTATTAAGTGATTTATGTTTAAAAAATCAATAAAATATATGGAAAAAAGAAATATTCTTGATGAAAGCTTCCTCTCTCCCTTCCTTTAAAATGCAAAGTTTATATTTTAAAAAAAATCAGTAAGATTAAAACCAATATGCAAGGTTTATTTCTTGATAAACAACTTAACTCCAATCCAAGATCTTGAAAGTTAAATTGTCTATTTAATGTCAATATTAAAACCAAAGTGAAAGACTTTATATATATAAACTCTGATGAATGACTGTAGAGAACATTTGGATTAAAAATAGAAGAATGAATTAAAACATTTAAAATAATTTTGTTAGTGCCCACTATGGTTTAAAAGGTATGAATGATACTTTCTATAAGACCATGGAAGACCTTGCAAAGAAGCAGGAAATGGTGAGGAACCTTAATTAATTGTTAATTAAATAAAACACCAGGCGTCTGGTGGAAGACAAATTCTGCCAAATTTTTCTTTCAAAAAATTGTTGGCTTAGATCGTGAATCATTTTGCATTTCACATAAAAACAAAAAAATTCTAATGTAACTTAAACATTTGTTGCCAAATGAATTTTCCAGTCTTATAACCAAGGAAGTCTTGCTAAGAAAAAAGGCTTATTACTTACTTAGATATTGGTGGAGATAAAACAGAACGTAAAGATTTTACTTCACCTGTGAAATAGAAAAATTGTTGAAATTTACATTCGTAATTATCTTAATGAATAGAAAACATAATGCAGGCTCCAACCAGAGATACTCTGCTATTGGAGGAAGGTCCTCTTTTTCCATTTCAAAAAATAAACAACACCGCCTATTTCAAAAATGCTAACAATTTAATCTGCAATATGGAAAGGAATGTCTAACTTCAAATTATCACGAAAGATTACCAGCAATTACAGGTGAAACTCAAAAAATTAGAATATCGTGCAAAAGTTCATTTATTTCAGGAATGCAACTTAAAAGGGGAAACTAATATATTAGATAGACTCATTACATGCAAAGCAAGATAGTTCAAGCCGTGATTTGTCATAATTGTGATGATTATGGTGTACAGCTCATGAAAACCCCAAATCCACAATCTCAGAAAATTAGAATATTGTGAAAAGGTGCAATATTCTAGGCTCAAACTGTCCCACTCTAATCAGCTAATTAAGCCATAACACCTGCAAAGGGTTCCTGAGGCTTTAAATGGTCTGTCTGGTTCAGTAGGAATCACAATCATGGGGAAGACTGCTGACCTGACAGTTGTGCAGAAAACCATCATTGACACCCTCTATAAGGAGGGAAAGCCTCAAAAGGTAATTGCAAAAGAAGTTGGATGTTCCCAAAGTGCTGTATCAAAGCACATTAATAGAAAGTTATGTGGAAGGGAAAAGTGTGGAAGAAAAAGGTGCACAAGCAGCAGGGATGACCGCAGCCTGGAGAAGATTGTTAGGAAAAGGCCATTCAAAAGTGTCCAGTGTGAAGTTTCCAGTCTGTGTTGATTTGGGGAGCCATGTCATCTGCTGGTGTTGGTCCACTGTGCTTCATTAAGTCCAGGGTCAACGCAGCTGTCTACCAGGAGATTTTGGAGCACTTCATGCTTCCTTCCGCAGACGAGCTTTATGGGGATGCTGACTTCATTTGCCAGCAATGACCGTGGGATTACTGTGCTTGATTGGCCGGCAAACTCGCCTGACCTGAACCCCATAGAGAATCTATGGGGCATTGCCAAGAGAAAGATGAGAGACATGAGACCGAACAATGCAGAAGAGCTGAAGGCTGCTATTGAAGCATCCTGGTCTTCCATAACACCTCAGCAGTGCCACAGGCTGATAGCTTCCATGCCATGCCGCATTGAGGCAGTAATTGCTGCAAAAGGGGCCCAAACCAAGTACTGAGTACATATGCATGCTTATACTTTTCAGAGGTCCGATATTGTTCTATGTACACTCCTTGTTTTATTGATTGCATGTAATATTCTAATTTTCTGAAATTGTGGATTATGGCTGTACGCCATAATCATCACAATTATGACAAATCACGGCTTGAACTATCTTGCTCTATCTCATATATTAGTTTCCCCTTTTAAGTTGCATTCCTGAAATAAATGAACTTTTGCACGATATTCTAATTTTTTGAGTTTCACCTGTAGATTTGATAATCCACTTAGCTATTTATACTACAAATTCATACATGATTGGGGCTCACAGAGGATTTATTCCCTATCAACAATGCATGTGTAAATATATTGTGCAGCATGCATTCTGGATAAAAAAGCATTTTTTACAGGATCATGTTAAATATTTTTAAAAGTATTTCACAGAATAATCAGGAATTAACCTGAAAAATTAGGAACTAATTAGGAACTTTTTATCTTCTTTTGGTTGCATAATTTCACTGTAACAGAAAGCTCTAACCATGCAATACTGAAATGAAGGCAATATTCAAACTGGTACTTCTATTTCTTTATCTTTATAGCAGTGTATTAGAGAATCAAAAGCAATACAGATTTAGAATTACCTTTTTCAAGAAATTACCTGCTGGATGACTGTAATTTCTTTGAAGATTCAAAAAGCCTTTGAAGCATTTTATAGTAATAATTCTTGCTTTTCTGCAAAGTCTACACTTTGAAGAAAAAAATACCCATCAAAATAGTCATTACTTTGAAATCTCTTTTTTAACGTGTTAACAGCATATTGCACTAAAGAAAATGCTAATTTATTCCAGATTATATGGTGGGTCTTTTGAGACACATTAATGCACATGGTGGAGCAGTGGGCTAATGCCTCCTTAAGTAACACCAGCTGCCTGCAATTAGTGCAGGTTCGCATCCCACCAGGCTCAAGGTTGACTCAGCCTTCCATCCTTCCCAGGTAGGTAAAATGAGGACCCAGATTGTTGAGGGCAAATAAGCTGACTTTGTAATAATGCCGCTTGGGGGTGTGTGTGTGAAAGCCCTAATAAGCAGGCATATACATAGAATGAAGGCTACTGCTAAGCTTGTAAGCCGCCCTGAGTCTTCGGAGAAGGGCAGGATATAAATGGAATTAAAATAAATAAAAATAAAAAAATACCCCAGTATCATGAACCCTTATTTTATCCATGCAGTATGAATTGCTAATATTGTTCCAATCTTTTTTTTTTCATTTTCACACGCATACTCAAAAATCACGCCGTGTAAACTTACCCCTTGGAGTGAGGGCACGATCATTTGTCTCGTGTGGCGTAGCATGTTCACCGACCAGCCTAATCGTGTAAATCGCTGCTACCCGAAAAGGCACGACAGGTTTTAGCAGAAAGCACTTAATGCTACGGAAATCGAAGCATCAAATCAAACCCATACGATAACGCCACTACCATTGATCGTTAACAAGATACCCTCTGAGAAGCAAACGTCCTCCACTCCTTGGACGCTCCGAGAGCCAAAGGCAAACCCGAGTGGGTTTGTCCGGAAGCTTTCGGTTTACTCCCCACGTGGAAGGCATCAGTTCCTTCGCAGCGGGCCTGCTACTTTTCTTCCGCTCTCTCCACAAGTTCCGGGAAGCATCCAAAGAAAAGCCTGAGCGCAATTCTTTAGTTTTGCTTTTCCCTACTCGCCCCCCCTTCGTTTCACCCTACACTTCAGACGGTCCGGGGCGGCGGGAGGGAGGAGGAATCGCCAGATATCTGAGCTCCTTCGCTAGTCGGCGGAACGGGCGAAAGTGGAACTGGATATTACCCGGACTTGTTTGACTGTCGCTCTTCCTTTTTTCTTTCTGGCTCGAAAGAAGGGTCTGCTCGGGCTTCGGGCACTGAGTTGCAATGGTGAGTGGATTGGCGGACCGTGGACTTTTTGAACGGAATGGGATGAGGGGAGGCTTTCTAGGGACCAGGGAGCTGCTTTGTGGAAGGCAAAGAGAAAGAGAAGGCGGTACTCGGAGTCGGGCTGGTAGGTCAGACTTCAGTCTAATTCGGGGGTAAACAACCTTGGCACTTTTATGACTCGTGGACTTCAACTCCCAGAATTCCTGAGCCAGTTGTGCTGGCTCAGGAATTCTGGGAGTTGAAGTCCACGAGTCATAAAAGAGCCAAGGTTGCCTACCCCTGGTCTAATTATACGCCTCGCTGAGGCTGCAACTGATCTATATTGATCTCCCAAGGATTTGCATCTGAGTAGGCTTGCATTTTGTATTGGATTGTAGTTCAATGTTACATCAACAAACGTCATTTTTATAGCACGAGTTGCTTACTGGCTGGCTAATTCAAGAGCAGAAAGAAACTAATGCGGAACTAGGCAGTTAAGTGACTTTTCAGCTGTTGATGAACTAGCGTTTCCTGTAACCCCGGCTGCCAGTAATGGGGTATGGTGAAGGATAATGGGAGGTGTTCAGTATCATCTAGTACAGGGGTCTCAGACTCAATTTCATTGAGGGCCACATCAGCATTGTGGTTGCCCTGGAGGGGCGCGGTCTACTGGGTGGGCGTGGCTGGAGGGCGTGTGGCCTACTGGGTGGGCATGGCCAGCTCTACATCGTTTGCGTCAAGAGTGCCTGTGGGGGCCTAGGCAGGAGTGGAACAGATCTGAGGGTCTCTGGCAGAAGGAGATGGGACTGAGGCAAGTGCCAAGGCATGGTCCACTGGAGGAGCCTCACTGTTCCTCTCAGGTCATGGGAGGGCGGCTGGACGGTGGCGCGGAGGTCAAATGCCCAGCCTGCGGCACTAAGCCCAACCCCACTTCCCCAAGGGGGTGCCCAGCTGCACTTACCTCCTCCTCAAGGCTGCTGCTGCTATGCTTGTTCTCTTTAGCCAGGTTGCTCATGATGGGTATGAGGGCAAAGTCAAGAGGGAGGCCCACTCCCTCTCCATGTGAGACCTGGCTTTGTATCTAAAGCTTTCTTAGCAATAGGATGGGAGACCCCACAGGATAGGCCAGGAGGAGGGGGCAAGGGGATGGTGAAAAGGCAGCAGGGCAGGACTAAGGCAGGACTTCCCTCAGACCCTCCCTCTCCTTCCTTCCTTCCTTCCTTCCTTCCTTCCTTCCTTCCTTCCTTCCTTCCTAAGAACAGAGTGGTGGGAAAATATTTGAGATGAGGGAGGAAGAAAAACAGGCAAGAAACGCAACTGAGGAATGAAGAAATGCACCATCGCCTGGAAGTGTCCAGCACATGGCCCTCACCTACTTCACATATCCGGCTTGGTGGGCTCTGGGGTAGGGGATACCATGAGCAGCGTGAGAGTCGATGTTACCTGCGCAATGTTGCCCAGCCCCCAGCCCGCCCAGTTTTGGCAGGCAGAAGGACGCTCTCCTCACAGTGCCAAGAGGCTGAGCCGGGTGGCACAAATCTGCCTAGCCCCTAGCCTGCCCAAAGTAGGCAGGACCATGTGCTGGCCACTTCCAGGCAATGGTGCATTTCTTCATTCCTCACAAAGGGTGATACCTCCCCAGCGTATGCCCAGGGAGCAGTGCCGACGTAGCAGAAGCTTGTCCCTTGATGTTTCCAGATGGCCTTGTGGACTGAATGTATTTCAGCATAGATGACCACCACGAAATTGTACATTGGATCCCGGATGGCCTGGGCCAGGGCCAAGGCAGCAGGGGCCGTTCCCTCACTGTTTCCAGGATGGCTTCGTGGGCCACATGGATTTGGCTGCAGTCGTAAAGGCAGACTGGGTGGGACTAAAAAGTTCAATCAGTTAATTCCAACTTTGCGAGATCTTTTTTTTCCCCACGAGAAGTTGAAATTGATTGAAACTATTTTTTTTTGCACATGCCAGCGGAGGCCTAAAGCAAAAAGGTTTTATAATAGCTAGCTGAAACCGTAGGACTGGGGCGACAGTGCGTGTGCCCACAGAGAGGGCTCTGCGTGCCACCTGCGGCACGTGTGACATAGGTTCATCACCATGGACCTAGGGTTAGGGTTAGGTCACCATGAACTCAGCAAAATGGACGTCACCAACAAACTCGGAATACTTGGGTATGGTTAAGGAGAGCAATTACTTTTCTAGGCTGCCCTATATGTTTCCTGGTAAAATACATGGGAAAATCCCATTGGAGGAATTTTCCACTTAGGGTTAGGTCACCATGAACTCATAAACCAAAATGGACATCGCTAACAAACTCAGAGTGTTTGGGTATGGTTAGGAGGGCACTTATTTTTATAGGCTGCCCTATCTATGTTTCCTGGTAAAATACATTGGAAAATCCCATTGGAGGAAAATTCCACTTAGGGTTAGGGTTAGGTCACCATGTAACACCTCTACTCCGCGAGCTGCATTGGCTTCCGGTTGCCCTCCGGGTGAGATTCAAGGTGCTGGTAATGACCTATAAAGCCCTAAATGGCTTGGGTCCGGGATATCTGAGGGAACACCTGCTGCCGGCATCAAGTTCCCTTCGTCCAGTGCGCTCCCACAGGGAGGGTCTTCTCAGGGTGCCGCCAGTAAAAGATTGCCGGCGGGTAACGCCCAGGGGGAGGGCCTTCTCAGTGGGTACGCCTGCCCTCTGGAACCAGCTGCCCGTGGAGTTGAGGACTGCCCCCGACCTCCGTTCATTCCACCGGGACCTGAAGACCTGGCTCTTCGAGCTCTCTGGCCCAGGCTGAGAATTTTAATTTTAATTTTAATTGGGGTTTTTATTCTCTCAGGGACAATTATAATCTTTTTAATTGTTTTTAATTTTTGTATTTCTTGTTTTAATTCCCTGTAAACCGCCCTGAGTCCTTCGGGAAAGGGCGGTATACAAATCCAAATAAATAAATAAATAAATGAATGAATGAATGAATGAATGAATGAATGAACTCATAGGACCAAATGGACATCCCCATTTTTTATTTATTTATTTTTGCACACGGTGGCGGAGGCCTAAAGCGCAAAGGTTTTATAAAACCGAGCTGAAGGCCTAGGACTGGGGCGACAGCACAAGTGCCAACAGAGAGGGCGCTGTGTGCCACCTGTTTCACACGTGCCATAGGTTCGCCACCATGGATCTAGTAGATAGCAGATTCTACATTTGTGACTAGAAATAATCTATTCTTTGTTTTTTTGCGTGTTTCTCTCCTGGGCTATGTTTTATGTTTGTGCAGAAATTGTATGCTTTTATGTATTAAAGTTTGTGTCATTAATTGCATAAAGCATTACAAAATGGAAAAAGATATGAGATACAAAACCATACTGTAGTCAGATTTGTTAAGAATCAGCCTAATAGACAGCTGCTATTAATAAACTGATTAATGCTTGCAATAGCATAAAACATTTTCATGTATCAAGTAAAATTGATAGAAATTGATTTTTTGATAAATTTTTAATCAAATGTTTCTTGCTAGAGTTTCACTTTGAAGTATTGTGGCTGTTTGGTTAAAATGGCTAAGGTGAAAACCGTGGAAATAAAATGGATGCGTGGCTGTGGATATTTTATTTTTAAGTGGCTTTTTTATATATTTAGATTTATTCCTTAGTGACAGATTCATGTGTAATTACTTGGAGACTAAATAAGTATGGCAGTATGTCAGTTTCAGATAGAAATATGCTGAAATGAACACCACAAAAATAATATTTATGTAAATACAGACACTGAAAAAATGATGGGTATAATTTTAACAGTTTAATTTCTATTTTGTTCTCTAATTCACAGCCCCAAAACGAGTATATAGAGTTACATCGGAAGCGATATGGCTACCGCTTGGATTACCATGAGAAGAAAAGGAAGAAAGAAGGTCGTGAGGCTCATGAGCGGTCAAAGAAAGCTAAGAAAATGATAGGATTAAAAGCTAAACTGTACCATAAACAGCGCCACGCGGAAAAAATACAAATGAAAAAGACGTGAGACAATTTTTATTATAAACTTAAGGACTCATACAATAAATTGTACTGCTGATCTAGTCTTATTAGAATGTATGCTGATTATTTTTGTGTATATCCATTACTCAAGAGTTTAGATACAATGACATTAGTATAGTTTTCTTGAGGCACTTGTCTTAGGAAAAGTGCTTCATGTTACTAGTTGGTGTTAATCTTGCATATTTTGCCTATAAGTAGTATGGTTCTCTCTAAGCTTTGGAATCCATTTAAGATCTCTATTTCTAAAAGTTTTCATGGGGCAGTGTTGCTGATTTAGTGCTAAATTAATTTGGAAACATCTGAAAAGCAGCTTGTTGTATCTATCCCTCTAGCATTAAGATGCATGAAAAGAGAAATAGCAAGCAGAAGAATGATGACAAGACCCCAGAAGGCGCTGTGCCAGCATACCTGTTGGATAGGGAGAGCCAGTCTCGAGCAAAAGTTCTTTCCAACATGATCAAACAAAAACGAAAAGAAAAAGCTGTAAGTCATACAGATGCTTAAGTTGATATAATTTGCAAGGTTATTTACTGTTGCTTTAAAATACTGATTTGCAAAATAATGACTAGTATTTATTCAAAATATTGAATGCTTATTCCAGTGTTCTGTTCTAGGTAGGATATTAATTTGCATTTATGATGAGTTTTACTAGATTTGTCCAAAAATCTACATAAGTGTTTTAATTTGCTTTGTACTTTTATATCTCCCACTTTGGAATATAAGTATAGCTTTTTAAAACATCTGATTACTTGTATAAAGCGAAATTAAATTGGTGTACAGGGAATTGCTAAAAAACAAAGACTTGGCCTTAAAACACTTTGCTGGGAAGAAATACCTGTATATTTTCTGTATTTTTCTTCGTGGGAAGATACAGCCGTTTCTGGCTTTTTCAAAAGTGGAGGGCAATATTTAATATAAATTCCTATTGCTCCACTCTCCATTATAAATGAGAGGAATTTTATGTCCTCCTGAATATTGGAAGATTTCCTCTGCCTGTTGCAAAGCTTATTTTGATATAGTTTTCCTGTATAGCAATGTTCTCTTGATAGGAAGAACAATAAGAGTTGTCTGTGTAATCAAACCAGACTTTACAGATTTCCCACACTGATACAATCCAACTGTAGTAGTAAAGGTAAAGGTTCCCCCGCACATGCGTGCTAGTCGTTTCCAACTCTAGGGGCCGGTGTTCATTTCTGTTTCAAAGCCGAAGAGCCAGCGTTTGTCCGAGGACGTCTCTGTGGTCATGTGGCCGGCATGAGTAGACGCCAAAGGTGCACGGAACGCTGTTACCTTCCCACCGTAGTGGTCCCTATTTTTCTACTTGCATTTTTACGTGCTTTCGAACTGCTAGGTTGGCAGAAGCTGGGACGAGTAACAGGCACTCACTCTGTTACGTGGCACTCGGGATTCGACCCGCCAAACTGCCAACCTTCTGATCGACAAGCTCAGCGTCCTAATCCACTGAGCTACAGCGTCCCTAACTGTAGTAGTAGTAATTATTAATAACCCTATCAAAGAAAATAAAAATAAAGTACAGGTTCTAATTCCAAAGTAAAATAGATAAAACATCAAGGTTGACTCAGCCTTCCATCCTTCCGAGGTAGGTAAAATGAGGACCCAGATTGTTGGGGGCAATAAGCTGACTTTGTAAAAATGCCGCTGGGGGGGGGGCGAAAGCCCTATTAAGCAGGCATATACATAGAATGAAGGCTATTGCTAAGCACATTGATTTGTGCTTAAATTGTAAGCCGCCCTGAGTCTTCGGAGAAGGGCAGGATATAAATAAGATTAAAATAAAAGAAAAATAAATAAAAGAAAAGAAAATACAGTAATAAAATATGTGGTAAATGCAACAAATCAGATAAATACATCACCTTTTCATGATACCCCAATCTGTTCAATATGGTTCTTAGCTGGACTATCTAGACCAGTGATGGCGAACCTTTTAAAGACCGAGTGCCCAAACTGCAACCCAAAACCCACTTATGTATCGTCGGGTGCCGGGTGGGCATGGCCCATTGGGTGGGTGTGGCCCATTGGGTGGGTGTGGCCCATTGGGTGGGCATGGCTGCGGTGGTAACGGCAGAGTAAGTTGGGCTAAAAAGTTCAATCAATCAATTCCAACTTTGCAAGATCTTTTTTTCCCTGTGAGATGAAATTGATTCATTGATTGAACCTTTTTTTTTTTTGGGCACATGGCGATGGAGGCCTAAAGCGAAAAGGTTTTATAAAACCCAGCTGAAGGCCTAGGACTGGGGCGATGGCACACATGGCCACAGAGAGATGGCTCTGTGTGCCACCTAGGTTCGCCACCACGGATCTAGACTATAAGCTTAGTATTTCTGCTCACAATGTATATGTTATAGCCCAGGAGGAAATAGGACAATCTGTTATTCAAGTCCCAGTGAGCTGTTCTTTCAAGTAGGTATGTTAAACATCTAAGCCTGAAACGGACATAGAGTTGACAATCAAACGAACCATTAGCAATAACTTCAATGGTTGGGGCACTGTGGCTTGTGATGCAGATACAATCATTCTGTTATTGTGTTAGACCAGGGGTGTCAAACTGCCGGCCCACGGGCCAGAGCATCACGGAGAAACCGCGCCCATCCCATTTTCGGCAATGAGAAAAAGTTCCGATACGTTGCGCGACATCATGTGACGTCACGAGTTTGACATGCCTGTGTTAGACAAACTAGTATGTTGCAAAATTAATGAAGCAGTATATTGTATGTGTTCCCATCTAATGTTACAAATTACTTATTTTTAGGGGAAATGGGAGGTTCCTGTGCCCAAAGTCCGGGCCCAGGGAGAAACAGAAGTGCTCAAAGTGATTCGCACTGGAAAACGAAAGAAGAAGGCTTGGAAAAGAATGGTTACCAAAGTGTGTTTTGTAGGGGACGGCTTTACCAGAAAACCTCCAAAATACGAGCGCTTCATTCGACCAATGGTAAATATTACTTGTAGTAGGTTAATAGCTAATTTGCTTTTTCATGTTCAATCTTCAGTAAAGATGCCCCACCCATGTCAGCAGAGGAGGCATGCTGTAGGTCCCATCAACCAAAGTATTCTGGCTGGCAGAGAGTAGAGCCTTCTCTACCATTACACCTACCCTTTGGAACATCTTGCCACTCCCCATGTTCCACAAGAGCTTAAAGACCTGGCTTTGCCAATTGGCTTAGACCTCCAATGGAGGGGCTCTACAGTGGGGTGATTGATAGATGAATAATAAATCCCGTCTCCCATCCTGCTTATCTTTCTCCTTCCCTCCCTATCTTTTAGTTAGAGCTGAGTATTTGTATTTTTATAATATTTAATTTATATTGTCTATAAATTTTCTGCAGTTTTATCTTTTTAATATTGTAAGCCACCCAAAGTCACGCTGTGGTAAAACGGGCAGCCAATAAATTTAATAAGTAAATAAACAAAATTAGGAAGACAAAATGGTACATTTAGCGATCGTGAAAAAGAGGAGAAGCTACCTGGAACTGGTCACAATTGTAGTCCATCAACCTAGTGGAAATCAGAGTCATGAATGCTCATAAACAGCTGTTAACCTTTCTGAGTTTAAAACTAAGCCCATTTATGTGGGATTGGGATTAAGAATAAATGCATGTGTTAGTTTGAATTCTCTTTTTTTCTATGGTTACTTACCATAGAATTTTATTTATTTTGTTGAATAACAGGGTTTGCGATTTAAGAAGGCCCATGTAACACATCCAGAACTTAAAGCCACGTTTTGCCTACCTATTCTTGGTGTAAAAAAGAATCCATCTTCTCCTCTCTATACTTCTTTGGGAGTAATCACAAGAGGTACAGTAATCGAGGTGAACGTGAGTGAGCTTGGTCTCGTCACCCAAGGAGGCAAAGTTATCTGGGGTAAGTAACCGAATACTACTTTTAAGTAATAAGAATTAATAGTAATAGTATTTAGGCTTGTATACCACACCATAGTGTTTTACGGCATACTCTGGGCAATTTACAATGTAAACCTTATTTGCATATTGCCCCCAACTATCTGGGGTCCTAGTTTTACTGACCTCATAAGGATGAAAGGCTGAGTCAACCTTGAGCTGGTCTAAATTGAACTCCTTGCTGTGGGCAGAGTTAGCTTGCAGTACTGCATTCTAACCATTGTGCCACCAAGGCGCCTAATAATGCTAATGAAAGAAATATTTAAGCAATTAGATATTATGTGAGAATTGTATGAAATTGCAGGTTTTCAGGATGAAAACTACAGGATGTCTAGTCATCTCTAAATGAGATAGGCACCACATAAACCTAATAAGTAAAGAAGTATTTCTTGCTTAGCAAGATAAAAAAAAATCACAATTTGCTTGGATCTTGATAATTACTTTTGTCTAAATTTGCCCAGCAGCAGTTCAAGTGTATCTTATGAAAAGAAAAAAAATAAGATTTTATTCATCAATTTCAGCTGCTTCTTCCCTGCTCCAGTAATTTTAATTTAATTTAATTTATTAATATTTCTATACCGCCCTTCTCCCGAAGGACTCAGGGCGGTGTACAGGGCAAGAATAAAACACAGAGTTACAAAAATTAAAAGATAATTAAATACATACCCATAAAAACAGTTGGTACATTAATAAAAACCCCAATAAAATGATAATAAAAAACCCCACCAATCCCCCCTCAGGCCAGGCCGGCTTGTTCGAACAGGTATGTTTTCAGATCGCGGCGAAAGGAGCGAAGATCGGGTGCCGTCCGGAGCTCAACCGGTAACTGGTTCCATAGCTCCGGGGCGCCCACAGAGAAAGATCTCCCCCTGGGGGCCACCAATCTACATTCTCTGACCGGTGGCACCCTGAGGAGTCCCTCTCTGTGGGAACGTACAGGGCGGAGGGAAGTTGACGCCGGCAGCAGGTGTTCCCTAAGGTACTCCGGACCCCTGCCATGTAGGGCTTTAAACACCATTACTAGTACCTTGAATCTCACCCGGAAGACAACTGGCAACCAATGCAGCTCACGGAGCAGAGGTGTGACATGGGAGTATCGGGAAACTCCCAACACAACTCTCGCGGCTGCATTCTGTGCCAGTTGGAGCTTCCGGGTGGTCCTCAAGGGCAGCCCCATGTAGAGAGCGTTGCAGTAGTCTAGTCGAGAGGTCACGAGCGCGTGAGTGACCGTGCATAGATCATCCCGGCTTAGATAGGGCCGCAACTGGCTCACCAGGCGAACCTGGGCGAAAGCCCCCCTAGTCACAGCTCCTATGTGGTCTTCCAGAGTGAGCCGTGAATCTAGGAGGACTCCCAAGTTGCGAGCCCTATCTACGGGGGGTAATAATTCGCCCCCCATAGCAAGAGGTGGAATGTCTGAATAAACCTGGGATGAAGGTATGCAAAGCCACTCGGTCTTGTCGGGGTTGAGTTGAAGTCTGTTCCTCCCCATCCAGACCCGAACCGCCTCCAGGCAACGGGACATCACGGTGAGGGCATCACTGGGGTGGTTTGGGGTCGAAAAGAAAAGCTGGGTATCATCAGCATACTGATGATACCCAACTCCAAAACCACGAATGATCTCACCCAGCGGTTTCATATAGATGTTGAACAGGAGAGGCGAGAGGACCGACCCCTGAGGAACTCCACAAATGAGAGACCTCGCGGTCGACCTCTGCCCCCCTGCCAACACCGACTGCGAGCGTCCCTGGAGATAGGAGGAGAACCACTGTAAAACCGTGCCTCCCACTCCCAATCCCCTGAGACGCCGCAGCAAGATACCATGGTCGATGGTATCGAAAGCCGCTGAGAGGTCTAATAGGACCAGAACAGAGGAATGCCCCCTGTCCCGAGCCCTCCAGAGATCATTCACCAGCGCGACCAATGCCGTCTCCGTGCTGTACCCGGGCCTGAAACCCGATTGGTACGGGTCTAGATAATCCGCTTCATCCAGGACCAGAGGGAGCTGATGTGCCACCACACTCTCAACAACCTTCGCAAGAAAGCGAAGGTTGGAGACAGGACGAAAGTTGTTCAATACAGCTGGGTCCAAGGCAGGCTTCTTGAGGAGAGGCCTCACCACCGCCTCTTTCAAGACGGCGGGGAAGCTGCCCTCACTCAAAGAAGCCGATATAACTGCCTGGAACCAGCTGCGTGTCCTCTCCCGGGCTGCATAGACCAGCCAGGAAGGGCACGGGTCCAATAAACATGTGGTGGTGCTCAGCCTCCCCATGATCCTGTCCACTTCCTCCGGAGTCACAGAATCAAACTCCTCCCAGGTGATATCGACAAGACCACCCGTGTCCTGCTCGACAGACTCTGCCCAGTCAGAGTCCAGACCGGTCCGAATCCGAGCGATTTTGTCCGACAGATGCTGGTTAAACTCCTCGGCACGACCCTGCAAGGGTTCCTCCCTCACCTCCTGATTCAGGAGGGAGCGAGTCACCCTAAACAGGGCGGCCGGGCGATTATCTGCGGACGCGATAAGGGTGGCGAAGTGGTTAGACCTCGCCTCCCTTATCGCAGCGAGATAAGACCTAGTATAGGTTCTTAGTCGCAATCGGTCGGATTCGGATCGGCTGGATCTCCAACCGCTCTCTAGGCCCCGTCTCCGATGCTTCATCTCCCGGAGCTCCGCGGAGAACCATGGAGCTCGACGGGATCTGCACCGGGTCAGGGGCCGCAGGGGTACAACTCGGTCAAGAGCCTCAGTGGCTGCCCTTTCCCAGGCTTCCACTAAGGCATCTGCCGAGCTGTGAGCAAGGGAGGCAGGTGGGGACCCCAGCGCCGCCTGGAACCTCTGGGGATCCATTAAGCGTCTGGGGCGGTACCATTTGATAGGTTCCACACACCCACGGCGGGGGGTGGCAAAGCGGAAGACCAGCCGCAGGAGATGATGATCGGTCCATGACAGGGGCATAACAATTGGGGAGCCCCCACCAAGATCATCTAACCACCGTCCAGATAAGAAAACTAGGTCAAGGGTGTGGCCTCCCTCATGAGTCGGTCCCGAAATTACTTGCGTCAGGTCCATGGCCGTCATGGAAGCCATGAACTCCCGAGCCAACTCAGATGATCCTCCCAGAGATGGTAGTACATTTCTTTGACTCCTAGTCAAAATCCATATGTATTTTTAATATGTCTTATGTAGCAATCACTCAGCAGTTAGAGGAAATTATGCAGTTCATTCAAGTTACATTATGCAACTTAATTGTAACAAATTTTAATGTTGGTTTGTCCAGTCTCACAGAAGTAACTTTTCAGTTGGTAAAAATAAAGGCCCATTATTCTCTTTTCCCCGACTCCTTCCTCTTAAGTAGAGTTTTAACACAATGTATTCAAATGCCAGCTATGGAGGGATGCTTTTTTTAAGAATTATATTGCACTAGTAGACTGAATTATTAAGAATCTGCCATTTATAAATATTCATTTTCAGTAAAACTTGTTTTCTTTTCAGGAAAATATGCACAAGTAACCAATAATCCAGAAAATGATGGATGCATTAATGCAGTTCTACTTGTATAGTGACACTGCAGCTATGGGTGTGCAAGCTTTTCACACACAGACAAGTACTTCTGCAGACTTCAGATAAAAGAATGTATTTCCGAAGAGCCATCTCATAAGACAGAGGACTGCTGAAGAGCTGGCTTTTCTCCAAATGTTATCAAAAATAAAAAAATTCTTGATTAGAATGGTAAATAGATTTAAACAGAATATCTGTAGTCCTTGTTTCTTGCACACAGTAACATCCTTTACCGTCATTTTTTTCAGTATTAAGAAAGTAGGTACGTGTGGATAAGTAATAGCTGAAACTAACTTTCTGCACCAAATTTCACACATGTGGGACACAAGTTGAAGTATAAAAATATTCCAACTTGGTGGATATCTGGTAGCATCTTGGTAGTGAGAAAGCATATTCATAGTATATTGCAGGTCATTAGTTCCAGGGGAAATTTTCTAAGTATACAAAATATTCTTAACCTAGGAATGTGTGGGTGACTGAACTGTAATCTTGTTTTACATATGTTAAAACATTTCCTGAAGTGGTTTCTTTTTCTTTGTATATAGTGAAATGTTAGTGAAACTCTTAAGTTAATATGTTTGCTGCTTTCAGTGTATAATCATAACTCCCTCCAAGAGGAAGTGTGGTTAGAAGCTTACCCTTTCCTCTGTAATCTGGGATTAGTGTCAATCCTATCTATCCTATTTCCCCAAACTTCAGAATACAAGGTGGGTTGATCTATCCAAGGTTGGATACTATATGTAGGATCAAAAGCCTATAATTTTAATAATATAGATTAGTAGACCAATTATTGAACTATGTCTACCAGTAATGTTACTGCAACCTATCTTAACATTCTTTTTTGTGTGCAGTATGTATAACCACATGGGACGCGGTGGCTCAGTGGGTTAGGACGCTGAACTTGTCGATCGGAAGGTCGGCAGTTTGGCGGGTCGAATCCCGAGTGCCGCGTAGCAGAGTGAGCGCCTGTTACTCGTCCCAGCTTCTGCCCACCTAGCAGTTCGAAAGCACGTAAAAATGCAAGTAGAAAAATAGGGACCACTCCGGTGGGAAGGTAACAGCGTTCCGTGCGCCTTTGGCGTCTAGTCATGCCGGCCACATGACCACGGAGACGTCCTCGGACAAGCGCTGGCTCTTCGGCTATGAAACGGAGATGAGCACCGGCCCCTAGAGTCGGAAACGACTAGCACGCATGTGCGGGGGAACCTTTACCTTTACCTTTTATGTATAACCACAACATGTTACATTGTATTAATTTCATTTTGTGATCAAGAGATTAGGGTTTGCTTTTCTGATGGTTTATAGAAACAGGATTCAAACTTTTTATTCCCAGTGACTATGGGAAGATTTCTGCTGCATATAATATCCTAGTCATTCAAGACTTAGTAGAGCAAAATTCCCATTGAACCTAAGTGGATCGAATTTCCCAGCTACAATGTAAAAAATCTTATCACTGGTCCCTTGTTCTATTGGCCTACTATGTCTAGTTAGGTTATATTGGGCCATGGGTGTCTGGATAAATGCTCACCCATCTTGACTAAGAAGAAAGGAATTTTTTAAGCTAGTAAGAATTATAAGAAAATTAAAATATGTTACGTTTAACCAATTAGAAACAGTGCACACCATAAGGGAAAAACACGGTATTACTATAAGACAGCATATTAAAATATTTTATCAACAACTCTGCAGATAATTTCCTTAAAAGCAAATGCTGCAATGATGATGAAAAATGAATGTTGTGCTGCAACTTAACTACACTGTATTACAAGTTCATGACTAAGGGATGTGCATAAACAAAAATAAACCACAACATTTCTATTGAGCTAAAAGGTAAACATTTTATTAAATTTATGTAGAAGAGATTCTACATACTTCATGCAATAGGTACAGTAAAACAGTTCATGAAATCATACTTGAAAATGGTAACATGCATGAAATGTAAAAGACACCTTGACACTGGAAGCAGTAAAACCTGAATAAGAAATGAGATCCTAGAAAACTATATAATTAAAAACAAAGTTGAGTTCACATGGTACTTTCTTTAAATATTATTTTTAAACTAAAAACAGATAAATGATAATACTGCTTTCCAATTTTGTTTTGTACAGTATCTTTTACACTTCTGCTATGAACTTTTATCAAGAATTTTGTTCTTTGCAGACCCGATAATTTCACCTATTTAAGCTAAACAATATAATAATCCTTTTGGCTTTACAAATTTGTTTTTAACTAATTTCTCAACATAATTTAAGGGCATTACTTCAATAACTGCTGCAGTGTAAAAAAGATAATAGCTGATAAACACCAATAACATTACTGAAGCAAGGTTACCTAATTCCAGCGAGGGACACCCCCCCCCAAGTTTTAGTTACATAATACATACAAATATTTGCTATTGTAACAAATCAGTATTGAACTTAATTCTTCCAGACTTCGCTAAAGGCATCATACATTTTTATAAACAATATGTAGTCCAAGAGAGATTTTTGAATAATTTCAGCTACTAGGTTGCTTTCTGCGGAAAAGAGTTTTTCTTACTTGTGCATACAAGAAAAAATATCCTTCTGGTTTATAGATAAAACAGTGAAAATGTTTTCTGGAGTGACCACAGATATCAAAATTAACTTTTAAGATTTTATAACTAACTATCCTAAAAAGGTTAAGAAACTCAGCTCTCATGTAAGGAGTAAGTTTGCAATTAAATGTTACATAGACCAATTTAAATACAGACTGAGAATAAATGTTTTTTTATTTAAATGTACAAGTCAAATTTATTTTGGGAAAACACTGATTTAAAACACATTTAGTATAGTATTAAATCACTACCAATCCAGAAGCCATAATAGAAATACACACTTAACCACTTCACAAAATATTGTTTTGTTTTACAGAATAAGAATTATCAAGCCCCTTGGGATGTTTATCTAGCTCAATACATCTAACGTTCATAACTATGGTTCCTTTCAAAAACTGTAATTTAACCTTGTCCATCTCAAAAACTTCAACACTAGCAAAAAAACTGCTCCGATCTTAAAATTGTCAAAATGTCTTATTTTACCAAAAGAGGGGAGTACAAGATACAAGCTGTTTTAGGTGCTTTATAGAAAGTGTTTATATTAGAACCAATATTTCTGCACAAATTCTAATACATGATATACAAAATGTACACTGGTAGAAAAATGTGTATCATGCTGAAAATTCAAACAACTTGGCAACTCTGATCAAGCTCAAAGCCAAAACTTCTCATGATCTGCTTTAAAAAAAAAAGAAACCTGCATCTCTATGTCAAGATGAGTTGTTTCAAAAAAGCAATCAACTGAGCTATTACTGAGAAGACTGTGAGCTTATACAGCCAGGAGCCAAAACACCAATTCTAAAAAGAGTAAAGTGAACACACACATATTTTCAAATGAATATTTTTAACTGCATATATATACTCAAACTCAAGACTGAATATGCCTCAAACCAATGACTGAATCTGTCCAACTGCTAATACTTAGAAAATGATAATCATAAATTCTTATGACGGTCTAATCTACAATTACTCTGAAGTAGTTCACTTTACTATGTATATATTAGGAGCTTTATTCACTGGCAAAATAATCGGAGTACTCCAACACAGACTGAAGATTCAGGTTTAGTTAGGATCATATAATCTTGGCTTTTTTGAATGTGGGTATATAGTATCCATATAAAAGTTGAAAGGTATTTTGAACTAAGCACAAATAATATCAAGTATTCTATATTTCTGTTTAAAACAAGACTTTAAATTTACTACAAAATAACAGTAACAGGGTTTGAAAAAAAGAACCCTATAATTATAAATGCCTATCCCTGCTAAGCTTGAAAAAGCATCAAGGTGTGCAATTAATCATTTAGGGATGAAGAAAATGCCTGACACTTCACAAATTATGTGTTATTGTACACAAGGGCTTACAAATAACTACTTGAGGCAGCTTAACAATACAATGGTTAAAGTGGCATCTGGACCTTCAACATCTCCAAAATAATTGGTTTATAGTTACTGTCTCCACTTTAACTACTTGTGTCTTTATGATTATTCTTTAGCAAAAGTAGAGATTTACTTCCATACTTAATTCAGTTCCTTTTATGTAGTGGTTAAACAACAAAATAAGTAACAGACTATTAAAAAAACTGGGAATGATTCCAGTATTTAAATACATGGGTATCCTACCGTGGTATGTAATTTTACGGCTTTTTTCTGTGAAGAAAGAAACAATGAAAATGGGAATCATTCCCATTTAGGTTGACTACAATTCTGTTCAAATTAGTTTTCCTTTTTTCTTAGGTGGGCCTTTGTATCCTTTAGCCTTTCTTCGTAAGGTCCGCCTGTCTACTACGGGCACCTCAATTTCTGCCTCTTCTGAACTGCTGTCAGCAGCTCTCTCAGACACGGGCTCAGCTGACTCTTCAGACTGTTCATCCATTTGGTTCTTTTGTCCTTCGGAATGTTGCTGGTAAGAGATGTCCTCCAATTCAACCATCATCAGCGCCCCCTGACCCAGAGAAATGGGGGCTTCTGGTGAGTCAGAGCCACCCTCTTCGCTTTGCTCTTCCAAGGAAGACGTTGTGTTGGGAGAGACATTTTCAGAAATGGCATCTTCTGGAGCTTCACCTGCTACCGAGTTTGAAATACCATTATTAGAAGATTCTTTTTCTGCTGCTGAAACAGGGTCAGTATTTGCTCTTTTCCTTTGTGAAACATGCTCCTCTTCTATTGCCATCTCAGAATCTGCCAAATTCTCAACCTAAGGAAGAAAGCAAGCACTACTGTAAGTCAAATATATGTAAAACACTACAAAACTCTTAAGATATGCAATATCATAGATGTTGCTTTTAATCCCAAGAGTGCTTCTTTACTTCATTCATTTTCACAATGCTTCTGCCATAGATTTCTATTAGGTATATTACCTTGAAACTAAAATATGTTATCTAAAAGGTTCACTTTAAGGCTCAACCAGAAAAAAATCCGGTCAAAAGTAAAGATGATGCAAGTCTGAAGTCTACTTATAAAAACCAGCATGGATGAAGAAGCAGAGATTGAATTGTGTTTTTTTTTGTTGTTGTTTTTTGAAAAAAAGTTTTATTAGTTTTATAGGGTTAACAAAGAAGGTAGGGAAAAGGGGACTTGGAATAGGGTAGAGGAAAGGTTAAGGGGTAGGGGTATATACATATATTTGTGAAGCAATATGGTGGTTGGGTAGTCCAAAGTAGCAAATAACAAGTTGTTTGTAGATAGTTCAGGTTACATCAATAAAAATTCCCTCTCTGATTCCCTTAATTTTCACATAGTAAAAGTAATTAAGTTAATACAGTTCTAGTTATGAGCTAGTCAATTAACAAAGTTGTCAATATAGACAGACTAATACATATCAAAATCCTGTTTTTAAGTTTTACCTAATTGCAATAAAAATACTCTAAGGTAGCATATAATATGCAAAAAAGAGCTTACTTTTTGGATAACCTACATTTCCCTATTTCAGTAAAGAATAATTCTCTTGTCTACAAAACTTACATTGTTCATTACATACCGTATTTTCCGGCGTATAAGATGACTTTTTAAAGCATGAAAATCTTCTCAAAAGTTGGGGGTCATCTTATATGCCCAGTCGCCTTATACGCCGGAAAATAGTAAATCCTCGGGAGCAGAGACGTTAGTGGAAACGGACAAATCCAGCACTCGAGAATGGCGAAAGACGGCCTCCTCATAAACCGCCCACCCCACCCATACACGCCTACACCCGCCCACTCCCTTTTTCCACCCCACCCTTCCCTGACAATGCCTCCTGCCTCACCCCTGCCTCCCGGCGTCTTCCGCTCACCAGGTAAACTTCCATTGTACCCCGGGACCACCTCCTCGCGGCCCGCCATTCCTCCCACCACGCCCATCACCCACCCGTGCATGGCCCCCTCCCAGCTCCAGTCCATGGACCCCTCTTCAGCCTTCACGGGCTCTGACGACGACGCATTCCCAGCCAGGCTAGTAGGTGTAATGGGCGCAGCCTCTATCACCGCATTCTGAAGCCGCCGCTCAGCCAGACTGTCGCCGCCAAATGACCCCTCCCACGTTGCGTCCAGGCTCGCTGCAACCCGGACGGGCCCGGGCCCGGGCAAGGATGCCGCGGAGCCCGCCGGCATCGGGTGAGTCCCGGCAGAGGCATGCACGCGCTGGCCAGCTGCCGGGCAATCTCTAAGGTGGCATCGGACGGTCGGGAGATGCAGCCGACGCGCGGGAGAAGGCTGGCTCACGACAAGTCGAGGTGGGCCTGCGTCAGTGGCGTGCGGGGATGGCAGGGGTGGCTCCCCTAGCGAGGAAGGCGCGTCCGTGGGGAGACGGGCGAGGCCCGTGCGCCGTGCTGCGAAGAGGGGCCCCGCTGAATGTCGCGCCCGTGGGCCGCGACACCTTCACCTAATTGAGAAGAAGCCCTGACTTCCTACTTACCCGTATTTTCCGGCGTATAAGACTTTAACCCATGAAAATCATCTCAAAAGTTGGGGGTCATCTTATACGCCCAGTCGTCTTATACGCCGGAAAATACGGTACCATTCTTATGATTTAACAGTAAAATCTAATTTTCATCTAACACATCACCAATTTATTTTTAAAAAAATTGTCTTAACCATTCAACACTTAATAAAATACTATCTTCTATTATAAAATTCTAAATTCTTTTTTTTGTATATATATTTTGTTAGAATTTTTTAACATAACATAAATCATTCAGTAATTTGTAAACAGTATGTTGTCTGGGTAACATTTATAAGACAATCCTTAACAATTTCTATAATCTATATTCCATATGTTAATTTCACTTGATTTCCCCTTTCCCCAAAGTATCTTTCTTTGCAAAACATTAGATTAAGACAATTCTCATTATTTTAATTAACAATTAAGTATATAGTTTCAATAATCCTATTTGTCATTTTAGTTGCCTTATCATAAATCCTGTTACCGTGTTTATTTCAACTTATTTCTCCCCCCAAATTCTAAATATTCTTACAAGTGACATTCTTTTCAACAGTTAACTATATTTACATTGGTGGATTTAATTCTGTTTTTCCCAAATAAGCCCTCTCATGCTTTTATATTTCTTAATTAATAAGTAAAAAAGTAGAAAGAGAAAAGAGGAGAGAGACAAAAAAGAAGAAGAAAAAAGGAAAAAAGGAGGGATGTAAAATTCTAAATTCTATTGTATAATTCAAAGTTTTATTCTAAAAGCTTAATTTTGTTTTCCTTTAAAAATCGAGAATCAGTTTATTTTTTTAAGATTCCCCTTAGTCCATCAAAAGACATTTTTTAAAGTTCTGTCTTTACAAATCCCAAACAAGAGAGAAAAATCTAGGTCTTTAAATCTAACTCTTGCCTTCTCCACCTCTTATTTGAATCCACGGAGACCATCCAAATGACAAGTTTTGCCAAGCTAATGTCCCCTTTATAGCTCAGTTTTTGATGTTTGCTGTGATGTGATTGTCATTAATTCAGTCTGGTCTTTATCTTGTTCCATTTCCATCTGGGTTAGGTAGTAAGTAGTAGCTAATGTTATCATTTGATTAGCTAAATCCTCAACATACTGTTTTTGGAGGCCTTTGATATCTTCGCTCTTAATGTTGCTTTCTTTGGGTATTGTTGCTTTTTGAGTTGTAAGTTTTGTAGTTAAAGTTGGAGTTTGGACTTCGAAGTTCTCTGTAGGCTGCATTTGTTGCTCTTTGAAGTCTCCTATTTTAGTATTGAGTTCCACTTCTGCTTGTTTTTGGGCATCAGGAATTTTTGACCCAAAACATCTGTTTTTTTTGTTCTTGTCAGTTCATCATTTAAGGTCAAAGTTTAGTTTGGTGGCTTTGAGTTGTCAGGTTTATCATGCAATTTGGCTTTAATTTGTTCAGTTATAGCCAAAATTGTATCCAAAATCAATTTGTAGTTAAGTGGTGGGATATAATCATCCATTTCGTTAGTGTTTACACCTAAGTCTTCCATGGAGGCTATTTTAATAAGAGTCAGTAATTTTCCACCTCCAATGTTTCTAAAAGTTGTTTTCAGTGCCAGGTGTTCCCACACTTGTCTTTAAAGATAATATCAAGGACAGCTGTCCGCTCTCAAAATAAGCAAAAGGTTTACTTGCAATTCCATGTTTAGCCACAGGATGTCATCAGTAGCATATAGAATAAGTTGTAAAGTTCTTTTTTTTCCAAATTATCATAAAGCTTTTATATAGTTAGTCCATTCTTTTTTCCTTAGTTCACATCTTAAACAGAAAATAGGGTAGTAGATCCCCACAGAAATAGGAGCTTTTTAGTAAGTAGTAATGAGATTATTTAATTTCTTTGTTTAATCAGCTGTTTTTTTTCCCTTTCAATGCTTTAAGGCTTAAAATGTTGATCCCCGCGGTATAAAGAAGCAGTTTTCTCAAAAAAAAGGGGGGGAGAAAATTTTCAAAAAAGTCCCACAGGCAGGCAGTTAGGGGGATAGAAAAGGAAAGGTCTCAACCAGGTCCTCCAGATTGCTTCATTGTGCTAGATGGTGCTTTTGGCTTTTGGCAGGGAGCGGCTTAGTGATTGGCCATGTTGATGGCTGGTCTCTTCTTCATCAGGCCAAAAGGAGCTGCTCCGGATTCAAGCAGACGGCTGCTGCCTTTCCACGATCACAGGAGGCTCTCCTTGCGGTGGTCACCCCTCCAGGGCAACTTTCGACCCTTTTCAGGGTCCTCCAATGAAGAAGGATCGGACAGCAGGGAGGGAGCTCTCCTCTGCGTGTCCGAAAGCGCCTTGCGCGCAAACCGGAAGCCAGAGATGGAATTGTTCAAATGGAATTATTAAATGTTGGGTAAATGGAAATGTAAGCACTTTCATTTGTTAAAGCAGAACATTTCCCAAGTGAACTTACATTCAACATACTGCAATATTTAAAATAAGTACATAAGAAAAACAAATTAAATAACTACAAAAAGAAAAGTGAAGACAGACAAGGAAAATAGTGATAAAGATAACTGGGAGATCATACCGCAACCTAAATAAGAACTTAAAATTGAAAGTATTGGAAGAACAAAAAAAATCCACTGCCTGGTATTGAAAGTTATTAAATAGGCTTCTGGTTTGCACAAGTGGAGCTTCCGGACGTGCAGAAACAGTCCGCTTCCTGCCGTCCGTTCTTTCTCTTTCAGAGGACCCTGAAAAGGGTCGAAAATTGCCCTGGAGGGGCAAGTACCGTGAGGAGGCCTTCTCTGTGATTGCAGAAGGGCAGCAGCCCTTCGCTTGAATCCGGGACAACTCCTTTGGCCCGAAGAAGAAGAGACCGGCCATAAAGATGGCTGATCATTAAGCCGCTTCCTGCCGAAAGCCAAAAGCACTACCTAGCACAAAGAAGCAATCTGGAGGACCTGGGTGAGACTCTACCTTTTTTACTCCCTTAAGTATTTTCCTGTGGGACTTTTCTTGAAAATTTCTTTCCCCACTTTTTGAGAAAATGGTGAATATTTACTTTGGGAACAAATCTTAAAGCCTTAAAGAAAATCAAGTAATTCAGCAAAGGAACTGAGTAATTTTATCTGTATTTACTAAAAAGCTTCTATTTTTTGGTGGGGATCTACTACCCTATTTCCTCTCTAAGCTGTGAATTAAAGAAAAAAAATTGGACTAATGCTACAAAAGTTTTATATTAATTTGGGGGGAAAAAGATAATTTCTACATTGCATTGTATATGCTATTGACGACATCTTCTGGCAAAACTTGGTGCAGCAAGTTATTTTTTTCTCCTGTTGTGAGAACTGACTGAAAAACAGAACTGTCCTTGACATGACTTTTAAAGATAAGTGTGGGAACACCTGGCACTGAAAACAACTCTTGGAGGTGAATAATCTTTGACTATTATTAAAATAGCCTCCATGGAAGATTTAGCTGCAAACAACAATGAAATGGATGAATATATCCCACCACTTCATTATAAACTGATATTGGACAAGATTTTGGCAATGACAGAGCAAATTAAAGCCAAACTACGAGAAAAATCTGACAACTTAAAGCCACCAAATCAAATTCTGACCTTAAATGAGGAAATAATAATCCAAGAACAAATAGAAGTGGAAACTAACACTAAAACAGGAGATTTCAAAGAACAACAAATGCCATCTACAGAGAATCTTAAAAGTCCAAATTTCAACGTCAATTACAAAACTTACAACTCAAAAAGCAATAGCACCTGAAGAAAGCAATATTAAGAGTGAAGACACTAAAGGCCTTCAAATATATAGTACCTTAGTGAGAATGCAACTAGTCAAATGACAACCATCACACCAGCTACTACTCTCTACCTAATCCAGATGGAACTGGAAGAAGGAAAAGATGTGCCTGATTTAATGACAACTATATTACATCAATCATCAAAAACTGAACTATTAAAGCAAAACTTCAATCGTTACAAAGGGGACATTTTCTTTCCAAACTGACATTTGGATGCTCTCCCTGGATTCAAATAAGGGGTTTAGGAAGAAAGGGAGATATATTTGAGAATTTAAAGACGCTAAAAGGAAAGCCTGATTGGCACAAAAGGAAGGCAAGAGTTAGATTTTAAAAAACTGAACTTGTTTCTGTTTTGGGATTCCTAAAGATAGAGTATAAAAATACCTTTCAATGGATTAAGGGGAATCTTTAAAAAAATATAACTGATTTTACGTTTAGGTCTTAGATTTGTAAGGGAAGACAAAAGTAAGTTCTTAGAATATAATTCTGAAATATATTATAGAATTTGGAATGATATATCAAAAGATAGTATTTTAACAATTGATGTATGGTTAAGATGCTGTAAGATAGTATTTTAATAATTGTTGGTTAAGACAAAAAGTATCTTCCTAATAGTGATTTGTTAAGATGAAAACGAGATTTTAATGGTAAAACATAAGAATGTTTTGTAATGAACAATGTAAGTTTTGTAGACAAGAGAATTATTCTTTATTGAAATAGGGAATTGTGGGTCACCCCAAAATTAAGCTTTCTTTTTTATATTATAGGCTATTCTAGAATATTCTATTGCAATTAGATAAAATTTAAAAACAGGATATTGATATATATTAGTGAAAATATATTGAAAATTTTGTTAATTGACTAGGTTACAACTAGAAATATATTAATTTGACTATTTTAACTATCTGATAATTAATGGAATCAGAGAGGGAATCCTTGTTGATGCAACCTGAACTACTTACAACTTGTCATTTGTTATTTTGACTACCCAACCACCGTATTGCTTCATAAATACATGTATATGTAAATATTAAAAAATCAATAAAACTTGTATAAAAAAGTTATTAAATTAGGGGCCAAGTGTAAAATAGTCTGAAAACATTCCCTCACCTTATCTGAAACATTGTCATCACTATCTTCAGTGGATTTTCCTGAAGAATCAAGGATTAATGGTACAAGTAAAGTTAAAGTTGTTTCTTCTGAACTGTCTGGTTGTAACTTCGACTCTCCATCCAGAACTTCATTTGTTGTTGATCCTTCAGTCACTATTGATACCTTGATAGCATTTTCCATTATCTCTCCATTGATTGGCTCTATATCTGTTTCCTAAAAAAAAATCACATGAGCACATCAAAGTGGTGCGTCCATATAGAATCATTCAGAAAAATTCATACACAACAAGACACTCACACTGTAGTACTGAAGACCTCTCTGAATAATCACTTCCTGAATGCACTCTTATTTCCACTATATCCAAAATGAGAGGGGTGCGAACAATTTCAGAGATGACTGCAGCGCTGTACCTTTTTGAATGTTAAGATTTTCGTAAAGTCTTCTCAACCATTACTTTTTGTATAGGCAGCCAAGGCCAATTTTAAATAAAAGCTATCATTATACTTTATTTGTAACAATGGATAGAAAGAGGTTTACCAATCAATCTGGCTTCTGCCGTGAGTCAAAGAAAGACTATATTCTGTGACCATTAGGAACATCATCCAGGTAAAAGGGAGTTAACCATAAGCTAAAGAAAGAGTACAGTATATGACCTATTTTCTCTGCCAGGAAGAATTATCAGTTTCCCCAACAGTTTGTTGACTTGATCCTAAATATCACTCATTTTAACTGAATTCCTACATTTTTGCTCCTAGAGCACTGAAGAAATTAAATAAGAAGAAACAAAACATAATTAGTGAAAATAATTTACTTCAAGTGAAAAGACATGAGTAAAGAAAAATGGCTTGATTCCTTTTCTAAATTTGGAATGGGGGGGAATGAACACACAACTTCTGATGGAATATATCTTTTGGCTGGACAACAATCCAGGCAAAGGCTCTTTCCTGTGTGCCCAACTGACTCAGAAACCGAAAATATTTTTAAGAGAGACTCTCCTGCTGATTGGTGTATCTGTGTAGTTGCTTGATCTTTAATCGCTGTTCAAAAAGGATGTCAACCAAGAAAGATCACACTTGGCAAAACTGAGTATTATTATTTATTTTATTTATATCTTTCTTTCAACTTTCTTTGTTGGTCAGTCCTCTCCTTTTCTCCCTCTCTCTCCATCCTGTATCTTTATACTCCTAGTTGCAAAGAATGGCAAAGAATGTCTTATGGAAGACAGCTGTCACAAAGGCAGAATTAAAAAATACTAGTAACAAATAATTGTATTTTTAAAGATATCATCATACCTCTTTATCATCTTGCTTCTCTGATGGAATACACTGCTGGACTGTTTCTTGGACTGATTGTTTTGAATTCTCCACTAGCTTTTTCTGCTCACTGTCCATTATTTTTTCTTCCATCTCATCTATCAATTCTTCTGAATGTTCAGATACAT
The DNA here is from genome assembly GCF_964194415.1 of Vipera berus. NCBI lineage: Eukaryota > Metazoa > Chordata > Lepidosauria > Squamata > Viperidae > Vipera > Vipera berus. Next base: position 33,812,506 of record NC_138203.1, on the reverse strand, counting down.
GAATAATAGCATCCAATCTATGCAACAGGAGAAACAACAGTGACACTGAAATGCACATGACTTAATTTTTAGGACTGTATTAAGTTATATACATTATTTACAAGCAAAGAACAATGGTTGGCACTTTCAGATCTGTTGGGTTATTCAGGCATGCAGGAAAAATACTGGGAACAAATTATCTGGATATCAGGTAATCCAAGAATACCATTTATAACATGAGGCTGACAATAACTACCTATCGACTTGGGATGGGTTATGACCTACAGTCATCACAGGTGAAATATCTAGTCTAATATTTAAACTCTTTGTTTCTTCTCAATCTTGAGCTTTTTGTAACATCTTTCCTGGTGAAGAGTTCTGGAGAACTTTAAAACCTGCAAGACTGCTTTTTACTATTTTGATTGAACTTGGTAAAAGGTATTGTCCTGTTACTGATGCTAAGTTTAATGCAGTTTTACATTCATTTCCTGAATTTCAGAGTTTAACAGTAATAAATATATGTTATTCAGTGTGAAATGACATACTTTCTGTACAAATGTGTGCAAGGCATATTTAAAAATTTTTCATTTGTAATTTTATTGAATCACATACTGTACCTGTTTCCCGATGATTGAGAAGAATTTACATCTTCAGTTTCAGAAATTCCAGGTTCTTGAATTCTTTTCCCCAACTTTGGATGTTTCAGATGATTGCTTCGTGATCGAGTAGGAATTGGTAAAGCAGTAAGTTCTGAAGAATGAAAAACCACCTCAAAACTTAACATTGTGTACAAATAATACCAAGATGTATGAAAAATTCAAACTATATAACTGCTTTAACAATGTGTTAATAATGTCTAGGAGGTATTTTTACCGCAATTTGTGAGCTCTTAAACATCTGATCTTATCTCTAGGAAATCTAAGCATACTTTCAGCTGGGCCTAATATATCACAATTTCAGTTTAAATAAAATAAACCGGCTTCATTTCTAACACACAGTAATTTACAACAGTAAATTTATTGGGGAATGTCATGCCCAAAATGAAAACCTCCACTGCCATGGTTTCTTGTAGAGTAGTTCTTCAGGAGAGGAGACAACAGTCTTGGTATCTGGGCTGGAAAAGTTTCCAGGAGAGCAATTTCATCCGAAAATGGAGAGACTGAATTCAGAAGAGACAAGGACAATGGTATATGTGTCAATTTTGAAGAATTTCAATCTGATGTCTCGAGGCTGTTTGGATCTGGATGGAGTGGAGCAGATTATGATTTAACAGATTCAAAACTGAGTTGATGTGGCTGTTTGGCCCTCAGTGTCAAAACTCAATTTTGAGTTGAGCATCCTTGGTCTTGAATGGGATCCCATTCAAGACTGGTACACAACTTTGGAGTCCTTCCAGATTTGCTAAAAAACAAGTGGCAGCTGTGGCCAAGAAGATCTTTGCCCAAGTACAAATTGTGCACCCTTTCTCTGAGAGAGAAAGACTCTGGAAACAGTCACTCACATTCTAGTCATCTAACAACTTGATTATTGCAATGCACTTTACATGGGGCTGCTCTTGAAGATCATCCAGGTCTATTACATTGTTTTTCTTCCAACCCATCCAAAAGAGGGGGAATATTGTTTTCTCTGAACACGCTTCAAAGGTATAAGGGCCAAAAGGCAGAACTGCAGACTTGTCATCACCATCATCACCAATATTGTGCAGAAGTCAAGATGCAGGTTATAAAAATCCTATCGCTACCTATAAAGGGCTGGAAGGAAGGGAGGAACCAGATAACAGAATCTCCCAAGGAGATGTGAGGGCAATCAAAGTACCATCAACAGTATCACACTGTGAAGGAAGTGTCAGAGAACTCTGGGCAGCAGCGATGCAGTCCAGCTATCTCCAGCCTTACAACTATGACATGAACCTTAATATTGGTTTGAATTTTTCCATCCATATACTGAAGCTTTCTGCAGTTGTAGTATCAAAATAAAGTGTGTGTGTGTCTGTGTGTGTGACTGTGTGTGTGTGTGTGTGTGTGTGTGTGTGAGAGAGAGAGAGAGAGAGAGAGAGAGAGAGAGAGAGAGAGAGAGAGAGAGAGAGAGAGAGAGAGAGAGAGAGAGAGAGAGCGAGAGGGATTATCTTTTGGCTAAGACAGCTCCCATGGAGTTTGGGAGTAGGGAGAAGATAAAAGAATATTTTATAAAACAAAAACTCACAAAATTGAGGGCTCCTATTAATAAGTTTCCTTCTCTGATCATATGTATTCATGAACAAAGTGAATAATATAAAAAAATATTTTACAAAAAAGATGCATACTGCATTTTTTACCTTCAGATGTACCTTCATATACACCAAAGCCAGCTTTGTTTTTATGGAAATCAACCTAAAATCAGGAAGACTTACATTTATTAATCCATAACATAAAACAAAAATTATTTAAAGTAAATCATTGCTAATAGATTTCTTTCATTCATTCAATTATATATCCATGCTGATGTTTACTTTATTAAACAAAACATCAATATAAAAATTTAAAATAAATGCAGAATTTAAAGATAAAAGATTAAAAAAAGGGCATGGAAATTCAACACAGATGAGAGATCTGAAGGAGAAATAAAAAAATGTTAAAATTATACTCCACCAGAACTCTCATCTGCATAAACCAAGATAATCTTTAAGGAAAACATATAGCTAAATGAGGTTCAATCTTTTTTTCCTCTATGATTTTTATAGAGTGGTGGGGAGAATTAAAGACTTTGATCCCATTTTTACCGCTAAAAATTGGAAAAATCACACCTATAAAATTGCAATTTGCCGATGATCTATGACAGTGGAATTTGGACAAACATCACACACTGCTGAAATCGGACTAAAGTCAGGATGTACATGCAGTTGTCTTCTGCCTTTTTCTGCCTGCTTACCACAGCACTTCACAATCTGAGGCTATCTTTGCAGCCTGTAAACAGAAGCAGCACTAAACATGACTGCTTCGAGCTTAATTCCAAATATATACTTTAATTACACAAGAATATTATAAACTCTGGAGCGTGGGCAAAGCAAGGCAAGTTAAATTGGATATTATAAGAAGTTTCCCATTTTTCCACTTCAATAAAAACATTAAGGATTTTGAAAAGGCAAAAATTAATAAAATCATGCACACATATAAAACGCAGAGCAAATTCTAAATAATTCAAAGCAAGCTATTTTATACCTACACTCAAGTGTGTTTCATGGGGGTCAACTGCCTGTTCATGCGATGGGCTGTTATCTGTGGAAGGATACAGAAGCTGTTCCTCATTCTGGGAAGTGCTAGCTTCTATTTGCAAGGCTTCTTGTTCATAGGGGAAAAAAATTAAAAATGCAACCATTTCAAAATATTATCTCATAGTATCTGTTAATAATAAAATTTCTTTTCTGCCTATTTCTGTTGGCAGACCACAGCTAACTAAAAGAGCAGGCTCTATTTTGTTTTCCACTAGAGCCAGTACTGAACCCCCATTTGGTCAACTCTAGAAAGGGACGCGGTGGCTCAGTGGGTTAGGACGCTGAGCTTGTCAATCAGAAGGTCAACAGTTTGGTGGGTCGAATCCCAAGTGCCGCGTAACAGAGTGAGCACCTGTTACTTGTCCCAGCTTCTGCCAACCTAGCAGTTCTAAAGCACGTAAAAATGCAAGTAGAAAAACAGGGACCACTACGGTGGGAAGGTAACAGCATTCCGTTTGCCTTTGGCGTCTAGTCATGCCGGCCACATGACCACGGAGACGTCCTTGGACAAGTGCTGGCTCTTCGGCTTTGAAACGGAGATGAGCACCGGCCCCTAGAGTTGGAAACGACTAGCACGCATGTGCGGGGGAATCTTTACCTTTTAGAAAGGCGCACAATAGTCCTTATAGGCACAGAACTCTGGACCCATCTGGAGGGCCGGAATGGGAGAACTCACTGCAGCCATTTCGCCATGGGAAAACTCGCTACAGGACAACTCACTGCAGGATAACTCACCGCGGGTTCCCCTGGCAAGTTGTCTCACAGTGAGTTGGCCACAGCAGGTTGTCCAAGACCTGGAAGCTGGGACTTTTCCTTTTACGGCAGCACAATAATCTTCCATCTATAAATCTACCCTGGTTCCCTTACCCCACGCAATCTATCTTCAGTTCCATAACTTGGCTTGCAAGCAAGTTTCTTGCTGTTCTTAAAAAATAGAAATCTTTCTAGAACCTCAGGAAAACACCCACCGACTAGTAAAAATTCTCAGTCTCTATTTTTGTCTAACTGCATTATTCGTCAATACCCTCCTACCTTTGAGTTTTAAACTTTCTCTCTGCAAAACGCTGGCTATAGGTGTTCGCTGGTGCCAGTGGCCTATGCCTTCAACTTCCCACAGAAGTTCACGATCCCCTGGATACCTTTCAAAGTACTTCTGGCAAGCTGAGCAAGATAAATAGAACTCATTCAGTAAAACATCTATAACACAGATTTGTTTTTATTTTATTTTACAAGCTTCCCACTTTCTTCCTCAAAATATGGCAACACTATTTTTAACATCTGCTTTTAAGGGAGCATTAGAAACATAATTGTGTCACAAACAGAAGCACAAGAGCATCCTGTAGTTTGTACAGAATAGGTACATACATCTATCTTCATTGCTTACAACTGCTTTAAAAGCCATAGATGGCTTTTTGACTGCTAAATGTTCACCTTTCATAATATACCAATGAAAGCAATGCAGAATATAAACAGTTCAATACTTCAGATGTTAAAACCCCAGGGAATCCTTAAAAGCTGTTCTTAAAAGACTACAGACCTTACCAAAAATTTCTTAGATATTTGTCTCTTGTGTGCATAAGGATGGACTTGAGGCTAAAATAAGTAATACCTGTAGTAGCGGGGAATGCAAAGAATGTGTTCTGACAAATGAGATATGCAATATCCATTCAGAATGTCATGCTCTACTCCTAAACTGAGACTATGAACATTCTGAAGTATCTTCCAGGTCTTACCAGTATGCATGAAAGATGTCAGAGGGAAACGCAAACCAAGGGCATCCTCTGTGAAAGAATCCACGAAATCCTCCAGCATCAGAAGCCCAAAATCTTTACCCTTATGCTTCTTCCTCACAAACATTGTGTCCAGAACAGGAAGCTGGTAGCTCTGAGTAAGAAAGGCACTACATATGCTCCCTGCAAACACAACAGCCAACTCTAATTAGCCTTTCAGAAGGAGTCATCTTTGCATACCTGAGGTATTTTATTTCTCTAAAATAAGTTTTCAAATATACATACCAAGGGCTCTGGGCAACAATAATAAAATACCTAAAAGCCATAAAAGCTTTAAACTCTAAAAAGACTGATTAAAATATGTTTTTGAACTTTAATAACAATAGTTGGCTCCATAATATTGGCCATGCAATCCATCACCCTGCTGTAAAGTCCATCACATTCTCTTAGATTATAAGGGGATCTTTTGTCCTTTCCACTGATCCTGTCCTGATTGTTGCGCATGTAACTCAAGCAAAATCCAAATAATGGTTTGTAGGCATAATGAGCAGTCTAATTGCAATAACTGGTTCTTCACATTCTTCAAATTAGAATAAGCTGAAAGGTCAGGATATGCATTATGAAATCGTACAGTCTGTTTTTTAAAAAAAAAATCTCCTTTTATACTGAGGAACCAAAAAAATATTAGTCTTCCCTTAACTTTGCCAAGAATCATTTTTTTTAATCTTATTGCTACTGTGGTGGTCTCTCATGAAAATAAGACAGAGTCTTTCCTGCCTCGGGATGAGAGCCCAGAGCAATGTCCAAAGCTCCCTTTTATTTACAAGGAAATTCACTCATTGGATTGAGCTCATGTATAACAAAAAATTCTACTTTCCCATTGGCTCTGAGCCTGCATGATATTCCCCTGGCTTGGTTATGTCAGCTGCATTTTAATAGCTAACAATTAACTGATTGACCTTGTGCTGAACAGGTGGTTTCATTACGTCTCATCTTCAGGAGACTGAAAAACAATTGTTTCAGCTGCGCTTCTGCAGCCTGCAATAAGTTCCCTACATCTACCATAGCTACTCCAGACCAGGCATTATCAAACTGATAGCATGAATACAGGTAACAACCCTAGATGCAATCAGGGTTGGCAAACTAGGAGCAAATAGTATGAAAGCAACCTACTATGGAATTTGATCCTCACTGCTCCAGACTGCAAGTAACAAAGGAGCAGGTTAAGCAAAACTGCTCTCCACTAATAGGAATGTAGTATTCCAAAAATAGGCAAACTCTAACCCTAACCCTAGGGACGCGGTGGCTCAGTGGGTTAGGACGCTGAGCTTGTCGATCAGAAGGTCGGCAGTTTGGCGGGTCAAATCCCAAGTGCCGCGTAACAGAGTGAGTGCCTGTTACTCGTCCCAGCTTCTGCCAACCTAGCAGTTCGAAAGCACGTAAAAATGCAAGTAGAAAAATAGGGACCACTACGGTGGGAAGGTAACAGCGCTCCATGCGCCTTTGGCGTCTAGTCATGCCGGCCACATGACCACGGAGATGTCCTCGGACAAGCGCTGGCTCTTCGGCTTTGAAATGGAGATGAGCACCGGCCCCTAGAGTCGGAAACGACTATCACGCATGTGCGGGGGAACCTTTACCTTTACCTTTACCTAACCCTAACCCTATCTAAAAACTCTGCACAAAATTATTCAAGAAGGTCCAAATATCAGCAACCAAAACAAAAGAATCCCTTGCCATCTGCTTTTTACCCTCCCGCAAGGTTTGGCAAGTCACAGCAGAAGGAGGGCCATCTGGCCAAATATCAAGTTTCTAAGACCTGTCAAGGCCATATAATTTGTTGCAGTTGGCAACAGATTTCCTTGGAAGTTAAGACAGGGAGGGAGGGAGGAAGGGAACAATCAATAATTACTAATCCACCAAGGTTATTTAGACATTCATTACATGGCTTTTTAAAAACTATTGCAATTTTAAACTGAACAAAAGAGGATTGTTTTCTGCTTACAATTAAGAAAAAAGAAAGGGAAGTTCGCATTCAGGCCCTCAATTAAAATAAAGTCCATTTGAGAATAGCAATAAATGAACAAAGACACTGATGATCTGTCCTATCTGTTAGCAGTCTGTAAAGTGAGGCAAATGAGTCTATAACTTTAAATAAGATTTAAGATGTCAAGAATTAGCAAAAGAATTTGGTGACATCAATCTCACACAACTGCATTTAAATCTGGGTAAGTAGATTTGAGGAAATAACACTGGCTTAATCTGTAGAAATTTAATTTCCTTCTCTAATTTCCTTTTTTCATTGATTTCCAACTTAGTGTCCATATTTAGCATTGACAACTGAAATAAACTTACATTCTCATAATGTGCATAATGCTACCAGCATATCTGTTTGAACTAACATGATTAATAACACAGTATTGAGAAGCTTAACATCCATACAGAGACTGCTCTGAAGATCTAGAATCATGAATGGAAGCCCAAAACCTTGCACGAACTTCTGTCGGATTTAATGACAAATACTATATCAATGCACAGTTGCAGTAAAAGCTTGGGTTGAGGCCAATAAAATAAAACTCATCAAGGAATGTGTAAACTTTTTTTTCTAAGCTAAAAAACTTGAAGGATCACCTTTCTACATATTTATTTTGTTATAAAGCTGTTTGCTAGGTTCCTAGAACTATGTGATTTCTATAAAGACAAATTTACAAGTATATGGTACCTTCAGTGATAGAAGTCAGTGACAGTAGTTGGGTTCATAAGCAGTTTCACCAACAACAATCATCACCATCTTCATTCCTATCACCACCACCAGCTCCTAAGGAATCATTCCTTTCTGTATCCTATTAGATAGGTAAAAGTGCTCCTTTCCCATTTCCAAAATAAAAATGCAGTTGTATATAATGGAGTTGTATATACTAGTTCAGGGGTGTCAAACTCAATTTCATTGAGGGCATCAGCATTGCGGTTGCCCTCAAGAGGCCGGGTAGGTATGGCCAGAGTGGGCGTGGCCTACTGGGTGGGCGTGGCTAGAGTGCATATGGCCTACTGGGTAGGCGTGGCTAGCTCTACATCGTTTGCATCAAGGGTGCCTATGGGGGCCTGGACCAAGGCAGTGGGGTCTGAGGGTCTCTGGCAGAAGGAGGGTCTCTGGGCCAGGGCCAAGGCAGTGGGGGCCGTTCCCTCACTGTTTCCAGGATGGCTTCGCGGGCCACATGAAACCACTTTGCGGGCCGGATCCAGCCCCCGGGCCTTGTGTTTGACATGTCTGTACTAGTTCTTTGCAAATGAAGTTAAAAGATGGACTTGTTTTCTTTTGCCTTGTATTAAATTACTTTTTCCATTTTAAAGAATAGTCTTACCTGGCAGTTTGATAGAATAAAAACCAATAGCCATTCCTTTTTTCCATAGAATTTTTGCATAATCATGGCTACCGTGGCAAAGGAATGGGATCTCATTTTTCTCAATTTCTTGTTTACGATAAATTATTTTGTTGAGCACATAAAGAACCACTCTTTCCCCAATTGATTTTACCTAAAAAAACAACATATGAATTAGAAAACATAGCCAAAAGTCTCATATAGTTAAAATCCACATTTATACTTCCAAAAGAATGAAAGCAGAATGGGATTTTATTTTTGATTATGGTTTTAGCTATTAGTTAATTTGCTTACATTTCTAAAGCACCTCAAACAATTTAGGACAAAAGTAGATATACATATCTAGTTAATAAAATAAAAATGAGGTATGGAAAAAACCCTAGTAGGGCAATTCTACATTATGAACTTGGTTTAAAATAGCTCAAAAGTGAGGATACAGTGACTAGGAAAAAAGATATGAATACAATTAATACATTACAGTTTCTGAAGAGTTTTAAGAACTATAATGTTGGAATATAATTGCTAATTCTTCAGAGCCCAGAATTCATTCAAATAAAATGATCTGAGGGAAGTTATCTTGGCTTATACAGTACAAGAATAAGAAACCCACAGCTGAACTGCAAATCCCAGCAGCCTTAGCCAGCATGACCAATTATGAGAGACGCTAAAAATATAAAACAATTGCAATGATAAATCCTTATCCCAGGCATTGTCCATATTATAAGCGCATAAACAGCTCATTACTACAATTCAGAATTCTTGACACAGCTTAACACAGGCAATTCTATTCTAAGTAAATCAGAACTGCACACTTGAATAAGCAAGACATTTCTTTTATTTGTGCTAAGCTTTAGATTTCATTATCAAACACTTTACTAGAGGTACAACTTTATTTACCCGTAGAAGTCCTTCTCTAGAAGGAGATGATGTTCTCAAAATATCATCAATAGTCCACCACTGATCAGCCAGAAACAAGGCAACAGCTCAAAGAGGAAAAGAATATAAAGTAAGAATGTGTTCAGTCTTTCAATTCTAATTATCCCTAGTTATAGAGGTATATATTTCACATTAGTTTTATTCTTAATTATAGCACTAAATGCATGTTCAGTACATGCATTTCTTAGAAAGCAGGGATCGGTTCCGTTTTAAAAGCCATCACTTCTCAGCTGGGTAATCCCATCATAGGTTCATTTTCCAAAGATCTATGAGTTCTACATGCAGGAGACACCGTCTGAACAGAATGGCAGCCAAAACATTTTGGTTCCACCTCAACTTCTAAATTACCAAATTTAAAGAAACTACTTATTTGAAGAAATAACTACTTACTGCTTACTTGAATCAAAGGAAGCCCTAATCAGCTATGAGTCCCTAACTAAAATTAGAGAAAAGAAAAATTACAAATCTTTGCAGTACTATGATAGCAACAAAAGGGCAACAAATGAGTCTGCTCTTGTAAGAACAAATTACAATTAACCTTGGGTTCACAAATGGTTTCATGTAAGAGGAGAATCTTCAAGAGAACCCTGAATCTTCAATTCCAGGCTGATTTTCACTGAAATTACCTGTTTAATCAAAGCATGGGAAAATGATTGAATCAAGTCTGATTGAAATGATTCAATGATTGAACGATTCAATCAATGATTGAATCGAATCCTTCAAACATTATAAAACTGGAAGGAAGAAGCTATTCACACCAAACGTCTTTTTGCCCAGTTTCAATTGCACCCCCATTTTATCATGATTTCTACAGTATTTCTAAACACTTCATACTGAAAGCAACAAATCACACAGGAACCCAAAAAAAGGAATAATTCAGATCAGAATGCTACAGTGTTACAATTCAAAATATAAGAGAAACCTGCAAGTGAGTCCTCAGGTGCAAATAAAGCAAGAACTTTGTGTCTTTCTTCTCCACCATAAAGGGGAATGAAGCCTACGGTTGACAAACAAATCGGAACCTAAGAGGGAGAAAAGAAGTTCGACATTTTTACTTTTATTCATTTGGATCTGTGAACTGTTGACAGAGTACATTCTTGAATGAAGAAACACTAAAGACGAAAGACTCATGCCCTGGTTATCAAACTAATGAAATTCTCTTTATGTCGAGTTGTCCTTAAAAGGAAGTGGTAGCTGGCACATAATACAGTAGCTTGCTTTCGGACTGGTATTAGTCAAATTAGCAGAATATTACCTACTCTGGCTGCCACCAGGCTTCTATGCTGAATTCAAGATGCTGGTCATCGTATGTATGATCCATTATGGCTTACAGCTTTGTTGCCTTTAGGAGCAACAAAATGCCCACCCTATACAATCTTAACGGTCAACTTTACAAATGAGCATGGTTGCAGCCATTTTCCTTCTCATTTGAGATTGCCACATAGAATGGGAGAATGACCATGGGAACCAAGGTCTTCGGGTGCTCCCAAGACTAGAGACTGGGTGGTTCATGAAAAGCCCACCAAATAATTATATTGGGGAACGTAGTTGCTTACATAGCTTTTGTGGGTGGGACATTTAACTTTGTATTGGGGAATTGTTGCTTGTGTATCCAGACTTGGTTTCACTTTTGACGTGTCGATACTTTGTAACTAATAAACATGTTCTTTGAGAAATTTGCAAGCCTCAGAGTTCTGCTTTATTCGTCTCTTATCTGTTGGAACCATGACACTTAACAGGGAAAGAATGCTTTAGTTACCCACCCTCAAAGGACTGGGGGGCTGGGAGCTAAGAATGACACACTGAGCAGTAGCCCCTTTGTGGGGAACAGTTTGCCTGCTGATATCAGACGTACCCCCATTCTGATGGCTTTTCACAAAATGGTGGAATCAGTCCATTAAGTGATGAAAATATGCCTAATACTACAATAATTTATAAACAGTATTTATTTCATATTTATTGTAAGTTTCCTCAAGTTGTAAGGATGGGTGGCATACAAATTATTAAATATTGAATGCATTGAACTAAATTAATTGAATAAATAAATAAAACAAATCATTCAGACATATAATAGAAACAATAATAAATTAATTTGCCCCAACCTTCCAGCCTTTAAAGGTTAAGATAAAATGGCAGAACACAAAATAGTAAGCACTGGCCTCCAATTGTTTTGCTGAATCAATTACTAAGACTCAAGGCTGTAAACTAAAAATAAAAGTCCAGCAATAACAGAAGACTGTGGAATCCTTGATGCGCTCTGAGTGTGGTTGTTTGTTTGCAGACATTTCATTACCCAGCCAGGTAACTTCATCAGTGCTATAAGGTGTATAGTTGCTCCCTATTTATATTCAGTTGCTTGCCCTTCTACTGTTGGTATGGGTAGTTTCACTACAAGTAGTTCAAGAAATTACTCAATACTTTCTTAATTAGAATAAATTAATTAGATTAGTAAATTAATTAGAGTAGAGTAGAATTAGACAGACTTAAGATATAGAAGGATTTTGACCGACTTGAACATTGGGCACTATCTAACAAAATGAAATTCAATGGTAAAAAAATCAAGATTCTACATTTAGGCAAGAAAAACCAAATACACAGGTACAGTATACGTGGTACCTTGCTCAATAGTAGGAACTGTGAAAGGGACCTCGGAGTCCTAGTGGACAATCACTTAAATATGAGCCAGCAATGGGCTGCAGCTGTCAAAAAAACCAACACAGTGCTAGGCTGCATTAACAGAGGAATAGAATCAAGATCACATGAAGTGTTAATACCATTTTATAAAGCCTTGGTAGGCCCACACCTGAAATAGTGCATCCAGTTTTGGTCACCACAATGTAAAAAAGATGTCGAGACTCTAGAAAGAGTACAGAGAAGAGCAACAAAGATGATTGGGGGACTGGAGGCTAAAACATATAGGGAACGGTAGCTGGAATTGGGTATGTGTAGTTTAATGAAGAGAAGAGTGAGGGGTGACATGATAGCAGTGTTCCAATATCTCAGGGGCTGCCACAAAGAACAGGAAGTCAAGCTATTCTCCAAAGCACCTGAAGGCAGGACAAGAAGCAACGGATGGAAACTAGTCAAGGAGAGAAGCAACCCAGAACTAAGGAGAAACTTCCTGACAATTAGAACAATTAATCAGTGGAACAACCTGCCTCCAGAAGCTGTGGATGCTCCAACACTGGAAGTTTTTAAGAAGAGACTAGACAACCATTTGTCTGAAATGGTATAGGATTTCCTGCCTGAACAGAAGGTTGGACTAGAAGACCTCCAAGGTCTATTATTGTTGTTGTTGTTGTTATTGTATTGTTTTCCTTTTTTTGCCTGGAGTTGATCCCTGCTTATCAGGGTGTTGGCTGCTGGAGAGGATGTGTTCTAGTCTTCTTATTTCTTTTTTAATTTTCTTACTATCACTTTTGAATGGCATGTAAAAATGGCTTAATTCCAACAGTAGTAGGGCAAGCTACTGCATATAAACAGGGAGCAAGAAACATATTCAATAGCACTGATGATTTTATCAGGTGAAGTGATTAAATGTCTGCAGACAAGCTCAGAGAGCACCAAGGATTTTACAGTTCAGTTCTGTGTTACATATATTCTCTTCTACTGGAGATTATTTGTTGAGTATTTTCTTCCAAGTCCAGATTATTTATTTTATTTATTTATTTATTTATTTAATTTGTATACCGCCCTTCTCCTGAAGGAGTCAGGGCGGTGAACAGATGGTGACTAGCGAGCCTGCAGACAGTGCACATTACCTATCTGACAACATTAGTAATCTGGAAGGGAATTTTTTAAAATCATCTAAAATTATACAAATAAAGAATATCTATACACATTAAAATGAACTAGCAATGACTCCAATCTTACCTTGAGATTATCAAGAGAGAAATATTCTGGATTTTCTGGATCTCCACATCTAAGTTCAGATAGACAATCTTCTCCAGATCTCTCCAGATCTTCATGACTGTAGTTATCCAGGAGATCCACAGGGAAGTCCATCCCTTTGGGGAAGTTCACAAACACATACAGGATTATTGCTGTAGTCATTACATTTTAGGAATCCAAATGGATTTTTTTAAAAATTATATGTACATCAGAGTAGCCTTCCCCAAACTGATAGTCTCCAGATGTCTAGGAACTGAACACATTAAGCAATTACAGGCTAAGGTTTTGAAACTTAGCTCTAACACATCCTCAAGGTGAGAAATTGGAGAAAATTACTTATAAATTAAAAAAAACTGCATACCATCCCACTCCTATTTTTTTGCACCCACTTAGAACATGTTATCTAAAGTATACATGCAGCAGCTCAGAATTCCAAGAGGATATACATGTAGTCCTTGGTTTACAAAAGCAATTGGGACTGGAATGGCCATTGCTAAGCAACAGGATCATAAAGCACACCATGTTACCATACCACTTAGTGACAGGAATTTCAGCAGTACTGGTTACTATAATTGAGGACCATGCATGTTATTAAGTGAGGACCTCACAGGACCAACATATCACTTCCTGCCAGCTTCCCCGTTGACTTTAACTGTGGAAAGCCAGCAGGGAATGTCAGAAATTGCAAACATACAACCACGGGGATGCTGTGACAGCCTGAACTCCAAGGACCAGTCATGTCCACTTGTTCAATACTACTGTATGTTCGAACAGTCACTGAACAAATGGACATAAGCTGAGGACTACCTATGCCAAGGAAGCAGGCAGAATTGTACATTGATAGAGACTAAATCATGAACTGCATCAGTAGCCCCTATGCTTGATTCTACTATTCTGAACCACATATTCCATCTGTACCATATTAACTCCATTCTTCATTTAACCTGCACATGAAATGGGAAAACAATTAAAAAATTCTCAACTCTTTAATTCTCCTTCTGCAAGGACAGAATGATGATCAAGCAGAAAAAGCATTTACCTCACACCACCCAACCCAATTTTCAACCAACAGGGAGACCAAAATTACCAACTGAAGCCAATGCAAAATGCAAACATAGAGTTAAAGACATTATACAAGTAGTTCTCAACTTACAACAGTTCATTTAGTGACTGTTCAAAGTTACAATGGCACTGGAAAAAGTGATTTACAACCATTTTTCACACTTACAACCATTGCAGCAACCCCTTGATCACATGATCAAAATTCAGAAGCTTGGCAACTGGCTTATATTTATGATGGTTGCAGTGCCCCAGGGTCATGGGATCAGCTTCTGCAACCTTCTGACAAGCAAAGTCAGTGGGTAAGCCAGATTTACTTAACAACTATGTTACTAACTTAACAACTGCAATGATTCATTTAACAACTGTGGCAAGAAAGGTCATAAAATAGGGGGAAACTCACTTAAGAAATATCTCACTGAACAATAGAAATTTTGGCCTCAATTGTGATCATAAGTAAGGACTACCTGTACAAAGTTGCATAATAACTACAACATTTTAATTACTGAACCACATTGGATTATTCTATATATAAATTTGATTATAAGAATCTATATACCTTATGGAGGTTGGGGGTGGTATCCATGAGAAATCAAAGTAACACCACCCCTATTTTTAATGCAACCTGCCATTTAGATAATTGCTTAGAATAATTTCCTGAACTTTAATAATTTAACAAAAAATGGGTTAAGGCTCAAATTTGCTAGCAAAGTAATTACATTTTTCTAAATTACAGCAAGAGAAAAATTACTAAGTTACTAAATTCATCCTGACACTTATTGTGTATGTTACAACAGAATAACAACATTGTTTCACATGAAGAAGCAACATCAATACTCTTGTTCTTCATCATTATTTGAAATATATTATACTTATTTTATGTACTATGTTTTCTTAGAAATAAAATGAAATAACAAAACAAAAACAATACAATGTGTAAAAACAGCTACACGACAGTCAGCATCAAACATACAAAAGATAAAAATGCCTGGATAAAGGGTGAGCCCTAAAAAATTAAGAAATGCAAGCTAAGATAGGGACCTCCTAAATCAGAGTTCTAGAAAGGCCACTATAATGGAGAAGGCCCATCAGTTAGATTAACTGTCTCAGCCTTGGAACATAGTAGTAACACCACCAGACTTCATCAAGATCAGGGGTCTTCAAACTTGGCCCTTTTATGACTTGTGGCTGAGGAATTCTGGGAGCTGAAGTCATAAAAGGGCCAAGTTTGAAGACCCCTGATCTAGAGATATAAAAGGCTGGGTTCACACATACCAGGAGAGCCTCTCCAGAAAAGAACCAGTTAATCTAGAGATAGAAAATGCAATGGGACTTTTTGCCATAACAAAAATAACAAACAAAATGTGCCATAGATGTTCCAGATAATATGCACTTCATTTCTAAAAAGGTTTCTAAGCTAGGATTAAAGAGAAAATTGGGGACTGGCTGAAGTTATACACACACACATATACAAATGTACACACATACACTTGGCTTTTCTCGCAAACAGCTTACAGCAGCTAAAATACAATTCACAAGTAGCTTTTCATCTAGCCATCATATATTTTTAAAGGTATTCTCTATTAATTAAAATTTCCTAAAATAGTTAACAAATTAAGGAACAAAAATCAATTTAAAGATAAAACATGTTTACGCAAAATGATTAAAATACAAGAAATAAAAAAGTAGCATTTTAACAAAAAAAGGGGGGGAGCAGAACATCACAGCTGACATTTTTATCGTGATTTTTGACTGCCTCAAAAAAGGGCAATCATTTGTCACTCTACATAAAGCTTCTAGGTAATTCTTATTATTTTAAGAACAGAAAACAATCCAGAACATGATAGACAGACAGACAGACAGACAGACAGACAGACAGACAGACAGACAGACAGAATTACAATCATTTTCAATTCAGGAAGAAGAAACAAAGTGAAAGTTACTCATCTGCATTCCAGGAGCTCAATTTAAAGTTCTTCCTCTTTGCTGTTTCTTTCATGGACCACCCACTCAAAAAAGACAAAAGTACTGAAGGTTTCAGAAAACAAAATTATCTATTGGATTTACTGCAATGGGTTCTTTGTCTACACAAGAGACAGGGCATCCTACAATGGGTCTTTCCCTCCTACTAGCCCTGGAGGCAAAACTAGAAAAATGTGCTGTTTTTATACAGTAGAGCCAGGAAATTCTATAGTGGGAAATACCAAAGCTATTCCTAAGGGTGGAATCTTACAACCATAAGGCCCCTAATCCCCCCTGGGAATTATTTTCTGTAATACTCTCCCTGGTTGAATGGAACCTGCAGCCAAGTTATGAAAGTTAAGTTTATATGCTTTATAAAGGAGCCTATGGAGGACTAGTTGCTGTCTGCCAAAGCCATTTAAGTGGGGGACAGCTCATGTGGTGTCCTAGATCTAGTCAAAAGCACCACAGGTCTTCATGGGATAGACTTATTTGGAGTCTCAAATGTTAGTTTGATGAAAACCCTGATCTATCTGCACATTATGATTGGTAAGGCTTTGAAGCCTAAGTAGGGATATCAGAAGGCAGAAACATGGATCCCTAATGAAAAACAACTTCACTTTAGTTATGATGGTTGAGTCTAACACAGAATGATGGTGACCAGCTGAATGATGCTCAGCACTTTCTTTGCTGAGAATGCCCATAATTTCTAACATACACTTGACAGGATTCTGGCTACTAGTAACAGTACTTTCTAAGTCAGCTCCTCTAAGACTAACCTGTCTAATGTTTCAAACAAGTCTTAAGTTAGGGTTTGATGTAGTAGCTGAAGATCCCATAACAGATACCAGTAGATAGTGAGTCATCTAATAGGGAGATCAGGAATCAGGAATGTCTTGACAAGAGATAACTTCTTTGATTCTCACTACTGAAATCTAGGAGAGGGCCGAGACTTGTCTTTTGAGGGTGCTTGGTTGGCGTCCCTTGCTGAGGCTTTTTCTATGGTGGTAGAAACTGATGTGAAATTTCTTTTCCTTGGCCGATCTGCAGAAACTCACATTGTTGAGGGTTTCTTCCTCTTAGTCCATGTGAATTCTTATTATCTGAAGTGTGGAGTCTTGGGGAAGTTATGATGGTCTGTATGCTTTTGCTATAGCACCCTTGGCTGACAAAATAGCCCCACTCAGTCTCCAGACATATATTTATAATCATTTGGAATACCGATGGTTTAATTTTCCCTATCCCTGCAGGTCTGATGATTCCAGGATAGAAGGACAAGATCTCCTGGACCAACTGAATGCTATAAGACTCAGGTTCAGGCTCTACTTCAGGAACCAGTGGAAAAGCATGTAATAGGTCTAGATCAGTTGTGCCAGTGCTCAAGAGTTCTGATGCATGAGATTAACCCTTGTTATTGGTCGGGAAATTGCTGGTCCTCCAAATGTCCATGTAATTTGCTCAAACACACCTGGGGTTGATGTTCCAGTTGTGGAACTAGTATGACACCTTGTAGACTCTCTGGAAATGATGTGCCATGACAGTTAGTAGGTTTTTCTGGACTGACCTTCAGATGAATATGAGATAGGTCTTTGCTTCTTCTCAGGACAATCTGTGCTCCTGGGTCACATAATCTACTTTGTATGCAGTTGGAAATTTCATTTCATTTAATTTCATTTCATTAAATTTATATGCCGCCCTTCTCCTTGAGGACTCAGGGCGGCTCACAACAATAAAAATTAAAAAACATAGAGTAAAAAAATTACAAGAGAATTAAACAATAAATTCAAAATTACAAAACAATTTAACCCAGTAAAAGCCTAATTAAAAATTGTAGTCAGTCCAGGCCCGCTTGCTGGAACAACCAGGTCTTCAGGTCACGGCGGAAGGACTGAAATGAGAGAGATAGCCTAATGTTTCTGCAGCCTTTGCTGCTGCTGCTGCTGTAAGAGATAGGCTTTTTTAAAAAATAAAAAAAGAAAGAAGATCTCATCTAGGCACTTTCCTTACAGTTTGCCAGATTTGGATTTAGGATTTATATTCAATTCTTGAAGTATGACTGCCCCGTGGTATCCATACCAGCCACCCTGCGTTTGGCTGATAATTGAGCATTATCCAGCTTAGTATTTGCCATGAAATCATCTGGGCTAACTCTCTTTATTCTGGAAGGAGGGACTCAGTTAAACATTTGGTCCACAGTACAGCAGAACTGTTAAAACAGATCAAGTGAGGGAAGAAAAGCTAGAATTGAGGCATTTCTTCCTTGTCCTTATTATCTATGGTCCCTGAAGGAAATGGTGCCCTTCACTGCAGAGAGAAGAAGGGAAGAGTGGAGTGGATTGAGATAATCTAGAGAAGGAAATATAAAGAATTTGGGTGGATGTGTCTTCCTCATTTGGGGACCTGGCTCTACCTTTTTTTATAAGCACTTTGCATTTTAGACTGTGTGATTAAAGTCTGGAAGAGACCTTAGATCAGACATGTCAAACACAAGGCCCAGGGGCCAGATCTGGCCCGCGAAGTGGTTTCATGTGGCCCGCGAAGCCATCCTGGAAACAGTGAGGGAATGGCCCCCTCTGCCTTGGCCCTGGCCCTGGCCCATAGACCCTCCTTCTGCCAGAGACCCTCAGATCTGTCCCACTCCTGCCCAGGCCCCCATAGGCACCCTTGATGCGAACGATGTAGAGCTGGCCACGCCCACCCAGTAGGTCATACGCACTCTAGCCACACCCACCCAGTAGGCCATGCCCACCCTGGCCATACCCACCCAGCCCCCTGAGGGCAACCGCAATGCTGATGCGGCCCTCAATGAAATTGAGTTTGACACCCCTGCCTTAGATAATAATGAGAACAGGGAAAACAGGAAGCAACCGCATTTACACACACACATACCCTCAATATGGCGTTCTCACTCTTTTCTCCTTCATATTTTTTCACTAGGTAAGCCTTTATTTTAAAAAAAACTTGGACTTGAAACTCACCATGGGGTGGGTGGTGACTATGCAGGCTTGATCTGAGGAAGTCAGAATCCAATTTAGTTTAAAATAGTCTTCCCCGGGGAATAGAAGACTTGAGGGGGAGCGGGTTCAGAAAAGAAGATTACTCAAGAGGAGCCAAGTGAAGAAATTGGGAGACTGCTACTCCTTTGTCTGGCCACTGCAGTAATGCAGAAGCATTCACAGACTTATTGGTTGGGTAGGATGGAAAAGAGAACCAGTTTGGTGCAGTGGTTAAAGTATCAGGTTGAGCACCAGGAGACTGTGAGTATTAGTCCCATCTTAGGTAGAATGCCAGCTGGATGACCTTGAGCTAGTTGCATTCTCTCAGCCCTAGGAAGGAGACAATGGCAAACCAGTTTTAAAAACCTTGCCAAGAAAACTTCCCCGTCTTAATCAGGCAGTTTCCAAGAATCG
The DNA here is from genome assembly GCF_964194415.1 of Vipera berus. Lineage (NCBI taxonomy): Eukaryota > Metazoa > Chordata > Lepidosauria > Squamata > Viperidae > Vipera > Vipera berus. Next base: position 33,792,909 of record NC_138203.1, on the reverse strand, counting down.
GACACAATTGAACAGAAGGGGAAAAATGATCGGAAGGCAGAAAGGTGTGTTAGCATGCCACTCAAAATCAGTCTTCTGGATTATCCAGAAGATTATCCAGATGCAATCTGACATATTCCAGGAAAATTCACTTGGTAGCCATGGCAGGGATGATCCTGCTAGGAAGAATAAAAAAGAAAGAAAAGGGGAAGAAAAGAAAGGAAAAATGAAAGTGGCAAAGAACTGCTGACAGTAATTCGAGCCAAGCCAATGGAACACACACACACACACACACACACACACACACACACACAAAACAGATCAGTAATGGATTGCACTTTGCTCCAGATAATATCATCACTCTGGTTTAAAGTGTCTGTTACATATTCAGGCTAAATTACTTTTGTAATCTGCTTAAAGAATGGTACTACATACTTATGAGAAGTCATTTTGAAAAGCAAAAAAGGCTTTTCTTGCCTAATATAAAGCAGATACGTTAGTTCAGGCTTTAAATAGAAGCACAAGCTTTGACAAACAGGGTGTAGAAGAGGATGGAGATGACTGGAACCACCTTGAAAAAGCAGTCAAAAACACATCAAGAGGAACAGCAATTAAGAAACATATGTTGGAAATGGTAAAATGTTCTAAGACTTTCCACGTCACCTGAGAAGGACTGACTGGGACCCAGGAATGTCTGTAAGATTTTATAAAGGAGCCAATCAGAAAACACCATTTTGGCAATCTGGAGTCTTTTGAGTATGGCAGCCTAGAATTTGGGGCTAAGTTCAGCAGGTCTACATCATTGGTTTCCAAAGAGATGAACCACTTCTTGTGACTGTCTGCCCCTCTACTATATTCATTTGAATCTTTAGTTGATTGGGATATTCAGTTTAAATTTGTAATACTTGGGAAATTTTTATAGTCAATTTTATTGAACTAATAAGCAATTCATCTTGAGTATAACTTGCCTGCTTACTTGCTTAAATAAAGAGGAAATTAAATTTTCCTGGGTTATTACATTTTATTTTCTGCACAAGGTATCTGATATAATAAATATAAACTGGAAGACTTTGCCTAGGCTGTTTAGAAGCTGACAGAGGAAGTAAGACAATCAGTAAGGAGCTGATAGAAACATCTTTGGCTGGACACTAATAAAGCCTGAACAGGAGGCTAGAGGAGGTGTTAAAATGTATTCCCTAAACCAAACAAGTTTCAATGGATGCTTCGTTTGGTTCAGATCCCTGTATCTTCTTTATGGTAATATTTTTGGTATGTTCATCCTGGGTTTGTGGGGACAAATTCTCAAGATAATGAACTAAATGGTTAGGATGCTATTTCCAGTAAGTTATTAAAGCATGATATAATAGATCGATGCAGGCCACCTCAACTAGAAGAAATATTTTAGAGTGGTGGTAAGAATTTGGGTGGTTCCCCTGAATTCAAAGATATCTAGCATTTAACCCATATCAGCCTAGATAGACCTACCGGTAAATCAACTATTCTTTCACTTCTCTTTAAAAACTGTGCAACTCTCAAGACCCGAACAGCTATTTATGTGGTATACTCCTTGTGTATTCAAAGCTTTGCAATGGAAGCTTTGCAATGGAAGAATCCAGCAACAAGGTTTCTTCCTTGGTTCCTCTTCCAAAGCAGAAGACACAAGCATCTTTCTTATTTTCCTTTTAAGCTTCCGCATATTGCCTGATAAACTGTCAAGTCAAATCTTCATCATATCACACTCTGGCTTGTGCACTGTTTATAAGATCTGACTATTCAGTTACTATTCTGGCTGACTGAATAATGCAATGTAGCGTTAAGCATCCTACCACTGTTATTGTGGCTACTTACACAAAACAGAAAACAAAAGAAGGCAAGTAGGAAAATGGGGAAAGATTTTTTAAAAATCCATTTAAATTAGTAAACACATTATAATTGTCACTGAAGCAAGACTGCATTCTCAGTTAATCATAATGGCGGGTGGGGGGGGGAGAGTACAAAACAGAAGGTTATATAATAGTTCCTTTGTACTAAGATTCAGAGGACATGGCTGCTTCCCTCTGTAACAGCAACTGAATTTTCCATCCTCTCTACAACTATCCAAATTGCCTATGCTGCCAAAAGCACATCCAATAGTCACTGAATATGCTATTGTTGTCTGTTCCAATACAGAACTGAAATGCGCTTTGATTAGTTTAGATGTCAGTACAATTGATAATAAAAACTATATCTTCTAGTTATGTACACGTGCTACAGCGATGCCATGTGATTGTAATAGCCTGTTGGTTGTTTCCAAGATGTTTTCATGCATTATAGTGTTATTATGCAGGAAACAAACTGTCTAACATAACATAATCTAACAAAATGGATAGCAACACAACTTTTATCAAAAAATCCCTGATCACTCAACACAAGCTATGAAAGGGACAACATGGCCATACATCAAAGCATCACAGAAACAACCAACAGACTATTACAAATACATGGCCTCACTGTAGCACACAAATCAACTTAATTCCTTCAAAGTATGTTACATAAACCAAAAGACCAAATAGCCCAAGAAGAAGAAAAACAAAGTCATTTACAACATGAAATGTAAGGACTGTAACAACCACAATGTGGCACATGCAGACGATTAGCAAAGTGCTTCCGTGAACACCAACTAGCAGTCAGAAGACACAAGAAAAAAAAATCCTTGATCTCACAACACATAAGAAAGATTTAACCACAATTTTAACTGGCAGACTGTGAGCATCCTAGACCAAGCTAAATCCAAAATTCCTAGGGAATTCCTGGGAGTTTAGCATTCACCAAAATCATCCATCCATAGGTAAACAGAGATAAAGTACATTTACAGGCCATTCAAAAAAGACAATAAAAAACTAAGAAGGAAACAAAAAGACAAGAACACATCTTCTCCAGCAGCCAACAGACAAATAATCAAAAAACAATACCCTAATCAGGGAACTACCAAGGAGAAAACGAGAAAAAGTTACAGTACATAAACAGGGAGCAAACCCCAAATTTGCTACCACTGATGTTAGCTATTTGAATAATAAAATGTCTGTCAGCAACAACCAAGATCAAGGATTCCACAGTGTTATGAATTTCATTTCTATACTTCCCTCAGGGTACTTTCCATTAAAACAAAATAACTGAATAAAATCAACATAAAAGTCATTTTAAAACCTTTTATAACAATTAAATGAGTTTAATTGTTTATTATTTTTATTATTTATCTACTTATTTGAATTTATAAGCCATCCAATGCAGTGAATGTTTTTTGGTGTTTTAGCTCTTTTTTAACTACGCGTTTTGTGTGGAAACTTATCTTCTGGCAACTTTAATAATTTTGATTTTTGTTTAAAACTTGAAGTTGACTGGCCGCCTTCTGGCACATGCCTCAGCTTGACTGAGCTATTGACTCCTTGGAGTTTTGACTGGTTTTCCTTTCTGTAACTGCCAGATCCCAAGGGGTGAGGATTGCTCCTTTAATCCACTCTGGTTACCCAGAGGGCTGGTTTGAAGAGAAAAACTAGTTTATAGTTAAGGGATGATGGCAGCATCATAGAGACCTAGTTTTCCAACCACTGTTCATCCCCAGGCATGATTTACCCCAGAACTGAGTTACCTCACAGGGAAGAACTGGTTCGACCCTGAGCTAGCCTTCCATATTACATATTCTCTTCTCCTGTAGATGTAATACTTGTCAGTGACACCATCCACAACCTAGGACTGACAATTGGTCCTATTGCCACCAAATGACATAGTGGAATCCAATGCATCACCTAGGCCTAGCCCATTTAAGGTTTTAGATGATAGCCAACACTTTATATTTTGCCTTGAAATCCATGGGGATCTTGGCAAAAAGGAAGGAGTAGTTCAGTACAAACAGGCTGGCCTATTATGTGCCAAAAAAGATTCTTACTCTATTTATCCCATAACAATATTTCCATAACCTGGTCTTCCAAAGGTGGAATAGTTATGATAATATAAGTATTTATCATGAAAGGGAGATTCTTATATCAGCAGTCCAGCAGAACTGGGCTGTGCCAAGTAGTGGGTGAGAACACGTGCTCAGTTCCACTTGCATGAGCAGCAAGCACTCACACTCGTGTGTGAGGCTGCATTTGTGCAAGTGATGGGTACGTGCACCCACCATTTGCACAAATGGAGCTTGCACGTGCATGTCCATCACTCGGACAGAACCAACCACCCTGGCTGGCCTGCCAAATTGTAAAGTTTGGGCAGTGCTGCTTATATGATTCTCTAACTCCAGAATTAGTATAGGAATTTAACTTAACTTGGGCATCAAAGACTGAATATGAATATCAGGCATTCCTAGGAACAACTCAGAATATTTACAAAAGAATAATAAAGCTGAAGACAATTTTCATCAAATCCTATCACCAACTTAGCTAAGTCGGCCTAACGGGAATGTGGATTCAACAGTAGCTGTAGAACTACACATTTCCCGGGGGAGCACATCTTTTCCTAAAACAGCTTTTTAGATTGAAAACAAAAACAGACTATTACCTATCATTATACAACTGAATGTCTTCCATGCATATTTTCCTATAATTTTCAAACTTGCCACTTAGCATGGTCAACCACTGTTTAGGCTAAGAATTATAATCTAACATACTGTATTTGGAAAGTACCAAATTGAGAGAGTGCTATTAATTCTTAAATTGTTAGAAAAAGATTTTTTACCCAGCAATTTTCTGTAGATGTTCAGAAGAACAGAAGTTATTTAAGGTATTTTCTGGTCCTTAATGTAGTCAGGTAAATGTTACAATGAGAGCAAAATTTTGTTCATTTGGTATAAAAATAGGTTGTAAGCATCTACCAAGCAGCTCAGATTAACATACTTGCTATATTTTTTGTAATCTTCCAGAAGAAGCTTATGCTTTTATAGATTAGCAAGAGACACAATTCATAGCTTTCAATCTGAATGCGAAGAATAGTTGCCAGGCAGCCGTCATTGTTTTTTTCTCTCTGTGGTCAGTAGTTCTAACATTTTAAATTATTGCCAAAATGACATTTTAAAAAAATTTACTTCCATGACCATGTGTGCTTACTGGGAAATTATACAATCCTGGCACATTCATAGTACTCAGAAAGGTTTTTACAATTAAGGTTAAATACATACAGTACAGTTAGTGGCTCGTAAACAGGTATAGAAAACATAGCAGTAGACAATTCCAAGTAAAATGGCAATGCTAAGGAATACTCAAACTACTAAGCAGTTGCACTTATTTCAAATGCTAACAAGATAGCACTTAAGATTTTGCCATTCTTCAGCAACACATGGAATAAAAACAGTGAGATGTATGTGTGGGTTTCACGGATACTCCTTAAAAATGTGAGTGCATGAGGTCATCTCATGAGGTCATTGAATAATTTGTGTGATATAGAGAAACTAAACGGTTAAGCATTAGGAAAAGAGTACATTAGGAATAATGTCCCATTATTTAACTTCTACGCAAAATATATAATAAGTACTGCTGGAAATGGATATTAGAATTACAATTGCTCAAAGAAACACTAGGATATTAAATATGCTGGTATCACTTTTATTCCAGAAGAGATTAGAGTAGAAACAGACATTTTAGCAATAACAAAGGTATCTATTAGATTACAGATTTTTTTTTATTTTTCTAGTTTTTAATGTTTTTTTAAATAATCATTAATGTTAATGGATTTAGGTATTTATTGATTGCTTTAGCTTTATTGTATGCTACCCAAAGCCGCTTATTTGGTGAAATGCACAGCTATTTAAACTGGACAAATAAATAAACAAAATATACTGTCACTGCCAAGTTTTTTCAGCTGTAGTATATGATCATGACAGCTGGATGATCAGAAACAATGAATAGAGAAAAATCAAGGTCTTTGAACAGTGGTGCTAGAGAAAACCTTTAATGTACTGTAGCCCTCATAAATAACAAATAATTCAATAACTGAAATAAAACCAGGCTGCTCACCCAATGCAGTAATTCTGTAAATAAAACTAAGATACTGTGGACACATAATGCAAAGTTGCAAAAGTTAATGGACAAGATTTGAGCTTACAGGAACTCAAACAGTAGCTACTGAGAGATAATCCTGGGAAAATGTCTATCAGGTCATGAAGAGTCAAAAGCAACTGAATAATTATGTTTTCTTTAGCATTTGAAAATAAAGAATTCAGTAAAAATATTTTTTTCAACTATAGCAGTTCAATCAAGCCATATTAATTAACTATATAAATTGGTTACTTCAGAACTAAATACCAAATAGAGCTTTCAAGCCAGCTAAATTGATTTTTTTTTAAAGAACCAAGGTCAAACTCCCAATTAAAATCCATAGGAAAAAGTATGGGGAATAACAATAAGGCTCTTTCACAGATGAATCATTTTGTTCTGTTCCAATCTAAACTCTCTACCTTATTCATGCAATGTCCCAAAACTCTCCCAGGTAAATGACAGTTCTAGTTAATGTCCACTGCAGTTACTGATGATTATTATCATAGGTATTTACAACTTGCCCTCCCACAAAGAAAACAGAAAAAAAAGAAAGAGAGGGGATGGGATTTGATCCCTTCCCCTCCAAGCATTTGCATGGATGTTTTAGTATGACTTCTTTCTGTACTGTATTCCTGCCACACATTCCTGATTAAAGTGACTTTTACCTTAAGAGCTTTAAATCATTTAGTGGTTCTTGCCTATGATTCTTCAGCTGGTGCCAAATTTAGGCATATGCATTTTATAAACTTTTTAAAAAGTGTCCAGTTATATAACTCCCTTTGAAAACCATTTGTTACAAGAAATTACTAAATCTTCAAGAAATGTCAGAGACAGCTAAACCTAAAATTGCTAGATAATCTCTGAAGAACATTTGTTCAAAACTATTATTTACTCCAGCTGATACATATTGCTAATACCAGTTATCTTAAAAAAAAACTGTCCTTATGGCCATTCTCTCATACCCCATATTGGATCATTTGTGTTTTTCACTGCATCATCAATTACAACCAATGCTTTTTTTCTAAAAAAAAAAAAGGTGCCGGAACTCTCATCTTGGCAGGCGCAGGAGGCGGGGGGGGGAGGGGTTGGGGGGTGCTGCTGCAGTCACAGGTGCGAAGGGTGTTGGCGGCGGGCTCCCCTCCCTGAGGCCGGAGCCAGCATGGCTGGTGCTGTGGGAGCAGCAGAGCCCACTCTATATGGCGGGGCTGCACAATGCGGGCAGCGGAGGCGGTGCGGGCCAGGCGATGTTTTAATCTTATGATTTTAAAAATATATTTTTTCTATTGTAAATTTCCCCAAACCTCGCCATGTGGATTGCATACAAATATTATATAATTGGTAAATAAAGGTAGAACATATGTTAAATATACATCAAATGATAGTATGCTTCTCTACAAAGTCAATTCTTGCTCAATGACAGACCAGGGAGTTAACTCGGAAAGGCAAGAGGAAAATCTAGAAGAGGTCTGTGTAGCTCTTCAACATCTTCATCAACGATTTGGATGAGAGGATAGATGGGGAACTCATCAAATTTGCAAACAACACCAAGCTGGCAGGAATAGGCAATACTCCAGAAGATAGGCTTAAGATACAGGTGGATCCGGACAGACTCAAACACTGGGCACTATCTAACAAAATGAAATTCAATTGTGAAAAAAGTAAGGTTCTACATTTAGGCAGGAAAAATCAAATGCACAGGTATAGTATAGGTGGTACCTTGCTCAATAGTAGTAACTGTGAAGAGAGATCTCGTAGTCCTAGTGGACAATCACTTTAATATGAGCCAGCAGTGTGCTGCAGCTGCCAAAAAAGCCAACACAGTGCTAGGCTTCATTAACAGAAGGATAGAATCAAGATCACATGAAGTACTAATACCACTTTACAATGCCTTGGTAAGGCCACACCTGGAATATTGCATCCAGTTTTGGTCACCACGATGTAAAAAAGATGTCGAGACTCTAGAAAGAGTACAGAGAAGAGCAACAAAGATGATTGGGGGACTGGAGGCTAAAACATAGGGAACGGTTGCTGGAATTGGGTATGTGTAGTTTAATGAAGAGAAGGGTGAGGGGTGACATGATAGCAGTGTTCCAATATCTCAGGAGCTGCCACAAAGAAGAGGGAGTCAAGCTATTCTCCAAAGCACCTGAAAGCAGGACAAGAAGCAACGGATGGAAACTAGTCAAGGAGAGAAGCAACCTAGTACTAAGGAGAAATTTCCTGACAGAACAACTAACCAGTGGAACAACCTGCCTCCAGAAGTGGTGAATGCTCCAACACTGGAAGTTTTTAAGAAGAGACTGGCCAGCTATTTGTCTGAAATGGTATAGGGTTTCCTGCCTGAGCAGGGCGTTGGACTAGATGACCTCCAAGGTCCCTTCCAACTACTACTACTACTTATTATTACTATTATTATTACTATTATTATTATTATATTATATTATTATTATTATTATTATTATTATTATTATTATTATTATTATTATTATTATTATTATTATTATTATTATTATTAAACAACTTGTAGAAAGGAAAGGCCCACACTGATAAATTAAAAATCTTTGTGGTCTGCAAAGGAATGCTGGTGGGCTAATCAGTGATTTGGTGAGCATCTACTGTGTTGGAGCTTGTGGTCATGGTAAGCTATGGAGGCACTAGGCAACATGACTTTCAGGGCAGTGGTGGTGATTTTATTACTTAAAAAAAAAGTCTGTGCTCTGTCCAAGGGTGCTTGGTAGGCTGCATGTACAGGCCTGGTCTAGAATTTATTTTGGAGCATTCAACTATCTAGAGCAGGCATGTCAAACTCATTTTGTTTGAGTCAACTTTTTATAAAAGAATTGCCATTAATTTGTTTTAATAAAATAATTTAAATCAATTTTTCACTTGATTTCAAATTAAATGAGATTTTTTTAGTACAATTGCCAAATGCAATAAACTGATTTTAGGTATATGTTACTGGAAAGAAAAAGCAATCCCTGTTGCGTTACTGATCCCAGAGAAACATTTGCATGTATGCAGGTATCCTTAGGGTGCCATAGTTATGGATGAGAAATATTGGTTGCAAAGTTGGCATTTCTGGATGTAATACAGATATTTTGGACTTATTTTTGTTTCTTTGCATGTTTGATATTTTTAAAAAGGCATATGCTACTGACTACACTTATGCACATATGTAACATGATCACTGCTTGTCCAAAATTTTACTATACAGATAATACCCCCAGAAATTATTTTAGCCTTTTTAATAAATGTTGTTATTGATGTTAAGCTCACCAGGGAAAACATCATATATTGTTATGTATATACTAGGTTAATTATTTAAAGACTGAAATGCAACATAACTAGATTCTAAATAATCTATTTTTCAAAACACACAACAGTCCAAACAGTAAAAGTAAAGGCCAAATTAAGAATATTTCATTCTTAAGAATTGTTTAGATTCAAAATAGTTTTCAAGAGTGTACAAAAGATACTATTTTTTTTCTAGAATCAGCTAAATTAGACATATTACATTGAGAAAAATGTTTCTCATTTCTTTCCTGTTACCTTTGATTTCATTGCAGAGATGTTAACATAAGAAATAGATTATTTTGTTATCTAATTTTACCTTCCAAAAGACAGAAGCAGATGAAAAATGTGAGGTTCTTTCCTGTTGGCTTTTCTGAATTAAATGTTTTAGATTTTAAAAGTTTAGTTCCTAAAGAAGTAATCCTGTAAATAATTTTAATGTCCTCCTCTAGTGCAGGCTCTTTTATGACTCGTGGACTTCAACTCCCAGAATTCCTGAGCCAGCATGGCTCAGCTTGGAAACCTCTCCCTTTCCCCTCAGCATGGCTGGCTCAGGATTTCTGGGAGTTGAAGTCCATGAGTCATAAAAACGAGCCAAGATTGCTAGCCCTGCAATAGGCTTAGGAAAACCAATAAGGGAGCTGGGTTTTTTAGGGTTTTTTTTTTTTGCAAAAAAAAGGTTCTGGAACGCCGTTCTGAGCGTTCTATGAGAAAAAAAAGCCCTGATTACAACTATCAGCAAGTAGTCCCATTCTATTCAAATCATATACAGGAAAACTTGACAAGTGTTTTCTTTCAATGAATTTACACATGCATTATTTTAATAAGGACCAAAAAAAAATACTGGAAGACTTTGAAGCACGTTCCAAAAACTGCAGAGTAAACATGTTTTTTCCCCAAACACATAAGACATACCAATTGCCTGAGCGCTACCAATCTTTTCTCCATATTTCTAGTGTGTATCTCATTTGATTTTTATACTCATTTATAAATGTCATATGCATTTCTACCGCAAAACCCACTGTCTGGGTGTAAGTTAACAATTTGTCAGCCCACTACGTGGATGAAACCAGAAAATGGAAAGGCTAAAGCTACTTTCATTGAAATTGTCCATAACAGAATTTTGCAAGTCTGATTGTGCTATACCCTCTGCTTATTGCTCAGTAAATTAGGAAGGTGTCACTTCTAAATATTATCTGTCTATTGTGGGCTTGAAATAAGTTATCTCCCATTGCCCTGCCAACATATCTTGCATATATCCATCAAGAATAGAACAGAACAGAACAGAACAGAATAAATCTTTATTGTCATTGTGTAACTCATAATGAAATTAACTCCTGCCCACAGTGCACACTGCATACAGGTAAAAACCACAAATAAAAACATACATTATATACAAACATCCTTCACATTCTATTTACCATTGCACTGCCCCTAATATTGCACTTCAATGTTGCACTATACTCTGGTATTTAATATGGTTACAGCTCTGGGATAAAACTATTTTTCAGCCTATTTGTCTTTGTTTTTATTATCCTGTTCCGTCTGCCAGATGGCAATAGTTCAAAAAAAGAATGTCTGGGATGAGATGAGTCTTTAAGAATGTTTTGAGCTTTCCTAAGACAACAGGAACTGTACAGTTCGTCTGGGGTGGGGGTGGAGTTGAGGGCAGCCAATAATCCTCTGGGCAAGCGTAATGACCCTCTGGAGCACTTTCCTATCTGCTACTATACAGCTGGCAAACCACACACAAATGCAATAGTTCAGAATGCTCTCTATGGAGCAACAGTAGAAGGTCACCAGCAGTGACTTTCATTCAGTTGTTGTTTCCTGAGAAGTCTCATGAAATATAATCTCTGCTGGGCCTTCTTAACCAATGCTATAACATGAGCACTCCTGGTCAGGTCCTCCTTTATGGTAACACCCAGAAACCTAAACCTATATACAGAAATATATAGAAGAAGTAACCTCTCCTCATCTGTAACTCTTAAGATTATCTCTAGAGCAGGCATGTCAAACTCGTGACATCATGTCATGTCACACGACGTATTGCAACTTTTTCCCCATTGCCACCAATGGGGTAGGTGCGGTTTTGTCATGACACATCCGGCCCATGGGCCGGGAGTTTGACATGCCTGCTCTAGAGGATCTTAAAATTAGATAACTTGACAACTAAATAGTTTACTTAGGTAGCTTTCATGAGATTTTGTGCATTATTCCTATCCAATAGGAATCCACTATTAGAGGGCCATCCACCATCTTCCCTCTTCCAAGGCAGACTGTTCCATTGTTGAACAGTTCTTACTGTTGTTTCTGATATTTGATATCTTGTAATTTAATCCCACTACTTCTTGTTCTGTCTTCTGAACAACAATGAACAAGTTCTCCTACATACACTGTTTCCCCCAAAATAAGACCTAACCGGAAAATAAGCCGTAGTATGATTTTTCCAGGATGATCGTAATATAAGCCCTACCCCCAAAATAAGCCCCAATTAAGATCATCAGCCAGATGGCACATTTCGTACCATATTTCCCTGAAAATAAGATCTAACCAGTAAATAAGCCCTAAAGTGACTTTTGGAGCAAAAATTAATATAAGACCCAGTCTTATTTTTGGGGAAACACAAGTATCAGTCCTTCAGAGATATGAAAACACTTATCTAAGTATCTATCTCTAAAAATTTATTTGTCACCAATCTCGTATCCAATGACTCTGGGCAGCTAACAACATTAAAAACAATGAAAAACATTAAAATCATCAATTGCCAAAAACACAGCAAATACAACATTAACAAATAAAATTAAGGAGAAAAATGGCAGAGAGCCAGATACATGGGGGGGGAGTGAATTTTAATTAGTCAACGTCATCCAGTACGAACCTTCCCCACTGAGTCTCCAGTCATCAGGCAGAGCCAGGTCTTAAGGCTCAGTTGAAACATCAGGAGGGTAGGAGCCAATCTCACCTCAAGGCGTAAGATTTTTCCAGAATTTCAAAAAAATCAGTGCTCACAAGGACTGAAAATTATTTCAACTGTAGTTCATATGAAGGATAGTTGGCCAAAGGTTATAGTTTTGACTTACAGCTTCAAATATGAATGGAAGCAATGACAGTACTATATAGTACTATAAAGTCATGATCAAAAAGGTAAGAATCTGGTCCAAGAACATATTTAGCCTCAGGTATAAAAACCATGAAAACTGGGTTTCAAGGTGTTATCTAAATAAAGATATAAAATTTCCAGATTTTTTTTTAATTTGAGGTGTACCTTTGTTTTTACGTATAATTTGGAGAAATTCAATATATTATGTATAATGAATTGTAAGTGTTTTTACAATGGTTTCCCACTGAATATCAGACAATAGTCTCTTCATATCTATGCAAATTCTATGCAAATTCCCTTTTATTTATCTCTATTTGTGGCTCTCAAAATAGACTTACAACATCAAGAGAAGTTCCTTCCAACATCCAAACCTTGTTCTAAGTAATCAAGGTCACGAGTTCCTTGTTTCTATCTAATCTCCACTGGAATAATGCACTGTTGCTTATTCCAGAGCATTTTCAGTAATTTGAGTCTCAGTCATATTTCTAGAAGACAAGAACAGAATCACTATACACTTGATTTTTTTCAGGCTTTATCCAGAACTTCATGCCTCACAGAACATTTACATAGTTATAATACACTTCTCCAGTTGCCCACATAAATACGGAATGCAGCTTAGGACATGCTCAACATTATTCACAAATTACAAGTATTTCAAAACAAACAAATCACTATGGTTAGAGTTTTTCAAGCAATAGATGCTAAACAGTAACATTGGTTCTTCCATCAACATACATTTCCAGAAAGCATTGTTCTACATTTTCAGCAGAAAGGATTTAAGAAAGCAGACTGAAAGAACTCAAATAAGTTGGAGGTACTCAGTTAAATGAAAATTCGGATTTTCAGTAGCTCTCAACACTGCACAGTAGAACCTTCAGATATTTTGATTTTTAAAAGCAAAATAAATAAGGAAAGTGAACAGCACAGTAGTTTTAAGGAGATGGTCTAACACTAGTTACATTCTTGAAAGATAAGTGTTAGCAGCTGCCATTGTACAATAAAACTAAAAATTATTAATCTTGGTAAAGTACAGGACCTCTTTCTATTGCAATAATTCACAAAACCATCAAGCCCCATGTAGAAATCAGACTCAGTATGTTAAAGTCTCATGAGCCAAATATGAATATCCAAAAAGGTAATAGAAGTTACAATCCTTATTATTAGGCCTAATTTTTTGGTTTGCAACATAACAGGCGTTATGCAAAAAAGCTTGTCCTTCATTCCTGATATGTGCAAGAATCTAATACATACATACATCTAATCTATTACATAACATGCTTAGATTTGGACAACAATACAGTTGTGTGGATCAACCCCCCCTTTAATTCATTAAGCAAATGTAATTAATATGGTAAGAATTAAACAGCATTCTCATATCAAATAAGCCTTCTCAGACTGGATCCCCTTCCCCATGTGTTGGATTTCAAATCCCAGAATTCCCAGCCAATATGGCATTGTCAATTAGAGGAGTGGAAGGCATCAGCAGCCTGAAAAAGGTTGCTAGGAAATTACTGGCAAACCCTTCTACCATCCTCCAACATGAAGCATTGCACATCCTGAACAGATGTCTGCAAATGGAGTAGCGTACATATTTCCCCTCTCCCACCCAGAGCCTTAAAAGGCGTACTATCGGACTACAAGCGCCGCCCGCCCTTTACTACATCCACCGGCCTACCGGATAGGATCGCGCTAGAAAGGAAACAGAGGGGGAGGGCTCATCCAACAGCAACCTGGGGAAAAGGGGGGGGGGAAACGGAATTTCCCGGGACTGCACCGACGATGCCTCGCCTCGAATTGGGTGGAAGAGCCGTTACCTTTCATTCAGTCAGTAAGGCGCACCGTAACCTGAGACGCGCCCCGCCGCCGCCGCTCCTGGAAAGCCGCTTTAATTCATTCTCCACAGCTGAGGCCGACGTCAAAACCTCCCCAGTGCGCGCCGCGTCCTACCGCTGCCCTCCGCCCCCACGTCCCCCCCCCCGCGGATCGGAGAGGTGGACGTGCAAAAAAAAAAAAAAGGTCAGGGAAATAGGCGCGTGAAAGGGCACTTTGGCCCTTTCCTGGAAAGGTCGGAGGTGCGCCCTGTGGAGTCTTATTGGAGGGGGGGGGGCGATACGGGAGACCAGCACTCCAACGTAGGCGCGCACCTCCAGTGCTCGTAGCCTACCTGCCCGAAGCGGACTGGCCTAGAGGCTGCGGAGAGGCGGGCGTAAGCGCGCGTAAAAAAAGGGGGGCGAAGCACACAAGCAAACGAGCCGTCGCCTCAGCACCCGCTCTCCCGCCCGCCACCTGGCTTGTCTGAGGACTGGCGCAGCCGCCTCCCTGCAAGAGAGGAGACCGAAACTCTCATTACTCCACAATCCCGAGTCGGGGATTTCTACCACGGGCTGTTCCTCCTCCCCGTGCGCCAATGCCCGCCAGCCTCGAAGTCAGCCCAGAATGGGAGGGGGGAGGAGGAGGAGGAGGAGGAGACTGCTACGCCTCAGCTAAGCGCACCGGCAGGTTATCATCATCGGCCCAAAGCGAGATGGCTTCTCCAACGCCCCTGGTGCGCTAACCACTCACTTTGGCCAAGCCGCTTCCCTCTCGAGCTGCAAAGAAATTGGAGCCCTTGACTGGAAAGGGGCTGCCCCGGTTTAACGTCCACCTAGGCTGGCCTCCTCCGGCTTGCCCCTCGCGGCTTCTGCCAGGCGGGCGCCTGATCTGATCACCGCCGTCCCTCCCCTCCTGTCCTCCCTCTCCGTTCTCTGAACCTCCGTGTCTGACGCACTCCTTCTGCAACGCCTGGAGCCTTCAGAGGTGCCCACTTCGGCTTCGCCTGCCGCTTCCCTCTTCGCCGCATCTCTCAGCCGGTCAGGAGCCGCCGCTACAACAAAGGAAAATTACGGGCACAGATCACCAGATCTGATGGCCCCAATCAAGAGAGCTTTTTGGAGGCTGCCAAGACAATACGGCTAGCCCAGGGGTCGGCAACCTTGGCTCTTTTATGACTCGCGGACTTCAACTCCCAGAATTCCCGAGCCAGCTGGCTCGGGAATTCTGGGAGTTGAAGTCCGCGAGTCATAAAAGAGCCAAGGTTGCCGACCCCTGGGCTAGACGATTGATTATAAATGCAAATTTAAAAGGGAAAAATGACGCGATCAACCTGCCGGCGTAAAATATATTTGTTTATATTTAAATCGGGAAGGCTTTTTCCCCCCATCTCGATGTGCTGCTTCAGTGTTCTTTAGCAATAGCTGCAACTGTTCCAGAGAACAATACTGTGTGATTGGTGACAGGATGGTGCAGGCGACAACGAAAGCCTTAGTGATGGAGATGGAAAAGGTCACGGACATTTTGGAAGGGTGGCGTTGCATTTGATTTCGTTCTGGTAAAGAAAACAGCCATACGATTAACAAAGCAGCATAATAAAATGTGGCAACTATGAATAAAATGTTTGACCAAAAAAGGAGATTTGGCCCACTGAGAATGTATGTTTTTTCTTTCAATCAGTTGAAAAGCAACAGTGTAGCTTCTGGAAAATTTAATACTCCTGCAACGGAAATACAAACAGCAGGTGCTAAAGTTACTAGTTAATTATACACTCATCTGCATGGAATTACTCAGATGTATTCCTCATATTTTTTATTCAGATAAAAAACAATTTGTCAAAACTAGAATGTAGATTTAGTCTGTGTGTGTTTGTGTAAGATACAGTATACAAAATATCAAAATAAAAAAAGCAAATCAAGAAAAACTTGGGAATATGCATATTTATGCTTGTATTCATACAAGTGTGATCTTAAGAGTATAAGCATTTTATATATTCCATGTTTATATCCACATTTGTATAGGTAATTATTTATGTCCCATATTTTTAAAAAAACTTTTAAAAATAGGTCCTTTACTATTACATTAATCTTTTGCCAAAACGTTTTGGGAAGAACAATTTTCCATTCTGATTCAAAGAAAGAGGTGCTTGCATTTTCTAGAATTTTTCAGCAACCAGTGATAGGAATTTCTTGCACTGCAATAATGAAAGTCTTATGTTTAAAGGTAGAGGTTTTTTCCTTATTTGAATGCAAATTTTAATTAAGTTTAATAAAATATAAATTCTAGTAAAGTGGTACAGATCCTATTTTTATGTAATTTGGGGTCATAAAGTTCTAAAAGTAATTTTATTGATATGAAACAATATCAGTCTATTCAATAGTATTTATAACCACTAAAATCTTTACTGTATTCTGTCCCTATTTATTATGGAAGTTTGGTAGGAACAGAGGGGCTACAATAGCTTCCTGGTTCTCCAAATGTTCTATACATTCATTTTCTCTATACATATGATAGTACTACTGGGATCAGAGCCATATACTCTAGTAAGCAGAGGATTTCAGCCTCAGTTATAATCAGTAAGGTTGCTTACAATATGCATGTGTAGATACCTATTTTCTATTTTATAGGCATACTCTATTTTCATATATACAATTCATAAATTAAAACAATTGTAACTTAACAGGTTTATTTCCATGCTTGTGTATTTACCTGCTTCTGAGAACAGCACCACTCTCTGTCATAATATGTATTCCAAAAATATCCAGAAGCATTCTTACAAAATAAAATAGTAATTTCAATTCATATCTTGTCTGGAAGTATGCCCACTTATTCTAGTTAAAAACAAGGTAATAGTAGTCACTGAATATAAGTAATATAAGTAATAAGGTAATAGTAGTCACTGAAGCCTGTAGCCAGACACACTACAAAATACAACACACCAAATTAATACAGTAGCCCACAATAATCTAATATCACAGCTAAAGTCTGAGTTTTTATGGAGTGGCCTAGTAGATTAGAGCAGAGGTCCCCAATCTTTTGGGCACCAGGGACCAGTTTCGTGGAGAAAGTTTTTTCCACAGATCAGAGAGTGCATGATTTTGTGTGCTGCCTGCATCCCACAGGTAGGACTTTGCTGTTTGTGTGGACCGGTTGTTGGCATGTGGCCTGGTACCAATCCACAGACCAGGGGTTGGAGACCCCTGCATTAGAGGGAGTAACATTGAGTAATCTCATCGGATTGCCTTCTAGTAAGAGAATGTTTTGCCAGAAGAACCATGATAGCCATTTTGTGAAAGTGCCATTAACACAGAACTGCAGAATTATTCATAGGATGTAATAGTATGTGGAAAATAGTTGGGAGACTGTGTGAAGGGATGCTGCCAAGGAACGGGCAGATAAGAGACAATATAGTCCTTGGCTGCATAATGGGAAAAGCAAGAGACTCAGAAGAATCCCTCCCTACTTTCTCAGGCTTTAAAGGAGTTGGCGGGGGGGGGGGCACTGTACTTTCATACTTGCAAGATTCTGTTAATGTAGCTTTACAGTAACGTAGAATTAGTTTATATGATTCCTATCAAGGCCAATATCAATCTTCTGTCAATGTAGCTTTATAATAAAGTATAATTAGTTCATGTAATTGTGATTCTTACCTAGTTTACCTCATGAGGCCAACATTAATCTTCTCTATGAAGATCATGGATTACTCCCCTTCATGGATTACTGCCTTGTCGTGGCGAAGGGGCTTGCATAATTCAATGAAGCTATGAGCTATGCCGTGCAGGGCCACCCAAGACGGACAGGTCATAGCAGAGAGTTCTGACAAAACGTGATCCACTGGAGAAGGAAATGGCAACCCACTCCAGTATCTTTGCCATGAAAACCCTATGGACAGTACCAAAAGGCAAAACGATATGACGCTGGAAGATGAGCCCCTCAGGTCGGAAGGCGTCCAATATGCTACTGGGGAAGAGCAGAGGGCTAGTACTAGTAGCGCCAGAAAGAATGAAGCGACTGGGCCAAAGCCGAAAGGACGCTCAGCTGTGGATGTGTCTGGTGGTGAAAGGAAAGTCCAATGCTGTAAAGATTTTTTCTCCATAGGAACCTGGAATGTAAGATCCATGAATCAAGGAAAGCTGGACGTGGTCAAACAAGAGATGACAAGACTGAACATTGACATCTTAGGTATCAGCGAACTAAAATGAACAGGAATGGGTGAATTTAATTCAGATGACCATCAGGTATACTACTGTGGGCAAGAATCCTTCGGAAGAAATGGAGTAGCCTTCATAGTCAATAAAAGAGTAGGAAAAGCAATACTGGGATACAATCCTCAAAATGACAGAATGATCTCAGTTCGAATCCAAGGCAAACCATTCAATATCACAGTAGTCCAAGTCTATGCCCCAACCACCAGTGCTGAAGAGGATGAAATTGACCAGTTCTATGAAGCACTACAGCACCTTATAGAACTAACACCAAAAAATGATGTTCTTATCATCATGGGGGATTGGAATGCTAAAGTAGGAAGCCAAAAGATAACTGGAATAACAGGCAAGTTTGGCCTTGGAGTGCAAAATGAAGCAGGGCACAGGCTGATAGAATTCTGTCAAGAGAATGCGATGGTCATAGCAAACACTCTTTTCCAACAACCCAAGAGACGGCTCTACACATGGACATCACCAGATGGTCAACACAGAAATCAGATTGACTATATGCTCTGCAGCCAAAGATGGAGAAGCTCTATACAGTCAGTAAAAACAAGACCAGGAGCTGACTGTGGCTCAGACCATGAGCTTCTCCTTGCAAAGTTTAGGCTTAAACTGAAGAAAGTAGGGAAAAGCACTAGGCCACTCAGGTATGAATTAAATCATATCCCTGTTGAATATACAGTAGAGGTGACAAATAGATTTAAGGAATTAGATCTGATAGACAGAGTGCCTGAAGAACTATGGACAGAGGTTCGCGACATTGTACAAGAGGTAGCAACCAAAACCATCCCAAAGAAAAAGAAATGCAAGAAAGCAAAATGGCTGTCTGAGGAAGCTTTGCAAATAGCTGAGGAAAGGAGGGAAGCGAAAGGCAAGGGAGAAAAAGAAAGATACGCCCAATTGAATGCAGAATTCCAGAGAATAGCTAGAAGAGATAAGAATGCCTTCTTAAATGAACAGTGCAAAGAAATAGAAGAAAACAATAGAATAGGGAGGACCAGAGATCTTTTCAAGAAAATTGGAGAAATGAAGGGAACGTTTAATGCAAAAATGGGCATGATAAAGGACCAAAATGGCAGGGACCTAACAGAGGCAGAAGAGATTAAGAAGAGGTGGCAAAATTACACAGAAGAACTATACAAGAATGAGCTTAACGTCCCTGATAATCACAATGAGGTGGTCACTGACCTCGAGCCAGACATCCTAGAATGTGAAGTGAAGTGGGCCTTAGAAAAACTGAGCAACAACAAAGCTAGTGGAAGTGACAGTATTCCAGCTGAGCTATTCAAAATCTTAAAAGACAATGCAGTAAAAGTGCTACACTCAATTTGCCAGCAAATTTGGAAAACTCAACAGTGGCCACAGGATTGGAAAAGATCAGTTTACATTCCAATTCCAAAGAAAGGCAGTGCCAAAGAATGTTCAAACTATCGCACCGTTGCACTCATTTCTCATGCTAGTAAAGTCATGCTTAAAATCCTACAAGCTAGACTTCAGCAGTATGTGGATCGAGAACTACCAGAAGTACAGGCAGGATTTCGAAGAGGCAGAGGAACTAGAGATCAAATTGCCAACATACGCTGGATCATGGAGAAAGCTAGGGAGTTCCAGAAAAACATCTACTTCTGCTTCATTGACTATGCTAAAGCCTTTGATTGTGTGGATCACAACAAACTGTGGCAAGTTCTTAAAGAGATGGGAGTACCAGACCATCTTATTTGTCTCTTGAGAAACCTATATGCGGGTCAAGAAGCAACAGTGAGAACTGGACACGGAACCACTGATTGGTTCAAAATTGGGAAAGGAGTCCGGCAAGGCTGTATACTGTCGCCCTGCCTATTTAACTTAAATGCAGAGCACATCATGAGAAAGGCAGGGCTAGATGAATCAAAAGTTGGAATTAAGATTGCCGGAAGAAATATCAACAACCTAAGATACGCAGATGATACCACTCTAATGGCAGAAAGTGAAGAAGAACTAAAGAGCCTCTTGTTGCAGGTGAAGAAGGAGAGTGCAAAACTTGGGTTGAAACTTAACATTAAGAAAACCAAGATCATGGCATCTGGCCCTCTCAATTCCTGGCAAATAGATGGGGAAGAAATGGAGGTAGTGACAGATTTTATTTTCCTGGGCTCCAAGATCACTGCAGACGGGGACTGTAGCCAAGAAATTAAAAGACGCTTGCTCCTGGGGAGGAAAGCCATGGCAAATCTAGACAGCACACTAAAAAGCAGAGACATCACCCTGTCAACAAAAGTGCGTATAGTCAAGGCTATGGTCTTCCCAGTTGCAATGTATGGCAGTGAAAGTTGGACCATAAGAAAGGCTGAGCGCCAAAGAATTGAGGCCTTTGAACTGTGGTGCTGGAGAAGACTCCTGCGAGTCCCTTGGACTGCAAGGCGATCAAACCGGTCAGTCCTAGAGGAGATCAATCCTGACTGCTCTTTAGAAGGCCAGATTATGAAGCTAAAACTCAAGTACTTTGGCCACCTAATGAGAAGGAAGGACTCACTGGAGAAGAGCCTAATGCTGGGAAAGATCAAGGGCAATAGAAGAAGGGGACGACAGAGAATGAGGTGGATGGATGGAGTCACTGAAGCAGTAGGCGTGAGCTTAAATGGACTCCAGAAGATGGTAGAGGACAGGAAGGCCTGGAGGAATGTTGTCCATAGGGTCGCGATGGGTCGGACACGACTTCGCAGCTAACAACAACAACATGAAAGAAAATTCTCCCTCCCCATCTCTTTAAAGCCCAAGAAACTAAGGGTGGTACACAGCCTCTTACCTTGCTCACTATCTTGTTGCAAGCTTTGCTGTCTCATATCAGACAGTTCTCTTGGCAGTGTCTCTTCGCCCAGTCTCTCAAGGTCTTTCCCACATACCATTATGAAGGAAAAAATGAAGTTCTCTCTCTCTTTCAAATCCAACTTCTGATCAACCCCTAAAAAAACTGGTGCAATACCTATGTAAATCATTGTAGCAGAATAGCTAAGCCAATAAGATGGAAATCTGGAGGTTTAAAAACTTTCCCCAAATCCTATGAGTCTTCACAACATGGCCCACTACCTGCTTTGTGATAGCAACTTGAGAGTTCCTGCTGCAACCACCAGTTTCCTAGGCGGTGCCTCACCTGCTATCCTTCCCCTAATACCGTACTACTGTGCAGAACAAAGTTATCACGACCGATGCTGCTTTAGTCAGAAAATCATATCATTTACTACTCAAGACAGAGTAGTAACGAGGAACAGAATGCTTTCATAAAGCAGAATGTAGCAAAGACAGGTCCCTCTGTGAGAGAAATAGACATTTCTTAAACATGATAAATAAATAATAAAAATCTGGTTACAATCTAGTCAACGGCCAAATTATATTAATTAGATTTTGTGAACAATTCTTTTAACATCAAGTTACTCAATTTTATGCTTCAACCACTAATGAAGAAGAAAAAGAGGAGGTTGATGAGTTGGTAAGGTCCAATCTGAAATCAACAGAACTTACAAGCTAGATGCCTGCCTCTGACTGGAGATAAGAATGCCAAAGTTGCAAATAGTATGAAGGAAAATGCAGATGTATTATATAGCTAGAAAAGGGAAGTGGAGCAAGGGAATAACTTGCTAGTATCTTCAACCCAGTGATTTATTTATTGCTAATACAATCTTCAACTAAGAGGACATGTACACATAAGGACATCATTAGGTGAAATACAATTAAACAAATTGATTATATTATTGGTACAAAGAAATGGAAAAGCTCAGTTATAACAACAGAGAAGCAGATTACAAACTGTTCATGTAGAAGTTCCAAGTCAAGCTAAAATGGAAAAAAAGCTAAGCAGTTTACACAACATGATCTGAAGCGTATATGTACCATTTTCAAGGAGAACATCAGGATTTATTCTGAACCTCACTGGTAGAAAACAGTGAAATTGTGGCTTGAAATCAAACACATTTTTAAGGAAGAATGTAAAAAGAGACCTGCAAAGATAAAAAAAAGCAAACAGAAGAAAGCAGAAACAGAACAAATGGTGGAAATTGCCAAAACAAGAGAAGCTAAAGCCAAAAAAGATGCAAAGATATCAGGCAAAACCTGAGAATAGTTAGAAAAAAACAAGCAATATTACAATATCTGTGAAGATGGAAAAATAAAGTTTTCCAAAATGTCTCTGAACTCAGAAGGAGGGTCTAACATTGCATTCTTATGCTAAAATTGCCAATGAACAGATAATAACTGATTCAAAAACACTCAACCAGAATGGAGGAAGTGTATTAAAATTCTGTACAGTAAAGATCTCAACATTCAAGATACCTAGAAGATGTTCTCTATTTATAAGCACATTTAATAGAAAAGGTGAACTTGGATAAGTTCATTAGTATGTTTGAAGGCCAAAGGAACTCATGGAAGAATCAGTAAACAATCTAATCAAACAAGGCATAATTTTTTTACAGTTATGAGTAAGGAAGTTAACATCCTAAGAATCACACATTTGCTCCTTGACACATATTTGTTTTGATTAACATGTTTATGTTAATAAACTTTCTCATCAAAAGAGGTGAGTCTTTTATTATTAAAATAAGCTAGAGATTACCAAAGTTTATATATCTACATGCCTTAGCTAGCATCCTTTTAGCGCGTCCTTCTAACTTGTAACTTTCTTGTTGCTAGGGAGTAGTGTCCCACCATTTGTTACACTCATCACAGCTGAAACTTTGTGTGTCAGCAAGTCCTTTAACAAACTTTCCTAATTCCAATCTGAGCCCTTCACATCACAGCAAAGCATTTGCAGAATCATAGAATTTAAAGATTTTAAGGGACTCTGTGTTCCTGTAGATGGCCATCCAGCCTTTACCTTCAATAAAAGAGACTCCAGCATCTCCCAAAATAGTCTGTTCCACTGTTGAATAACTCTTCCCTTTAGAATTTTTAAATTATGTGTAACCAAAATATACTTCTTCATAGTTTAAATCAATTATTACTTGTCTTGTGTTCTGTATCAGCTCTGAACAATTTTGCCCCATCATTTATATGACATTTATATGATATTTGTAGACAGCTATGATGTCTCCCATTTGGGGGCAATGCTGTTGTTTTGTCAACAATGTTATTAATGTAATGTAGTGGGTCCGACGCAAGGAAGAGATGCCAGCCGGAGTACGTGTTCAGCTCTTTATTGGGGGGGGGGGAACATACTGGGGAACAAGGGTTACCTGGCCTCCTTAAATACCTAGCCAGGTAGGCGTCCAGCCAATGGGGTTGGCCCTAGGTTTTCCGCCGAAACTAGGTTTCCCGCCAAAACCGTCCAGGCCAACGCCCCCTGGTGTCTGTTGCTATGCAGATGCCTGCATTGGATACATAACACCCCTCCCCCCTTAGAGAAGAACCACATGACAACTATGTACATGCATAACTATATACACTGTGTACTAATACATATGTAGCTGTAGGGTGGTCACTTGCACACATAGTCCGCTAAGTATGCTGGTGTCCTGTGGGGCCTGGTGGACTGTCTGGGTGTGGCTTGGCCCTGGACTTGGACAGCGGGCTCATGATGTCTCTGTGCTGGGTTGAGCAGAGTTGGTTGCAGGAGGCCATCCTCCTCTAGTTCTGGTTCAGAGTCGTTTACGGTTGGTCTGACCTCCCTTGGAGTGTGGCTATCCCGTTGGCCGTGGGTGGTGCACTCCCGTTGGCCGTGGGTGGTGTACTCAGGGACCCTTCCTCTGAGCTGGTCGATATGTCGCCTTATGTGCCGATCCCCCTCCACCCCCACGATGTAAGAGAGAGGCCCAGTTTTTTCAACCATGGTCCCCGGAATCCATGGATGCCCTGCCCCGTAGTTCCTTGCCCAAACCAGGTCCCCCACGTTGAGAACCCTGTGTGATGATGATGAGGGCCTATCCGTCTCTGCTGCCACTCGGCCGGGGTGCAAACAATCAAGCTTGGTGATGAGGCACCATCCCCATCATAGTTCTGCTGGGCTCTTTCCGGTGGCAACGCATGGTGTAGTGTGTTGGGCAAGCAGAAATTTCGCCAGTCTGTGATGCCAGTCCCCGCTGATGATGCGCCGGAGTGTGTCCTTGGTCATCCTTACCATCCGTTCAGCTTGCCCGTTAGTCGATGGGTGGAAGGGCGCAGAGGTGGCGTGTCTAATCCAATTCGCCTTCAGGAACGCCTGGAAATCATTAGCGGTAAACTGAGGCCCGTTGTCAGACACAATTACATTAAGATGGACTTTGCCGTTCAACATGGCCGCGGTCTGGAACTGAGTTTGTGAGCTCCGCGATGGGCTTTTGTTTGAGCAGCTGAGCAGCGGAGCAATTTGCCGTTCCTGGATGGAGTGTGGGAGTGTGGTTGCCGGGCACCGTTTTGTGGTGTGAAGGCTCTCTTCGAACTGGTCGTGGCGCTGGTGGAGCTGGGGCGGTGACTGGGGATATGCCTGCTGTTTCGCTGCGACTTCCAGCTGGCAGCGTTTCGGCTCGTGCATTGCTGCAGCGAGGAGACTTTCCCTTCTCTCTTCCTCCCCCTTCGATTGAGATGGTGATTTTTGAGGTCCGTATCATCTATGGGGTGTTTTTTGCGCCTGAAGACCTCCCCCCTCTCTCTTGGAGTTTTAGGACTGGGGAGTGATATGGCGGTCCGAATTAATCGCCGCCTGTTAACAGCTGTTCAGCACTGGTTGTGGCGCTGATGGGAGCTCTCTGAGCAATGATTATGGATTCGCCTGCTTTGCTGCACGTCTCGGCTGGTGTTTCAGCTGGCGGCACTTCAGCCAGCACAGTATATCTGCTGCAGCGAAGAGACTTCTCCCTCCCTCCCCCGACTGAGATGGTTGTGACTCTGAGGTCCTGGATCATCTGCTGGAGTGCTGTTTGTGCCATGGAGATCTCCCCCTCTTTCGGAGTTGTAAGATAGTATGGGGATATGGCGGCTAGAAACCAACTTGGCTGCCTCAGAACAGCTGACCGGCACCCCTCTCTGTCTCGGCTACGGAATGTTAGCTGCAATTTTAAGAACATTGTTGGCCAAGGATGGACCTCATAGACCTGGGACTTGACTGCAGTGAGAGGGCAGAACAATTAACTATCAATCCACCCCCTGATGTGAGAGATCAGCTGAGGTGGATTTATCCCGGTTGTCTTTAGCCAAGTTTTGCCCAGATTAATTTGCCATTCGTTGTGAGAGAACTATTATGGCTCTTATATCTGCAGCCAGCTCGGGTGAGAGTAGAGCTGGCTTGGCTTAACTTGGCTTGGCTTGGATGAGCTTGGCTTAACGGTTTTTGTTTTGCCGCCCTGACTTGATAACATCAACAATGTTCCTTAACATCTTATGTTAACCATCTAGCTGCCTACAAATAGCCCAATGTGGACATTATGGCATATGGCCCGCTTATACTACTCTTTTGCGGACTTATATGCCCTTAGGAGAGTTCCTGCTGCCTGGGCACGACCTGCCGCCTTGTGCTCTATTTCTCTTGAGGACGGGCCCAATTGCTGGAACCCTGAGAGGTGGTTGGGCATAGATAGGGGCTGTTCGTTGAAGTGGATTAAAAAGCCCCAACTATGTTTTTAGCCGGTTGTTTTAGGGGGTTAGGGAGGGGGCTGAATGATAGGGGTGGGAGGGATAAGGGTATTTTATCAACTGGCTGTCAGTCCAGGCCGGAGATGGTTCCCGGCGAGACGAGCTTGGGGTTAGGGATTTCTGGTTCCTCCGGTTGTGGGGTGGGGTTTCAAATCCCCACAACAATTGGGAATGGTAGCAGGTGG
Source organism: Vipera berus (assembly GCF_964194415.1). Taxonomy (NCBI): domain Eukaryota; kingdom Metazoa; phylum Chordata; class Lepidosauria; order Squamata; family Viperidae; genus Vipera; species Vipera berus. The sequence goes on along the minus strand of NC_138203.1, from coordinate 33,766,754 downwards.
TTGCACGGAGGGCCGTATCAACATCCGGGATCACGTCCCCGCTGTCTTCAAGTGGTGGCGTGCTCCGACCCTCCGGTTGATACCCGTTTACCCGGGGGTGAGGGAGATCGGGCCCCTGAGCTTAGGCTGGTGTATTTTAATGCCAGATCCATAGTGAATAAAGCTCCCCTCGTCTGAGATTTGATTGAGGAGGAACGCGCGGATCTGGCATGCATTACGGAAACCTGGTTGGGCTCAGAGGGAGGTGTCCCTCTGACTGAGCTCTGCCCTCCAGGTTTCTGTGTGCTGCACCGGCCGCGGGTTCAGGGTAGGGGTGGGGGGGGTGGCGGTGGTTATACGGGAGACCTTATACCCTTGGGAGACAACTGTCGTACAGATTGGCGGGAGTGAGTCGCTCCTCCTGAAGTTTGGCTCTGGGGTTCAGTTGGGTTTGTTGCTGACATACCTGATGCCCAGCTGTGTTGCAACAACTCTGCCCGGGCTTCTCGACACCCTTTCAGGGCTGGTGGTTGAATTTCCCAGACTTATTATTCTGGGTGATTTCAACCTTCCATCCCTGGGCGAGTCGTCAGAGTTAGCTCGGGAGTTCATGGCCTCCATGATGGCCATGGACCTGACCCAGATAATTCAGGGCCCGACCCATGGAGGGGGTCACACTCTCGACCTGGTTTTCCTATCTGGACAGTGGTTTGATGATCTAGGAGGGGGTACGCCAAATACTGTCCCCCTGTCATGGTCCGATCATCACCTCCTATGGCTGGTCTTCCGATATGCTACCCCTCGCCGCTGGGCTGCGGAGCCAACCAGGTGGTTCCGCCCCAGGCAACTAATGGATCCAGAACGATTCCAGACGGCGCTTGGGTCTATACCTATCTCCCTCACCCACAGCCCGGCTGATGCCTTGGTGGAGGCTTGGGAGAGGGCTGCCACCGAGGCACTTGACCGGGTTGTACCCTTGCGACCCCTGATCCGGCGTAGATCCCGATGGGCTCCATGGTTTTCTGTGGAGCTACGGGAGATGAAACGTCAGAGATGGAGTCTGGAGAGCTTTGGAGATCCAGCCAGTCTGAATCTGACCGATTGCGAATAAGATCTTTTACTAGGTCTTATCTCACGGCGATGAGAACGGCGAAGTCTAATTACTTCGCTGCCCTCATCGCATCCGCAGATAATCGCCCGGCCGCCCTGTTTAGGGTAACTCGTTCCCTCCTTTCTCAGGAGGTGAGGGGCGGGCCGAGGAGTTTAGCCAGCATCTGGCGGACAAAATCACTCAGATTCGGACCGGTTTGGACTCTGACTGGGCAGAGTCTGACGGGGAGGAATCGAGCGGTCTTGAGAGTATTATCTGGACTGAGTTTGATCCTGTGACTCCCGAGGAGGTGGACAGGATTATGGGGAGGCTGAGCTCTACCACCTGTTTATTGGACCCGTGCCCTTCCTGGCTGGTTTGGTCCTCTCTCCCCTCCTGTTCAATATCTATATGAAGCCGCTGGGTGAGATCATTCGTGGTTTTGAGGTGGGGTATCATCAGTACGCCAATGATACCCAACTTTTTCTTTCCACCCCAAACCAACTCAGTGATGCCCTCGACGTGATGTCCCGTTGCCTGGAGGCGGTTCAGGTTTGGATTGGGAGAAACAGGCTCAGACTCAATCCTGCCAAGACTGAGTGGCTGTGCGTACAGGCATCTCGAGTGAACCCTTCTATTCCATCTTTAATGATGGGGGGTGAGGTGTTACCCCCCGTCAATAGGGCTCGCAACTTGGGTGTTCTCCTGGATTCGCAGCTCAGCCTTGAAGATCATATAGGAGCCGTGACCAGGGGGGCTTTTGCCCAGGTTCGCCTGGTGTGCCAGTTGCGGCCCTATCTGGACCGAGATGCCTTGCGCATGGTCACTTATGCGCTCGTAACCTCCCGGTTAGACTACTGCAATGCTCTCTACATGGGGCTGCCCTTGAGGACCACTCGGAGGCTTCAACTGGTGCAGAATGCAGCCGCGCGAGTTGTGATGGGGGCCTCCCGATACTCCCATATAACACCTCTGCTCCGTGAGCTGCATTGGCTTCCGGTTGCCCTCCGGGTGAGATTCAAGGTGCTGGTGATGACCTATAAAGCCCTAAATGGCTTGGGTCCGGGATATCTGAGGGAACACCTGCTGCCGGCATCAAGTTCCCTTCATCCTGTGCGCTCCCACAGGGAGGGCCTTCTCCCCCTGAGCGTCTTCTCCATGATCTCCTGAAAAATGCCAGGAGCTACGCTAATCCCCAACTGCAGCCTGTTTACCCTGAATGCTCCCCTATGAGTCACTATCGTCTGAGTGTCAGCTGTTGCCCGGGTAACCATGAGTTGCTGGTACGCCTGCGCAAGATCGAGCCTTGCAAAAATGGTGCTGCCTTGGAGGGAAGCGAGAACGTGGCTGACCATGGGGACCGGGTAAGTGTGCGAGTTTAGGGCGCAGTTCACCGAGCACTTGTAGTCGGCGCAGATCCTTATCTCCCCGTTGGTTTTGAGTGGGGTGACTATCGGGGTCTCCCACTCCCCCCATCTACAGGCTCTAAGATTCCCTGGGCCACCAGCTTATCCAGTTCGCACTCCATCTTGTGCTTGAGCACGAAGGGAACCCGCCGCGGCCTGACCCGATGGGGGGAACGTTCGGGTTTAGTTTGAATGAGATGGGGGGGCCTGTGTACCTGCCCAGAGTCCCATCGAAGACGTCTGCGAACTCCTTGCAGATGGCCTTGATGGATTCTCCCTGGATCCGGTGGATCCCGGAGACTGTGATTCCCAGGGCCTCAAATCAGTCTAGGCCAACTAGGCTGGCTCTCCGGCCCTCTACCACTACAACCTCCAGGTGCTGTTTGCGACTCTTAAACCCCACGGAAATGGTGGCCTCCCCCTTTACCTTGACCGGTGAGTTTTGGAAGTCGGTCAGGGCTAAATTTGAGAGCCGTAATTTAATCCACTGCTTGCTCCGGCTGTTGATATAGTTAAGGGTCTCGTCCAAAATGACGGAGACCGCTGATCCGGAGTCAAGCTCCATGCTGCAGGGAATGCCTTGCAAGCAGATTGTTAGTTTAATTTTTGGTTTGAGCAGCCGGCGGCTACCCGTGTGGTGGATGGCCTGCCGGCTCTCAACATAGCCAATTCGTAATTTGATCGGGGCCCCAGTACCTTCAAATGGCGATTCCTCCAGGCGCAGCTCTGTTGTGATTCAGGGTCAGCCTGTGGGTTCGGCAGTTGTGTCGGACGATTCAGAGGAGGAGGAGGGGGGTGTTGGAGAGGTTGCTGAGGGTGTTGGAGAGCTTGCTGATGAGAGCCCTCAGCCAGGCCCCTCCCACCTGGTTACGACGCAGACCCAGCTGTGTGAGCCTGACAGCGTGGATGAAGATGACCCACACCTGGCCCTGTTCAAGGACGCCCGACGCAGGAGGCAGTCAATCAGGAGTAAACAGAGGAAGGCAATGGGGCACCTCGGAAGGAGGCAGAGAGAAGCCACACCCTGAACTGTTTAAAAGGGGAATGCGTGGGAGGGCTGGTTTGCTGAAGGCAACCGTTTGAATAGCTCCTGTTTCATGGTTTGTGTCTTGTTTTTGCTCTGTTTGCTTTTGTGTCCATAAATTTGGCAGGCTTAGTTCCAGCCTCTTGCCTTCTTGTAAAGGGGTTGTCCCTCCCTTATCTGCAGGGCCGGTAGTAGGCTGGTACAGAACAAGCTCGTGGATCTCTTCTCGGAGGCGGCGGCTACGACAGACCGCGGCTATGTGGCCTGTTTTCTTGCAGGCCCGACACGTGGCCGACCGGAACTTGCAGAGGCTGCGCACGTGATTCCCGCCGCAGCCTGCACACTTCTGCAATTTGTTGTTGTTGCTTGCCGGCTTGGGCTTGTCCGGCCGTCCGCCTTGATGGTCGGGGGTCGACTTACGCCGGAGGAGGTCGATGCTCTGTTCGTCCTCCTTGTCCTCGGCTGAGGCGACCTGAGGTGGATGCTGGCTGCCTGGCTGCTTGTTTTGGACTCCTGGACTGCCTGGACGGCCCCGCAGGCTGCTTCGTGGGCCAGGATGGTGTCCTGGGCCTCCTGGAGCAAAACCTCCTCCTTTTCGAACAGGCGCTCTTGCAGCCTCATGTCGCGTAGGCCGCAAACCAGCCTGTCTCGTAGCCGCTCCTCCAGGTTTGAAAACTTGCAGGCGACGGCGGCTTCTCGTAGGGCGGCGATGTATTCGGCCCCGGACTTGTTGGGATGCTGGTCCCTCTTCTCAAACTGAGATCTTGAGGCCAGTTTGGATATGTGGGGCCGGAAATTGGCGTTCAATTTGGCGACGAGGTCCCGGTAAGAGACGGTATCGATGGCCTCCGGGGTGAACAGGTTGGCGGTGACCTCGAGGAGTGCGGGTCCGCTCATGCAGAGCAGGGCTGCCGCTTTTGAGCCATCTTCCGAGATTTGGTTAAACCTCATGTACAGCTCGGCGTGCGACAGGTACCGGGCCCACTTCTCCGGGTGGCGGGTGTCGAACTCGCGGGGTTGCCCTGCTCATGCCATTGTAGTCCCATCGGTTGTCGTGTCGTGTGTTCCGTTGCTTAGCGCGGTGGCCAGAGCCGGTCTCTCGCGGTGGCCGGTTGCGGTGGCTGCCGGTCGCGTTGGGGAGAAAGGAAAAGATTCCTCTTTTCCTTCAGTGCGCAGTGCGTTCCCCTAGTGACTTCAGCTCTTCTGTCAGCAGGATCCCATCCTCGTCGCCACTGTAATGTAGTGGGTCCGACGCAAGGAAGAGACGCCAGCTGGAGTATGTGTTCAGCTCTTTATTGGGGGGGAACGTACTGGGGAACAAGGGTTACCTGGCCTCCTTAAATACCTAGCCAGGTAGGCGTCCAGCCAATGGGGTTGGCCCTAGGTTTCCCGCCGAAACTAGGTTTCCCGCCAAAACTGTCCAGGCCAACGCCCCCTGGTGGCTGTTGCTATGCAGATGCCTGCATTGGATACATAACAATTAAGTTCTAAAAAAATGTGGTTATGTGGCAGAGTTTGCATCTGGTCTCCTTCAGAGTGAAATGATTACATCATGGTAATGTGATCTGTTTTTAATAGGCAGATGTTTTAGCTTGGGAAGTTGTGAACAAGTCTGGGCCTAGTATTCAAGGGCTTTGAAAGGAAGTACCATCATCCCAAAAGGGAAATAAATTACCAATGAAATGTTTGAATGCCTTTAGCTAGTAGCTGGTAGCCCCATTAGGTACACTAAACTAGGAAATCAATGCCACAGGAAAGCTAAACTACCTTTATTGAGATTGGCTATAATAATAATGGTCTACTTGATCATACCTGCCTGAGCCACTTCCAGATGTTATTGCACTATTCTGGACATAAAAACTACTTCAGCACCTTTTGCCTAGACAATGGTTCCTCCATGTGAATTGTAAGCTGCCCAGAGTCGTTGACCTAGATGGGCAGCTATCGTAAGTAAGTAAGTAAGTAAATAAATAAATAAATCCCCCCAAGGTCATCTTCTTTACTCTCTAGGGTAGCTTGGAGTTGGAGGCCAGATTGTCTATTTGTCCAGATCACCTGAATAACAGAATAACAGAGTTGGAAGGGACCTTAGCAATCATGGCTGGCTCAGGAATTCTGTGAGTTGAAGTTCACAAGTCATAAAGGGGTCATTGTTCCCCACCTCTGAATTAGGGAAATGCTTTATTATAGCTCTAAATTGTGTGTCTATACAAAAGTAGTTATTTGATAGCTCTGAAAGAAAGATAAAGATGTAAGTATCCTTAACTATATAAGGTGGCATTCAAAAAGTGTGTGTCATGATGTTGTTGCTAGATTCAGATTCACAATGAGATAAAAATTATTAAAGCACTAATTAAATTTCCCAGCACCACAAAATATTAATGCCCAATAACAAATGTGTCATTGATTAATTTTGGATAGGGAAAATAATTTAGATAATAAAAGGTGAGGAAAAATTTGTTATGAGATACTATTTATTCTAAATAATCCCTAAAAATGTTGACCAATTGCAGCCCCAGCCTAGTGCCTACAGTTGTCCCTATTATCTGGAGAGATTTCTCCCCAAATTAAAATAACTGTAGGTAGATCGTACCTATTTATTCTTCTATAACTTTCTGGTTTGGTGAAACAACCAAACAGGAGAGGTACAGACTTCAGTGGACAGTTAAGTCTGTAGAAAAACTTAGTAGCACTTAGCAATAGCACTTAGACTTATATACCACTTCACAGTGCTTTACAGCCCTCAGCATATTGTTTACAGTTTACAGAGTCAGCATATTGCCCCCAGCAATCTGGGTCCTCATTTTACTGACTTCAGAAGGATGGAATGCTGAGTCAACCTTGAACCAGTGAGAACTGAACTGCCAAACTGCTGACAGCTGGCAGTCAGCAGAATTATACTGCAATTCCTACATTCTAACCACTGTACCACCATGGCTCTTGGTGCAACCAGCCTGACTTCTGTTGAGGACCTGTATACTGCATGGGTCAGAAAGAGGGCTGAGAAAATAACTATAGACCAGAGGTCTTCAAACTTGGCCCTTTTATGACTTGTGGACTTCAACTCCCAGAATTCCTCAGCCAGGCACGCTAGCTGAGGAATTCTGGAGTTGAAGTCCACAAGTCATAAAAGGGCCAAGTTTGAAGACTCCTGCTATAGACCCTTCACATCCAGGATATAAACTGTTTCAACTCCTCCCCTTGGATGCCTGTAGAGGGCTTTGCATGCCGAAAAAACGAGACAGAGACAGTTTTTGTTCCTTGTGCCCATCACTGTGCTGAACACCTAATTTCCACAGTTCCATCTTATGTCTAAGTATATTACCATGCAGCGGGGCTATATTACATGTATCCTTCTCATTTGTTGCACTACCTTCTCTATTGGTATCATGATTATGATTACTTGTTGTTTTGCATGCACACTGAGAGTTTATGTACTGGAGACAAATTCCTTGTGTGTCTAAACACTTTTGGCCAATAAAGCATTCTATTCTATTCTATTCTTTTCTTTTCTATTCTTTTCTGTTCTGTTCTGTTCTTAGTTCTGTTCTATCCCATTCCATCCTATCATATACCATGAAGGAAAACAGCTAACAACGTAATGGAGTAGGGCTGAGAAAATCATCAGCTCATTTCTTCTGTATAACTCACAGCCACAGCTGTGGGTCTGCCACAAATTCAACACGTTCAAAAGTTGATCATATAATAAGAATTTGATTGTTTTATCTCACGGCCAGATTTATTTCCAGCCCATGATAAGATGGGAAAAGTACAAAATTCACTCTATGCTTTAAATGATTTTGGCCACCAGAGGGATCTATTAATCAACTCCTTGGAGGAAGGCTATAACTAATAAGATTGTGGAGATATTATTTCTGTTCGTATTTCTTCAACAACAATGATCAGAGAATAGTCATAACAATGCATTGGTAATGTATAGTCATTAAAGCTAGATATTGGGCAGACCTCACATGAAGCTGAGGCATATAAAACTATTTTTCATTTATTTCTTCAACTTACATAGCCATCCAATTTAAAACAATTGGCTAACCATTTCAGAGAGACATATCCTCATGAAATTAGTTAGTTAGTTAGTTAATTTGATTACCATAATTGACCAATATTATGTGCAGTTATTAATAAGATGATACAAAGTGCAAGCTAAAAAGCACATTTTCTAAAATCAATAAAAATGTGTAAAATACTGAAATATAATACTGTACATACAGATAGTGACAGTGAGGAATCTAAATATGAATAAAAAACTGAAATGCTTACACACTGCCAAGCAAGTCTGCACAAATATACATGTATATGTATGTATAAATATTACAAGGATCAGTGACCAGTAAAATATAAAGGACCAAAACATAAGACAGTAGATAACACATTTGGAAAGGAAAATGAAAAGAATTGTGTGCTAATTGGGTCCTAAAAGTTAAGGAAGTTGTTTCCTGTGTAAAACAATGTTCCCAAAGAAATTGTGCAACTCCTGAGTTATATTAAAGTTATATTAAAGTTCCTGTTCAACAATAGGAAGGAAATTAAATCCTCAGAACTGTTGGGACAACTATTAATAATTGGAACGGTAAGAAGAGGACACAAACTGTTATGTAGAGAACCTCCAAGAGACACACATGCTGCATTTTCAGATTCCTCTAGATCTCTGGGGCAGGTTCATTCTGCAAAAGAGGTGTTATTATACGTCTCCTCCAAAATTGCAAAGGGCAATTCATGAAAGTGAGCTACAGAAAAAGCTCTGCAGTAAATGAGGAAGTAATATAGAATATTTGCTGATGTGAAAGGTTTCCTATTCATATGTGGCCAGTATCCATGGTTAAATCAGCCCTAGTCTGCCACATGTCAAACTCGCAATGTCGCGTGACACCGTGCAATGTATCAGGACGGTTTTGCCATTGCTGGCAATGTGGTGAGCGTGGCTTCCGCATGACGCGTCCGGCCCATGAGCTGGCAGTTTGACACCCCTGCATGACTCTGTCAAACACCTGCTGTCAGAAGACCTCTGCTTACAAGCTAGGCAAGCACAAGTCACTCTCATGATTTCCAGGAAGAAGAAAAATTATCAAGAAGGATCATGACAGCCATGGAGTCTCTAGAAAAATGGAACCTTAGACCAGAATAAAGCTCCAAGACCTCGATTCCGGAATCATCCCAGTTTCTAAGCAAAGGGTGTCATTTGAGATGCAACAAGGTAATAGACTAGAGGATGTCTAGGTTTTAGGTCCTAGGTATCCAACCTTTTGGCTTGCCTGGGCCTTATTGAATGAAGAGGAATTGTCTAAAGTATACAGCAATAGCGCTAGACTTATATACTGCTTCACAGTGCTTTACAGCCCTCTCTAAGTGGTTTACAGAGCCAGCATATTGGCCCCAACAATCTGGGTCCTCATTTGCTGACTTTGGAAGGACAGATGGCTGAGTCAACCGTGAGCTGGTGGGAATCAAACTGCCAAACTGCTGGCAGTCAGCAGAGGGAGCCTGCAGTGCTGCATTCTAACCACTGCACCACCATGGGTCTTTTCTCTATATTATAATTATATATAATATAGTAATGTATATAAATTGCACAGTAATGTTAAAAGTTTACAATCTTGTGGGGTCACATTACTAGACATCCAGGGCCTCGTGCAGTCCAGGGACCATGGGTTGGGCATGCCTGCATTAGATTATTACATACATATACATGAGAGCTTTATAATAAGTACTGGGAAATGGATGTATGTTCTTTCATCTTTTGGTATGAAAGAAACTCTAGCAAATTTGTTAGGCTTATAAGAAATAGATTTAATCTGTTCATGCCAGATTCCCCAGGACTGTGCTATTTAGATGAGGAAACCTGTTCTATGGTATCATTATTTGTCTCTCAATGGTATTTGCAGCATTTTCATTCCTCTGAAAAGATCATACTTTGGGTGTTGGAATAATTGTGAGTCTGTCTTTCATAGAATAATCTATGAAGTATAGATTTCATAGAGTATAGAATTGTAGACTTCAAAGGTCAACTTGGGTTAGAAAAAAGATGGCTTCACTATTGACCTTGAGAAATGCAGCCAGATGTTTATTATTAAGTTTGGCAGGGTAGAATTCTGGGGCTCCCAGGGGACCAGAGACATGCTTTGATGGTTCCGTGGCTCAGATGCTCATTTCTATCCTCACTTTGCTTACAGTTTATATGTCAATTTTTATAATACTTATCTTTTATGGTGGTTTTTATATATTTTTACATCTCTTAGTTTTATTATTTTTGTTGTCTTGTTTGATTCAGGCCTGCTGCTTGACTCCTGGTAGCATGAGCTTCAGAGGAAGTGATGCTATCACAGAAAGCATTTTGGTTGATTTATATACTGGAGTTTAGTGACTCAGAATGAAATAGGACTTGAAATGCATAAACAACTCAACTTATTCTAAGCCGTCTTTCCTTCAAAGAAACTTTAAGCACATATATTAATTTGATAGGCTTGGGCTAGACGAACTGTGCAGGGATCTTTCAAAAGTATACATAGCTATGAAATGGCCACCCAATTTTTGCATGACAGAATGAAAAATCTTGCTGACATTGAAGATAAATATATTATCATAAAAGCTTTCTGAGATTATGGTAATTATCAGTGTAATGCTGAGTTATACGTATATGACCTGGGGCACTGAAAGCAATAAATTGTCGGAGAAATTAAGTTGATTGATGCAGATAATATAAATGAAGAAAAATATAAACCTGTTTAAGCCAAACAAAATCACTTTGATTCTTTTGATCAAAGATTGATATGATGCCTTCCTGAAGTTTTGGATTCCTCTCAGTAGCAACCTGCATTGCCCATTGCAAGAGACTTTGAGACTGTCCAAAAACTTCCAACCAAACATGAAATTTGCAGTTCAACTATTCTCTACAAGAGAACTCTTTAAAGTTACTTTATTTAAGAAAGCTTTTTTGAAGTCAGATGATTTACTGAATAGATCACAGTGCCAAAGTCTCTCAAGCTTTATGAGCCATAAACACACATGATGCAATGGTGATTTCAATCCTTCCCTCCATTTCACTGCTACTTCCTTCAGGATAAGTGCTATTTCATCTTTTTCCATTGTGATATACCCCAATATGTTCAGATCACAAACACCATTCTTATTTAATTATTTATTAAATTTTTATGCCACCCAACTGTAACTGGGCAACTTACAGTAATAAAAGAACACAGGCTTATGGTGCTGGGTGACTTCAACCTGCCTTCACTGGGAGGGTCGTCTGAGTTGGCTCGGGAGTTCATGGCTTCCATGACAGCCATGGACCTGACCCAAGTAATTCAGGGCCCGACTCATGTGGGGGGTCACACTCTCGACCTGGTGTTCCTGTCCAGACAGTGGTTGGATGATCTGGGAGGGGGTTCACCGGTCATTGTTCCCCTGTCATGGTCCGACTATAATCTCCTGTGGCTGGTCTTCCGTTATGCTACCCCCCCACTGCTGGGCTGCGGAACCAACCAGGTGGTTCCGCCCCAGGCACTTAATGGACCCGGAATGGTTCCAGATGGTGCTTGGGTCTATACCCATCGCCCTCACTCACAGCACAGTTGATGACTTGGTTGATGCATGGGATAGGGCGGCCACTGAGGCACTCGACTGTGTTGTACCCTTGCGACCCCTGACCCGGCGCAGATCCCGTTGGGCTCCATGGTTTTCTGTGGAGCTCCAGGAGATGAAGCGTCGGAGACGGGGTCTAGAGAGCTGTTGGAGATCCACCCGATCCGAATCTGACCGATTGCAGTTAAGAATCTTTATAAGATCTTATCTTGCGGCAATTAGGACGGCGAAGGCTAATTACTTTGCTGCCCTCATCGCGTCCGCAGATAATCGCCCGGCCGCCCTGTTTAGGGTGACTCGCTCCCTTCTTAACCAGGAGGTGAGGGAGGATCCCTTGCAGGGGCGAGCTGAGGAGTTTAGTCATCATCTGACGGACAAAATCGCTCAGATCCGGGCCGGGTTGGACTCTGGGCGGAGTCTGACGTGGAGGAATCGGACGGTCTTGAGCATGTTATCTGGACTGAGTTCGATCCTGTTTCCCCTGATGATGTGGACAGGATGAGGAGGAGGCTGAGCTCCACCACCTGTTTGTTGGACCCGTGCCCCTCCTGGCTGGTTTATGCGGCTCGGGAGGAGACACGAGGCTGGTTCCAGGCAGTAATAACTGCTTCCTTGAAGGAGGGTGTCTTCCCTGCCTCCCTGAAGGAGGCAGTGGTGAGACCCCTCCTCAAGAAGCCTGCCCTGGACCCGGCTGTTTTAAATAACTATCGTCCGGTCTCCAACCTTCGCTTTCTTGCGAAGGTTGTTGAGAGTGTGGTAGCGCATCAGCTTCCTTTGTTCCTGGATGAAACTGATTATCTGGACCTGTACCAATTGGGTTTCAGGCAGGGCACAGCACGGAGACGGCATTGGTCACGCTGGTGAATGATCTCTGGCGGGCTCGGGACAGGGGTTGTTCCTCTGTCCTAGTCCTATTAGATCTCTGAGCGGCTTTCGATACCATCGACCATGGTATCATACTGCGGCGTCTCAGGGGGTTGGGAGTGGGAGGCACTGTTTTGCGGTGGTTCTCCTCCTATCTCCTGGGCCGCTCACAGTCGGTGTTGACGGGAGGGCAGAGGTCCGCCCCGAGGCCTCTTGTTTGTGGAGTTCCTCAGGGGTTGGTTCTCTCGCCCCTCCTGTTCAACATCTATATGAAGCCGCTGGGCGAGATCATTCGTGGTTTCGGGGTGGGGTATCATCAGTACGCTGATGATACCCAACTTTTTTTCTCCCTCACTGTTTGTACCCGATCCCTAAGAAAGTCTTGAATCCAATCGCAGATAGCGGGGGAGAATTTCAAGTCAGTCAGCTTCTCGATGAGAATGCTCGGCAAAATGGTGTTGAAAGCCGAGCTGTAGTCAACAAAAAGCATCCTGACGTAACTTCCAGGTTTCTCGAGATGACTTGCTACAGAATGTAAAGCAGTAGCTATGGCATCGTCTGTCGATCTATTTCCCCTGTACAGGTAGGCAAATTGATGTTTATCAAAGTCCAGTGGGAGGCATGTCCTAAGATGTTGGAGAACCAATCTTTCGAAGCATTTCATGACTACAGACGTTAATGCAATAGGTCTGTAGTCATTCAGGCACTCAACTGCAGTTTTCTTGGGGACTGGGACAATGGTAGCTGCCTTCAAGCATGATGGTACACATGCTGTTTGCAAGGAGATGTTAAAAATCCTTGTCAGGACCCCTGCTAATTGATCGGCACAATTCCTGACCACTATCCCCAGCACCCCATCTGGGCCTGCGGCTTTGCTGGGATTCACAGCCTTCAATACAGCTCTCACTTGGTGTTCACACAGGGTGAGTGGCTGAGAGTCAGAAGGCTGGCCAGCAGAGGCTACGGGGTCTGGTCTTTTAACCTCGTAGCGGGCGAAGAAGATATTCAGCTCCTCAGCCAACGAGGCATCAGTGTTTGCCATGCTCCTCATGCTGCCCTTATAGTTGGTTAAGTGCTGCAGTCCCTGCCATACTTGCCTCGGATTGTTGTTCGCTAAATGGTTCTCCACCTTTTGTTTGTATTGTTGTTTTGCCATCCTAATGCCTCTTCTGAGATTTGCCCTGGCCTCTCTGTATCTGTCCCTGTCCCCTGCCTTAAAGGCAGAATCCCGGGCTCTCAGGAGTGTTCGTATCTCTGCAGTCATCCAGGGTTTACAGTTCCCATAAACTCTAATGCACTTATCCGTTGTTACACTGTCAGTGCATGTTCTAATATAAGAGAGTACGGCATCTGTATATGAATTTAGATCTTGTTCTTCAAATACACTCCAGTCAGTGGTTTCAAAGCAGTCCTGCAACTGACTGAGAGCACCCACTGGCCAGGTTCTGACCCTTTCTGTGACTGCCTGAGTCCTTTTCCTGAGAGGAACATACTTTGGGCACAACAGGAGTGAAAGATGGTCAGATGTACCCAGGTGGGGAAGAGGAAAAGCTCTGTATGCCTGCTTCAGATTGGAATACACGTGGTCCAAAGTGTTCTTCCCTCTGGTGGAAACTTGCACATACTGTACAAACTTAGGGAGAACTGTCTTCAGACAGGCTTGATTGAAGTCCCCAGCCACGACAAGAGCGCCCTCTGGGTGAGTTTGCTGCTGCCTGGTGATGACGTCATACAGCTTAGAAAGTCATACAACTCTTACAATAAGTTAAAACACATTTAAAAAGTAGGTTAAAACACATTAATAAAACCCAACCCCATCCCATCAGGCCAGGCCAGCTTGTTCGAAGAGGTAAGTTTTTAGATTGCGCCGGAAGGAGCGGAGATCAGGCGCCATCCGAAGCTCAACCGGAAGATGGTTCCATAAATCCGGCGCGCCCACAGAGAATGCCCTCCCCCTGGGGGCCACCAGTCGGCATTCTTTGACCGGTGGCACCCTGAGGAGGCCCTCTCTGTGGGAGCGTACTGGGCGGAGGGAAGTTGATGCCGGCCGCAGGTGCTCCCCAAGGTATTCCGGACCCATGCCATGTAGGGCTTTGTAGGTCATTACCAACACCTTGAATCTCACCCGGAAGACAACTGGAAGCCAGTGCAGCTCACGGAGCAGAGGTGTAACATGGGAGTGTCGGGAAACTCCCAACACAACTCTCGCAGCTGCATTCTGTACCAGTTGGAGCCTCCGAGTGGTCTTCAAGGGCAGCCCCATGTAGAGAGCGTTGCAGTAGTCCAGACGAGAGGTCACGAGCGTGTGAGTGACCGTACGTAAGGCATCCCGGTCTAAATAGGGCCGCAACTGGCGCACCAGGTGGACCTGGGCGAAGGCTCCCCTAGTCACAGCTACTATATGGTCTTCTAAAGAAAGCTGTGAGTCTAGGAGGACTCCCTAGTTGCGAGCCCTATCTACGGGGGGTAATAACTCACCCCCCATAGAAAGAGATGGGATATCCTGAATATCCCGAGATGCCGGTACGCACAGCCACTCAGTCTTGTCAGGGTTGAGTCGAAGCCTGTTCCTCCCCATCCAGACCCGAACCGCCTCCAGGCAGCGGGACATCACATCGAGGGCATCACTGGGGTGGTTTGGGGTCGAAATGAAAAGCTGGGTATCATCAGCATACTGATGATACCCAACTCCAAAACCACGAATGATCTCACCCAGTGGTTTCATATAGATGTTGAACAGGAGAGGCAAGAGGACCGACCCCTGAGGGACTCCACAAGCGAGAGGCCTCGTGGTCGACCTCTGCCCCCTGCCAACACCGACTGTGAACGTCCCAGGAGATAGGAGGAGAACCACTGAAGAACCGTGCCTCCCACTCCCAATCCCCTGAGACGCCGCAGCAAGATACCATGGTTGATGGTATCGAAATCCGCTGAGAGGTCTAATAGGACTAGGACAGAGGAATATCCCCTGTCCCGAGCCCTCCAGAGATCATTCACCAGAGCGACCAATGCCGTCTCCGTGCTGTACCCGGGCCTGAAGCTCGATTGGTACGGGTCTAGATAATCCGCTTCATCCAGAACCAGAGGGAGCTGATGTGCCACCACACTCTCAACAACCTTCGCAAGAAAGCGAAGGTTGGAGACCGGACGAAAGTTATTTAACACAGCTGGGTCCAAGGCAGGCTTCTTGAGGAGAGGTCTTACCACCGCCTCCTTCAAGGTGGCGGGGAAACTACCCTCACTCAAAGAGGCAGATATAACCTCCTGGAACCAGCCTCGTGTCCCCTCCCGGGCTGCATAAGCCAGCCAGGAAGGGCACGGGTCCAATAAACATGTGGTGGAGCTCAGCCTCCCCATAATCCTGTCCACTTCCTCCGGAGTCACAGGATCGAACTCCTCCCAGATAACATTGACAAGACCACCCGTGTCCTGATCGTCGGACTCTGCCCAGTCGGAGTCCAAACCAGTCCGAATCCGAGCGATTTTGTCCAACAGTTGTTGACTAAACTCCTCGGCATGCCCCTGCAAGGGTTCCTCACTCACCTCCTGATTAAGGAGGGAGCGGGTCACCCTAAACAGGGCGGCCGGGCGATTATCTGCGGACGCGATAAGGGTAGCGAAGTAATTAGACCTCGCCACCCTTATCGCTGCGAGATAAGACCTAATATGGGTTCTTAGTCGCAATCGGTCGGATTCAGATCGGCTGGACCTCCAACCGCTCTCTAGGCCCCGTCTCCGACGCTTCATTTCCCGGAGCTCCACGAAGAACCATGGAGCCCACTGGGATCTGCGCCGGGTCAGGGGCCACAAGGGTACAACTCGGTCAAGTGCCTCCGTGGCCGTCCTTTCCCAGGCTTCCACTAAGGCATCTGCCGAGCTGTGAGCAGAGGAGGCAGGTGGGGACCCCAGCGCTGCCTGGAACCTCTCAGGGTCCATTAAGCGCCTGGGGTGGAACCATCTAGTTGGCTCAACACACCCACAGTGGGGAGTGGCAAAACGGAAGACCAGCCGCAGGAGATGATGATCGGTCCATGACAGGGGTATAACAATTGGGGAGCCCCCACCAAGATCATCTAACCACCGTCCAGATAGAAAAACCAAATCCAGGGTGTGACCTCCCACATGAGTCGGTCCATGAATTACTTGCGTCAGGTCCATGGCCGTCATGGAAGCCATGAACTCCCGAGCTTGAAAGAGGCGGTGGTAAGGCCCCTCCTCAAGAAACCGGCATTGGATCCAGCTATTTTAAACAACTTCCGTCCTGTCTCCAACCTTCGCTTTCTGGCGAAGGTCGTTGAGAGCGTGATGGCACGACAGCTCCCTTTGAACCTGGAGGAAGCTGAATATCTGGATCCGTACCAATCGGGTTTCAGACCCGGGTATAGCACGGAGACGGCATTGGTCACACTGGTGAATGATCTCTGGCGGGCCCGAGATAGAGGTTATTCCTCTGTCCTGGTCCTATTAGATCTTTCGTGACTTTTTCCCCATTGCCAGCAATGGGGTGGGCGCAGTTTCAGCGTGATGCATCTGACCCATGTGCCGGCAGTTTGACATGCCTGTTCTAGAAGGACTAGGGGTGACATGATAACAGTGTTCCAATATTGCAGAGGTTGCCACAAAGAAGAGGGAATCAAGCTATTATCCAAAGCACCTGAAGGCAGGACAAGAAGCAACGGCTGGAAACTAATCAAAGAGTGAAGCAACTTAGAACTAAGGAGGACTTTCCTGACAGTTAGAACAATTAATCAATGGAACAACCTTTCTCCAGAAGATGTGAATGCTCCAACACTGGAAGTTTTTAAGAAGAGACTGGGCAGCCATTTGTCTGAAATGGTATAGGGTTTCCTGCTTGAGCAGGGGGTTGGACTAGAAACCTCCAGGGTACACCTTCCAACATCATCATCATCATTATCATCATTATTATTATCATCATCATCACCACCATCACCATCATCATCATCATGAGACATTGCACCTGATACAGCAGATTTTCTTGGCCTACTATATGACACCACCTGAAGCATGACCACTCTCACCAAACTGACAGAACCAACTGGAGACATGCAGTTCCTCAAATAACCAGTTCTATACCAGGAATTCCCTTTATAAATTATAACTAGCACTTTGAATTGCACCTGAAAGCTAAATGGCAGCCAGTGTAGCTCGTGTAACAATGGGATCGCATAGGCACGAGGCATACCCATCTATGCCTATATCACTGCATTCTCAACCATACAGTATCTCTTGAATGGTCTTCAAGGCCTGGTGCCTTTAGATTGCCTTGCTGTAATTCATGAGATGTCAAAGGCATGAGTCTGAAAAGCCTCTTGGTCAAGGAAATGGCACAACAGATGTACCAGTGCAACCCTTCCATAGCTGCCGCTTGCTCTTCAGTCAGATGCTGCAAGTCCAAGATTACCCCCAGTTTGTATACCAGTTTCAAATGGGGAAGTACAATCACATTCAAGATCAATGACAGAAAATGTCTACAAGGTTACCATGATCAATGGTGTTAAAACCTGCTGAGAGATCAAAGAGCACTATGTTAGATGCACTATTCCTGTCCAGCTCCACCCCAAGTTGACAAGTGCAACCAATGGTGCTTCTGTAACCTGGTTTGGAGTTTCACTGAAACAAGCAGTTCAATTGGATCTATCCAATTGGAATTCAACACCACACAGATTTGAGCAACAACTAATATGTCAGGTAGGAAGAATAACAGCCCAGTCAATGTTCCTGTGGTTTGTTTCTCCCTGCTGGATACAAGCTCTTAAACAGGACTACTAGATACCTAATAACTCACCTTGAAGACATAATACCTGAGTTGAATATCCTGTCTTATTTTAAATAATGTGAGTTTCTTAATTATTTCAGATGGTTATTTTGACAAAGATGTTGCATGTATATTTCAGAGAAAACACATTTCCGAGAACATATAATGAGAGTTTTTTGTTTTTATTTTGTAATTGTCTTATTGCAGTTTAGGAATTAGATCGTCACGGTTTGGAATTACTCTAATATTGTTATATTTAGAGCTGAAATCAACAGGATTGTTAATAAGATTCTAGATCTATCGCTCCATTAAAGCTACAGATATTTGGAAGATCTCTAATGTTTCAATTAATATAAATATATCAAGAATTGCAGACTTTCAGCATGGGGCCTGGTTAAAATAATTATTAT
This sequence comes from Vipera berus, assembly GCF_964194415.1. Taxonomy (NCBI): domain Eukaryota; kingdom Metazoa; phylum Chordata; class Lepidosauria; order Squamata; family Viperidae; genus Vipera; species Vipera berus. Next base: position 33,748,609 of record NC_138203.1, on the reverse strand, counting down.
ACAATTTTTTGATAAAGGGCTAAGGTACAATATCTTTTTGTTATCAATGCTCTGTTTGCAATATAATTTTGAGGACTTTTGCCTTATGTTTTCTTAGCATAATTGATTTTGATGTTTGATTATTTTGTTAATATGATTAGAGCTATGTACCATATACTTTTTTCTTCTCTTAATGAGACTCATAGGGTTTCTTTTAAAAAAAAAAAGTGGGAGTAATCTGATCCAGAACAAACTGATTGTGTTTCCTGGATTTAGGAACTAGATGCTCATAGGTGACTCTTCTTACAAGAATTCAGATTTAATTTATTGATATTCTTCCAGTTTACCATTAAATCCAGACACCATCCAAAGACCTGCATGGATAGTCTCCTGATTTATATGTAATATGAAAAATAAAGCTGCATGTCTACAGCATATAGTGTCATGGTTCCGACAGATGAAAAACTTAAAAAAACACAACTTCAAGGCATTGTTTACCTTAAAGAATCTTTTATTTGAGTAGCATAATATTGGCACTTACATAATCGAATCCAAAAACTGAATTCCCCTCCCCTTGGTACATAGTTTCAAAGCACAATTCCCTCCTCCAATTTACAGTCATAAATCACATCCCCCAATTAGCTTGAAGTGCAGGCTTCCTCTCCTGCTCTCCAGCCCGCCAATTCTTTATCAGCTCTGATTTCAATAACCTTGATTCTCACACTAGGTTCAGTGTTGTTATGTCTAGCTGGACTCTCATTCACATCCCCACTCCCCAGCATCATCTAACTCTAAAAGCGAAAGGAAGAAAATGGTTACATTTCCATCTGTTGTCAATGAAAAAACATCCGATGTTAGCAGCGTTGACATATAAATTACTTATACATCAAATTTCCTGAAATGATTTCCTATTGCTTTGTATTGATATTGAATTGCACTGGTTATGAGATGGCCTTTCTCTCAGTGCTTTTTGTTGTGATCAGCCATACAGTAAAGTTTCCTTTATTCAAAACTAATTACATAAGATACCATGGCTAGTGATATTAAAAGTTGCTGAGAGACAAACAGTAATAGGGCTGGACCATCCCTGCTTTTCTGGTACAGTCAAAAATTATTTTCTCCAAGAATAACCACAGGTAGACCAGCCACATATATAGTCTGTTGCATGAATCCATGATAGTTTGTATACTATGGTGTATAGCTTAGTCCAGTATTTGAAACTTCACTGCTTCAATGCATTAACAAATACTTCCTTTAATTTCTCATATTGTTCAAACAGCAGTGAGTCTCAAAGGATACTAACTAATAAGAAAGAAAATACTTTTAATGAAACTATTTAAAGCAGGATTTTTAAAAGGCATCTATAGATATTGAAAACTATTTCTTGAAGCTCTCTCCTAAACTCAAGCTGTTTTCAATGTAATTTCAGGCTCCATTAATTGGGTAAAAGGAAATGGAAGCTTTGTAATAGTCTCAGTAACACCAATGTGTTTTGTTAGGAAATTTAGCTAGAAAAATTAGCTAATTGCTCAGAATGCCTGGACACACCTCTAGAACAGGCTGTTTCCCTTTGTCCTGTCAACTAGAGATAATCTGCAAAAGAACAATGTGTACCCAGATTATATTGCTGGCTAACTCCATGGAGACATGATACGGGATCATTCCGTTCAATAGGGCTGGCTAACTCCATGGAGACATGATACGGGATCATTCCGTTCAATAGGGCTACCTTTGGCTGTCTGTTCAATAAGGCTACCTTTGAGCTCTATGTTGCAAATTAAGGCAAATATTACAAAAGGCTTGTAAACTTTTATCCATTTCAATCTCTAGAACTTCTCCAGTAATTAATTTATTTAATTACTGTAATGAATCTTACATTCATTACCCAGATGTTTGGGGATTGCAATTTTCAGAATCTTCAACCACCGCAGGAAGACTGGTCATATACAACTCATCAGATACACACTCTTTTTGCAAGATTAGCTTTCCCAACCTGTCATTCTCCAGCTAATGCTGAAGTATTTTTACAGGTGAGATTGGGTGGAAAATAATTTTAATAAGTAATAATTTTTTAAAAAAAAATTGCCACAACAAAATATCAAAGTTCTTATATTTTGATATCAATTTTTATCAATTTGGTACCTTATAAATGGGTTGAGGGTGCAATTCACAGGTTTTTTTATAAACTAGGAATTCTGGCAGTTGCTGTTCAGCCCACATATTGAATACAAAGTCAAGGCAGGCTACTTTAAAGTACAAAGAATGTTAAATCATTACTGGTTTCAGATTGAAAAAAATGAGGTAGTGTAAAAACAGTAGGAAGATTCTACGCTTGACCCTATTTTGAAAGCCAAATATTAATTATACACTTTTAAAATTTATTTTTAATTTAGTTTTTTAGCATTTGGTGTACATAGCCAGAGAAGCCTACCCTGCTTTGTACCGTAGAATAGTTCTGGCAGCCTAAGATTTCTTGTACATTTTGTTCATGCAACTACTGCCTAGCTGTGTTCATGGTTGTTGGGTCATCCGGACTTTCGTCCACCAATCTTGCCTCGCATCTGGGCAGGACTAGCTCTAACCTTTGTTCAGGTTATCAATCTTTTTTTAAAGCTATAACTGTGAAATAATTTTTTAAAAAGCGATTGAGTGAGGAAGTGTTTATGATGTCTTATCAAAACATGCTGTGCCTTGTACTACCCAGCAGAATTGTAATTCTGCATTTTGTATAGAATTTATTCACCATTTTATTTGTAATACTTATTGCAGACTTGCATTAACAATGGTGGCACCAGCAAGATGAGCGAACTGCATGTAAGCAACATCACTGACTTTGGTATCTTTCTTTCTTACAGTTTTGGCAAAGGAGAAATTTGTGTAGAAAAAGCATTATCTACAGCTCTCATTGCTCCAGAGAATTTTTCAAATATATTAAAATGATAAAATAAACCTTATTTAAATAATTAAATTATAATTACCCAGTGTACATACATCCTTAAATACCGTATATACTTGAGTATAAGCCGACTCGAGTATAAGCCGAGACCCCCAATTTCACCCCCAAAAACTGGAAAAAGTTATTGACTCGAGTATAAGCCGATCCGCCGTTCTGCAAGCCTCCGCCACCGGCGGAGGCTGGATCCGCGCTCTGCAAGCCTCTGCCGCCAGCAGAGGCTCGATCCGCCATTGTGCAAGCCTGAATACACAGGAATACCCTGTGTGGCCGCGGCTCTCGGGGAAGCCCTGGCTGTCCGCTTCCTCGCTCCACGCTGCCATTCGGGGCCCGCGCGTTCCCCGGGCAAATCGCGGCGCCCAGCAGGCAAGGAAACACGCCCGCTCCAGTCGCCCCCCCTTCCCTCAGGAGACGCGAAGCAAGTGACCGCCCGGAGCTTACCGAGGACTTGCGTGCGGCCGAGGCTTCGGTGCTTCCAGGATCGCGCGCACCTCTCCCAAGCCGCCGCCGTCCAGAGACCTGCCGAAGTTTGGGGAGGTTTGGGGAGGTGCGCGCGCACCTCCCCAAACCTCCCCAAACGTCGGCAGGTCTCCGGACCTCCGCGCCCTGCCTGCCTGCTTCTTTCCGCTGCGGAAAGAAGCAGGCAGGCAGGGCGCGGAGGTCCGGAGACCTGCCGACGTTTGGGGAGGTTTGGGGAGGTGCCCAAACCTCCCCAAACGTCGGCAGGTCTCCGGACCTCCGCGCCCTGCCTGCCTGCTTCTTTCCGCAGCGGAAAGAAGCAGGCAGGCAGGGCGCGGAGGTCCGGAGACCTGCCGACGTTTGGGGAGGTTTGGGGAGGTGCGCGCCTCCCCAAACCTCCCCAAACGTCGGCAGGTCTCCGGACTTCCGCGCCCTGCCTGCCTGCTTCTTTCCGCTGCGGAAAGAAGCAGGCAGGCAGGGCGCGGAGGTCCGGAGACCTGCCGACGTTTGGGGAGGTTTGGGGAGGCGCGCACCTCCCCAAACCTCCCCAAACTTCGGCAGGTCTCCGGACGGCGGTGGCTTGGGAGAGGTGCGCGCGATCCCGGAAGCACCAAAGCCTCGGCCGCGCACAAGTCCTCGGTAAGTTTTTTTGTTGACTGGAGTATAAGCCGAAGTGGAATTTTTCAGCCCAAAAAGTGGGCTGAAAAATTCGGCTTATACTCAAGTATATACGGTATATAGAAAGGCTGATTTAACATACAACATACATCTCATAATTGCATATACAATTTAGTAGAGTTTTCATTCATTTTGCATAGATTTAATCCATGATTGTAACAAAATTCAAGCTCAGTCCTTGTAAACAAGACAGTAAGCAAAAGTACAGATAAAATCTAATCAAATGTTTTACATGAGGTAAACCAGTGGTTTTGAAAGTGTAGACAGTCCTGGGGCTGGATAAAGGAATAAAAAATTAATAAGAGACAAGAATTTGTGCAGATAAAAACTCCACATCAGTCAAAACCTGAGGGAGCATTGAACACCAACCAGAATCCTTTCTCAAAGCATTGAATAGCATTTCTGGGATAGCATCCTTTCTTCCTGCTCACTTTGGCACAAAGTTAACCTACTATCCATTTTTAGAAGACATGGCCTCAGGAAACAACCTTTGTCTCTAATCCTTTATTGTTGAAGATTGTACAGAGAGTCCTTGTTTACTAACCACAAGTGGGATTGGAAACTCAGTTCTTAACCGCAGGAGTCCCTAAGTGAAATTGCACCTGGCTCGTGATCTTACTTCAGCCTTCTTTTGCTTTTGCGAAAGTTGTAAATATCAGAACTTTTACTTTTCCATTACCATCATAACTGTGAGTGGGCACTAAATGAAATAGTCACTAAATGAGGGCTACCTATAATCTCTGTCTCAAGGATTTCAGGCAGAGTTAATTGCTCAGTGCTCAACTAGAGAGTATCTTATTTTAGCTTCGCATGGAGAAATTTATCAGCGTTTTGCCAAGATAGACCAGAGTTTCCCTTACAGGTACTGTATGTCTCTGACAAGCAAAAAAAACCCTCCATCCAGCAATTCCTCACTTTAAAAATACCACACAATCTACTCATAATTATTCCATATTGCTAGGGGACACCCATAAATATTTTGTGTAGAACATGTTTTTCAGAAGCTAAACTAACCCATTGCTTTTGGTGTTCTGCAATCTTTTCTGCCAAACATTTTATTACAATAGGGTCCACTTTTGAGTCAAACTTGTTGGCAAACCAATGCCCGTAGTTGAGGAGCCATCTTAGTTCTGCAGCTCCATAGATGCACACGCTGCGAAGATGTATACCAGTGCAGGGAGGATAGAGATCGTTCTCATAGTAGTTCCATTTTACTAAACGAGTTTTGCTCTGAAGATCTGTGATATCGTGAGCTTCTCTTGAAATCTGTCCAGGTACTCCAGGTATACGAACAAGAGTTGCCCAGAAATGTTCATCAGGTGAATAAGTATCCTTTGACCATTCCAAAAAATCTTGAACATGGGAATTGCCAAGAATATACTGTACAAAAGCTCGACATAAAACGAAGTAGGCACTGCCTACAAAAACTTCAATATTGTGTGGAGGTGGACGTTTTGAAATATAAGTTATCTCTGGCATCTTCATACGTTCAAAAGGTCTATTTATAAGTTTGTAGTGATAGGTAAATCTTTTTTTTTTACTACTGCTTGGTCTGACAGTCTCCAACATGTTACTTCCGTTAAGTCTCTTAAATTCATATACCAGCTCAAAGTTTGATTTCAGGGGAAAATCTTGGCCACACAAATTAATTACAAACTTCCATGGAACTGCAGATTTCAATAAATCAGATAAACAATTCAAATCTGCCTGCAACCTTGAAATATGGGCATACTCAACCACTTCCAATTTGGATGCAATGAATATATTGGAGAAGCATTTGGCCAGATTCTCCAAAGCCTGTTTGAAAGTATTAGAAGACTTTTGATCATAATGAATACAGTAGACATTCTGAGTACTATATATTGTATGAATGAGCCGCTCAACCATTATGGCATCTTTGTGAACAACCAGAGAATAAGCTAAAGGGAATTCTTCCTCTTCTGGTGAAACGGCTTTTAGGTGATATTCTCTCATTGTTCGGTATTCCTGGCAATTACTGGTCATTGCTACAACATCTTCATCTTCTAAATCAATAATCTGTTTTCCATTTATTACTAAAGACTTCCCAATCTCCACGGGATCTTGATCATAGATGGAGGAACAATTAATTTTATCTTGGCCATATTTTTTTTCATAGCTGTACTTGTTTCTCACAAATGATGAGGTACTTAAAAATGGTTCTACAAAGTACCTATCCTTGTGAACAAATGAAATCCAATCAGCTTCGAGGAGTTTAAGCAGCAAGAGCAGCACAACTGTTAAAAACAGTATTAAAACACGCAATTGTATTGGACAAATATAGGAGCATTTGCGTTTCTTCATTCTGTGAAAAGAAAGAATCAAAGGCATATTAAAGACCATTCTATCTGTTTGTAATCGATACAAAAGTTAGCAACATAACTATTTCAGGGATAACATAAATGCATTTCCTTGTATTTCTGTCCTACAATTGCCAGCAAGAGCCTATAAAACGCATTAACACCTTGAAAAGGTTTGTTTTCTTGATTCAAAATTTTCTAGTCTTACCTAAGGAACGAATCATCTATGATCTACATGGCCAACTCCTTTCCTTCGCTTTCTTGTTACACTTACTCTAAGTATTGCTGATCATAACTGCCCCTTCTCCATCCCATTCAGCAGAAGTGACCACTTATCTTCCCTATCAGAAGCTGCCTCAGTTGCTCCTACAAGAGTGAAAAATGATTTCAGCATGCCTGTATTACAGAACACAAAGTTTCATAAAATCAATTTTGGAGTAAATCCCGCCCAAAATATTACAGGAAATAATGTTAGATAGACAGTCAAGAAATCCTGGACTTCCGGTGGCTCCGCGGCGCCGGAGACAGCCTTCCCGGGCTGCCCGCCGCTCAGCTGTGTGATTTTTCGCCCGAAACAGCGCCGATCAGCTGTTCGGGCGAATTTGAAGCCCCCTCCTCGGGAGAAGAGGAGGGGGTGAGCCCCCAGGTAGGGGTTAAGTTCTCCGGGGCCGCCTGAGCTTGGAGCTTGGGCGGCTGAAGGATCGAACTCCCCCGCAGCCTGGGCTGCTCCCAGCTGGCTAGCGTCTCTGCTCCGGACTTCATGGAGCAGAGCCAGGCGTCTGCGACCATCCCTGCTTGAAGGAGAGACTATGAAAGGAAAAGAGCAGGCAGAGCAGTACAAGAGGGAAAGATGAAGAGATGAAGAGGATTATTTTATTTTACTCTCGAGCTTGATGGACTTTGCTTAAAACTTAAAGTGAAAGTGCGTCACAATTGTAAGTAAAAGATGGCGTCTAAACCTCCCCCTAGAACTTTTCGGAGTGCTGGAAATTCTCCGGTGCAACAACAATCATTACTGCAGGCGTTGCATTCTCCAGATGTATTGACATCGAAGGATCTTGAAAAACATACCCAGTTAATTTTGGAGTCAATGGGTGTTAAATTTGCGCAGATGGAGGAGAAATTGGAGAAATTGGAGCAGAGAATGGAAGAAAGGATGGAACAGAAACTCAGAGAGATGAAGGTAGACATTTTGTCCTCAGTGCATAAAGTAGCTAAATGTGTGGAGGTGCTGGATGACAAAGTGGAAGAACTGACTCAAAAGAATGCTATATTAGAAGCAAAAGTATTGGAAATTGAAGATTTAAAAGACAAAATGGATAGCGAACTGAGTCTGGCTCAATTTTACCAGATGCAGTTTGCTGTTAGAATTAGAGGCCTAAAAGAGAATATTAAGGAAGATTTAAAGCAGCTGGTTTCTGAGGCTTTTGAGGTGGTATTGAACCATCCAGCATCTGAAATAAAACAAGGCATGGACAAAGTGTTTCGTGTGAACTCGTGGATTGCTAAACAGAGAAAGTTGCCTAGAGATGTGGTGGTTTATTTTGTAAAAAGGGAAATTAGAGATGAAGTTATACAAGCTGCCTATGATACTAAAGTTGTGATTGCTGGTCAAGAAGTTTTGGTTCTAAAAGAAATTCCTCCAAAGATTTTAAAGAGAAGGAAGGACTTTATATTTCTTGTGCAAGAGCTCAAGCAAAGAGATATAAGGTTCAGATGGGAGATCCCAGCTGGGTTGAGCTTCATGTATGAAGGCAAAAGGTACTGTTTGGGTACTGTGAAGCAAGCGCATGAATTTTACAACAATGTCTTAAAAGCAACCTCATCAACACTTTTGGAAGCTGCAGAGGGATCTGGAGAAGGAGAACATCAAGAGGATGAAGATGGACAGATAGACGAGAATGGTACAGGAGGAGATCAAGCTGCAACTCTTTTGGATGATCCTAGAGAACAGAGGGTGACGCGTGCTGCCTTAAAACGCTCAAAAAAGATAAGAAAATAGGACCAGTAGAAATCTATGGAACTTCCACAACATACTGATAGTCAAGTGGTAGTTGTGTTTTTAAGAGTTTTGGGATGATATGTATGGTAACAGAATCTTTAATTTGGAATTAATGGACAATTTACTACAGAGGAAGAGCAAGAAAGTTTTGTGGGTTAATGTGGGTTAATTTGTGTAAGAACTATCTATTATAGCCTATTTTGGCTAGAGAGGTTAATAGGGATAGGTGCTTGTGATGTGTAAATGAGAATATGTTTAGGAAATAGTGAATTGTGGAAGAACATAGATGGGAATGACGCTAGTTTTCTTTTATTTTAGTTCTTTATACATATTTAGTATTATTAAGGATTGGTTTACTCTATATAAGCTAGAGAGTGATGGATTTTAGAGTTTATAATTGTTAGTATATGATTGTTTATGATTGCTTTTTAGATATATACCTTGTATTTTGCTCTGGGAAGTCGGGGGGGGGGAGGGGGGAGGAGGGGAAGTAGGGGGGGGAGGCAGGGGAGGGAGGAGGGAGAGGGGGAGGGGGGGATAGGGGGGAGGTAGGGAGGGGAGGAGGGAGGGGGAAGGGGGGTTTTCTAAAGGAAAACTGTATTTTAAAACTTTTCAATAAAAAAAAAAAGAAAGAAATCCAGTTTGGTCTAGTACAGGGGTAGGCAACCTTGGCTCTTTTATGACTCGTGGACTTCAACTCCTTCTGGGAGTCATAAAAGAGCCAAGGTTGCCTATCCCTGATTTCTAGTGATAAGGTATATAAATCCTTCCATTCTCCACCATCCAATCACAGCTGAAGAAGCTACTTGGATGAGAAGCAAAACATCTTTAAAGAAAATACAAGAAAGTTCAGTTGCCTCTTGAACAAGCACCTTTAGGACAGTGATGAAAAAAGTGACATGACCGCACTTACGACTGTCGTAATGTCCCTAGTGTCATGTGATCCAAATTTGGGTGCTTGGCAACTGGCATGTATTTATGACAGTTGCAGTGTCCTAGGATCATATGATCACCATTTGTGACATTCTCAGCTGCCTTCCAACAAGCAAAATCAATTTGGGAAGCTAGATTCACTTAATAACCATGAGATTCACTGAATGACCACAATGATTTACTTCATTACTGCAGGATATACAATTGACACAACTCACTTAACAATTGCCTTGCTTAGTGATGGAAAGTCCAGTCCCAAATGAGATTTTAAGTTGGGACTACCTATACATATTGTGTATCTATATGACTTACAACAAAGCAAATGTTCAATTGAGACATTGTTTTTAATAGGCAGTCAGATTTTTTAGATGCCTGCAACACTCTATCGTAGCAAACGATCATGGATCCTCAAAAAATTAGGATACTTACAGTTCTGTCAACTTATTTAAAACTAATAAACCTGTCACGGCCACATTGGAGCCTGGTTCAGAGGAGGAGGGGGAATTGGAACCAGGACTGTCCAATAGGGATGGCACATCTTCCTTGCCATGTTTGGAGCGGCCAGGGGCTGAGGACAATGCTGTCCCAGGGCCCCTCAGGCATTGGGGGAAGTGGTCAACTGGACAGGGATATACCTGCCTTCCCAGACAGAGGGGAGGATTGGCTGCTGATAGGCATTGGTGCCGACAGGCAGCAGATCTCTGATGAGAAACACCTGCCTTCTCCACTTGATCCAAGGGCATGGAGAGCAGAGTGGAGGTAAGCTCAGAGAAGGGCTGCAAGGCTGCTCGGGAAGAGGTCACCCTACCCCTCCTCACAAGGAACACCTGGAATGAAGTGACTTAAGGAGAAGCCGTGGGGAGTTAGTCTTTGCCAGGAACAATTGTTTGTTTTGGATTACACTCCCCCAGCTTTGATTCTGTTTTTATCCTTGCTTCGAGGACTGCTTTTCACTTTTGCTTTGAGGACTGCTGTTTGTCTTGCCCTAGCCTTGTGGACTGCTTTGCTTTACCTTCAAAACCTCCTTTTATCTTGTCTTTGTCCTGAGGACTGCCATTTCTCTTATACCTGGACTTTGCTTGTGGACTTTCCTGATAATATATGGGCTCTGTTTGGGGGACCGAGGATGGCTGCCTTCAGGGTAGCATGGGGTGAAGCCTTATTGATCTTTGGAGGGTCGTTTGTTGAACACTTCTTGAGGTTTATAGAGGACTCTCTAAAGGCCTGCCTTGCCTTGACCACTTGGGTCATAACAAAATGAAAGAATATTTTTTTGGTAAATATCTGCATTAAAGGGATTTAAATGAATTTTCCCTTTTTCTGCCATTCTTTTCTTCAAAAATAATTTCTTAATCCTAAGGGCTTATTGGTAAGAAAGTATGAAGGCATTTTCCTTCTCCATTTTCCCCTGCCTTTTAGAAAGGTTTCTTATATGAATAAATGGTAGAAAGGATCATTATAACAACTGGTGAGTCATGCTACAAACTGCTATCATATCATTCACATTTCGTAAGTGCAAGCGCCTCTGGTAAATTTTGCCTTGTTTTGTCACAGTTCTAATTATGCTATCAACAAAGACTTCAGTCTTCACGCAGTACAAGTAAGCTTAAAATATTACAGATTTTTCTCCATAGAAATAACTTCTGGAAATAAAAAGCAACCCATGTGATGTATATATTATTGCCATATGTGATTAATCATGTATCAGTTCTTTGCAATTTCTTATGTTGAGGTAATAATTTGAAAGAGGAAAATGCAAATATAATAAGTTTATTACTACAAGTTCCCTTGGGGTTAGTTTTAATGGAATATGTTTTATCACTAACAGATTTTAGTTTAGTAATCTAGTACAGGTAGATTCATTTACAACAGTTCATTTAGTGACTGTTTGAAGTTACAACGGCACTGAAAAAGTGACTTATGAGTGTTTTTCACACTGATGACTGTTGCAGCATCTCCACGGTCACGTGATCAAAATTGGGATGCTTTGGCAACTGACTCATATTTATGACGGCTGCCATGTCCTGGAGTCATGTAATCACCTGTTTTGACCTTCTGACAAGGAAAGTCAATGGGGAAGCCAGATTCATTTAACAAATTAGTTACAACAGTGTTATTAACTTAACAACTGCAGTGATTCACTTAACAACTATGGTAAGAAAAGTCGTAAAGTGGGGCAAAATTCACTTAACAAATGTTTTACTCAGCAACAGAAATTTTGGGCTCAATTGTTGTCGCAAGTCGAGGATTATCTGTAATTTTTGCTCTCTTAACTGAAATTTTGCACTTTCAAATCTTGCCCTGTCCCCTAATTCCCTATTTTATATACTGACTAAACTTTCAACTGCAGATCCATCAGACTAGACATATAGTGTAATAAATGAAGTGAGGTATTTTTGTATATATGTGAAATACATTTCTCTTCTCACAAAACCTTCCGGATGTTAAATTTTATGGTGTCTGCCCCCATGGACAGAGGCTTTTCCATGGTTGCCGCACTCTCAGGGCTTTTTTTGTCATAGAACACCCAGAACGGAGTTCCGGCACCTTTTTTGGATGGAACCTTGTAGGGTAGGCAAGGCGGGTTGTATGACATGTGTGAGTTCCGGCACCTTTTTCTTTTACAAAAAAGCACTGCCCACTCTTACTTTCTGTCATTTCTTGCAGAGTTTAAACGGACTGTAAAAAAATCTTTAACTTACAAGTGGCCCCTACTTTAAAGATTAATATGATACAATCCTGTACATGTCTATTCAAAACTAAATTCCATTTCTACATTTCTTACTCAGAGGTTACCACCAGTAAACATAGTCCTTATTTCTTAGGAAACTACTAAGCTACATACTTTTAAGCTACAAGTTTGCTTTTTTAAAAAAAATCCATCTGTTCTTTTATATTCTCAAATAAGTATGAAATGTGCTGCATAATGTAAGGTGCAACTACACCTTTATTTTTTCCTGGAGAAGAGGTAATAAATATTTTTTTTTCTAAATTTGAAAATATTGATCAAAGTAAATTAATTACAGTGTCGATGTGTTCCACATCTTCTCCATGTTAGTAAATCTCTCATAGCAACATTTTATTGCTTGCAAATAACTTACTTGTTAGGATCAGGTTTCTTTCAACTTAAAATCTTACACGTATAGTGGAGTACAACTCTGCAAATGATCATCATCTGTGCTTGTTAAATCATGTTTTTATTGGCACCATCAGTTGTTATTTCATTATGGTTTGCATAAATCTAAAAATCTGATTCATAAAGTTTTATTACATGAATGGAAGACTATTAAGATATTAAAGATACTTTAACGTGCAGTTCACTACTGTTGAGAAATGCAACACTAAGAGATAACACTAAGTTCTGTTTTGAGGGACTGAAGTTATCAAAATTATTAAGATGTATATTTTTATTTATGAAGCTATGAGTACATTAATGCTCTATGAGCTGTAAGTCATGAAAACCTATCCCTTTTAGTAAAATGTACTAGTCTGAAAAGATGCTACCAGACCCTGGATTGAGACACTGTGATTTTGGAGGGGAGAAAAAAAACCTGGAAAAAATGTCCAAAAGTTCTTCTCCAAAGACAAAATAGTAGTTTTTATTTCTTTGTTTATTATACAGTTGAGTATCCAAGCTATGAAGTGTAAATTGTTTAAAATATGTTTTAACTTTATTTACAAATTATAAATTACAAAAAAAATGAAAGTTTCCAAATACACTAAAATAACCCACATAATTAAGAACATTTAAACTTAAAAGAAAACAATTAATAGAACCCCCCCAAAGGAAGAGTAATTTTTTTTTAAAAAAATCCCAAACTAAGAAAGAAAAATCTACATTTTTGAGAAAGAAGCAAGCCAGCACATGTGACTCTAATGCATGGGTGTCAAACTTGCCTCATCATGTGATGTATTGTGACATATCATAACTTTTTTGCATTGCCAGAGCTGGGGTGCGCACGACCTCCATATGATGCAACCGGCCCATGGGCCGGCAGTTTGACACCCCTGCTCTAATGGATCAACTTTAACTATGATTTCACATGCCATCCAACCATAACTGATAAAAGGGTGTGTATGCTCAACCTCATATACAATTTTAAAATTTACATTATAATATTACTGAGTTTAAACCATGTGTAGTATGTCCATACTTTAATTAAAATAAATGCAATAATGTTGTTTAATAATTGAAAATATTGATCACAAATATACAAATCTACATCTATAATACACTTATAAATAGTTACTGATTTACTAACAAGTGCCATACACTACTATAACATGATCGGTTCAAAGTATTATTGTAAAATATCGCATAGGAAAACATATACATTAACACATTAAAAGAAAAATAAAATGTGAAACACAAAGTACATTTCAGCAAGTTTTATATTCAGAGTTTTAAATATCTTTTGGAATTTTCTTTACCTTTCCCCTCACTTTGTTTAATGTATTATAGGAAATTGTGCTGTCACCATCTGGTTTAGTGGATTATATCAGCATAGTGTTTTTACCTCTTTCTATTACTTGCACCAATACTATATTGTCAGATGTCTCTGATTAAAAGTGCTTTATCAAATATGTAGTTATCTTACATGAAGAAGAAAGAGCAACATTTCTGTCTGTGAAGAGAAAAATAAAAAGAGGTTAAGATATTTTAAAATATTTACAATTCCATTCTTGCTTTCCTGTCTAAACTTAACTTTTTTTCTTTAATCCCATTTATATCCTGCCCTTCTCCGAAGACTCAGGGCAGCTTACAATCTAAGCACAAATCAATGTGCTTAGCAATAGCCTTCATTCTATGTATATGCCTGCTTATTAGGGCTTTCGCCCCCCCCCCCAAGCGGCATTATTACAAAGTCAGCTTATTGCCCCCAACAATCTGGGTCCTCATTTTACCTACCTCGGAAGGATGGAAGGCTGAGTCAACCTTGAGCCTGGTGGGACTCGAACCTGCACTAATTGCAGGCAGCTGGTGTTACTTAAGGAGGCATTAGCCCACTGCTCCACCAAGGCTCTAACTTGTGGTTATTTTGTGTAATATAACACAATACTTCATACTACTTCATACTATATATTAAATATATATGGCAGCTGAGAAAAAATATCATGGTGAATAGTTACATATTTGTGTGTGTGTGTGTGTGTGTGTGTGTGTGTGTGTGTATATATATATATATATATATATATATATATATATATATATATATATATATATATATATATATATATATATATATATATATATATATATACACATGAATATGTAACTATTCACCATATTTTTTCTCAGCTGCCATATGTATTTAATTTTGTACTACACTGTAATTATTTCTAATTGTTTGATGATTTTTCCACCACCCAGAGCCACTTGTTGGCAATAGAATTGAAGAAACAAAACAGCACATTGTAACATAAACAACAGAATTAAAGAACAGACATTTTAAGACAGCTGTTTGAATAACCAGGATTTATTTACACAGTAACTGAGCACAATTTATTTCAATTGCCCTGTATTTATCTTTTATTTCACGTCATTCCATATGGCCTATGGCAAGCAAATAAATCTTGCAAAACTACTGGCTTTTTCAGTTAATGGCGAAAACATACACAGAGATGAAAATTATTACTACCAATTAGTAAAAAGAGGGTGGTTTCTAGTTTCTATCATGCTTCAGATACACACTATATGCAAAATATTTGCTACACTATATTGCTGTCATGACAATGAAAACCTATACCATTTTATCCCTTTTTATAACTAAACTATTTACCCACTGGAATGATGCGGGGCACTATTTGTGCCTGTTAATTGCTAAATATGTAGTGGAATATTACAGCAATGAGAAAAATATTTTTTACGGTATCTCTATAGTGATTCATATTATTCTATAAATCTGTATTTTAGACCAAAACATTCATCTCATACCCAAACAATAACAAATAAACCACAATAAATATTTTTTTAAAAATCATCACCCCTAAGAGTGTTTCCACAATCATCTCTTCTATCCAATTAGTGAATATCCACTGTTAGTAATAAGCACAATTATTAATGACTACACATTTGGGACAGCATAACACTTTAACCTCAATCAGTTTTTAAATTTAAATAAATGCATTTAAACATATTTTTCTAAGTACAGTTGCAATATAAAAATGATTTCGACAGAAAGAAAACATTTTTTCTTTGTGACTGCATTTAGAAAACACAATAAGCTCCCCCCACAAACACAAACACATACCCCTCAACAACAGGGCTTGAAAACAAGCCACCCAGATGTTCTTGCTTAATATACTCAGCCTATCTTGAAGAGAACACTTGAGAGAGAAGCAAGTCAGCACATGTGACTCTAATGGATCAACTTTAGCTGACTTCACATGTCATTCAAACATATCCTATAAAAGTGGGTGTGCATGCTCAATCTCATATAGAATTTTAAAGTGTACATTATAATATTACTGTGTTTAAACCATGTACAGTATGTTGTTAGCTGCAAAGCCATGTCCAACCCATCGTGACCCTATGGACAACGTTCCTCCAGGCCTTCCTGTCCTCTACCATCTTCTGGAGTCCATTTAAGCTCACGCCTACTGCTTCAGTGACTCCATCCAGCCACCTCATTCTCTGTCGTCCCCTTCTTCTATTGCCCTCAATCTTTCCCAGCATTAGGCTCTTCTCCAGTGAGTCCTTCCTTCTCATTAGGTGGCCAAAGTATTTGAGTTTTAGCTTCAGGATCTGGCCTTCTAAAGAGCAGTCATGGTTGATCTCCTCTAGGACTGACTGGTTTGATCACCTTGCAGTCCAAGGGACTTGCATGAGTCTTCTCCAGCACCATAGTTCAAAGGCCTCAATTCTTTGGCGCTCAGCCTTTTTTATCGTCCAGCTTTCACTGCCATACATTGCAACTGGGAAGACCATAGCCTTGACTATACGGACTTTTGCTGACAGGGTGATGTCTCTGCTTTTTAGTGTGCTGTCTAGATTTGCCAGTACTAGTTCTCGATCCACATACTGCTGAAGTCTAGCTTGTAGGATTTTAAGCATAATTTTACTAGCATGAGAAATGAGTGCAATGGTGTGATAGTTTGAACATTCTTTGGCACTGCCTTTCTTTGGAATTGGAATGTAAACTGATCTTTTCCAATCCTGTGGCCACTGTTGAGTTTTCCAAATTTCCTGGCAAATTGAGTGTAGCACTTTTACTGCATCGTCTTTTAAGATTTTGAATAGCTCAGCTGGAAATACTGTCACCTCCACTAGCTTTATTGTTGACTCAGCTTTTCTAAGGCTCACTTCACTTCACATTCTAGGATGTCTGGCTCGAGGTCAGTGACCACCTCATTGTGATTATCAGGGACATGTATAGTTCTTCTGTGTAATTTTGCCACCTCTTCTTAATCTCTTCTGCCTCTTTTAGGTCCCTGCCATTTTGGTCCTTTATCATGCCCATTTTTGCATGAAACGTTCCCTTCATCTCTCCAATTTTCTTGAAAAGATCTCTGGTCCTCCCTATTCTATTGTTTTCTTCTATTTCCTTGCACTGTTCATTTAAGAAGGCATTCTTATCTCTTCTAGCTATTCTCTGGAATTCTGCATTCAATTGGGCGTATCTTTCTTTTTCTCCCTTGCCTTTTACTTCCCTCCTTTCCTCAGCTATTTGCAAAGCTTCTTCAGACAGCCATTTTGCTTTCTTGCATTTCTTTTTCTTTGGGATGGTTTTGGTTGCTACCTGTTCTACAATGTTGCGAACCTCTGTCCATAGTTCTTCAGGCACTCTGTCTATCAGATCTAATTCCTTAAATCTATTTGTCACCTCTACTGTATATTCAACAGGGATATAATTTAATTCATACCTGAGTGGCCTAGTGTTTTTCCCTACTTTCTTCAGTTTAAGCCTAAACTTTGCAATGAGAAGCTCATGGTCTGAGCCACAGTCAGCTCCTGGTCTTGTTTTTACTGACTGTAGAGCTTCTCCATCTTTGGCTGCAGAGCACATAGTCAATCTGATTTCTGTGTTGACCATCTGGTGATGTCCATGTGTAGAGCCGTCTCTTGGGTTGTTGGAAAAGAGTGTTTGCTATGACCATCATATTCTCTTCACAAAATTCTATCAGCCTGTGCCCTGCTTCATTTTGTACTCCAAGGACAAACTTGCCTGTTATACCAGTTATCTTTTGGCTTCCTACTTTAGCATTCCAATCCCCCGTGATGATAAGGACATCATTTTTTGGTGTTAGTTCTATAAGGTGCTGTAGGGCTTCATAGAACCAGTCAATTTCATCCTCTTCAGCACTGGTGGTTGGGGTATAGACTTGAACTACTGTGATATTGAATGGTTTGCCTTGGATTCGAACTGAGATTATTCTGTCATTTTGAGGATTGTATTCCAGTATTGCTTTTCCTACTCTTTTATTGACTATGAAGGCTACTCCATTTCTTCTGAGGGATTCTTGCCCACAGTAGTATACCTGATGGTCATCTGAATTAAATTCACCCATTCCTGTTCATTTTAGTTCGCTGATACCTAAGATGTCGATGTTCAGTCTTGTCATCTCTTGTTTGACCAGGTCCAGCTTTCCTTGATTCATGGATCTTACATTCCAGGTTCCTATGGAGAAAACATCTTTACAGCATCGGACTTTCCTTTCACCACCAGACACATCCACAGCTGAGCGTCCTTTCGGCTTTGGCCCAGTCACTTCATTCTTTCTGGCGCTACTAGTACTAGCCCTCTGCTCTTTTTGTCAGAACTCTCTGCTATGACCTTTTTATCTTGGGTGGCCCTGCACGGCATAGCTCATAGCTTCATTGAATTACGCAAGCCCCTTCACCACAACAAGGCAGTAATCCATGAAGGGGTATGTACAGTATGTTCATACTTTAACTAAAATAAAGGCAACCATGTTGCTTAATAACTTAAAAGACTGAATACAAATATACACGCAATCTTTGTAACAGCAGTCTAAAATAGCAGCTGTCATATAACCGCAGTTTGAATACAACTTCATGTACTGTAGATAACTCAGAAAAAGTAAGTAAACAAAACTATGGTAGATCTGGGGTGAATCTGTAGCATGGGAGGACATGTTTATTTGCAGTATTGAAGTATTTACATTCTGAATTTGAAGCTGCTACAGCAGGAAGCAATATTTTCCTACAGTTCCCCTAGATGTTGAATCTTGCTGACACAGTTGTTATAATACCCAGGGCTTTTTTTCTCATAGAACGCTCAGAACAGAGTTCCGGCACGTTTTGTGGATGGAACCTTGTAGCATAGGCAAGGCGGGTTGTATGACATGTGTGAGTTCCGGCACCTTTTTCTTTTACAAAAAAAGCACTGATAATACCAAATATGCCAGCCATTTCATTCAAGACAAGCTCCCACAATTCATGTCACACAGATCTGATCAGTTATAACTTTACCTGATCTTTGTAATATAACTGTCCTTTGAACTGAACAATGCAACCAAGTTATAAGTGATCAAAGTTTAATCTATTAACAACTAAGAATACATACTTGCAGATACAATAGATTTAAAGACACTTTTATTTTTTCTTCAAGATAATCTTGATCACAACAGACAGATCAAAATAAAAACTAAGACAAAGACTTACTGATAATAATAAAGGTAGTCCTCAACTTATGATCACAATTGAGCTCAAAATTTATGTTGCTAAGTGAGACATTTATTAAGTGATGTTTATCCCATTTTATGACTTTTCTTGCCACAGCTGTTAAGTGAATCACTGCAGTTCTTAAGTTAGTAACATTGTTATTAAGGGAATCTAGCTTCCCCATTGACTTTGCTTGTCAGAAGGTTGTAAAAAGGGATCACATGACCCCAGGACATTACAGCTGTCATAAATATGAATCAGTTGCCAAGCATCTGAATTTTGATCATGTGATCATAGGGATGCTAAAAGTCATAAGTCTGAAAAAAGGTCTTCCATGCTGTTGTAACTTTGAACCATCACTAAACTAATTGTTGTAAGTCAATGACTAGCTGTAGCCAATAAGAGTAACTTCCTTTTTAATCTTTATGTTCTTTATCATTATTAAAGATTCTACACAATTTTTTTGTTGCTGTCTTTTTTCTTGTGTTTTATGTTAAACCTTTGAAGTCAAAGATAAGCCACTCAAACTGTTTGATTTTTGATAGCTCCTATTGTTCCATTCTTTCCTATTATTTTTGAGTATAGTACTATATTTTATTTTCTTGTATCTTCTTCCTGGCAGAAATGTCACTTCTTTTTGTTTTGCCTGGTCCATACTTCTGCAATCAAATGAAACATTGGTAATGCAATGTTTCCAGATTGTATTCCAGAATCCAGTATAATGTTGACTTCTTTAATATTTTCTAACAGAGCTGTGACCCACTACCATTGTATTTGCCCTATGTTACATCTGTTCCTTGTGTACATGGAGAACAATTCTATAGTTAAACAAGTCTATTGCACAAGTTTTTGGCTTTTATGCATGTAAAATATATTCTGTTATTGAACATAACAGTAATTCTGACTAATTCATATAAATAGATGAATTATGAAGTTTGGAACTGTACCAAAGAAGCCACAACCCAAAACACATTTACTCTGCAATATATCCAGTACATTTAATAAATCATGAAGGTACATGTTTAAACTGCTCTTGTAAATAATGACTTAGTGTTGCAAATGTTTATTAACTCTGACTAAATAGCGCACTACTGAAGGTTCTACCAATTATAGCTTCTATTTTGTCTGAACCAACTTCTTAAAATGCTATCCACTTAGTGTTTGCCTATCATGTGCACTTGATGTGTTCTAAAAACCAAATATTTAGACTTGGGGTGTCAGCTCACACATATGTTTACTTTGAATTTCAGCTTGTCAGCTTGTCAATAGATTACGTTGATGGGATTAATGGAAATTGGGAAAGGCTGGATTGCATTATTCAAGAAGGCTATGAAGTGGTCTGGATTTGAAAAGATGATTCAGAAGGGTGCAGGGGCACATATCACACACATTGGCAACCTCTTGAAAACTGGTCTTTTTCTCAGAATCATACTATTTCAGCAAAATCCTGAGAAAATACATGTTTGGTTTAAGGAGGTACCAACAGGAACAAAGTGTGCATCAACATGTGCTTTGAATCATGTTTTTTCTTTTTTTAATCCAGATTAACACATAGCCCTGCTGTTTAAATTAGCTTTTCCTTTTTTCTGAGCTTAGTTGTATCTGACGGATTTTAGATCAGAATTCACTTCATCAACACCATTTTCACTGTTATATTGCTACTATTTGAAAACTGGTGGTTCTAATTTATATTGCGTTATTTAAAAACAGGATTTAAATGTATTGTTTAAACAAATACAAAGAAAAACCTTATTGTAGAAAAAATGCCATAAGCAAAAAGGTTTTCTTCCCAATCGTCCCAATTGTATTTCAAATATATAGTTAGCATGCATGTAAGTCAATAAGCTCATTTTAATACCTCGCTTTGTTTAAGAAAAAATATGAATAAGCATTCAAATTTAATTGCACTTTTCTAACGTAAATTAATTCACAGTATGTACTTGTTTTTGCTGAGCCAAGCATTTTGGGAAAAAAGCCAGGCTTACTGGCTTTCGAATGACCTGTAGGATCAGGACCAACTGTACATTGGGGGTGAGGGTGGGATCATTCCAAAGAGCCCACTAGGCAGTGCTTTTTTTGTAAAAGAAAAAGGTGCCGGAACTCACACATGTCATACAACCCGCCTTGCCTACCCTACAAGGTTCCATCCAAAAAAGGTGCCGGAACTCCGTTCTGAGCGTTCTATGAGAAAAAAAGCCCTGCCACTAGGTAACATTGTTTCAGAGAAGGGACCTGAAGTGTGTCTTCTTTGTGGAGCATGTGGCATGGGGAGATACCTTTGGGACATGATGATCCTTAAAATTTCTCATAAATAACTATGCCAGGTTGATTATAGAAGGAGGAACAGCTAAAGCCAGATAAATTCCCTAAGTCACACCTACACCATTATGCTCTGTTTGTCATTGGCTGCTTCTCTTGTTGGCTGGAAGTTGGCAAAGCCAGCAGAGAAAACCGATCGCCTTGAATATAACGAGTGGGATAGTTACAGACCAGGACAATGCCATCAGCAGTGACTTGGAACAGATGTAAACAAAAAAGGCAGCAGAATAGGGACTGGCAATGGGGACAGCAAGTTTTATGCTGCTGCTGTTTTACACTTTAACTCAGTAGATAAGCTACAAATTATCCAAACACATTGCAGCCTTGCATGTTGTGAATGCTATTATTTATTTATTTATGTGCAAGAAAGGCTGCTATGGCTTGCTCAATTAACTGTTAAGATAAACCAAGTTTTAACCTGATATATAGGCTTAGCAGAATAGAAAGTCTTGTACTAGATTAGCCAGAAGACCTCTAGATGCTCATGACTCCAGCACTGAAATTCCATTACAGGTAGTCCTTGACTTACGACCACAATTGAGCCCAAAATTTTTGCTGTTAAGTGAGACATTTGTTAAGTGAGTTTTGCTCCATTTTACAACTTTTCTTGCCACAGATGTTAAGTTAATCACTGCAGTTGATAAGTTAATAACTTGGTTATTAAGTGAATCTGACTTCCTCATTGACATGGCTTATCAGAAGATTGCAAAAGGTGATCACGTGATCCAGTAAAGGTCATAACTATGAACCAGTTGCCAAGCATCTGAATTTTGATCACATGATCATGGGGATGCTGCAAAAGTTGTAACTATGAAAAATGGTCATAAGTCACATTTTTCAGTGCCGTTGTAACTTTGAATGGTCACTAAACAAACTGTTGCAATTTGAGTACTACATGTAGCTGATTTTATCCTTTTACTTTCTTTCATAAGCATTATTGCAGAAAATTGGGCGGTTTCTTTCTCCATCCAAAAAAAGCTCAGTTTCCAAAGACAAACTTAATAATATTTAGTAGTATCTAGGATATCTGTTACTGAATGTTATTCCATAAATTTCTCAGTATCATTATTCAGATCACATATACTTCAAGAGCCACCAACTTATACTCTATAAAGTATAAAGTACATATAAGTGTTTTCCCATAACTTAAATCCATTGTTGCATATCCTGCAGAGAGGAGATCCTGATCTTCTTCAGTGAGATATGATTGCAGGATTTGTAGAGCACCATCATATTCTCCTATCAATCTATTGAAGGCTAAATATGCACAGCTCCTTCACTCTCTCAGCATAAGACTTGGTTTCTAGACCCTTAATCTCCCTCACCACTTTTTCTGACTCTATTCCAAAGTATAGAATCCAGAACTGGACAAATCATTAATATTTCCTTTATATTAATGTTAACAATAACAACAATAAATGTACTTATTTTAGATAATTGGGCACAGGTATTGGCCTGGCACTACAGTACATACAGAAAATTGTTCCCATACTCCTTATGCAGACAAACAATGGGTCAGCATGAAGGCAATCAGAATGTTGCAAAAATTGAGGAAATCACTAGATGAAGCAAAGAGATACAGAAGATCCTCAACTCTTTGCTGCCCTCTAGTCTTCCCCTAGATCAGGGGTAAGCAACCTCGGCTCTTTTATGCTGACTCAGGAATTCTGGGAGTTGAAGTCCATGAGTCATAAAAGAGCTGAGGTTGCCTACCCCTGATCTTGACTTTGGCAGTCTAGGTTTCGCAACTTTGTCAGCAGCCTGGATATGATTACAATCTGGGTAACTTCCTTAAATGATTCTTTCTGTGGAGAAAATATCCTCAGATGAACGCAATATGGAAATACCCTAACCCTTAACTTGTCCTGCAAGGTAATTACCACTGCATAGGACAACACATAGGACTACACAAGAAGAGGGCACGTTCATGCAACATGCTGAACTTGTACCCTGGCTGAGAAACCATAAGTGCTACTTATACATACCATGCAAAGCTAAAATTTAAAAAAAACCCAGCGCCATTAAACGTGAAGATCTGATTTACAGACTATACTAAGATGATGGCTTATCCCAAGTCGTTGGTAACCATGGCTAATAACTTAGCTTGCTGTACAACCTGGTACAGACACCTATGAAGTAAAGTTATTTTCCAGGCACAGCGAAAAGGAGAAGGTTTTCTTCAGCCTGCTGTTCTAAGCAGCCAACCTCTTAGAGCCAGGCTCCCAGAAATTAAGCAAACTTAACATCTTGCATTGTAAAGACAGAATGTTGCAAAGGTCTTAAAGGTAAAGGTAAAGGTACCCCTGCACATGCGTGCTAGTCGTTTCCGACTCTAGGGGCCGGTGCTCATCTCCGTTTCAAAGCCGAAGAGCCAGCGCTTGTCCGAGGACGCCAGAGGCGCACGGAACACTGTTACCTTCCCACCGCAGTGGTCCCTATTTTTCTACTTGCATTTTTACGTGCTTTCAAACTGCTAGGTTGGCAGAAGCTGGGACGAGTAACAGGCGCTCGCTCTGTTACGCGGCACTCGGGATTCGACCCGCCAAACTGCCGACCTTCTTACAGCCAGGCTAAAATTAAATTCGGGGAAATGGTCAGTCACATCCTCTGCAATCACAGGAAGCACCCAAGAACTGCCTGAGATTCCAAAACCAAATGCTGGAGAGCGAGCCAAGCCAAGCCAATTCCAAACTGAGATGGGGGGAAGAACAGGGTGGAAAGTATTTACATTACCGTCCAGACGAAACTATTCCCAGGAAGGCGTTGAAGGCTGGCCAGCCTCGGTTTCTAAAGTGAAAGGGTGCTCTGGTTTTCTCTACTTCCAGCGGGGCGAAGACAGGCAGATGGAAAGTTATTCGCCTCTCTGAAAAGTGAACTCTTACTTCGGAGAGCGCCGTCGCGCGGGAGGAGCGAGACCCTAGCTGGCTGCGGTCCGACCGGGAGGGAGAGCAGGGCGTCCCCCTGGCCTGGCCGCGCGCGCACTTGGCCGGTCCCCCTCTTGCCTTGCCGCCCCAGTTGGTGCCTCCGAGAAAGCAAGCGCGAAGAAACAGTTGCGGCTCCAAGTGAAGCTTCCGTGACGCGGGCGAAGGAGGCGCGGCGCTAGCTCCTCCACACCAAAAAGGGAGGAGCGCAACTGCCGCGGCATATTTTTTCGAGTCCGTCCCGGGCCGTCTCCACCAGCAACGCGCGAGGGTTTCGCCCCCAAGCGCACCTGCCAGCTGCGGGTTCTGGTGTGCCGCCGTCGCGGGTGCTCTACCAGCGTTTCCCAACCGTAGGAACTTGAAGATGCGTGGATTTCAACTCCCAGAATTCCCCAGCCAGCTATGCTGGCTGGGGAATTCTGGGAGTTGAAGTCCACGCATCTTCAAGTTCCTACGGTTGGGAAACGCTAGTCTAAGTCTCCGGCCCGCAGACCTTCCTGATCCGCTTCGGTTCTTCGGTGAGAGTCAAGCGTTCGCTCCGCAGGACAACTGGCGTACGTAGCCTTGCAGCCTCGGTGCCAAAGCGCCTCCAGTAAAGCGCTCCACTCGCGATCTTGGTGACCTAAATATGAAGCATCCACGTTCTGGACAGCGAAGCCGGTTGTCGGTTTCATCCCTGTCGCGCCTTTTCCCCAGCCTAGACAAATGAGGGAAACCCTTCTAAACCTGACTTCTGGAATACTTTCAGCCTATTTAAAAAAAAAACATAGTGGAGCCCTGGTCACGTGACCTGGAAGGCAGTGGAATGGGGGCTTAGCATGAGATTAGCCACTTTCTGAGCAGCTGCCCAATTGCCTCTTCCATGAGGAGACATTAAGGGTTTTTTTCCCTCGATTTTCTTTTCTGAAAGTACACTTCTTCCTGAGAAACTAGACAAAGCCCTTTTTGAGACGTTAACCATGCCCACATTCCTGCTGCAGGCTAAGCTGCTGCTTATCCAACCACTCCCTTGGCTCTCCCTGTTCTCCATGTCTCCTAAGGTCACTCCCAGATACTATTATAGTGCTCTTCAACATTTTTTTTAATAAACGACATAGGCAAGGGAAAGAAGGGATGGTCAGCAAATTTACAACAACCCCAAATGGAAATTTTTAACACTTTGGGAGAAAAGATCAAGTTAAAAAGAACTTTCCCAACAAAATGTAGTTCAGTGGTAATAATAATAATAATAATAATAATAATAATAATAATAATAATAATAATAATAATAATAATAATAATAATAATAATAATAATAATAATAATAATAATAATAATAATAATAATAAAGTTGGATGTAGTCCAACCCCCTGCTCAGGCAGGAAACCCTGTACCGTTTCGGACAAATGGCTGTCCAGTCTCTTCTTAAAAACTTCCAGTGTTGGAGCATTCACCACCTCTGGAGGCAGGTTGTTCCATTGATTAATTGTTCTAACTGTCAGGAAAGTTCTCCTTAGTTCTTTTTTTTTATTGAAAAGTTTTAAAATACATTTTATCTTTAACAATCCCCCCCTCCCCCTCCCCTACCAATCCCTCCCTACCCCTCCCCCCCTTTCCCCCCTCCCCCCGACTTCCCAGAGCTAAGTACAGGGTATAAAAACAAAGAACAATCATAAACATCCATATGCTACCAACAATAAATTCTCAAATCTATCACTCTCTAGCTCATATAAGATAACTACAGACAATACTAATATTTCATATAGAAAAAAAAAAGAAAATAGAAAGGAAGACTTATTCAAATGCTAAATGAAACTTTTTAGTCCCATATTTCTTCTGGATATATTCAATCCATTTTTTCCACTCCATAATATAGCGTTCTTGCGAATGATCTTTCAAATAAGCCGAGATCTTTGCCATTTCTGCCAGGTCAGAAACCTTTAAAGTCCATTCTTCTATAGTCGGCAGTTCCTCCTTCTTCCAATACTGACCTATTAAAAGTCTTGCTGCTGTAATTAAATTTAACATCAACTTAGTGTCCACAACAGTAGCATCTGTAATTATACCCAACAAAAAGAATTGCGGACAAAACTTTATCTTTTGCTTGAAGATCTTCTGCATATTCCACCAAATTTTTATCCAAAAAGCCTTGACCTTTTTACAAGTCCACCATATGTGAAAATATGTTGCATCTTCACCACCACACCTCCAGCATTTTGGCTGGTAGCTCGGATACATACTTGCAAGCTTTTTAGGATCTAAATGCCATCTATAAAACATTTTATAAAAGTTCTCTCTTAAGTTTTGAGCTTGTGTAAATTTTACGTTCCTCACCCAGATCTTTTCCCACGTGTCCATTGTAATAACTTCTTGGATGTTCTGGGCCCATTTTATCACTATCACTATCTCCTTAGTTCTAAGTTGCTTCTCTCTTTGATTAGTTTCCATCCATTGCTTCTTGTCCTGCCTTCAGGTGCTTTGGATAATAGCTTGATTCCCTCTTCTTTGTGGCAGCCCCTGAGATATTGGAACACTGCTATCATGTCACCCCTAGTCCTTCTAGAACAGGCATGTCAAACTGCCGGCACATGGGTCAGATGCGTCACGCTGAAACTGCGCCCACCCCATTGCTGGCAATGGGGAAAAAGTCACGATACGTCACATGACATCACGTGATGTCGCAAGTTTGACATGCCTGTTCTAGAATAATATCACCCTAGTGATCTTGATCATTTTACCCTGACAAACATTTAGCAGCTCTTAAAGGTCTGACTATTTTCCAAGTCTTTCTGTAGAGTGAAAACTAAGCCCTTGTTGAACAGGTTTTTTTTTTGTATATTTGTCATCTGACCACTCACTTCTTTTCTAGTTTTTGTTTTCTTTTTGAACTTTAAGTTTCCCCAATTCATTAGAAATTGGGCAGCCTTTAAATTGCTTCTTTGTATGCTAAAAAACCCCTGTTAATTTCCTCATCTTTAAGTTCCTGTAAATTACTATGTTACTGTAGAGGCTACAATTAACTCGTTCAAATACTCCAGCTCCTGTAGAACAGCAGTAGCTGTGGCACCTAGATCAGTTGGGCCATACAGAATAATAATAATAATAATAATAATAATAATAATAATAATAATAATAATAATAATAATAATAATAATAATAATAAGAAGAAGAAGAAGAAGAAGAAGAAGAAGAAGAAGTAGTAGTAGTAGTAGTAGTAGTTGGAAGGGACCTTGGAGGTCATCTAGTCCAACCCCCTGCTAAGGCAGGAAACCCTATACCATTTCAGACAAATGGCTGTCCAGTCTCTTCTTAAAAACTTCCAGTGTTGGAGCATTCACAGCTTCTGGAGGCTTGAGTAAATTACCAAACATGCTGCAGTAAATAAAATGTTAATTCTGCAAAAGTTTTAAAAATGATTTTTTTCATGAAGGAATTGATTCAAGGTAAAATTATTATGACAGTCTCTTCTTAAAAACTTCCAGTGTTGGAGCATTCACAGCTTCTGGAGGCAGGTTGTTCCACTGGTTAATTGTTCTAACTGTCAGGAGGTTTCTCCTTAGTTCTAGGTTGCTTCTCTCTTTGATTAGTTTCCATCCATTGCTTCTTGTCCTGCCTTTGAGCGCTTTGGAGAATAGCTTGAGTCCCTCCTCTTTGTGGCAGCCCATGAGATATTGAAAGACTGCTATCATGTCCCCCCTCGTCCTTCTCTTCATTAAACTAGACATACCCAATTCCAGCAGCTGTTCCTTATATGTTTTAGTCTCCAGTCCCCTAATCATCTTTGTTGCTCTTGGTCAGAACAATACAAGGAGGATACAGAGGGACTAAAGAGAAGAGGCTAAATTTTATGAACTGGGTATGTTTAACTGAAAGAAGACTGAGGGGAGACATGATAGGTGTCTTCCAATGTTTAAAGGGCTCTCACAAGGGAAAGGGTGTGGATTTATTCTCTGTAATGCCCACCTGAAAGCAATGAGTAGAAGCTTTACAGAAAGAGATCCAAACTCAAAATAAGGAATACCATATTTTTCCGTGTATAAGACGCAGTTCAAAAATCAAGTGCGTCTTATACAAGTGCAGTGTCTTATACACAAAAAAATAATGGTAACCCCTGCAGCCCAGGGCATGCCTATGTGGGTTCTTTACATGCCGCTGCCATGCCGCTTGGTGCAGTAGGATATCACTGGTCTGAGATGCCACCTGGTACTGGAGGATCGTGCTGCTCCAAGGATGC
The DNA here is from genome assembly GCF_964194415.1 of Vipera berus. NCBI lineage: Eukaryota > Metazoa > Chordata > Lepidosauria > Squamata > Viperidae > Vipera > Vipera berus. Next base: position 33,720,209 of record NC_138203.1, on the reverse strand, counting down.
CGCTGGTCCCACTGAAGCCACCTTCTATGACCCATTTTTCACCGGCGCAGCTCGGGCTGAAGCTGCAAGAGGCCCCGGGAAGCCACCTCAGTACAGTGATTGACGGTCGAGGGGGTGGGCGGGACTAAGCCTGCAGAGCGCCATCTGATTGGAGGAAGTTGCCTCCCTTGTGTGATGGTACTGAGAAGTACCAGTAATCGGGGGGCGTCTTATACAAGGGTGCGTCTTATAGACGAAATAATACAGTAATTTCTTAATAATGAGAGCTATTAAAAAGTAGAGCAGACTATTCCTGGAGTTAATCCATCATGGAGATTTTCAAGAAAAGATTGGACAGCCATTTATCCAGGATGGTTTGAGGATTCCTGTCCAGGGAATCAAAAAACTTTGAAGATCCCTTTCAAATCTATGATTCTATGACTTCTAACTAAATTACAACAGGACAGAGTGGAACTTTTAATAAAAGTATCAGGCATTGTTAGCAATGGGAGATGCTTTTGAAGAAATTAAATAAAGGGTTTGTAATCTCTTTCACACAAACTTTAACTTGTCCCATGGGAAGCTGTTCTTTGTATTTAGTCAGCTTGGTTGTTTACAATTTCATCAGTTGTTCACTGACAAATTTCCAGTATACACATTTCGCAAGGCTGTAGTTTCTGTTTATTCGTAATAAAAGACAAGACATCTGCCAATAAGGTGTGGTAACTTGGGAAAAGTGGAATTTGTAATAACAGTTTTTTCTATGTTGCAATTATGAAGATGTTCTGTTATTGTTGTTGTTGTTAGTTGCAAAGTCGTGTCCGACCCATCACAACCCCATGGACAACATTCTACCAGGCCTTCCTGTCCTCTACCATCTTCTGGAGTCCGTTTAAGCTCATGCCTAGTGCTTCAGTGACTCCATCCAGCCACCTCATTCTCTGTTGTTCCCTTCTTCTCTTCCCCTCAATCTTTCCCAGCATTAGGCTCTTCTCCAGTGAGTCCTTCCTTCTCATTAGGTGGCCAAAGTATTTGAGTTTCAACTTCAGGATCTGGCCTTCTAAAGAGCAGTCAGGGTTGATCTCCTCTAGGACTGACCGGTTTGAACACCTTGCAGTCCAAGGGACTCGCAGGAGTCTTCTCCAGCACCATAGTTCAAAGGCCTCAATTTCTTTTTCTTTGGGATGGTTTTAGTTGCTACCTCTTGTACAATGTTGCAAACCTCCATCCATAATTCTTCAGGCAGTCTGTCTATCAGATCTAATTCCTTAAATCTATTTGTCACCTCTACTGTGTATTCATCAGGGATATGTTTTAGTTCATATCTGTGTGGCCTAGTGCTTTTCCCTACTTTCTTCAATTTAAATCTAAATTTTGCAACGAGAAGCTCATGATCTGAGCCACAGTCAGCTCCTGGTCTTGTTTTTACTGACTGTATAGAGCTTCTCCATCTTTGGCTGCAGAGCACATAGTCTATCTGATTTCTGTGTTGGCCGTCTGGTGATGTCCATGTGTAGAGCCGTCTCTTGGGTTGTTGGAAAAGAGTGTTTGCTATCACCATCGTATTCTCTTGACAAAATTCTATCAGCCTGTGCCCTGCTTCATTTTGTACTCCAAGGCCAAACCTGCCTGTTATTCCAGTTATCTTTTGGCTTCCACTGTAGCATTCCAATCCCCCATGATGATAAGGACATCATTTTTGGTGTTAATTCTATAAGGTGTTGTAGGGCTTCATACAACTAGTCAATTTCATCCTCTTCAACACCAGGTTAGGACAGACGTGGACTACTGCGATACTGAATGGTTTGCCTTGAATTTGCACTGAGATCATTCTGTCATCTTGGGGATTGTATCTCAGTATTGCTTTTCCTACTCTTTTATTGACTATGAAGGCTATTCAATTTCTTCTGAGAGATTCTTGCCCACTATAGTATACCCGATGGTCATGTGATTTAAATTCACCCATTCCTGTCCATTTTAGTTTGCTGATTCCTAAGATGTCAATGTTCAGTCTTGTCATCTCTTGTTTGACCACGTCCAGCTTGCCTTGATTCATGGATCTTACATTCCAGGTTCCTATGGAGAAAAAAATCTTTACAGCATCAGACTTTCCTTTCACCACCAGATGCATCCACAGCTGAGCGTACTTTCAGCTTTGGCCCAGTTGCTTCATTCTTTCTGGCGCTACTAGTACTAGCCCTCTGCTCTTCCCCAGTAGCATATTGGACACCTTCCAACCTGAGTGGCTCATCTTCCAATGTCATATCTTTTTGCCTTTTGGTACTGTCCATGGCAAAGATACTGGAGTGGGTTGCCATTTCCTTCTCCAGTGGATCACATTTTGTCAGAACTCTCTGCTATGACCTGTCCATCTTGGGTGGCCCTGCATGGCATAGTTAATAGCTTCATTGAGTTACACAAGCCCCTTCACCATGACAAAGCAGTAATCCATAAAAGGGTCTGTTAATGTTATGTGACTCCAATCTGTAAATAGTATATGTGCTGTTCACAGATTTAAGTTCTTGTTTTTGCTAAATTTACAACTTTTTTTAAAGAAGGGAAATAATACAAGGCTTAGGCAAAGATGGGGGAAAATGTTTTTGTGGGATTTGAGGGAACCAATTCAAAAATGTTATATAGGAAGCAATAATATTCTTAAAGAGAAGTTGTTGCTTTAAGTCTAAATATGCAGCATCAAAGAACCTTTAACTTAGGTTTTTCTGTATATAGACAATAAAGAGATACAATTTTTGAGAAGTACAAAATGTTGTCAGTTGTGAAATCAGGCTATAAAATCTGTTCTCCAAGGTCAGACTAACACTGATGTTAGTAGCAGTAATTCACCCACATTTTGGAGTCTCCTGATCTTCAGATCCTCCCAGAAATCAGATTCTGACAACAGATGGCTAAACTTATAACTCTAACCATCTGTCTGAACCTGCCTCATCTTCCAGCCCTTCCTTACATTAGAAAGAATGTATGATGGACATTTTCACTCTTGCAAGAAATCCATCATTCCCTGCAAACCTAGAAGAGCAGTACTCACCAATTTTGTTAACCAGGCAGAACTGAGTGTGGCAAGAAGACAAGCAGATTTATACTGATATTTTTGTTTTGCCTTAAGACCTAGTGGCCAAGACATTGCACCTGTTGTGTAGATGTACCCTAGATGGCACCTTTACTCACAAATGGAAGGGTCAGGTTTGGAATGACAGGACATCTCATGGCTAAGGAGATCGGCATAATGGCGGAGACTGCTACTTTTGTGCCACCAAGCACTAACTTGACCAAGGAGGGCCAGCTGCATGGCCTAAAAAAGCACCAGGGAAAACTAGCACTAACACAAAACTAGTCACTTTTGATCCTGATGTTTAAGACCTGATTCCCCCTAGTTTGCTTGCACTGAACCCTTTGCAGGCACTTCTACCTTACCTTTATAGATTTCAGAATTGACATTCCTGATTATGTCCTGATTCATATTATACCTAAGAATCTATACTATGGCCCTAAGTCTCTCTCTTTTTGAGATGCGGCCCTGGTGCGCAGTTGGGCTTGCTGCTGGTGTACCTTTCGCCTAGTCACATAGCAGCAGCCCTGCCCGAGCTCCTCGATGTCCTCTCTGGGTTGGTGATTGAGTTCCCGAAACTTATAGTTTTGGGGGACTTCAGTCTACCATCGCTGGGAGGATCATCTGAGTTGGCTCGGGAGTTCATGGCTTCCATGACGGCCATGGACCTGACGCAAGTAATTGCGGGACCGACTCATGAGGGAGGCCACACTCTTGACTTAGTTTTCTTATCTGGACGGTGGTTAGATGATCTTGGTGGGGGCTCCCCAATTGTTATGCCCCTGTCATGGACCGATCATCATCTCCTGCGGCTGGTCTTCCATTTTGCCACCCCCCGCCATGGGTGTGTGGAACCAATTAAATGGTACCGCCCCAGACGCTTAATGGATCCCCAGAGGTTCCAGGCGGCGCTGGGGTCCCCACCTGCCTCCCTTGCTCACAGCTCGGCAGACGCCTTAGTGGAAGCCTGGGAAAGGGCAGCCACTGAGGCTCTTGACCGAGTTGTACCCCTGCGGCCCCTGACCCGGTGCAGATCCCGTCGAGCTCCATGGTTCTCCGCGGAGCTCCGGGAGATGAAGCGTCGGAGACGGGGCCTAGAGAGCGGTTGGAGATCCAGCCGATCCGAATCCAACCGATTGCGACTAAGAACCTATACTAGGTCTTATCTCGCTGCGATAAGGGAGGCGAGGTCTAACCACTTCGCCACCCTTATCGCGTCCGCAGATAATCGCCCGGCCGCCCTGTTTAGGGTGACTCGCTCCCTCCTGAATCAGGAGGTGAGGGAGGAACCCTTGCAGGGTCGTGCCGAGGAGTTTAACCAGCATCTGTCGGACAAAATCGCTCGGATTCGGACCGGTCTGGACTCTGACTGGGCAGAGTCTGTCGAGCAGGACGTGGGCGGTCTTGTCGATATCACCTGGGAGGAGTTTGATTCTGTGACTCCGGAGGAAGTGGACAGGATCATGGGGAGGCTGAGCACCACCACATGTTTATTGGACCCGTGCCCTTCCTGGCTGGTCTATGCAGCCCGGGAGAGGACACGCAGCTGGTTCCAGGCAGTTATATCGGCTTCTCTGAGTGAGGGTAGCTTCCCCGCCGTCTTGAAAGAGGCGGTGGTGAGGCCTCTCCTCAAGAAGCCTGCCTTGGACCCAGCTGTATTGAACAACTTTCGTCCTGTCTCCAACCTTCGCTTTCTTGCGAAGGTTGTTGAGAGTGTGGTGGCACATCAGCTCCCTCTGGTCCTGGATGAAGCGGATTATCTAGACCCGTACCAATCGGGTTTCAGGCCCGGGTACAGCACGGAGACGGCATTGGTCGCGCTGGTGAATGATCTCTGGAGGGCTCGGGACAAGGGGCATTCCTCTGTTCTGGTCCTATTAGACCTCTCAGCGGCTTTCGATACCATCGACCATGGTATCTTGCTGCGGCGTCTCAGGGGATTGGGAGTGGGAGGCACGGTTTTACAGTGGTTCTCCTCCTATCTCCAGGGACGTTCGCAGTCGGTGTTGGCAGGAGGGCAGAGGTCGACCGCGAGGTCTCTCATTTGTGGAGTTCCTCAGGGGTCGGTCCTCTCGCCTCTCCTGTTCAACATCTATATGAAACCGCTGGGTGAGATCATTCGTGGTTTTGGAGTTGGGTATCATCAGTATGCTGATGATACCCAGCTTTTCCTTTCGACCCCAAACCACCCCAGTGATGCCCTCAACGTGATGTCCCGTTGCCTGGAGGCGGTTCGGGTCTGGATGGGGAGGAACAGACTTCAACTCAACCCCGACAAGACCGAGTGGCTTTGCATACCTTCATCCCGGGTTTATTCAGACATTCCACCTCTCGCTATGGGGGGTGAACTATTACCCCCCGTAGATAGGGCTCGCAACTTGGGAGTCCTCCTAGATTCACGGCTCACCCTGGAAGACCACATAGGAGCTGTGACTAGGGGGGCTTTCGCCCAGGTTCGCCTGGTGCGCCAGTTGCGGCCCTATCTAAGCCGGGATGATCTATGCACGGTCACTCATGCGCTCGTGACCTCTCGACTAGACTACTGCAACGCTCTCTACATGTGGCTGCCCTTGAGGACCACCCGGAAGCTCCAACTGGTACAGAATGCAGCCGCGAGAGTTGTGTTGGGAGTCTCCCGATACTCCCACGTTACACCTCTGCTCCGTGAGCTGCATTGGTTACCAGTTGCCTTCCGGGTGAGATTCAAGGTACTAGTAATGGTATTCAAAGCCCTACATGGCAGGGGTCCGGAGTACCTGAGGGAACACCTGCTGCCGGCATCGACTTCCCTCCGCCCTGTGCGTTCCCACAGAGAGGGCCTCCTCAGGGTGCCACCGGTCAGAGAATGTCGATTGGTGGCCCCCAGGGGGAGATCCTTCTCTGTGGGCGCCCCGGAGCTATGGAACCAGCTACCGGTTGAGCTCCGGACGGCGCCTGACCTTCGCTCCTTTCGCCGCGAGCTAAAAACATACTTTTTTGAACAAGCTGGCCTGGCCTGATGAGGGGTTTGGGGGGGGTTTGCTACTGTTTTTTATTAGGTTTTAATGACGTATTTTAGTATGTGGGCATTTATTTAATCTTGTTTTAACTTTTGTAATTTGTATTTTTATTCTTGCCCTGTTCACCGCCCTGAGTCCTTCGGGAGAAGGGCGGTATAGAAATAGTATTAAATTAAATTAAATTAAATTAAATTAATAACAATGAGACGTTTCCTCAAGTTATATAAGGCACAGGTTGCACACATTTTAATAATCAAGCATATTGATCCCAAGTAGATTTTCAGCACTGCTGATAGGATATAATAACCTAATACCTGTAGTATAATATTTAGCACTTTTTCTTTTCTCTCTTGTGTGTATATACTTACCTTGGTGTCACAGATGCTTGTGTATTAAGAATATGTATGTGTTCTATTTAGTTCTATGAATGTTTAATTTCTGTTCCAGCCACACATCTATCTGTTACTGGTGATATCATTCTAAAATATCAGTCCAATGGTTATAGTAGTCTTTTCAATCCTGATATCTACTTGTAGAATGTCCTGTCTGTAAACATCCATTTTGTTTCTTTGTAGACACTTAAAATGCTTATGTTTATTTCAACAAACTTTTCAATATTTAGTGAATTTTGCTTTTACAAACTACTCTGCATTCTGCATACTTCAGAAGGGAAGCAATGAGATATGTTGTATCAAAAATTGAAACTCTAATGGGACAAAAACAATTTTGTTTTCTGTCCCATATTGGGTTATTCAGATATGTTAAAATTTAATAAAAATGTCACCAATCCTGATATTTTTTTTGTTATTAGACATTTTTTTTACAAACATACTAACATTAGATTTGCTTTGTTCCAGTGTCTTTAAATAAAATTTAAAAAACAGAGCGAGTAGAATATGTTATGCTTTACAATGGTCTTCATTTTTTAAAAATTTAACTGACTTAGAATGCGTGCCATAGTCATATAAATTGTTCCAGAATAAATTAACAGCACATCAAAAATGTTAAATGATTTTACCAAGTACTGAAATTAATATTTTTATTATATCCCAAAGCCTTAAATGAATGTATTCCATACGAAGTTTTGAAAAGAAGGACCAGAGTTGTATCAGATATTCATTTTAAAAATCTGCTTTTCTTTTAAACGTGTCATTAAGTGATCTAAAGTGAAAAAGATATGCAATTAATAAGGCTGTGGAACTCTTCAGATTCAGTCCTAAAAAAGGGATTCAGAACACAGCACCTGCCTAACACACCTTAAATTATTTTTCCAGAATGTCACATAAATAAAAAAAATTGCAAATAAGTGGGGATCTGTGCAAGAGTTACTATTGCTGTCCAAGGTCCCAAATAGCACCTGTTGCTTTAAAAGAAGCTAAGTGCCCGGGATATTTATCAGGATCTTTTTGCTCAAATGGAAAATGTAACAAACTAAATTATGTTTGTTACTTACTGGTTTTTAATGTAAACATGGTATAAATTCTTTGTTTAAATTATTAATACATATCTATTTCCATTGCTTTTTTTTTAGAAAACTGTACTTTTTCATTATGTTGTCTCTACTGCTTTTTCTAGAATTATATCAAAAAGTGAATGAACAATGTATTTTGGACTTTGACCCTTGAATTTCATCCCTAAGAAGAACAGCAGTCACTATGCTAGGCAGTTTTGTACTGTTACATTTTGCACAAATCTTTATAGATTTTGCCTTCAAGAAAAGATAATAAAATTAGTGTTTATACTTTAGTAAAGACATCTTAAACTCACGACATCATGTGATGTCGTGCAAAGTATTGGAGCTTTTTCTCCATTGCCGGCAATGGAGTGGGCGTGGTTTCGTCATGACGCATCCGGCCCGCAGGCCGGCAGTTTGGCACCCCTGCTCTAGTAAGTCCAAATGCAGATGAAATAGGGATTTACGAATATAATCCAAAATGTTACTACAAAGCCTGATTGCTGAAATATTGCTGATTTATTAAGTGTTTTGACTTTTACAAACAAAACAGGATAAACAATTACTCAAGTGAATAATAAAATAAATCCTCCGTACATTGAAAATTTTGTACATATAAAACTTGAATATGAACTAATGCTGAACTGTCAATAAATCTTTTCTTTCTGTTTCTTGTCACAAACGAAAAACATAAGTACAACACAACAGGATTGAAAGTGAGACGCAATAAGCTCTGTTTAAATACCTTACTCCTCCTCCAAATGTAATTTTCTTTCATTTCATGACAATTTTGGCATTTGAATTAGTTACTTCCAAAAATTTTAGCACAAAACAACTTCACTCCTTCCTACTGTTTTTTTGCCTCTGTAATATCTGATGTTATCCTGTTGTCCAAGCCAATAATCAATCATTTCAGTACTGCTATTTTAGCATCCATCATAGCTAATTGTTGAAAGACTACTATGAAATACTCTGCATCATTTCGTTGACCTCTTTACAAGCTGAAGTTCACGCATATCTTCATTTAACAGTTTTAATGTTTTCTTTAATCCAAGGAATAGACATTTGAAAAACTACAGATATTCTAGGAAATAAAAGCAATTGTAAGATATGTGCGGTCCTTTCAGTGGCTGATACATAGCATAATACTGCTGATATGTTATATAGCTAATACTATACTTAATTCAAGACGGTTAATCTGTCTGGAAAAAAAGTGGGTTTTGCTTGCTAAATGTTCATAGGTGATTTTGAACAAAACACTGATAATTAAGCATCCCTCTTTGTGGACTTAAAAACAGCTATTGGAAAATGCATTCCATTTTATGTCAATAAAGTCTTGCTTGATGGTGAGATGGGTGGCATATAAATTTAATTAATGAATAAAAAATAACAATGACAGTAGTTTAATTATCAGAAGGAGTAAATAGATTATAATTCTTCCCACAGGGTATTCCCTTCTTAAACATTAATTCTATTGTCCTCAATGATGAGTGCATTAAATAGCAAGCAAGTATATATAGCAGGACTATCATGGTATGAAGATAAATAGCTTCAAAAATAAATACTTTTGAGTTTCAAAAATGCACACAATATTCAGGTAATTGGGTCTCAAATTACAGTGCTAAAAATTACAGTAAGCATCACTGCCAATATATAAGAATCTCCATTATAAAACAATGCAGCCAATTTTTCCCCTTTAAGCAATAGCTAATTACTTTCTCATATCTGACAATAAAGTGAAACAGTTTTATTCTGTTACAAATTGGTTTCTATGATAAAATTAAATTGAAGTTTAAAAAAATCCCACAAGAATCTTTATTAATTAAAGGTAATCATTCTTATTAGTTAATATGCATGGGTACATAGAGAAAATTGAGTATATATGTATAAAACTAACACATGTAAACATGCATCTCCTCTTTTTGAATAGTTATTTTGGTAATTTCTTTTAAAATGTCATGTGAAAACTGACCCATATATTACATTGAATTACAACCGTATTTTCTTGATGACCTGGATGATAGAGCTCCAATGAAGAACACTCCCACGTCAGTCTGTGTTTTAAGGTCTTACCATAGTTTACATTTACTGACATATATGTAAAAAGAAAATAGATATATCTACTTCTATTAGGGTTAATGTATTTATTTTCTTATAAATTATTGGTATCTTCAAAAATTAAAAAGTAAAATGTCATCTTCACCATATTTATTGACATTAGTGTTGAAGCTCCTGTGTCCCACAGACCATAGTCACAAAATTTCACTTTTTTAGATTTTAGAAGAGAGTTATTATATATTTTTATAACTTAAAATATTAATAAAACAATGTTTTAAAAACCTAATGAACAAAATGTCACTTACCATGGAAAAGGAAGAATATATTAGGTTGCACTTTAAAATCCAAATTTTTCACATTTCACATAGGAGTCCCAGTATTTTTCTCCTGCATGCCATGGCAGAAATTCTTCATCTGTTATTAACATTATTTTGTTGAACTGTAGAAAGCAGGGTGTTTTTGAGGAATTAGCCTGACAGGAAGAGTCTATTAAAAAATTGAAACACACACTAAATCAATCTATCAAGCCTTAAATAAAAAATGTCCATAAGAAATCTTTTTCCTGCAGTAAGCAAGACAAAACAAATTTGCAGTCAGTTCTATAGTCTCTATAGAGTTAGTTCTATAGTCTTTATAGATTCCATAAGTTTCATCCACAGTTCTATTAATCTTGTTCATTTATTCTTATTAGGCTAACAAACTCCATCATACTCAAAGTGAAGGGATTAAGTTATACTGTATGTATTGAGATATGGTCATTTTCTTGAAATGCATGCAAACGTTTTATGAAGTTTCATTTAATTTCTTAATAAATGTTGAATAGTTCTATAATATAGATTATTTAGTAATATAATGTTAACCAGTGGTGGGATTCAAATATGCAGACAACCGGTTCTCTGTGTGGATGCCACTTTCAGAAGTCCATTCTGGGCATGGGCAACAAAAAATTAGCTACCGGTTCTCCCGAAGTAATGCAAACCGGCTGAATTCCACCGCTGATGTTAACCCAAAATGCTTAATTAACAAATATACATATTTTAATTCAAATCTCATTTTGCATTTGTGGTTCCTTTCAGACAGATCATTAAATTATGACATTTATATAATATATTTACCTACATTAACTAGCCTGAGGTTTTTTTTCTTTCTTTTTTCTTTCATTCAATCATCTTTCATTCTTGGAGAATCCCTGGACAAGGCCCTGCAGTTTAGTAAACTTAGTTTACTCAACTCAGTTACTGGGTTAATATGCACAGTGAACTATCCAATATCTAATGTGTAAGGTTCATTATGATAATGTCAGAAAGCATGCAGAGTTACTGCCTACCTCCCCCAACAATGACCACTATCACCAACTCTTGCTCTTTCTCTCCTAGGTCCAAGGACATCTTCAAGTCTTTCTTCTCTTAGTAGTGGTAACACATTAAAGCAAAATGTTTCAAAACGTCTGTCTGTCTATCATCCATCCATCCATCCATCCATCCATCCATCTCGACTGGGTTTTCTTGTTGCTTTCTAATATGCTGCTTCTTTGAAATATCTTGCCTCATTAAATCTGTTACCTACTCTGGCTTTTGGACATCAGATGAAATCTCCCAACATATTTTATTATCCATCTAGTTAAATGGAAACTAAGTGATGATACTGTCAGGCATATTCATTATAATAATGTCAGAAAAAAAGTTTATCAATCTGACATCTTGTCAAACTGGAAGTGGGCTTCAAGTGAAGTGCTCCAGAGTTAGGCCAATATTCTTTCATATGTTTAGACATGACGTAAGTAAAAAGGGAATCCAACTTTGTGTCATCTATAAAAATCAGATGACACAAATATTACAGCAGATATAGAATAGACTACAAAATACTTTTGATAGAAAATGGGGCAACATTCCACAAAGACAAATGCAACAACATGTATGCCAAAACAGCAACCATCAAATGAACAAATGCAGGATGGGATTTAGCTGGCATTATAATACTATACAGAAAGTTGTTAACTTATGATGGCAATTGGGACCGGACTTTGACTTTGCTGGCTAGAAAATTCTGGGAGTTAAAGTCCATACATCTTAAAGTTCCCAAATAAAAAGAGCCTTGGTGGAGCAGTGGGCTAATGCCTCCTTAAGTAACACCAGCTGCCTGCAATTAGTGCAGGTTCGCATCCCACCAGGCTCAAGGTTGACAGCCTTCCATCCTTCCGAGGTAGGTAAAATGAGGACCCAGATTGTTGGGGGCAATAAGCTGACTTTGTAATAATGCCGCTTGGGGGGGGGCAAAAGCCCTAATAAGCAGGCATATACATAGAATGAAGGCTATTGCTAAGCACATTGATTTGTGCTTTAGATTGTAAGCCGCCCTGAGTCTTCGGAGAAGGGCGGGATATAAATGGGATTAAAAAAAAATTGAAAACACTGATCTATATTCTAGAAGGAAACGGCTTTGCGCTCCCACAGAGAGGGCCTCCTCAGGGTGCCACCGCTCAAGGAATGTCGACTGGTGGCCCCCAGGGGGAGGGCATTCTCAGTGGGTGCGCCAGCCCTCTGGAACTGCTTACCAACTGAAATCCGGATGGCCCCCGACCTCCGCACCTTCCGGCGCGACTTGAAGACTTACCTATTCCAGCAGTCCGGCCTGGCTTGATAGCTCTAATTGGGGTCCCAGTTTGTTTGTTTATTGTTTTTCAGTACTGTTTCATTATGTTTGCCTACCTTACTCTGTACACCGCCCCGAGTCCCTCGGGAGAAGGGCGGTTTATAAAAACAAATAAATAAATAAATAAATAAATAAATAAATAAATAAATAAATAAAATAAAATAGTACTAATCTTGCCCAGAACCATGTAGAATTTCTTCCTGGATAAAAGGCCAATCAAAGTATATACATGAAGTACAAACTGCTATCCAACTGTTAGTCCAAATAACTCAGAGTCTGGGCCTATCAGTTTATTGTGATTTGCTGTCTGTCAATTACTATATGTTCCTGGGTCTGAAGCATTAGAAGCTAATGCTCTAAAAAAAAGGTTTTCTTTCCTGGCTGCATTTATAGCTATTTCTTTGGGCCACTGTGCTTCTGCAGGTTTTTGTTTCTTAGTTCTGATAACATCAATTTTACTTAGAGGAAGTTTGCTACATAAGCTACTTATAGTTTAGACTTTTATAAGCTATTTACAGAAAGAGGAAAAATCAACCCAGAGAGCTTTTTGAAGGCATTGTGAAATGCACCAGAAGGGATTAAGATTTTGTTTGCTGCAAAGGAAATTAGGGAGCCTGCAAAGTGCCAAAGAAAGGCAGGAATGCCCTGATCCTTCCTGCCTTTCCTTACTTCTTTGGTGGACAAGAAACTACAGTTATTTCATCTCTCTCTTTTTATCTTAAAACAAGCGCACAGGACGAAACAACAATAGCTAAAATATATGAAGGTTTGGAGACTGACTACATGTCACCAAAAATGCCTGACTGTCTTATTTCTCTCCTTTAGTTACAAATTAGTATCACTGTGCTGCCTTGCCTCACATATAAAAGGGATTCCAGGGTAGATCCTATTGCCTCAGTTTCTAATATTATTTTGCTATGACCAGATCTCCTATGTTGGTTACATGCCACATTACAGCAAACATGAAACTGACTGTTGATTTTAATCCTTTGTTCATAAACAAATACAAAAAATAACAAACAACTTTGCTTTTGTTCCTGTGTGGAGTAGGCAAAAAGATGTCTAAACCAAAAGAAAGAGTAATATTTAGAAAGCAGAGGGAGTTTCTTTCGGCTGGACGCACAGAAGACAAATACAGGTAATCCTTATTGCTAAACAATAAAGTTGTTACGTTTTGCCCCATTTTACTACCTTTCTTGCCACAGTTGTTAAGTTCATCACTGCAGTTGTTAACTTAGTAACACTGTTGTTTATATCACAAGACATGACTGAAAATAGTCTGATGTTTAAAACATCTGTTAGCAGGATATCACATCAGTATTCTTCCTTGTTTTTGAACAGAAATAACTACAGAAAAAGAAAAAAAGAGAACTGCAACCTTCTATAAAAAGGTAAAGGTTCCCCCGCACATGCGTGCTAGTCGTTTCCAACTCTAGGGGCCGGTGCTCATCTCCGTTTCATAGCCGAAGAGCCAGCGCTTGTCTGAGGACGACTCCGTGGTCATGTGGCCGGCATGACTAGATGCCAAAGGCGCATGGAATGCTGTTACCTTCCCACCGTAGTGGTCCCTATTTTTCTACTTGCATTTTTACATGCTTTAGAACTGCTAGGTTGGCAGAAGCTGGGACGAGCAACAGGCGCTCACTCTGTTATGCGGCACTCGGGATTCAACCCGCCAAACTGCTGACCTTCTGATCGACAAGCTCAGCGTCCTAACCCACTGAGCCACCGCATCCCTTATCATATATCAGAGAAGTATAAATACTATGTATATTTTCAGTGAAGCAACAATTTACAAGCAGAAATAAAGAGAAAAATTACCTAAGCAAAATCAATTATTTTTTTCATCTGGTTTTAATAATTGGCTACAATCGGGGACAACATTAATTGTATACAGGTAGTCCTCAATTTACAACAGTTCATTTAGTGACCATTCAAAGTTATAATGGCACTGAAAAAGTGACTTATAACCGTTTTTCACAGTTATGACCTTTGAAGCATCCCCATGATCATGTGATCAAAATTTGGATACTTGGCAACTGGTTCATACTTATTACTGTTTCTGTCTCCCAAGGTCACAGTCCCTTTTGGGACTGTCTGACAAGCAAAGTCAATGGGGAAGCCAGACTCACTTAACAACTGTGTGACTAACTTAACAACTGCAATGCTTCATTTAACCACTGTGGCAAGAAAGGTCATAAAATGGGGAAAAACTCACTTAACAATTTTTTCACTGAACAACAGAAATTTTGTGCACAATTGTGGTGATAAGTTGAGGACTACCTGCATTGCTTTTATACATTACTATAAGTTTTTAAAATTATTTTTAACTAAAAATTGCTAGTTATTTTCTCTTCTGAAACCAATGAGCTTGCTTAAAGGTAGCCTGATTAATTCAGTGGGACTTACTTTAAGTACACATATATAAGATTGCCCTCATAGTGCTACAGACAAATAGTGATCAGTTTTCTATCTATGAGCATACAAAATCAAAACAGGCAATTGAAGAACAGCAGGGAATAGAGATCCACAGCTAAGTAACTCCTCGTGATAAATCAGAGATAGATGCAGACAGCTCCATCTTTTGCCAGTGACCATATGACAGTCCAGAGCATGAAAAGCAAGTAAAAGGCTGTGCCATATGGATTTTAGTGGCCTTGCTTGGTTCCTAATGTGCTGGTGTGAGTCAAGAGAAGCAGAGAACAAAAAGGAGAGAAGCTCAGGTATGGCTGTGGAATACAACTGTGCTGTCACAAAGACTCTTGGGCATGAACAATCCTGCAAGCAAGGACAGTTGTGGGACAGATGTAGGCAGCCTTTCCACTGGCCAAACTTTGTAAATTCTGTAAGGATTAGGGATTAAAGACCTGGAGGGAAAAATACTCCAGTTCACTCATGAAAGAGAATGAGAAAAAGAGATACATTACTGTGTTTTAGCAAATATTGCAGCATATGTTTTTGGAAAGACTGTGTTAGGGGTTTTGTGGAGAACCTAGTAAGCGTGTGGGTAGTTTATTTGTGCAGTTGCAAATTCCTGCCCCCAGGAGAGAGATGAGAATGAAGTCATTGACTTTATTTTTTATCATATTGGAAATAGTACTTCAGTCAATACATACCGAGCAGATTTTTTTGTTGCAACAATACTTCTGGTTCTTTAGGGACATGCATTTCATTAACAATTGTTGATAATAGCCTTCCACAGTATGTGACCTGAAAACAACAGACAATATATTAGTCATCTGAGCTGAAAAAAGCCCTTGTAAAAGTGTTTCACAGTGAGCAGGAGTGTGGATAAAATGTCTCTCTTGGAATCCTAAAAATAGCTGCATCTTTTGCAACATTCATGTAACTGGATCCAGCTAAGGACAGGCTCAGTTGTAACTGTGAAAACTGCTCATAAGTCACTTTTTCCAGTGCTGTTGTAACTTTGAATAGTCACTAAACAAATAGTTGTAAATTGAGGACTACTTGTACAAGCTTTGCAAAAAAAAGTGATCATTTTAAAAATATGAAAAGAGATGCTTCATTCACAATTCTGTGGGTTTCAAGGCATCTTTTTAAAGACTTTTACACATTACAATTAGTCACTGACAGTTTTATAGGTCTTTTATGGTAAATCAAGAAACATTAAACTTTTCTAAAATTATAGATATATTTTATACATTTCCTGCAAGCCAAGTATAAGAAAATAAAAAGCCAGCATCAAATGTAGAAAATGATAGTGTATGCATTTATTTATTTAATCACATTTGCGTAGCTGCATATATCAGATAGTGACTGTGTGAGGTACATCATAAAACAGTCAAAATCCACAAAAAATAATTAAAACAATAATTTTAAATGAAAAATAAAACAAAAACAAATAAAAACTAGAATGGTGGCCAAACATACAAAGAGTATATTCCAGTAAATGTCAGACAGCCATCTAACAGGCTCTGTTCTGTCATGGGATTCCCAAAGTAGCACCATGTTTTAAGAACCTTTTGAAAGGCCAATAGACTTAGGGCCATCCTTGCCTTGTGGGGCAATAATATGGGATGATGGCCATGGCAGAGGTTTTTCTCCTAGATTCCACTCTACTCCACTCTCTCACCCACAGGACCCACAACTTGTCCCTCCCTGCCAGACCTGATTGGATAGGGGGGCGGTATAGCTGAGGAGTGGCAGTCCCTCAAATATCACACCAATGTCATGTAGAGCTTTAAAGGTTATAACCAGCACTTTGAATTGGATCTGGAAACGAACCGGCAATCCATGCAACTCACATGTGCAGAACTTTAAGCATACATTACTACCTGCACCACTGCACTTTGTACCAGGGGAAGCTTCCAGATCCTCTTCAAGGGCGTTCCCATATAGAGCATAGAACTCCATTTAGGATTTGACCAAGGCTTGTGTGGCTGAGAGCAGATCTGCAACAATTCTTTTCTGATTTTAATGAATGATCTGAAAAATTCCATTTCAACAATTCTGTTTATGTAACAGAATATGATTTTTTATACATACTAAAATATAAATTTCCCGTTTGAGCTTTATGTTATGTTTAGTTTTTTTTCCATTTGTCAAGCTTTACTTTGAAGCCCATCTAGAAAGCCCTCTTCTTAGATCAATACTACCCACATTTGTTAAGGGTATATTGATTTTCACAGCAATGATAAGCGGAAACAAATGATTAAATAAGTACCACAATGCAAATTTTGCTCTTTAACATGTGCATCTTGATGTTACACATATTTGCAAAAGGAATAGAACTTTCATCACAGCATGATGATGCTAGTCTTTTGTCATTCTGACAAAATCTTTGGACTCTGCAGAAGCTTTTTGCAGGTGAGGTTATATTTGTGGCATACTATCAGGTTCAAGTGGTTTTCTTCACATACTGATTAGCACACCTCTTTTCCGAAACCTCAATATATCAGTGTTTTAATGCCTGGACTACAAGAGTGCACATGCTTTGCCATTTTATGCTACTTTATTGCCATCTAGGACCCAGTTTTGGACTGCAAATCCTCCAGCTACCAACCAAGTCTTGACCTTCTCTCGAGCAACTACCCTCGTTTTAACAGTGTGTAAATATGGTCTATTTCTATGTGTTTATTGATGGCTGCTATGAATTCTGTTTTAACAGTCACAAACGAGACATTCCAGACCAAAATACATTTTTAACATCATTGTAATATTGAGGTTTTCATTTTATTGGAATGTAAAACATTGAATCAAAAAATCTATTGAAATGGATAACTAGCAGTAGATTATTACTATCTTCATCATTATCATCATTATTGCCATCATCATCATCACACCTTATTATATACATATTTCCAGGTTACACAAATGTCATTTCCTAATATTGCCTTAATCCATTGAACTGGATTTTGATAAATTGAGTTGTTTCCAGTTTGAACTTTTCCATTTCCAAGAAGGCTAGCTTTATGTTTAGAATCCTGAAAGAAAATGAAAACAAGAACACACAAAAGAATTATAAATTGCCTAAATTGAGCAATATCCAATAGCACTTAGATTCATGTATCACCCAGCACTCTCTGGGTGATTTACAATGCAAGTATATTGCCCCCAGCAATCAGGGTCCTCATTTGATCAACTAATTTAAGGAGAAATACACAAATATTTGTTTTAATAAAAATAATTTTAAAAATGTTTATAAATATAATACAATAATTAAAATAAAACATCTCTTGCAATTTCACGAAGTCTGCTGTACAGCTGATTTACTTGAAGGTGCTTGTAAGCAAAATAAATCCAAAATCCATAGTTTCATGAGTGCTTCTCTTTCTTATCTGTATTAAAAATTCTGTAGTTTAGTACAATTACTAATATTTTGCTTTCTTGGCTTTGGATTCCTTATTAATTCTAGATAATTTTACTGGATAGATAGTAGATTTATCTATTTATTTGACAGATTTATTTATTTAACAATAAAAATAAATACAATAAGGAATGATTCTTGGTAGCTTGCATAAAAATAGAACTTGAGTAAACTTGGGATATGGTTTCTCCACTAGATTTGAGTTAATTTCCTCTATTGTGCCATTTTTAATGGCTTCTTTAGAAGTAACAACTGCTATACTCTGCTGTCACAATACTGCTTCAGTATTCTTCCTTGTTTTTGAACAGAAATAACAACAGAAAAAGAAAAAAAGAGAACTGCAACCTTCTATAAAAAGGTAAAGGTTCCCCCGCACATGCGTGCTAGTTGTTTCCAACTCTAGGGGCCAGTGCTCATCTCTGTTTCAAAGCCGAAGAGCCAGCGCTTGTCCGAGGACATCTCTGTGGTCATGTGGCTGGCATGACTAGGCGCCAAAGGCGCACGGAACGCTGTTACCTTCCCACCGTAGTGGTCCCTATTTTTCTACTTGCATTTTTACGTGCTTTCGAACTGCTAGGTTGGCAGAACCTGGGACGAGTAACAGGCGCTCACTCTCTTACGTGGCACTCGGAATTTGACCTGCCAAACTGCCGACCTTCTGATCGACAAGCTCAGCGTCCTAACCCACTGAGCCACCACGTCCCTTATCATATATCAGAGAAGTATAAATACTATGTATATTTTCAGTGAAGCAACAATTTACAAGCAGAAATAAAGAGCAAAATTACCTAAGCAAAATCAATTATTTTTTTCATCTGGTTTTAATGACTGGCTACAATCGGGGACAACATTAATTGTATACAGGTAGTCCTCAATTTACAACAGTTCATTTAGTTCATTTAGTCCTTCTATAGTAGGACTGATTTTTTTTTAGTGGCAATGTATGTTGAGTCATTATTGCATCTGTTTTGCCTCAGAGCTTTCTAACATTTTGCTGAAATACAATATCTACCACAGCGGAATAGTATATCATAGTTATCGAAACACAACACCACGTTTTAGTTTGTGCTTTTAATGTTTAATTACAAAAGTGCTGTAGTATGGTTCCTATTTTAGAACATGGGACAGAAAAGGGCAGGCAAGCAGCGCCAAAAATGGTGAATTATGCTTGGAAGCAGTGAACTAGCTTGAATACCGAAATTCTAATCAAGGCTTGAACTTATTTTTTTTACAAGTTTAATGCACATGCATTGGAGAACTGGAAAAAGTAAAATGATAACCAAATATTCTAGTTACAGTAATACAGTAATTCATGTAAAAGCACAATTAACTTTTTATATTATCCTTTCAACCTCTTGATCTTATCTCCTAAGCCCATATTTAATTATATAATCCTTGGAGCCATCACAATTTTTAAACACAAAGAAATCTGTACTTTAAAATGCTACTAAGTCATCATTTCTGTTCTAACAATATATAGAGAATGTGTTTCATTTTCAGAATTGTCATTTATTTTCTATAATAAGTATATATTCCAGCAATTTGGGAACATAGAAAAGACCATTCCCAAGATTAGACAAAAATACTAAATTAACTCCAAGTTCCAATGTAAAACTTGGTCAGGTATCTTCCAGGTAATTATTGCTGTATATTTTTAATGTTAGTCTAGATCCTAGGGACAGCCTAGGTTATTAAAACATGCAGACATGGTAGGAGACATCTCCAGCTATATAAAATTTCTCCGGTATTTATCAAGACAGAATATGATAGGGAATTTCCTGTGGAGGGCTGGAAGCAATAGACTGCCCACTGGTATATAAAAGTCATGTTTCTGAGACTGTGCACAGAAAATATGATTTTTTATTATATAGGGCATAAGTGCTTTGTGTGATTTATTATCACAAGACATGGCGATAACTGCTGTTTTAGACAAGTCTGTTCAAACTATTAGTCTTGAAGTCTCAGTCTTATTATCACAAGACATGGTGATAACTGCTGTTGAAGACAAGTCTGTTCAAACTATTAGTCTTGAAGTCTCAGTCTTATCTTTAAGCTGAGAAGAGCATGCTCCAAATATTAGCTAAAGGAGCAGAAAATTGGGAGAGTGGTAAATCTTCATCTCCTGCTTATGTATTCTGTTGAGCATTTGCATGGCTGTTGGAAAAAATAAAATCAGCTTTGACTTAATCCTTTAGGTCTACTCAAATGGTCTTATATATCATATCAAACCTTGTTGTAGGTTTGTCCACATTTTTCAAGGTCTAGAAAAATGCACACTATGTAATAGATACAAATTAGCCCTTTTTAATATTAGGGAGAATGATTTCCCATTACTGAAAATAGGGTAAATGAAAAGTGTCCACTGAGACCAACTGTAAAAACTGTAAAAACCTCATATTTATCACTACAATCAAGACAAAAGCCAATCAAGAGAATATAGCTTCACTCAACTCTTATTTTTAGCATCAGGTCAAAGAACAACAGAAACTGAAATTTCACAATACAGTTGCTAATTCTGTTAAAGAAATTAAGATAGCATGACCAATTAATTTGATAAGGCTTTTCAAGAGAGGGTCTATCAAGTTTCTTTTCTGGGCTTGAAAAAAACTACTTTATTTATTAATATACACCTTTTCATTTATAATAGCAATAGCACCTAGACTTACGGTATATACCACACCATAGTGCTTTATAGCATTTTCTGGGCAGTCCACTGGAAAAGAAAATGGCAACCCACTCCAGTATCTTCGCCATGAAAACCCTATGGACAGTAGCAAAAGGCAAAACGATATGACGCTGGAAGATGAGCCCCTCAGGTCGGAAGGTGTCCAATATGCTACTGGGGAAGAGCAGAGGGCTAGTACTAGTAGCGCCAGAAAGAATGAAGCGACTGGGCCAAAGCTGAAAAGATGCTCAGCTGTGGATGTATCTGGTGATGACAAGAAAGTCTGATGCTGTAAAGATTTTTTTCTCCATAGGAACCTGGAATGTAAGATCAATGAATCAAGGCAAGCTGGACGTGGTCAAACAAGAGATGACAAGACTGAATATCGACATCTTAGGAATCAGCGAACTGAAATGGACAGGAATGGGTGAATTTAATTCAGATGACCATCAAGTATACTACTGAGGGCAAAAATCCCTCAGAAGAAATGGAGTAGCCTTCATAGTTAATAAAAGAGTAGGAAAAGCAATACTGGAATACAATCCCCAAAATGACAGAATGATCTCAAGGCAAATCATTCAGTATCACAGTAGTCCAAGTCTATGCCCCAACCACCAGTGCTGAAGAGGATGAAATTGACCGGTTCTATGAAGCCCTATAGCACCTTATAGAACTAACACCAAAAACTGATGTCCTTATCATCATGGGCAGGGGTCGGCAACCGGAAAAAGGAAAAGAGCCACTCAGAACCGGTTCCGTCACAAACACAAAAAAGTGGGAGCCGCAAAATGTGCACGCGCGTGCATGCGCAAAACAAGGCAAAACGTGCACCAGCCCTGCCCCCATCCACCTCCAGTATGGATGGCTCTGCCAAAAGAAAAGCAGCCGAAGCAAGCCTCCCATTGAGAGAATGGGGCGGCGGAGGCTTGCAAAACGGCGGATCCAGCCTCTGCCGGCGGCTTGCAAAACGGCGGATCGAGCCTCTGCTGGCAGACACGCTTGCAGAATGGCGGATTGAGCCTCTGCTGGCGGCAGAGGCTTGCAGAGCGCGGATCCAGCCTCTGCCGCTGGCAGAGGCTCGATCCGCCGTTCTGCAAGCCTCCGCCGCCGGCAGAGGCTCGATCCGCCGTTTTGCAAGCCGCCGCCGCCCCATTCTCTCAATGGGAGGCTTGCTTCGGCTGCTTTTCTTTTGGCAGAGCCATCCATACTGGAGGTGGATGGGGGCAGGGCTGGTGCACGTTTTGCTTCTCTCGCCCGGTGGAGAAAAGGGGGCAGCGGGAGCCTCTGGGTGCCCAAGCCACGTCGGAGGGTCTCCAACCTGTGTGTGTGTGTGTGTGGCGGGGGGGGGAAATCAAATTGGATCTTTTTATTGATGTATCGTACTTTTATTCGGTATTAGGTTTTTATGGATCAATTATGAACACCTGGGGTCCCTCTGCGACTTACGGGTGGAATATCTAACTTCAGAGCCGTCCTCTCCGGCTGCGGTGGCCCGGGGGAGGGCAGCGCGGGGCTGTAGGTACTCAAGATAGTTGGGGGGGATCCAAGCTGCCGCGGGGGGTGGGAGTGGGACTTTAGTCACGGACGGCGAGAGGAACCTTCGGAAGGGGAAGCGGGAACGAAGAGAAGATGAGGGTGGAGCGATCGGGGAGCCGGTAACTCAAGTTCCCTGAGTGGCTTTCAGCACTGGAGAAAATGCAAAATCGCTCGAGACCAAACTCGAAGGAATCAGCTGCCGGTGGGAGCGAGGCGATCCGTGCGGTCCCGTGACAGCCAGTCGGGAAGCAACGTGAACAGCGGCAGGGCTTTATTTTTGCACCGTGGAGCTCCCCCTCCCCCCAACCCCCCCCTCCATCCCCCTCCCCCCCACTTCCCAGAGCTGAATACAGGGTATTAACCGGCGGCGGAGGCTTGCAGAACAGCGGATCCAGCCTCTGTCCAGCCTCATCTTCTCTTCGTTCCGAGAGGAGCCAATGGGGGGCGGGCGGGCGAAGCGCGCGGCGACAAGAGGAGCCAACGGGGGGCGGGCGGGCGAAGCCCCGGCGACGAGAGGGAACGGGGGGGAAGAAGCAGATCTACTTACGTTTTACTTCTTCCTCTCTTCCTCCACTCTGCCAAGTGCAGTAAAAAAACAAAGGTTTGTGGGTAGCCCACAAACCAACCAATCAATTTAAACTTTTCAAGTTTTTTTGTGAGAAGTTTAAATTGATTAAGTTTTTTTAGTACCACTTTTTTTTTCAAGAGGGAGGAGGCCTGGGAGCCGCATGGGATGGCTCAAAGAGCCGCATGCGGCTCCGGAGCCGCGGGTTGCCGACCTGTGATCATGGGGATTGGAATGCTAAAGTAGAAGCCAAAAGATAACCGGAATAACAGGCAGGTTTGGCCTTGGAGTACAAAATGAAACAGGGCACAGGCTGATAGAATTTTGTCAAGAGAATACAATGGTCATAGCAAACAATCTTTTCCAACAACCCAAGAGACGGCTCTACACATGGACATCACCAGACGGTCAACACAGAAATCAGATTGACTATGTGGAAAGTAGGGAAAAGCAAAAGGCCACTCAGGTATGAATTAAATCATATCCCTGTTGAATATACAGTAGAGGTGACAAATAGATTTAAGGAATTAGATCTGATTATTAAGATTTTAAACCATGCATTAATATGCAATTATATTACTTTGCAAATGAATTATTTACCTGTAGTGTGAATTCTAAAACGTCATCTCCTGGCTTAATTTTCCCCAATTCAAGCAGATATAATAGTTGACTTTTTCTCTTCTTGTTTCTCTTGAAATATAGTTCTTTTTCAGAATCTTGATTCTTCGAATACTGGGAAGAATTCTGATTGATAGTGTTTTGTGATATTACATGAGAAAATGCCTCTGGAGATTCTAAATTAACATGAAGTGAGATTCTTTTATTTGGGGCCATGTTATCCTGATCAGTATTAACAAAGCCACATGTGGATTCTAACTCTACAATAGGTTGTATTGAGAAAGCATTGTTTATATTTGAATGTTGTGCCAAAGGCATATTCATGCAAATATTTTGACTGTCAGTAAATGGCTGATAGATATTATTATTACCACTTCCAGTTGTTGAGTTATTAAGTATCCGCAATGTTGATGTGGCACCTAGGTTCTGGTTTTCTTGTGTTATCATCGATATGTAATCAATTTCTTTTAATTGTTGAGTAGAAGACATAACAGAGTTTGGAGCCAATGTTGTTGAATCTGTAGCAACAGAGAATTTTAAAGTTTTTGCTTCTACAGTATTACATTTCTTCACATTGTTTTCAAATACCTCTTTCTTCTGATTATTAATTTCTCCATTTTCTTCTGCTGTATCTGGAAATATATTGGGATGGTCTTGATTTAAAGACCTGTTTTCCATCTCCCAGACACTCTCATGGCCCATAATTATGTTAGGGCATGACACTGTTTCATCATTTTTTGTATTGCTGTTTTCATAAGAACCAACTGTGTCTGGGGCGTAGTTTGCTAACTGTAAAGCCTCTTTTTTTGCATTTTTAAAATTCTGTATTTTTTTCCATAATTCTTTCTGTTTTCGTGCCATGAGCAAAAGATTCTTTTGTCGGGCTGCAAGCTTTACTAGCTTTTCTCTCAGCACTCCCTGTTTAAAAGATTCCACAGAAGCTCTAAAATTAAATTTTAAAATGTTAATTGAGTTAATCGACAATACAAAATGTACTGGCATGAATAATTTATCAATATATGGAAAGGAAGTAAAGAATAATTTTAAATGCAATGAAATTTTTAAACAATTCTAAATGTTTTTATTTTTTTTAAAAACAAGTCATTAAGTAATTATCACAGTAGCTAAAATCTTATCATCTAGATGCTTATCTAGTATAACACTGACACTTTTTCTGGGAACAGGATGGATTATATAAATACAAAATTTATTATAGATGAATGATTTTATTTTTTGTTTCATAATTCATAATTATTTTTCTATAATAAGTACAGTATAACTCAATTTTTCTTCCACTTACCTATATTTCTTAGCAAGCTCATCTCTTTCAGATTTCTGTCTGGCAAGCATAGTATTCAAAGAGTTCTGTATCTCAGAAAAGTCTTGGATGTACAGATCTATTCAAAATTTATATAATTTTAAGAATGGACATGATTTTTTTAAATTATTTGCTGCAAATGCAATATAATGCCCAGCACATATCATGTACAAGTTTCTGTGGTATGGGAACCCTCAGCTGCCCACTCAACTTATCAATGCTTATAACTACAGGGATGCTGCAATTCTCCCACCTGTCTATCTTCCCCTTTCCCACCCGATCTATGCCCTTTTAGCCACCCTGCACAGTGACATTCATCCATGACAGCACCGGAACTGTAGAGGCCTGGGCCTTCAGCTGTCTCAGCTAGTTGCCACAATCTCCAAGTTCTACTTCATCTCCAACTCCAGCACTATCACTGCCGCTATAAATGTCATTTCAAGCCCATACTGCTGCCTTTTGCTGTTCTCCAAGCTGGCTTCTCATTGCCATGCATTTTACATCTTCTCCAAGCCAGACTTTCATCATCATGCATATTTCATTATTTGCTCTCCTATTCTTTTACCCACAGAGGAACAAAGGATAACCATGTGTTAGGTTGCAAATATAAAGTTGTATCTTTTGTCAAATGACATTCGAAGCATGAATTATTATTTTAATGTCATTGTCAGCTATTACAGTGGCTATTTGTAAAACAGAATTCATTTGAGAGTGCTTTGAACATTGGATTGAAATGATATCTCCTTTTATTTTGGATGGCACAACATTTTAGGGTGATCTTACAATTCATGTCCGAAGAATTCCTACTGAACAGTAGTAAAATTCTGAAACTAGATGGGGTATGTGCCTGTCTTATATGGGTCTTTGATTCAACTGCTCTATAATATATAACCAATCTGCTTTTAATATCCATGCAGCATGTGTTAAGCCAAGGGTGTTAAACTTGCAATGTCATGTGACGTGTCACGAAGTATCATGACTTTTTTGCCATTGCCAGTAATGGGGTAGGCACAGTTTTCCTATGATGCATCTGGCCTGAGGGCTGGCAGTTTGACATCCCTGTGTTAAGCAATTTTCTTCCTGTGTTCTTGGAAAGCTGAGAGGAAAAGCTTTCTAACAATACAGAAAAATAATAGGAACAAAACATAGTCTCCACAGCCAACAAATAGCATATAATATAATTGGCCACACAGACATCACAGAGGATGCTGAATTGGTCAAACGGCACACTGTTTACAACAACTTTTTTCCCAACACCTTGCCAATATTCCCTATCATTAACATCACACCTCTATAATGTGAGATCTAGATGTTTTGCTAAGGTAAAACTTTGATATACCACAATGTAATATCTATCATCAGTTTTCATAAATGACAAATCTATCAAAAGTTAACTGTGATTCATCCCTACCTGCATCTCTTTGGTATTTTAATTCAAACAGCAATAATTTCTCCTGCTTATTTTCTATGTCCAGCAATGCTTTGTTGATTAATTCATGCTGTCAAAATCAAGCCATTGTTAACTCTATTAAAGAAAGACAGTTTGCAACTGAATTTAAAAAAAATACAAATATACACACTTCTGATTTGAAAGCAAGCAAGTCTTTGCTTATCAAGGACATCAATATAACACCTGTCTGCAAGTCTTTAAGGAATCCAGGCAAATTCAACATACAGAAATTCTAAGAGTTCAATGAAAGTGAAAATGTTAGAAAACAAATAGACCTCAAGCACCTCCTCACCAGCAATCAACACCCAGATAAGCTGAGATTAACAGTAACACAAGCACTGATGATATTACTTAGTTTGGTAATGAAATGTCTGCAACAAAACAACCAAGCTCAGAAAGCACCAAGGACCCCACATCAGCACATTTTAATACACTCCCAATAGCTGTTCTCAACAGTAAACAAACTCCTTATGAACTACAATTGTATCCTTGTGAGACTCATTGAACTATAGCCTATATTCTGTTATAATTTTTTTCTATGAGGACATAAAGACCTCTTTCATAACTTCATTTGATGAAATTAGACAAACTAATTTCTTTTATGTACAGCTGCTCCTGTCAAACCAATATTGTTCTCTTCCTTTAAATTTAGCAAAATGTTGTTATGCTGTTTGTAATATATGACACATCTTGATGCCCAGGAGTAATTTAGTTATACTTTTATGTTTATATTTTATTTTACTCGGAATAGAAGCTGTTTAATTACTTTGTTAATCTGTAGAATTCTGGTCAGTGACCATAATAAAGACTAAATTAAACTACAAACTTAATTTTTATCTTTGGATCTCATGGGGTTGCTGTTTTATCTGAAAACTGCTTAGATAAATATATGTTCTTATTTCTGCCTCTATTACTGGGACCTAACAAGCTTCTTGTAATTCTTCCCCTTCTTATAATGAGTTGTTTTACAATAGTGGCTATCTTTAGCAGCTGTTTAAGGGACTGCAACTCTCTTGGGAAATAGCAACTCTATTCCTGATATCTTTTAATACTTGGAAGGAAAAAACACAAGATTTTGCTTTAGCAGAGGGAGGAGGATTTGTTCAAGTTGAACATTTTTAAAATTATAATGTTATTGACTAACTAAATCTTGTACTACTGTTAATCTTTGTGAGCTTCTTGTAGGGGAGGTAGGTTGAAAGGTAGCTTAGCAATGTAATATTACACAATCTTTGTGCTAGATGACCTTCAAGGTCCCTTCCAACTTCTTCTTCTTCTTCTTCTTCTTCTTCTTCTTCTTCTTCTTCTTCTTCTTCTTCTTCTTCTTCTTCTTCTTCTTCTTCTTCTTCTTCTTCTTCTTCTTCTTCTTCATCATCATCATCATCATCATTATTATTATTATTATTATTATTATTATTGTACTGTACACTACTGAGCTATTTTACTTACTGTGGTATATTTTTGTCCAGCTAAACTGGGCTGTAAAATCAGGTTCTCCTTTTCTTGGCAACTATAACAACTAGATTTTCTCTTAAGCCTTGATGTGCGCTGGTCTTTTTTTTCTAAATTAAAAATCCATCATCACAGTAAGAAAAGACATAGAGATTATCAATCAATATATTTGGGCTTTCAGTCAATTCCACATTTATAGCACAAATTATTTTTCTGATGTGAGAATTCAAGAGATATCAGTGAGCTTATCCTGTGCCACAAATACCACATGAAACTATAAAGTATGAAAGAAGATAAAACAGGATAAGCATTTGAACATTTAGGAAAATTAGTTCCTAGGAAAGTACCTAGGAAAATATTCAACGTGAGTATGTATGGGAAACTTAATAATTGGCCTTCACTAAATATAACTTTCTGATAACCAAATGAATATATATGCTACATACCACATGCTATTCAATTGGCAAGCCATTCCCAACACACTATAGACTTAACCTTAATATAAAAGGGGGAAAAATGACATTACTATAGGCGTATACTAAAGGCCACCCAATCAAGCAGAAGAAATAAATGAACTCTTTGCCAATCGATTAACAAACATATGTAGGAAATGTACCACAGTAGTAATGGGAGACTTTCACTACCCTGATATCATCTGAGAGACAAACTCTGCAGCAAGTGGGAGATCAAAGAAATTCCTAACCAACTTAGCTGACAACTTTGTTATCCAAAAGGTAGAGGAGGGAACTAGAGGAAAAGCCATACTGTACCCAATTCTTACTAATAGAGAAGAAGTGATAGAGGGAGTTGAAGTTGCCTGAACCTTGGGCAAGATTGATCACGTCATACTGGAATTCAATATAATGCAAACACAAGCAATAGAATATAATCCAACCAGTGTCTTAAACTTTAAAAGAGCTGATTTTAATGAACTTACAGAGACCCTAAGCAAAATTTCATGGCTAAAAATCCTAAAGGGGAAAACAACTCAAGAAGTGTGAGAAACTATAAAAATATGATCATAAAAACCCAGTCCAACACAATATCACTGAAAAAGTAAAACAAGAAATCCAAGAAGAAACCAGCATGGCAGCACAAAGATTTGTCTGGTAAACTCGAAGGCAAAAAAGGATAAGTACAAAAAATGGAAAGAGGGACACATAATTAAGGCAGAATATCAGCAGATAGCCTGAATCTGCAAAGATGAAGTCATTAAAGCAAAGGCTCAGAGTGAAATAAAGACTTGCAATAAAAAACAAAGATAATAAAAAAAGTTTCTTTCAACATATAAATAACAAGAAAAAAGTCAAGGAAACAGTCAGTCCACTAAAGAGAGAAGATGACAAGGATCTAACAGGCAGTAGAGAGAAAGCAGAGCTGTTTAACTCATTCTTTGCATCAATCTTCACACAAAAAGAAACTATAGCCCAATCTACCAAAATCATAACTGTAGAAGACAGACTACGAATAAAAAGTAAAATAAGCAAGAAAATGGGTTGAGAACACCTATCTGACCTTGATGGATATAAATCACCAGGAACTAAAGGATTACATCCCAGAGTTCTGGAGGAGCTGGCAGATGTTACTGTATTTTCCGGCGTATAAGACGACTTTTTAACCCATGAAAATCTTCTCAAAAGTTGGGGGGTCGTCTTATACGCCGGGTCGTCTTATACGCTGGAAAAAAAAACTCCGGCACGGCTCCGGGACACGGCTGGGCGGGAGCGTCGGGCGGCTCTCCCCACGCGAAGGCGGCGCTGCCTGTTGGCTCTTGGCCCGAGGGGAGGGCCTCGCGCCCGCCGGACTCACCTGTCACCAGCACCGCTCTCCCCCCTGCGGGGATGCGCTTCTGCCGGGCGGTGCTGTCGGAGACGAGCCAGCCTGGTGGCCGGGATCGGAGCTGTGCGCCGGACTAAGAGGCCGTTCCGTGAGGCGAGAGGGCGGCGGGAGGGGGGAAGGAGGCGCCGTGAGCAGCTGCTACTGCCCGCCCTGCTTTTTGCAAGCAGGCTTCCAGCAGCGGGAGGCTCTGGGATGAGCTTTGGCACGTCTTCCCTGTGCTGTGCTCTGTCAGTGGCTCAAATCCGGAGTCTCAGCCTCCCAGCTGATCAGCGGAGCAACGAGCGGCTGGCAGGCCAGGTAGCCGGGTTGCTGCACGGATTCCCCCCCACACTTCGGTTGATTGTCGAGCCCGGGGCTTGACAGCCGCTCCTGCTCAAAAGGCAGGGTTCAGCAGCCGGCGAGGCGCTCGTGCGGAGCTCTCCCAGAGCTGGCGGGCCAAACGGGGACTGGCCTCGCCTGCTCTGCGCCAGAGTGGTATCCACGGAGGCGGCCAAGGGCAAGCAGGGCAAGGCCGCTCCTGCTCAAAAGGCAGGGTTCGGCGGCCAGCGAGGCACTCACGCGGGGCAATGGGGGAGAAGCAGGCTGATCGCCTTACAGGTACCTGGGACTCTGACGCACTTTCCCGGCCATGTGTGCCCCGAAGAAGCGCTGATCAGACGTCAATCTGGTTGCTGCACTACAAGTCCCTGGGGAGGGCGGGGCCTCGCTCTGTGCCTGCGCGCGCCCTCTGTAGGGTTCCTGCAGGCCGCTGCCAAGCAGCATGCTTTCCAGCAGCAAGTGAGCTGGGAAGGAGCGGAGCGCGGGGGGAGGAGAAGGTGCCCAGGAAAAGCAGCCACACCGAGAGGCTGCACGCCCAGTCCAGCTCCATGAGGGGCAGGGTGGGAAGCCAGCCGGGAAGAGGGACCGGGAGCCCGGGCCGAGCGCACCTCGGCCAACAGTGAGAGGGAAGCGCACGAGTTCTAAAAAAGAGGCTGCGGGCGGAGCTGCCCCGCCCTGCGCCCAATGGGAGAAGTTCAAGGCCTGGGGGGGGAAGCAGGAGGGGCGCCGGCCGTGGCGGGGTGGCGGCTGCCCTCCGGCGCTGCCTGCTGCCCGGGAAACGCTGCGCCTCGGGGGCCGGCAGAAGCACAGGAGCAGCGGGAGGGCCGGCGGGGCCAGTCGGGCCTTTGCCTCCTCTGCGACGGGCAGGGCATGTAAGTATTTTCCGGCGTATAAGACAAAACCTTGAAAAACTTCTTAAAAGTAGGGGGTCGTCTTATACGCCGGAAAATACGGTATCTCAGAACCACTGTACTATATCTTTCAAAATTCCTGGAATACCGGGGAACTACCAAAGGATTGGAAAAGAGCTGATGTGGTTTCCATCTTCAAAAAAGGAAGAAAAAACAGACCCAGGAAACCACAGGCCAATCAGCCTAACTTCAATACCTAGACAGATACTGGAAAAATAATTTTAAAAAACAGATCTATGACCATCTAGAGACAAGTAAAGTTATAACTAGTAGCCAGCATGGGTTTGTTAAAAACAGATCTTGCCAAACAAATCTTATTTAATTCTTTGACAAAGTGACTAAATTAGTAGACCAGTGAAATGCTGTGGACATAGTATAATTAGACTTCAGTAAAGCATTTGACAAAGTAGACCACAACCTACTTCTTGGTAAACTAGAAAAATGTGGGACAGACAGCTTCACCATCAGATGGATTTGTAACTGGTTGACAAACCATACTCAATGAGTAGTCCTTAATGGTACTACATCTACATGATGGAAAGTAAGCAGTGGGATACCACAAGGTTCCATCTTCGGCCCAGTATTCTTCAATATCTTCATCAGTGACTTAGATGAGGGAATTGAAGGTGAACTCATCAAATTTGCAGATGATACGAAGCTGGCAGGAATAGCCAACACCTCAGAAGACAAGCTTAGGATCCAAAAAGATCTTGACTGACTTGAACAATGGGCCCTATCCAACAACATGATATTTAATGTGGAGAAAAGCAAGGTCTTACACCTAGGCAGGAAAAACCAAAGTACAGATTAGGCAAAACCTGGCTCAAAAACAGTAACTGTGAGAGGGACCTTGGGGTCCTAGTAGACAATCATTTAAACATGACTAGAACAGAGCTTTTCAACCTTTTCAAAGATTGTACCACTTTTAGGATATGGCAATATTCGAGTACCACCAGTTGCCTAGCAAAAACTTGATGACCAAAAAAACGGAAAAAAGTGATGAAGTACAGGTAGTCCTCAACTTACAACAGTTCGCTTAGTGACTATTCAAAGTTACAACTGCACTGAAAAAAGTGACATGACCATTTTTCACACTTATGACCATTGGAGCATTTCCGGGATCAATCTACATTTGGATACTTGGCAACTCGTTCATATTTATGATGGTGACAGTGTCCCAGGATCATATGATCCCCTTTTGCAACCTTTTGACAAACAAAGTCAATGGAGAAACCAGCTCCACTAATCCTTTTATATCCTTTCTTCTCTTCCCCCTCCTTTTATATCCTCTCTCTACCCCCCTTTTATATTCTCTCCTCTCCCCTTTTATATCCTTTCTTCTCCCCCTTCTTTGATATCCTTTCTTCTCTTCTTTTATATCCTCTCTTCCCTTCTGTTATATCCTCTCTTCTCTTCCCTTCTTTTATATCCTCTTTTCCCTCTTCCTTTTCTCTTCTGTGCACCTCCAGCTGATTCCTCTCAAGGCTGTTTCTCCGTCTCTCTTTTGCAGTACCCTTCTCTTTCCCCCATTGTCTTTTTTCTCTCTCTCCTTCTCCCGCTAAAATCTTCTCCTTTTATAGCCTCTCCTCTCTCTCCCCCTCCTTCTTTTCTCTTCCAGGTGCGCTGGAAGCGCCAGTTCTGGGGCTTCTGTCTCACCACCACAGCCCTGCAGAAGCCCATGCCAATTCTGGGGGTTCTGCCCAGCCCCCATAGCACTGCAGAAGCATCAATCAGATGTAGCTGCAAGCACGATCCTGGGCTTCTGCCCAGCCCCCATAGCCCTGCAGATGCGTGTGCTGATCCTGGACTTCTGCCCAGCCCCCAACAGCCCTGCAGAAGCACCTATTAGCTGTAGCTGCGCACCGATCCTGGGGCTTCTGCCCAGCCCCCACAGCCCTGCAGCTCCAGCTATCTCTCCCTCAGGCTTGTGTGGTGCTACCACTGCTTCAGCTCATTCCCCTCCCCCCACTAAACTTGTCTAGGATGGTTGCGTACCCCCTGCCAGGTGCCAAGTATCACAGGTTGCATACCATCAGTTGAAAAACCATGGACCAGAAGACCTCCAAGGTCCCCTCCAGCTCTAATTTGATTGATAGTATTGATAACTTGCTTGCCTTTGATTAGTCCTCAACTAAATTAAAATATTTGTATATTGCAAACATTTTCAGGAGGTTAGCACCACAGGATTAATGAGTATGAAATATGAACTAAGAGGTAAAGACATGACAAATAAATAGTCTCATCAATAAAAAATCAAGCACAAATAAATATGCTGGAATGCATATTATATCTGATTGGGTGGCACAGCAGAACAAAATGTGATTTTTTTTGCCCACTGTTCCATAGCAGCCTGCACTTTCTACTATTTGTAGTTCATCAGCACTGGTTTGCAATTCAGGCTGTATAACTGACATACATGCAGTAGCTGATAGTTTGGTAAGGCTTATTTCCTTTATTTCGAAGAAATTCAATAAATTAAATTTAAATTAATGAAATAAATAAATAAAATAAAATAATTATGGAACTCTGAAACACAAATATTTAAAAAATCATATTTAAAATATTATAAAGAGCACAATAATTTGCAATTTGTCTGAAGATATCAACATACCAGAATCATGACTCATCAAAACAGTCTCTTTAACTTCAGTAGCACCATAAGACTTAAGAAGCTCTTTAATTTGGTCACAAGTAGCTTCATCCAGGGCAGTTTCCCTATTGTTGTTTCTTTCGTTGGGGTTTGCACCATGGAGCAACAGCAACTGTACTGCCTGTAATATATTTCTTAACTATTTCTTCTGTCACCAAGTTGGCTGAGAAACTGCTAAGCTAATAAGTACATTCCTATATTTACATGTTATTATGCACTTATACCACTCTAGACTTTAGCTTCGTTCTCACTACCACAAATCAGCAAGCATACATTAGCCTAATATGTCTACTCAGCCCACATTTATTATTTAATATAATACTGTGAATTTAAATAATTAGGTTGAGTAAACTACAGTTAACCATTGATAAATATGTTATTGAAATAGAAAAGTCAACACTCAATTTTTAGGTTCAAACTGTGCAAGGTGGTAAATTATTCACTATCATTTATTAAATAACTAAAAATTGTTTTACACAACACACAATATCTAAAATTATGATTCATAAACTCCTGTGCTGGTTTCATACATTGTTTGAATTTTACTTTCACACAGTGAGAATCCAGACAATATACTTATGCATGAATATTATGGACTAAAATGTTTAATTAAAATAAATCAAATTATATGACAACACTGAGGAAACTGAGAAAGAATATTAATGGTAACAGTTAAATTAGAGTAATAGAACTAACAGTTTAGTAGTAAATGAATCCAAATTTCAAAATTAAGTTGAATCCTGTCTCATATTACCTTACTTTTTTACTCTAATAAGGGTTACCCAAAAAGTCAACTTTCCCAGGCATTAGAAATCACAACCTTGGATATTTGGTTATGAATCATTTATTCATACCATCTGCTACAGATTTTTCCCACTACTTTTATTAATTCAAAGTCCTTCTTAAAATGGAATTAAATTAGGGTCTGAAACCAAATAGCAAATCTTGCATTAAGTCAAAGTCTCGTTAGCACTATATTACCTCAAAATGGTTGCCTGAAACAGCATCATGAATGGGCAAAACACCATCCAAGCTTTTACTATTTACATCAGCACCAGCTTTTAGTAATTCTGCAATAATCTCAGTAAATCCCCCATTAGAAGCTTCATGAATTGGGGTCCAACCTAGTAAAAGCAAATTCAGGCATAACACTACTGTAAATTTATGCTTCAATCACATCTTTTTTTCACACATATATGTAACCATTACATGGATAATATCTTAAAAATTGTATCATATATTAGCCTGAACTCAAAGAACTGCATCATTTGTTCCGAGATTACATAATTTGTAGCAGGAAGAAAATTTGAAAAGAATTTATGGCCTATTCTTAAGTAAAAAGCAATGTCATTCAAAGTAATTTTGTAAATATTAGGGACGTTATGTATACTGTATGCATAGGGAAGTAGGTAGTCCAGTCCTCACTTACTGATCACAACTGGGATCAGCAACTCCACCACTAAGCAACATGATTATTAAGTGAGACATGATTGCAACTTATGATTTCAGTGCTGGGTTCGACATTGATTTTGCTTGTTGGAAGCTGGTTGTGAAGCTCACAAATGGTGAATATGTGACCATGAGGATGCTACGACAGCCATAAATTCAAGGACCAGTCATAAAGTCACTCTTTCAGGACATCTAAGGGAGGTGTGGCAATCTGAAGACATCTACAAAAGCAAGCTTATGGCCTCGGCAAAGATTTTATTAAAAAAGTGAGTAGACTGAGGTTATCTAGATAAGGAGAGGACAGGAGATTGACCACATGGGCTCCAGATGGCTGCTCCTTATAGTGGTCTTCCATGTGTTTCAGCACCAGGAGATAAAGTGATTAGAATCTTTCTCACAGACAAAGGCTTTTAAAGGACACTTAAATTCGCAAGTCTCACTTTCTAATCCCTTTCAGAAATTGCCTATTAACCATTTTACAATTATTAGCTGTAAAGCTAAGTAAGATTTTCATCTAAGAAAGTTATAAACAGATTAACAATCAAGTTAAATTTGGAATATTGACTTTTATTATAAAATTTTGGAATTAACTGGAACCAGAGTTATTTTAATTATCTTGTTTCAAAAGCTAAGCAACTATGATTTTAGAAACTGGACATTAGAGGAGACTAAAGATTTTAAGTAGAAGGGGAACAAATACAAATCAACTTTTGGTGTAAAATTTACACTAAACTTACAAAATTACACAAAAATGTCATAACACTGGAAATTTATATTTTGTTGAAGAATGGACCCAGAAATTAATAGTTACAATATTAACAGTGTCAGTAATGATGTCTGTGATAGACTACAGTATGTGTAAATAAATATCAATGAAAGAATGTCAGATGTGGAGCAAATTTTATCTGACAGGACAGAGAAAATACCCAAAGTGGAACTGTAAGCCATATAGCTAGAAAATTATTTGAAAAAATGTTTTATTGGATATACAAAAGAAACTGGCTGTTTTTTTTAAGTTTTTAAAATTATAGGTTTAAAAATTGAAGGGGAAATACAAATGTCAAATCAAGAAAATGATTACTTGTTCAATCTACAAAAAAGGCTTGTTAAAGCCTTGAAGAAGTCTGTGTGATGGCATAAAGAATTGAAATCATACTCTACAATATTGGAATGAATTAAAGATTAACTGCTACAATAAAAGGAAGGACTATAAAGTTGGTTTATTTGATCAAGATTAAAATAAGACATTTGTTTGCAAAGTCCTAGCAATGCTTTATAAACTTTTTGCTGATACTAGGATTGAAAAATTAATATTGTATGGATTTGCTTAGAGATAAGGATGAGAAATGGGAAGAAATATCTGTAATTTTATAGGAGTGAAGAGTTCCTAAATTTGTCTATATTTATTGTAATAAAAGTTGGAAGTCAATTTGTATATATTTCTTTTCTTTATCATTCTTTTTTCTTGTTTTCTTGTACTTTTTATTGTTTCTTATCTGTTTGGCGCAAACAACCAGACCCAC
Source organism: Vipera berus (assembly GCF_964194415.1). Lineage (NCBI taxonomy): Eukaryota > Metazoa > Chordata > Lepidosauria > Squamata > Viperidae > Vipera > Vipera berus. The sequence goes on along the minus strand of NC_138203.1, from coordinate 33,683,880 downwards.
AAATGTAGAGTAGAAACTAATTACTTTAGTGTTCTCTGCTTATAATACAGGAATCTTCTCAGACTGGCACCTTTCTCCTGGGAAAAGCTAGATAAAGCTCTAAGGGATTTCAGAGGAGGTCAGAGCTCGCCCTCTTGTGTTTATGTACCAAGTCCAAGCTGATCCCTCTCTTCAGCCCTCCCTTCCTCCCATCTGGGATGATTGGTCTCCAATATTTTCATTCTTTTTCCTTTTTTTTTGTTTACATTAAGAGCTGTGATGGCGCAGTGGTTAGAATGCAGTATTGCAGGCTAACTTTGCCCACAGTCAGGAATTCCATCCTGACTGCTCAAGGTTGACTCAAGTCTGCCATCCTTCTGAGGTTGGTAAAATGAGGACCCAGATTGTTGGGGGCTATATGCTGACATTTGTAAACCGCTCAGAGAGTGCCGTAAAGTACTATGGAGCATTATATAAGTCTAAGTGCTATTGCTATTAGTTCTTACTATTGTAATCAAAATCTTTAATAAACATTAGATAACAAAAAGGTTAGTTTTTCAGTTCCATTGTAACTTTGAACAGTCACTAAAAACAGAGTAATTAATCAAAGACTATATTTCCATTCAAATATATTGATTATGTATAATAACAGAGCCCCACATTAACTGATTAGATTACTGTTAGATATTGTTTAACAAGTAGATAGCAGCAAAGAAAAGCAGCTGCAATTAAGAAATAGGTACATCATTTCTGGGCTATAATACAATAGACAAAGTTTAAACTGTCGGTTAAAATACCAGACCTGCATTATCTTTTTGATTTACACCTGCTCCAGATGCTATCAAAGATTTCACTAAAGATAATTTTCCTTTTTTGCAAGCTAAATGCAAATGAGTTTCTCCTTTAGCATTTCTTTTGTTTATTTTAGTTGTTGTAGTACTTTGCAGATAACTAGAAATTGATTTAGTCTTTTTCTTAGATGGTGAAGAATCTGAAATAAAAGAAATATTAAATAGTTATTAGAAGCTATGCAAAGTATTTTTTATAGATGTACTGTATGAGAGGTCCCCAATCTTTTTGAACTGGTAGTCATGTTTAAAATTTTGAGAAGGCTTATACAACTCTGAGAAATGGTGCTCATGGAGGAACCTTGCCCATTCACAAAATTCGAAGCTTTTTAACTAGAATACAAACCAAATGAAGGCCTGCTACGAGGGCAATTCGGAAATAAACCGGCGTTTGGTTATTAATGACAGACACTCGCAAATACATAGCTTCTATTATACACATTAGAAAACTACAATATTACATTACTTTTTGAAATAATCACCATCCAAATTGAGGCACGTCATAATGTCTTACAAGTTTTGAAATTCCATAGTAGCAGTTGCTTGGCGCCAAATCTGGGCTATAGTGGGGGTGATGCAAAACATCTCAACAGAACTGCTTCAAAAGTTCTTGGGTGCATATAGCAGTGTACGGTCGAGCATTGTTGTGAACCAACACCACACTGGAAGTCAGCATGCCCTCATGCTTGTTATGGATGGCTTGTCTGAGTTTTCATAATGTTTCACAGTAGACTTCTGAATTGATGGTTGAACCACGCTCCATGAACTTCACTAGCAGTACTCCTTTGGCATCTTCACATTTGGCTGGATTTTCTATTGCACCACTTCCGATGTGGTGTTGTAAGACATTATGACAAGTGCCTCAATTTGAATGGCAATTATGTCAAAAAGTAATGTAATGTTGTAGTTTTCTAATGTGTATAATAAAAGTTCTGTATCTGCAAGTGTCTGTCACTAATAACCAAACAGAGGTTTATTTCCGAATTGCTCTCATATTTCCTTTGGAATATCTAAGGATGCTGCTTTCCACCAATTTATCATAATATTTTTCAGTAAATTATGTATTCTCTTAAAAAAAAGCTGACTAAGGAATGTGTGATAATATTCTTCAAATGCTGAAATAGCACATAGGAGATTAAGATCTCTTCTCTCTCATTCCAGAATCCACAACACAAACTAATAAATTTCAGTTTCAGGAAAGCATTTCCAATGAATATTAGAAAAAAAAAGTCTGATCAGTAAAACACTTTGAGAGTGGAACAGTGATTCAGAGTAGTGATGGGGTCCCCTTTATTGGATTTGTTAAACAGGAAATTATGCAGTCATCAATCTGTTATGCTTTAATTTACACACTTTACTAACAAATTAAAATGTGTGAACAGAATAGAAAAGTCTTTCAGTTAACAAAATGGTGGGTAAAATTACACTGAAAAGGTGTCACATTTAAAAAGCCTTCTTCTCTAGTAACTGTCTTTCACCTTTTACAGTAAGATAAGGATGCATTATGGAGATGACTCTAAAATGATCACAGGCCTGGATGAGCAAAAAACTGTTGTTCCATCAAAGTGATAAACCATGAAGACCTTTATAAGTCAAAACTAGCACTTTCAATTGGGCTCAGAAATGAACTGGAAACCAGTCCAAGCAGGGCAGGAGTGATGTAATATGATTAAACCAACTCTTCACAATTCTTGATGCGTTATTTTGCATCAGTTTTAGTTTCCAAAATGTTTTAGTGGCAGCCTGATTTACACTGCATTACAGTAATCCAGATGGTAAGTAAATGAACATAGATTATAGCAGTCAAATCTCCAAGAACAACAGCTGGAGCCCAGCCTAAGTTGGTAAAAGGTGCTCCATGTCACAGAAATCATCTGAGTCTTTATTATAAACGTCTGTTTCATGGATAATCCTCAAATTACGAATTGAGGCCTTGACAGAGTACACTGTCCTCCAGAAAAACTGACTATTTTTGTGAACTGAGGATAATTAATAAAGGGAAGTCCAAGCTAGTTAAATTAATCAAGTTAAATTAATAATAGCCATGTTTTATTTAGTTTGAACGTCAGTTTGTCACTCTCATGTATTTATTAACTGCTTACCTAGGATTTGTGGTATTTGTTGTTCTTCAATTTGACTGAACTGTGTATAACTTGAAGAAACATTCTTCACTTTACTGCCGGAATCCAAATCAGCAATTTGACAATTTTCATTATGCTTGGTCTGGACAGTTTTTAATTCAGCTAATTAGAAAGATACATTTGATACATAATTTGAATTTTCTTTTTTCTTTTTTTGCCATATTGCAACATATTTCCAGATTTTTTGTTTTTGATATTTATTAAATTAAAAAGTAAATTATTATGCTTTTCTTAAAAGAAACAATATCTATAGAACTGCTATATGGTATATTATAATGAATGTAATTAATATATTTCTAAAATATTTACAAATTCTGAGATTAAACATTAGAGAATACTTCTCTAAAAAGCAATTAAATTTTCTGTTGCCTTCCCTGAAAAGCAAAAATTTAGTTTTGAAATATTCAGTGCATTATTGGAATTTAATGAAAACAAATTCTGGGATAATAATAACTTTATGGATTTAATACTTAATTTATAGGAATAGTATTCCTCTTACCATTTCACAGAGAAAACAGAAAAAAACTAGTAAATATTATATAGCTAGTTTTGTGTAATAGTTAGCATCAGGTTAAAAATCAGCCAACTGGGTGACCTTGAGCCAGTCATTTCTGTTCCAGAAAGGAAGCAACAGCAAACCAATTCCTTCATAGTCAATAAAAGAGTAGGAAAAGCAATACTGGGATACAATCCTCAAAATGACAGAATGATCTCAGTTCGAATCCAAGGCAATCCATTCAATATCAGAGTAGTTCACGTGTATGCCCCAACCACCAGTGCTGAAGAGGATGAAATTGACCAGTTCTATGAAGCCCTACAGCACCTTATAGAACTAACACCAAAAAATGATGTCCTTATCATCATGGGGGATTGGAATGCTAAAGTAGGAAGCCAAAAGATAACCGGAATAACAGGCAAGTTTGGCCTTGGAGTACAAAATGAAGCAGGGCACAGGCTGATACAATTTTGTCAAGAGAATATGATGGTCATAGCAAACACTCTTTTCCAACAACCCAAGAGACGGCTCTACACATGGACATCACCAGACGTTCAACACAGAAATCAGATTGACTATATGCTCTGCAGCCAAAGATGGAGGAGCTCTATACAGTCAGTAAAAACAAGACCAGGAGCTGACTGTGGCTCAGACCATGAGCTTCTCATTGCAAAGTTTAGGCTTAAACTGAAGAAAGTAGGAAAAAGCACTAAGCCACTCAGGTATGAATTAAATCATATCCCTGTTGAATATACAGTAGAGGTGACAAATAGATTTAAGGAATTAGATCTGATAGACAAAAGTGCCTGAAGAACTATGGACAGAGGTTCGCAACATTGTACAACAGGTAGCAACCAAAACCATCCCAAAGAAAAAGAAATGCAAGAAAGCAAAATGGCTGTCTGAGGAAGCTTTGCAAATAGCTGAGGAAAGGAGAGAAGCAAAAGGCAAGGGAGAAAAAGAAAGATACGCCCAATTGAATGCAGAATTCCAGAGAATAGCTAGAAGAGAGAAGAATGCCTTCTTAAATGAACAGTGCAAAGAAATAGAAGAAAACAATAGAATAGGGAGGACCAGAGATCTTTTCAAGAAAATTGGAGAGATGAAGGGAACGTTTCATGCAAAAATGGGCATGATAAAGGACCAAAATGGCAGGGACTTAACAGAGGCAGAAGAAATTAAGAAGAGGTGGCAAAATTACACAGAAGAACTATACATGTCCCTGATAATCACAATGAGGTGGTCACTGACCTCGAGCCAGACATCCTAGAATGTGAAGTGAAGTGAGCCTTAGAAAAGCTGAGCCAACAATAAAGCTAGTGGAGGTGACAGTATTCCAGCTGAGCTATTCAAAATCTTAAAAGACGATGCAGTAAAAGTGCTACACTCAATTTGCCAGCAAATTTGGAAAACTCAACAGTGGCTACAAGATTGGAAAAGATCAGTTTACATTCCAATTCCAAAGAAAGGCAGTGCCAAAGAATGTTCAAACTATCACACCATTGCACTCATTTCTCATGCTAGTAAAGTTATGCTTAAAATCCTACAAGCTAGACTCCAGCAGTATGTGGACCGAAAACTACCAGAAGTACAGGCACGATTTCGAAGAGGCAGAGGAACTAGAGATCAAACTGCCAACGTACGTTGGATCATGGAGAAAGCTAGGGAGTTCCAGAAAAACATTTACTTCTGCTTCATTGACTATGCTAAAGCCTTTGATTGTGTGGATCATAACAAACTGTGGCAAGTTCTTAAACAGATGGGCGTACCAGACCATCTTATTTGTCTCTTGAGAAATCTATATGTGGGCCAAGAAGCAACAGTGAGAACTGGACAAGGAACCACTGATTGGTTCAAAATTGGGAAAGGAGTCTGGCAAGGCTGTATACTGTCGCCTTGCCTATTTAACTTATATGCAGAGCACATAATGAGAAAGCCAGGGTTAGAGGAATCAAAAGTTGGAATTAAAGATTGCCGGAAGAAATATCAACAACCTAAGATATGCAGATGATACCACTCTAATGGCAGAAAGTGAAGAAGAACTAAAGAGCCTCTTGTTGTGGGTGAAGAAGGAGAGTGCAAAACTTGGGTTGGAACTTAACATTAAGAAAACCAAGATCATGGCATCTGGCCCTCTCAATTCCTGGCAAATAGATGGGGAAGAAATGGAGGTAGTGACAGATTTTATTTTCCTGGGCTCCAAGATCACCGCAGATGGGGACTATAGCCAAGAAATAAAAAGACGCTCCTGTGAAGGAAAGCCATGGCAAATCTAGACAGCACACTAAAAAGCAGAGACATCACCCATAGGGTCGCGATGAGTCAGACACGACTTCACAGCTAATAACTATATAAGACATCCTACTATTAAATACAGTACATTGTGTTGTTTAAGTGTTCCCTTTATTTTTTTTGAGCAGTATATATACATACGTGTGTGTGTGTGTGTGTGTTTCTTTGTTAGAAAGCCAAAAAATTTACACAAATATGAGCTGCCACTTGGCATGATGATAACTAATTCTATGTATATGACTATACATAGTTTGAAAATCAAGCATAAGTGGAAGCAGCTAAATAAGGAACTGTGAATATGGAAGTTGCCATGTGTACAGTTTTTTTTCTCCCTAATCCGTCAGTAACAACCCGCAAATAGAACAAGTTTTAAATAAGAAATAACTATAACTAGCAGCTTTTCAGAGACAAGAATTGGGAAAAGATAGAAACTGAATTTACTTCCTTTTCTTCTGCATTCTTAACATTTTGACTAGGCAACTAGTGGAATGTCCTTTTCTGAAGAAGACTTTTGTTGTTGTTAGTTGCGAAGTCGTGTCCGACCCATCGCGACCCTATGGACAACGCTCCTCCAGGCCTTCCTGTCCTCTAACATCTTCTGGAGTCCATTTAAGCTCACACCAACTGCTTCAGTGACTCCATCCAGCCACCTCATTCTCTGTCGTCCCCTTCTTCTATTGCCCTCAATCTTTCCCAGCATTAGGCTCTTCTCCAGTGAGTCCTTCCTTCTCATTAGGTGGCCAAAGTATTTGAGTTTTAGCCTTCTAAAGAGCAGTCAGGGTTGATCTCCTCTAGGACTGACCGGTTTGATCGCCTTGCAGTCCAAGGGACTCGCAGGAGTCTTCTCCAGCACCATAGTTCAAAGGCTTCAATTCTTTGGCGCTCAGCCTTTCTTATGGTCCAACTTTCACTGCCATACATTGCAACTGGGAAGACCATAGCCTTGACTATACGCACTTTTGTTGACAGGGTGATGTGTTCAAATATATCCATGCTGCTCTTAACTAAAAAAATTCCATAGTTTACAGCAAACACCAAAAGAACAAAAATGAACAAGCAACAAGACAGTAAATAAACAAAGCCACTCTGTGCATGTGTGTTTATGTATATACAAATGGGTTACCTTGATATTGTTCTTGTCTAGCATATGTAAAATATGCTAGACAAGAACAATGTAGAATATTATTCTACATCTTACTATCATTTTCTTTTTCTCTCAAAAACATTTTTTTCATTTTCCTCTCCTCTTGGACTTATCATTATATCCTCATGCATAACAAGAGTGTAAAGTATTATCATGACTTTTCATTGGAACTGTGAATGTCAGGGCTTTCAGAAATTTCACCTCTATTAATATCTTGAGAAAATGTACTAGTTGAAGATATTTCCATGCTAATTTAAGCTGTTTGTTCATAACAAATTCAAACAGCTTTTAAGGTATTTTTATCTGGGTTTTGGGCTGCATTTAAAATATATCGTTCTAAAAGAATTGTCTAGTCTGAATCTCCCACATGTGCAATTCCTTGTACCAATGGAATGGTTGTGCTTTTTGATTGTAGTAAGTTTTATTTTAAATTTAAAAAAAAATCCAGTTGTAAACATTCTTTAAGAGCCTGTTCATTGTCTATGTCTTTATGGCAGTATAGAGTCATATCTATACAAGCTAAAGAATGCATGTATTTTTCTGGTAATCTATTTTTTCGTTGTTAGCCTTTTTACTTCTCCACCTCTCCAAACAAGACAACTTTTTAACCAGTCTGAATGTTGTCATTTATAATAGCAGCTTTAAGGCAAAGAAAGCCATTATGGTATCACATGGTTCCTCTCTGCTTTAACAAAAATATTTGCACAAAATGTACAAATTAGGCTAATTTATTAATCAGGGCAGGGCTAGATGAATCAAAAGTTGGAATTAAGATTGCCGGAAGAAATATGAACAACCTAAGATATGCAGATGATACCACTCTAATGGCAGAAAGTGAAGAAGAACTAAAGAGCCTCTTGTTGCGGGTGAAAAAGGAGAGTGCAAAAGTTGGGTTGAAACTAAACATTAAGAAAACTAAGATCATGGCATCTGGCCCTCTCAATTCCTGGCAAATAGACGGGGAAGAAATGGAGGTAGTGACAGATTTTATTTTCCTGGGCTCCAAAATCACCGCAGATGGGGACTGTAGCCAAGAAATTAAAAGACGCTTGCTCCTCAAGAGGAAAGCCATGACAAATCTAGACAGCACACTAAAAAGCAGAGACATCACCCTGTCAACAAAAGTGCGTATAGTCAAGGCTATGGTCTTCCCAGTTGCAATGTATGGCAGTGAAAGTTGGACCATAAGAAAGGCCGAGCGCCAAAGAATTGAGGCCTTTGAACTATGGTGCTGGAGAAGACTCATGCAAGTCCCTTGGACTGTAAGGTGATCAAACCGGTTAGTCCTAGAGGAAATCAACCCTGACTGTGATAAGGGGTCATTCCTGCACTAGGAGATGGTGCTGCTCATGCCTTATTCAGCTGAGGGCTTCTAGTGAAGCAAGGCCACCAGAGTGAGATGCAGGGCTGACCTGCCTAAGAGAGCCAACAAAGCCCCCCAATATGCAGCTTGAGGCTGGCTGATATCAGAGACCCTGTAGAGGAGAGGTTAGCTGACAAGGGCAGTAGCAGAATACAGCAGCCTCTTCACCTCAGCCATGCTGTGCATAGTGGCCAAACGTGGGGAGATGAGGGGAGATAGATGGGGGTGGGGGGAATTGTAGTAGAAAGTTTGTGCAGAGTGAGAGAATGTGACCACAGGATGCTATGACAGTCATAAATACACACTGGCTGGCAAGTGCCTGAATTTTGATATTTGACAGTAGGGACACTATAACAGTTATTACATGTGAGGACCTTTTGTAAGTTTTTTTTTTAAAAAATTTTTTTATTGAAGTTTAGAAATAGAAGATAAAAAAACTAATACAAAGAAAAATATAAAAAGAAAAAGGGCAGAGAGAAAAAGAGGGGAGAGAAAAATATAAAGAAAAAAGAAAACATCTGCAGGAAGCCTCAGGAGCTGTGCATAGGAGCAGCTGGTGAGCCACACAGCTAGCGGGCTTTTTGAAAACCCAGCCGTTTTGGAATTTATTTTTCAAATTGACAATAAATTGTGTCTTTCATTTCTTAATCATTTTATGGGATTATCATCTTTACTAGCTAAAAGCATTTCTTTCTAGTCACATTGTTATTCCTTTTTGAAAACTTACCGTATTTTTCGGACCATAAGACGCACCGGACCATAAGACGCACCCAGTTTTTAGAGCAGGAAAACAAGAAAAAAAATTCTTTCTCCTTCTCTCTCTCTCCCTCTCTTTCTCTCTCTCTCTCTTTCTCTCCCTCCCTCTCCCATTGTCCCTTCCTTCTTTCCTTCCTTCCTTCCTTCCTTCCTTCCTTCCTTCCTTCCTTCCTTCCTTCCCTCCCTCTTTGTCCTTCCCTCTCTGCATTAGAGCAGTACCCGCGGAGGCGGCCCTGCAGCCCGGCTTTCTCTTACAGAAAGCAAGCTGAAACGCAGCGAGGGAGATTGCCAGAAATGCGAATCGGCCGATCTCCCACTCCTGCATTCTCCCTCGCTCGGTTTCAGCTTCCCTTGCTACAAGAGAAAGCAGGCTGAAACGAGGCAGATTGCAGCAGCGTGAGATCAGCCGATTCGCATTCCTGGCAATCTCCCTCACTCCGTTTATAAAGCAATGGTCCCCAACCTTTCCAGCTTGGCGGACCAGTGGGGCGGGGGGGATGGTTCTGATTGAGTGGTAGGCGCGCACGTGAGTGTGTGCAACTTCATTTGAGCAAGTGAAGCTACGTGCGGGCAATTGCCCGTTGCTTGTGCAGTCTGGTTCCGAATGGGCAGGGTCCAGTCGTGGGCCATAGCCTGGGGGTTAGGACCGCTGTTATAAAGGAAGATATGATACAGATGATAGAAAAGAAGAGCAAGATCTGCAATCATGTGTAGAAAGTTATCAAATCACTGAGGCAATTTCACAAATATTTATAATGTAAAGCAGGGGTCTCCAACCTTTGGGCCGTGGCCTCTTGGCCACTGGGTCATGGGAATGGCTGGGTGCTAGTCCCACCGCCAATGTCACACGAGTGCATGTGGCCCACTTGCACATGTGTCCAGGCGTTAGCGCTGCTGCCATGCATGTGCCTGTTTGCGCATGTGCTTGCGCATGCGTGTGCACACACACACACACACACATTTCCCTGCTTCTTCCTTTCCCTCCAGGCCAACAACCCAGAAAAATTGGGGAGCTCTGATGTAAAGAAATTAACTGCATCTTTGGAATACAAATCTGACACCAACCTTTATTATGATAATTGTTTAAATACAACCCTCTCAGCGCATCTGAAACAAGAGCTCCAAGCAAATCTACAACTCTCAAGAGGACATGTTTGCGATGTTTTTTTCATGGATACTAACAAGATTGAGAATTCTTTGAGAAAAATAGATTTGATAGGCATTACAGAAAATATTTTATTCTTTTGAGGGTAAGCTGAAGGGAATGACTTAAATTTAATAATTAATTGGAGTTAGGATGGATTTTTACAAGTCTGATATACAGTATGAAATTGAAAGAAAGCTCTAGTCTTATGCTTGAGTAATTCTTAAAGTTTGTAAAATATTATTGAATTATGTTCAATTGATTTTAGAAATATTTTTAAATAAAAGTCTAGTTTTAAAATGGATGTTAAAAAAACATTTTCTCCTTTAAAGTTAAAGAACCAGAGAGAGTGTAGTAAATTTGGTTAATATAAATGATGACAGTATATAAAGATTAATAAGTATAAGCATTAATATATATTCTTTCCCACAAAAAAGTAGAAATTGTTAAACTGATTGCTTTACTCAAAGAAAAGAACATACCTAATTTTGTTTCCATTTGGAAATCACTTTAGAACAAAATCCATATTTTCATTTATTTTTCAAACACCTCTTTTGCAATTCTGTATTAAAAGAGTTAATGTCATAGCTCTTTCCTACCTGATGCTGATCTTTTACCAGAATGAGCTATATAACTTTCCACTAGTTTCCTCATACGCTTGTCAGTAGCTTCTTCTAAGGCATTCTTTCCTCTATCATTCTTGAACAGTGGGTCAGCTTCATACCAAAGCAATAATTCTACCACCTAGAAGTAAATATAAATCTTACAATGTTTTCATGATACAGATTGTCACTCTTAAGACTCAATTCAAAACTTTATGACAACTGAGTAGAGAAAGGCAAAAGCTTTTTTGTGCACTGTAATTTCCTACTTGCAAAGTAAGCAAGGATGATTCTGCATAAACTGTTACAGCGCATATTGACCAGCTAGTCTGGAATAAGAGCATGGAGCTGAGTTGATATTTCATTCTTTTGTTCATTGTTTGAAATTTTTCTATGGTATAATACATACCATTGCTAGCCTCAGAATTCAACATTATTACTATAAATTTAAAAGGAAAGAGAAGGTTTCTGGCTAGACTCCTAAGACAGTGATGACAAACCTTTTGGGCTCGCCATGTCAACAATTCAGAAAATGCCTAACTTGACTCTCCTGGTATTGTGTAGTGGGTTCTCGACCGCATGGCAATACGACGGACAAAGGGTTCAGCATGTCAGCTCTTTATTAGTGGAAGTACTGAACAGAACAATAGGGGTTACCTGTGCCCCTTATATACCTGGCCAGATACGCTCACAGCCTATCTGGTTTTCCCGCAAAGCGCTAGCCAGCCAATCCTGTCACAGTACAGCGCCACCTGATGGTGTCAGTGAGCCGCTGCTTGTGTTCATTCATCCCCGTACACAACACCTGGTGTGTCACACAACCTCCCTCTGAACAAAAGAGAAACAATTCTTTTTGAGGAAGATGAGTGGTTGAAAAATGTGAAAAATAAATAAATAAAAATTATCTCCCCTGCTCATCTAGACCACCCTGAACAATGGGACTCAGCACTATGCCGAGGCTGGGCCTGAAGTCTAGGCAGCTTTAACACCACTGCCACCTTGCACCATTCTCCAAGGAAAATTGGATTGGCCCTGCAGCCCAGCACTCCTCAGGAACTGCTGCATGTCAATTGCCTTTTTACCTTTCTGTTAACAGACCTTTGTGCCTACCCAAGATTGCTGAAGATCGCACAAGGCCTTCATTCTTGAAGCAGCTTTGAAGAATGCTTTTTATGGCCTCTGCAGCCTCCGTAAACTATATGGAAGCACACCATTTTTGCGCAATTTTTTGGATGCTCAGGCAGTCATGCAAAAGCACGTCCCCCTCACCTGACTTCTGGGCGGGTCTGGAGGCTGTGTGAAAGGCCTCTGGAGGCCCCGTTCTCACATGGCCTTTGGAACCTTCAAAAATCACACAAAAACAGGGTGTGCTTTTAAAAATAGTTGTTGTCTGGTGTTAGTGAATGCTGGCGATTACCCAAAAAAGTCATGGTATCTTGACAGATAGCTTCGCCATCACTGCCCTAAAACTGAGTAAGTGCTGTCTGCTAATTAGCATTTTAAAATAAGTAGTTAACTATGTGATGGCCATATAAATTTGACAAATGGATAAACAAACAATTTACTCCATTAACTTACAGAAATGTTGACAAATAAAGGTCTAAAAATTCTTATAAAAGAAAGCATAAATTTGAAATATTCATTATTAAATTAGATAAGCCTGAGCCTCTATTTCCATTTTAGTGAAAAATAGTGACAGTGTGGTAAACTTCATTAATGAAGAACTGAGTTAACACCTTTTCCAATCCTCCAGTTTTATGAACAAAAGATGACAGAAGCAGCTGCAGGTGAGAACACTGAATAATACTCAAAATAGGGAAAAAAATCTACTAAGAAGCCCATGAAAACAAAGTTAACCTAATTTTGAATTTGCAGACAGAACATGATAAATTAGCAGATATAATTTGTGTTTTATTGTATAGCTTTATGGCTTGGTAAATATCCATATGGCATCTTAACCATTGACATTATATTTAAAAAGTGCTGTCCAAAAGAAAAGCAACAAATCTATCCAAGTCTGTCTCAAAGATATTAAAGATTGAATATATATTCAAGGGCATATCAAACAAAAACACTTGCTATTACAATAAAGAAGTGATCACTACTGCCTTTTGATTGTCTTGCAATACTTTTGCAAAAAATTAAAAACCAAAGGTTGAGTTGTATCACTAATACTGTATGTAAAATGTCAAGTACAAGTATGTAGGGACCAGGCAAGATGAGAACAATAAATTACTTTAGGAATTAACTAGTGACTAGTAGTCAGTTAGTAGTGACTAGTAGCCACCAGTAGTGACTAGTGAGAAGAATCAATTATTTTTACAACAAAGTCACTTTATAAATCAACAAGTCAGATGATTAATGAGAAAACTGTTCAGAATGTTCACATTTAGGGAATATGTATCTACATACATATTTTAATCAATTGTCAAGTAACTGGTAGATTAAAGCAAAATTTGCTAAGTATTTTGAGGCAAAAAAAAGCCACGTTCAGGAATACAGCTTTAGAAATGTTAGAGTGCCCCCTGCTGAACAGTCACTCTAATATAGGGAAATAGTACTACGGTATTTGCAATTGCATTGCAACAGAACTTGTAACAAGACCTGGAGCAGATGTATGTACTGCACAAGAGAACTTAGACTTTCTGCATCAGCATGGAGTTTCAGGGTGGTTGAATTATTTCCGTATTATTCCCATAAATGGTGCAAAGAATAATTCAAAACTGAAGAAAATGAAGCTTCTTTACAGTATTAGGCAGTCGTAACTAATCTAGCTAGTTATTAACAACATGTTGTTAGCTTAGCAACATATTTTAGAAACCCAACCTAGTTGATAGTTCAAGACATGATCTCTTCTTCAGTCAGGATACTGCAATCACAGACAGAACATATATGATATTCCCTTTCTTCACTCCACAACACAACGTCTAATCTCACCGAAAAAAGATTAGCAAGACATCTATTACTTGAACCGAAAAACAGCCCATTTCCAAAACATAATGCAGCAGCCACAGAGACATCACAGTGTGCTGCACTCCAACTTGATGCAATAGGGAAGCCTAGAAAATGATGTGTTTTTAAGTTCCTGCAAATTAGAAGCTGAGTGCTATGACAGAGAGAAATACATGTTTACCGAGAATTAATATAAGCTCAACTTATCTGGAAAATCCTAAATTTGGGATGTTATTTCTTAATTACTGTGAGTATAAGGAAATGTGCAATGTGACTTGCTAAAGCAGGCATGTCAAACTGCCGGCCCGCAGGCCGGATGCATCATACTAAAACCACACCCACCCCATAGCCGGCAATGGGGAAAAATCGCGATACATTGCGCGACATCACATAAAGCATCACGCAATACATTTTATAGAATACTTTCAGGGATAGAAATTATACCTTGTAGTGACCTTCTTTAACAGCATCTTGTAATGGTGTTACTTGCTCATATCCTTTACAATTAACATCAGCTCCTGCTTTTAAAAGTTCATTTGATATTTCAAAGCATCCGGCCAAACTGGCCTCATGTAATGGAGTCCAACCTATAGAATTGAAAATACATTATTTTTCCAAGTGAACCAAAGTCATTATTACATAATTATTTTCTACTGATTTAATTTCCATTCCAGTACAATTTAGACCCTTAAATATTCTCATCAATTTCCAAAATGTCTGTTTAAATTAGACTCTTTAAGTATTGTTATGAAGACCACTTTTACTTAGCCAACTGGCTAACAAAGCAAACTTTTAGTAAGTTGTGAATGATACTCCCACTTATTTCAAAATATGTCAGAATGTATTACAGGGAGAACAATCTGCTTACCTGCTTGTCTGCCTATCTATATTCTGTTTTCACTTGTAGCAACTTTTAAAGTCTTGCAGGAAAGTTTACATCTACAGAAAGTATCATTCCAATGTAAAGCTAAACAATAGTTTCACTGAACAAAATGAAATCTGGTATTTATGAACCTGTACAATATATTATTCTTGCTTCAATTAATTAAAATTGATACTGAATTTTTATAAAACTGAAATTCAGGTTTATACTTACCTGCATAGTCCTGGGCATTAACATTTGCACCAGCTTTTATCATGGCACATACACCATCTAGGTCATTTTCTGCAGCAGCTCTATGCAACAATGTCTGACCGAAAGCATCTCTTCTATTGATTGCAGACAGTGAAATGTAATTACCTGAGGAATCATTGGAGTAACAATTAAAAATGGTCTGCTTTCATGAAAAATAAAATAAAAATGGAACAAATGAATTTTTTAAATGGCATTAAATGGCATGAATCATAACATGTTTTTTTGTTTTAGAAATGTGTAAAGATGTAACAGTTCTCCTGCATCTATTTTTTTATGTAAGCTGTAACAAGAAATGTAATGAATATTTTACATTTGCACACATGGTTAAGCAGCATAACTCATGTCTCTCAGTAGAGATTGTGGTACTTCCACACAGTGCTTTTTTTGTAAAAGAAAAAGGTGCCGGAACTCACACATGTCATACAACCCGCCTTGCCTACCCTACAAGGTTCCATCCAAAAAAGGTGCCGGAACTCCGTTCTGAGTGTTCTATGAGAAAAAAAGCCCTGCTTCCACACAAAGCTTTTATTGCGCAATCACCTTGCCTTCTTAATACGTTTTAAAAGATAAACAAACAAAATGGTTTTCTATTTGGACCCTTGCCATATTTTTCATTATTTTATATTTTGTTTTCAAAACATCTTATGGAAGAACTTTGTTAGATAATACCAAAGGTTACTGACTTTCCATCTGTAAGGAATTACCGTATTTTTCGGACCATAAGACGCACCTGACCATAAGACACACCCAGTTTTTAGAGCAGGAAAACAAGAAAAAAAATATTCTGAACCAAATAGCATCAGTATACTAAAACAGGGCTTTTTAACCTTTTCATCCATTGTACCACTTTTAGGACAAGGCAATGTCCGAGTACCACCATTCACCCAGCAAGGTGTCAAAAACCTGACACCCCCCCCCCAAAAAGGGAAAAAAATAATAAAGTACAGGTAGTCCTCGACTTACGATTTACTTAGTGACTGTTTAAAGTTACGATGGCACTGAAAAAAGCGACTTATGACCATTTTTCACACTTATGACCGTTGCAGCATCCCCAGGGTCATGTGATTTACATTCAGATGCTTGGCAATCGATTCATATTTATGATGGTCACATTGTTCCAGGGTCATGTGATCGCCTTTTGCAACCTTCTGACAAGCAAAGTTAGTGGGGAAACCAGATTCACTTAACAATCATGTTACTAATTTAATTTCTCTCTCTCCTTCTTTCTCTCCCTCTCTCCCCCTCCCTCTTTCTTTCTCTCTCTCTTTTTCTCCCTCTCCTTCTTTCTATTTTTCTCTTTCCCTCTCTTTCTCCCTTTCTCTCCCTCTATTTCCCTCCCTTTCTTTCTCCTTCTTTCTCTCCCTCTCTATTTTTCTCTTTCCCTCTTTCTCCCTCTCTCCCTTTCTCTTTTTCTCTCTCCCTCTCCCTCTATTTCTCTCTCCTTTCTCCTTCTCTCCTCGCTTTTTTTTCTGGTTGACAATGACTTGGGCTGTCCGTGCTTGCCAGGCAGCCTTTCTTCTGTCCTTTTGGAGGGTTTCTTCAGTCTGTCTGGACCTACCGCCATCTGGTTCAGAGTCCCAAAACTTCCTCCTTCTTCGTTGCCCCTCCAGGGCAACTTTCAGACCACTTGGGGTCACCGAACCGAACGAAATCGGGCTAAGAAGCCGGAGCCCCGGCTTCTTCCACCCATCTCGTCAAAGTGTCAGACTAATATTAGTGTAACTCTTGTGCAGCAACAAGTTGTCCCATGGTGACTCACAGCAAGTTGGCTGTGGCAAGCTGGCATAGACCCTGGGAGTGTGATCCCCTATAGACATACTGTAATTGTGATCTCAAAACCATATATCCCATTCCAAAACTGGTAAACTTTTTATCTAATCATACATCTCTGTGGACCTGACCTGGACTGCTTATGTTATACCATTAGTTAAGAAGGCCCAGAAGGGATTATAATTCTTGAGATTTCTCAGGAAACAACAACTGAATGAAAAACTGCTGGTGACCTCCTTCCGTTGCTCCATAGAGAGCATTCTGAACTATTGCATTTGTGTGTGGTTTGCTTGCTGCACAGTAGCAGATAGAAAAGCTCTCAAGAGAGTCATTACCATTGCCCAGAGGATTATTGGCTGCCTTCTCGTTCCCCCCCCCCGCCCTGATGAACTGTACAGTGCCTGTTGCCTTAGGAAATTTCAAAATATTCTTAAAGATTCTTCTCATCCCAGAGATTCTTTTTTTGAAGTATTACCATCTGGCAGATAGTACAGGATAATAAAAACAAAGACAAATAGGCTGAAAAATAGTTTTTATCCCAGAGCTGTAACCACATTAAATACCAGAGTATAGTGCAACATTGAAGTGCACTATTAGGGACAGCGCAATGATGAATAGAATGTGAAAGATGTTTGCATGTAATGTATATAATTGGATAAATAGGATTAAATGCAGATCATGAGAATTTACCATTCAGATTTCCTGGAAAATGGCATATCAAAATACACTATAATCTGAAAGCATTTATGCTGGTTGCTTTAGTATCTCACTCTGGAAAAATAAATCTTCCTTTGTTTTAATAAAATTCCACTTTTAAACCATTTCCTTCAAAACAATGCAAACTTTAAAAAATATTCACATTTTAATACCAAGTTGTACATTGTAATATGAACTCATACACTTTGCCACAGTAACATATTTAAAAAAGTAAATTGACTTCTAGCTGTAAAGAGACCATCAAAAACAATACTTACTAGTTTTCTTGGCAATCCTCTGGCTCTTCCTCACTTGCTCAATTTTGGTATTTGCATCTGAAAATGAGCAATGGTATGTGCAAATTCCCAGTTGTGAAGATTCATATTCTTTATCTTTATCATTAAATCTGCTGAAAAATAAATGGTTTGAAATTACAAAACTTATTTTGAAAGCACCACAAAACATTTGGGTTTTTTTGTAATTAACTAAAATGGGAATTACTCTAGAAATTATTTAGAATCACCAAGGATAAGGTTTAATGATGACTAAATTTTAACCTGGAATTGTACATTTTAAGTATTGTAAACTGGATATATAAAATTGCCTTCCCCAAAGTAAAAACACTTAATATTCTATTCAAAATATTTAGTGAATTATTATACCTGTGCATCTTCTCATGCATTCCTTCTAAAAATGGTTGGCAGTTAGAAGTAGCATCTGTATCATTTATAGCAACACTCTTTCTTTCGTGTGCTGATTTCCTTAATGTACATGAGGTTCCTTTAAAAAGATGCTCACATGAATGAATGTCTTTTAAACTGGAATTTTCTTTTTTAGATGGTCTGTCAGAACAATCAGTTTTTTGAGGATCTGGCTGACACAATGGATGCATACATTGTTCACAATCGATCTATGAAAAATCAATTGCAAAATTTTTCAAATGGCATATTTATAAGAGTTTAGATACTTCTAGCCCCCTCTTAACCCTTCAGTTTATGAGAGAAGATGCAGTTTATGAGAGAAGATGCAGACTAAATTCCCAACCCCGAGGGGTCTGAAAAAACCCCAGCCTGTACTATTCCTCTTTGATGGATCTTCTCTAAATATATATATTTTAGCCAGTATCTCTGAAATAACAAGATATAATTTTAAAAATAACATTGAACATATTAAAACATGCATTGCTGATCTAACATAAACCTGTGTACATAGCTGAAAAGAAAATGTTTCCTATTAACACTCTCATATGTATGTATTTACATACGTGTTCGCCTGAAGTGCATGACATCTTGGCTATCATTAAAGCTTTTGGTTCTTCATGGCATTGCAAATGACACTGAGATTTCAAATCTGTTTCTATTATTTCTCTGGCATCATCATCTGCCTGTTCCAACGTTAGCTGCTTCTCTCTTGTGCTTGATCCAGTTCCATCTATTACTGCTCCTATAGATTCTGTGAAGGTGTTTAGAGCTGTGAGAAGTTCTACTGGCAATGTATTAGTCTCCTCATTTACAGATGTATCTATAGAAAAATCATCATTCTGATACTCTAACATGTCAGACATTTGGTTGGTTTCAATTTCATCAAGTGGTTTTATTATATGTTTCACTCCAAACATTTTACCTACGATATTATTTATAATCTTGTTAGATGCTACTGCTTCATGAAATGGATCATTATCTGTTAAATCATTCTTGCCACTGATCATTCCACTTTGGAAAGCCACTGATGTTTCTGGGTATTTTGGCACATCATTTGAGAATGACTTTACTGCATCCATATTTGAGAGAAGACTTTTTTCTAGAGGATCATCCTAAAAATAAAAATAAAATGCCTTGGTTACAATAAAAAGAACTCACATTATTTTTATAAAGATACTCTTTAGTATAACTTTTTTATTTTTTTAAATATATTTTATTGGTTTTTTGCAATAACAATCTTTAGTCCTTAGTAAACAGCGTGTTGTCTGGGTTCATATATTTGAACAATCAATCAATAATAATGAATTTCTATAATTCTATAATCAATATATTAATTAATAGTATGTTTCCTTGATCCTTCCTTCTTTCAATGGTGTTCTCCTTTGTTAACATTAGATAAATATAATAATATTTTCAATACATACAAGGTTGGATAGAAATATTTTTGTGTTTGTACAAATAACGATGACATCAATATATATCATCTTTTCTAATTATGTTTGAATTGTATTTGTAAAAGTCATCTTGTTAGGTCACTATGCAACCTGTTTTCAAAATTCTTAATTTAAACTTAATTTCCCGTCAGTATTCAAACAGTTATTAGTCATAATTTTCTCAAGATTAATTACCTAAATATCCAAACTTTTTGTTTACATAGCCCATCCCAATATTTTCATATTTCATATATTATAAAGATACCATACTACTTATATATCCTACAACATCCACATATAACATCTTTTCTGAGCGGCTTATATTTCAACTAGATTTGTAAAAATTACCTTATGTCCTGTTTTCAAAATTCTTATTTAAGCTTACTTTCCCCTCGGGATTCAAATCATTCTTCTCAGTCATAATTCTCTCAAATTTAATTATCTTTAAATGTCTAAACTTTCCATTCACAAACATCATTGCAGTATTTTAACATTTTATATATTATAAAAATACTATACTACTTATATTTTATCGCTCTTACTATAGGGCCCCTTTATATCCAAAATTATCTACTCTTTTAACCATATTCAAACAAATATTTAATCATGTATTGCTCCATCTGGTAAGTTGAATCAAATCTCTTAAGTCTAACTCTAGCCTTCTTCTTTTGCCAAGTTGCTTTCCAAGTTAGTATATTCCGCTTGCCAGGAAGTTCCTGTATTTTTGTAAGTGTTGTTGGGAGTGTGAAGGACAGATTGAATAGGATGTACGCTTTTTATCTGCCAGACTCTGATGATTTTCCTGGCAGCTTATAATCCATTTTTTAAAGTCTTCTTTCTTATCCTCACATTTGTTTTGAAGTCGTCGGATAAAATATCTTTTCCATTTTCATTGTTGTAGTAAAATCTTATAGATTTTTTTCTGTTTAAGTTATAGTTCTCTTTATTTGTAGCTTCCCTATTTAAGTCACTTTCTTCTAGTTTGTGTTCTGTTATCTGATTTGTTTCTTCATTCTTTATCATCATTTTCTGAGTTTTTTAATAGTACATTTAAAGGTGTGCTCATTTATGTCATCAAAGTTGTTTTTGATCTCATCGTGGTTTGAAACTATTGTCATTTGAATCTGTCGTAGCTTTGGGTACATTTCCTCCTGAAAAGTACTTGTCTCATCTTGGGGTATTAATTCTGCAGATCTCTGATGTTCCAGGCTAGATCTTTTAGAAGGGAATATTTGGTGTGGTTTCCTGTCACTTTTAGATAAATATTTAATATCCATTTCGTCTCCCCCCTCCAAATAATCTTTCACCAGTACCATAATCTCTGTAGTTAGCCTTATTGAGCCACCCAATCTCAAAATCCAAAACAACAAATCTTATATAGTTATCTTTATATATAACTTTTGTAATCCAATGAATTTCCAGTTGTCAAGGTATCAGTGAAAGCAATATTTTATAACAATTCTTCTATTCAGGGAGCAGTTATCAACCAGTTGCAATCCAGAGTGTTTAGCCACCTTGAAGCTTTCTAGTAAGTTTCCCCCTAGAAGATTAGCCAAGAGTCAATTTTTTCTTTTTCTGCAAACAATTCTTGAGCTTAGACAACAGTTAGTTTTCTTTTTCTGCAGACACTTTTTTTAAGCTTCTAAATTTCCCAGTATATTTTCTTTCTTTGTTCGCAGCTGTTTTCTATTTGGCTGAAGGTTATTAAAGTTCAAGGGAACAAATTCTTTGTTTCTGGGCATTTTGACAATTTCCGAGTTAGAGTTGCTGTTGTTCTATGCTCTGATTCTCCACTAGATGTCAGTAGTTATTTATTTTACAACTTTTTAAAAAAAGAATTGTTGTTTTATTTCTTATAAATTCATTGAAACTCCTTAGGGTATAAAATCTTAACAGTTTTCTTAATTTTCAGATTTATCCAGACTATAGTGTTATTGATTTCATTTCAGTATATTTCTTTCCCCATTAGAAGTTAATTCGCTGCTTCTGTCTATGGAGGGGTGGGAATTTAGTCCCCTCCCTCACTTTCAGAGGATTTCTTGCTTTGGGGATTTTTTCCAGGTAATCAGTTACAAAATAGAAAAGATCAATATTCTCATCCAGTTCAAGCACACTGTTCACCATTGTTCTGGTTCATGCTTTTGGACTTCAGCTGCTTGTAGATTGGGCTAGACACTTTTTCTCCAGTTGGGTTGGGGAACTTCCCCAAAGAAGCCCCTCTTTCTTTGTCACCTCTCCGGGGCGACTTTTGACCCATTTAGGGTCTCCTGGCAGGGCAAAATCAGCCATGGGGTGTGGAGCCCCGCGATCCCTCAGCCGGATCGCTACAGGGCAGAACCAGAAGTCCTCTTTAGTATAACTTTAATTATACTTTTCGGTATTTTAACATTTTTATTACAACCATTTTGAACACACTCATATTTCTCTATACAAGTTAATTTAATGATAATTAAGGATACGTTTTTACAAAATGTTTTTTGCTGCCACAACACAATGACCTAAAATGTTCAGTAGTTTCTATTTATGATCCTTAATTGACTTGTCCACCATACAAAAACAATAATTTCATTCTTAATGTAATTAACTCTAAAGAGAGTGAAATCTCATAAGGTTGCTTGATAAGTGCATCTAGTTCTGTAATATCAATATTTAATTAATTTAAATATATAATTCCAAATAGAGTAAAGCACCTAATGCCCCTTTATTATATTGAACTATGCCAGAGTTCTGGGGGGGGGAATAGGGAGCATGCACTAAAAGTTATGAATAAAAATCTGGGTATTCTTTAGTGATATCTGAAACCTCAAAAATCCAGTTTGTTTTACTGTCCATTTTAGCAGAAGAATATTTGTGTCTAGCACTTTTTTATAGATATTTTGAAGTTGGAAAAAAAAGATCAACAGACCAAAAGAGTCAGAAGAAGCTATATATTGTTGAGATATCATTGGCAGCTTCTTTTAACTTTCAATTAGTCTGACATATGACAGCAGTTTTGAATGTCTGCAAACAGCCATACTTTTTCTTCAATGCCTTCTAGAATAACAATATGACACATAAAATCAGTCTTGTACGTTAAAAAAAACATTTATTCTTGGACTTTAAGGGAAGGGGGACGAATCTTGTTGTGCAATGTATTTCTTGAGAAAACCTCAAATCTGTTAAGTATGAGTTGATTAAATAATCTTAAATACTTTGGATTTGAAAAATTCCTTCACTAGATTTCCGCTTTTTTCACAATTATTACCCTGTGAAACCAAAATTGTTGTTTGTAAATTGCTCTAAAACAGTTCTTTGGCAACAGTGCCTAGATTTTAAAAAAGTTGCAGTAACAGCTATAATTTATATTGTAACTCTATTAATTGGTGTATTTCCAATTAATATTTCCAAAGTTCTTTGTGCTGAAATCATAGTACTAGCTGGTTTATGCATTTAGAAAGCTTTGTAAATATTTTGTATTATATCCATAAGTATGGCATATTTAATATTTTGGTCACAGCACAAACTTTGGATAATGATATCAGTTGTAGGTTTTTATGCTAGTCCAGTATAGCAAGAGTGATGTGAGGGTTGTAGAAAATTACCATGAATTTATTTTAATGGCCACATGGGTCATTGATGGGTCCAATGTGTTACAATTTTTAGCAATATATAAAAATTTTCAAAGCATTGCTTCAAAAGTAAAATTCTTATTTTACCATAGTAGGCTCTATGTTATTATGTGACTTATAGGCTGCCCCTGATCTGTGCAACAATATCATTCTTCAACTAAAGATTTGTACTAACTTATAAATCTTAAGTTGAACAATGCAAATGTAACTACTTATTTACAAGCAGAGAACCATTAACAGACCTACATTCTGGTGTGACATCTTGAGAACTCCAGGCACTTTAGATTCTAAACCTAGAATGATAACAAACAAGAATACTTTAAAGTTCTCTGAGTAAGAATATTTTAGATTTTATCATTATATTTATTTTTAAAACATTTTTAAAAGCTAAGATTTACATTTGCTTTCTGCATTATTATCCACTGTTTCTTTAACTCAGGAAATTCAAGTCCAACTGTAATATAAGACCTTTCTGCATAATGCATAGTTGAATTTAATATATAATACAACTTTTTAATCTTCTCAAAGTAGAACAGAATACCATCTATAACACACTTTCTAAAATTTAAACTGTCAAAAGAACAGAGGGGAGCATATTTCAGATCCCATCAGCCAAGGAATTTCAGCTGGTAGAATCCTGGAGAACAGCTTCGTCTGCCATGGCTCCTGTCCCCTGGAACATACCTGAGGTGAGACTGGCTCCCATTCTTCTGATGTTTCAAAAGCACCTCAACATCTGCCTCTGCTAGATGGTTTGGGGATCCAAAGGGGGAACTTTATACTGGAGGTTGACTACCAGTAGTTAAAACTCAATGCCATCTTCCCCCACTTTTCTTTGCCATCTGGCTTCCTTCAGTTTATCTGTTAATGTTTTCATTTGCTGTGTTTTTATAATGGATTATTTTAATGTTTTTAATGTTGTATGCCACCCAGAGTCATTGGATATGAGATGGGAGGCAAATAAATTTCATAAATAAATAAAACATAGTTCCTTATTTTATTATATTGTGCTTCAAAACAAATACACATTTCACTTTTATATAATTTCTGTGAACACACAATACCTACAGCCATCCATGTTAAACTTCAATGTAAAAGCATACCAATGCATTTATATTCTCCATGTACAGTTGCTGCTGATACACAATCAAGTTGACCAATATTTGTGGCATTGACAGCACCGTTTATCTCAATCCTAGATAAAAAAAATATTCTAATTAAAGTAAATTAATTTTGCGATGATTTAGGTCTTAAAACTAAAGATTTTATATATAATTATATACAGAGTGGAGTTAATTGTGTATCTACAGGAGCTACTGCATTCATTTTCTTACTTAATGTCAGAACATTTTCCCCATTATCAAATTAAGCAATGTCTACTCATTAAAATTTCATGGCTGAGGGCAGCCAGCTTCTAAATACAAGATAATGTGGAGAAAAATATCAACACCTACTGTTTTCCTAATCTGCTTATCAACTTCTCAGAATCTTCTGGATTCACTTTTATTTTATTAAAATCAAACTAAATAGCAGCTGTTGAAGGGCTGTAGTGAAAGACAGTAACTGCAGTTTGTGCCCAGATATATTTGATTACATAATGTGTAACATAGAACTCTAGCTAAGATGGACCTCTGACCTAATTCAACAAATCTCTTCTTATAGATTTGATTCAAGCAATCAAATACATCAAATAAAGATCATCCAAAACCAACACTTAATATGGAAAGGAATAAAATTGTTTAATTTGTCTTATCGGAACCATGACATACAGGCCGTCCTTAACTAACAACCCTAATTGATTTAATTCCTACAAGACAGGAATTCTGCATTACCCATCCATTGAAATGACTGCGCTATTTCTTCCCTACCACTGAAATATTTCTTAATAGAAGTCTGCATAGACGAAATATTAAGAAATGTCATATAGTTGTAGGGATGAATGATTTGTCTTTTTCTACATCTGTATCTCTATAATATATCAGAAAATCAAATAAAGCAGTTCATGGCTCAAGGCCAGAGTATTTTTAGGAACATTGATTTTCAGCAAGTTTTTCTTGTCCTTTAAAAAGAACGTTCCGTCATCTGAGCTCTCATCTGCAGTCAGGCCTTCTCAACCATAGCTTCTCTTCTCTAGAATAACATTCTCCCTTGAGATCAGATAGGTCCCACTATTTTGAATTTTCAAAAAGGAATTAAGACCTGGCTTCTCCAGCAAGTTTTTGGTGTCTGATGGGCAAAAGTGACTTTTTTTCAGGGGAAGTTTAAAATTACATCAGGTTGTATTCAAATATAAGCAGGCAGGATCAAGCAATAAATGAAGAAGGAAAAGGGGGAAAAAAGGAAAAAGAAAAAAAGGGGAGAAAAGGAAAAGGGGAAAAGGGAAGTTACTGAGTTGAGTTTATGACATTTTATGTGTCACGGGAACTTCCATCCCTTCTGTCTTGTACATCCACTTTAAAACATATCTGGTATTGTCCTGTAGATACTGTCCCTACCTCCAGATACAGAAGATTTGAATATAAGAATGCACGGACATGTGTATACCTGTTATTGTTTATATTAAAATTTATTGTAACATTTAGTGCTCCATGATATAAAGCACAGCATGTCACATTAGAATCTATGGATGAAGATGTATTTAAGCTAGAACAGCATCCCCATTCTTATAGCAGTGAGAACATACTATGAATTCTATATACAAAGAGGAACAGAGAAAGACAGAGATCAATGGTGCTACTTCTCAACTGGATGCTGCAACCCATTAACAATATAGATAGCAACTTAGCACTTGCAAAATCAATTATAGTTCTCAGAGATATTGTATTTACGGGAGCAGAGATTGAGATTCTTCCATTTCATTAATTTCTTGATATGGCTGGAAGAAAAAAAAACCAATTTAGTTCAGAAAACAATAAATAATAATTAACAATTAATCCTAAGTTATACTGAAACCAGTGAAAGGTATTCCAGTTATCTTATTTTTCAACTTTAGTACAAGCAGTAATTGAACTGCATAATTCATAGGATATATTATCTTTAATATAAGTTGATACCTTGTCTAAAATTCAGTGTTAAAATAAGTCATGCAATTATATATATATTTTCTAAAAAAACACAAGATCAGGCTTCTCCAAAAATTCATTCCCAGCTAAGCCACACTTATAGAGTCTAATATGAAAAATTATATTATCTCATATTGACAATATTCAATATCCAAATTTATACCTCACATAATTTTATCTTCAGTCCACTAAAGTTTCTATTTTTCAAAAATAGAAAAATATCTTTTATGTGGCTATTTTATGTACCTGTGTAGTTATACTATTAACTTTTATTGAACAAAATCTTTGTATTTTTCCTCAATGTAACACATATCACATTTATAGCATGTTTTGTAATATTTTATTCCTAGTTTAATTAATTTAATTTTACCTGATAAAGTTATATATAAAATATTTAAATTAAGGAAATATTAAAGCTAGCTTTTACTTGTTTTAGCAAAATACACAACTGCCTAATAATTGAATAGTAATGAAAATAAGGAAAATAAAGTTTTGAAAGTTTTGTTGGAAATAAAGTCCACGTTTTACATATTGCTATAATAAGGATTAACATTCAGCAAACTCATGTTGCTCATAAAACAGGCAGATTCTTTTGATGCACTGCAACTTTTTTATTCATGTATGAACGTATTTAAACATTTCTTTCATGCCATATGCTTGATGAAAATATTTTTTCCATCCTTCCAAAGACATTCTGTGGGAATGTTCTGTTCATTCTAAACACTTCCCCATTCTAAAGCTACTAAAAATATAAGGTCACAATACATGGAAATAATCTTTTTTCCCCTTCATCAGTAAGATGACCATTTCCATCACAGCACTGGAGGCAAGATAAGAAATTAAACACCTCATTAAATTACTGTACTTTAGCTCTATATTTAATATAGGGTATTTTCTAAACGTTGTCCATAGGGTCGCGATGGGTCGGACACGACTTCGCAGCTAACAACAACAACAACAACATTTTCTAAACACTTACTACACAAGATCCTACAATGCATCCATTTTGTATCACTACTCATTATTTCTACCTAATACTAGATAAAAATCATTCTTAAGCTCAATATTTTTAAATATTATTTTAATATTAATCAGCACAAATCTGAGCAATTACATACCATATTAAATAGTCCCAGTTGTTTACGGGCATGGAATTTGATGCAATTACCGGTAAACGGAATGTTTGGGGAAAGCTTTTCTATTATTAGAGATGAAAATAATTAGTAGAAGCATGGTAACAGTCACAGAAATCAGTATCTTACAATTCTAACAATCTGAAAAAGTTTTCAATCAATTATGACTATTATCTGTAACCCCTCATTCTTACATAATAAACAGATGCAAGATAGCTATATAAATTGATTAAATAAATAGAACAGATGTTATAGGTTAAGGGCATTTGTTGATGACTTGATTTAGTGATCTGGAGCAGGGCTTTTCAACCTTTTCACCCATTGTACCACTTTTAGGATATGGCAACATCCAAGTACCACCAGTCGCCTAGCAAGGTCTCAAAATCCTGATGACCCCGCCCCCCCAAAAGGAAAAAAGTGATAAAGTACAGGTAGTCCTCAACTTACAAAAGTTCGCTTAGGGACTGTTCGAAGTTACAATAGCACACAAAAAAGTGCCCTCCAAGCCACAGCTGAGCAAGACACCTGCCTGCCTGCCCGGCAGCGCTCTTCCTCCTGGCAGCAGGGGTGGGGTGTTTGGTTTTTATTCCCCCCATCTGCTGGGTGGTTGCAGCAAGTTTTGGTCACTTAACATGACCCTGGGACACTGTGACCGTCATAAATATGAGTCAGTTGCCAAGTATCTGAATGTAAATCACAAGACCCTGGAGATACTGCAACATTCCAGCTGATTGACGCTTCTTCTGGGCTCAGCAGAAGTGCCGGGATCAGCGCTGAGCTCCAGCTGGAGCCTGGCGCTGATCCTGGCATGTCCACTGAGCCCTGACAGCCCCGAAGCACTGATCCTGCCGCTTCCACTGAGCCCTGACAGCCCTGCAGCTCCAGCTATCTCTCGCTCATGCTTGTGCGGTGCTGCCACCGTTTTAGCTCATTCCCCTCCTCCGCTACCACTTTTCTAGGATGGCCGCGTACCACTTGCCAGGTGCCAATGTACCACAGCTGGTACCCATACCACTGGTTGAAAAGCCCTGATCTGGAGGATCCATTAAAAGGAAGACAGACATTAACAAGAAAATTAAAAGAATTTGATACACTAGCAGGTTTTAAAATGATGTTAACCAAAAATAGTAAAAAGAAGATCAAACAGAATTGATGAAGAAAACGGGTTTTAAGATTGAGAAAAAAGTAAAATATCTGGGTATCACCATGACAAATGTGAATTATATGTTATTTTAAAATAATGATGTTAAGATATGGAATGAAGCTTAAAATGGTATGTTAAGATTAAAGAAATCGGTGAGGACAATTCTGTGATAAAACCATTTTTTAATATTTTAATAAAAATATTTTATTTTTATTAGACTTAACTTCCATTGTATATTGATTTATTTTAATACGTATTACTTTCTGCCTGTTGTTTAATTTTATTCTTTGTATTTTTATTAATTTTGTATGTTTTTCTTTTCTTAAAATATAAAAGGGGGAAAAAACCCTCTTACCTCCATATGTATTAGCTACTTCTGAAGTAATGCTGTTTTCCCATACCATGTCTTTATCCACTAAAGAGAATCTTAAAAATATAGAACATATGTTAGTTTTAGTTTGTATCACACATATAAGGACTGAGGTTGGCAATGCAAAAACCAG
Organism: Vipera berus; assembly: GCF_964194415.1. NCBI lineage: Eukaryota > Metazoa > Chordata > Lepidosauria > Squamata > Viperidae > Vipera > Vipera berus. Next base: position 33,654,978 of record NC_138203.1, on the reverse strand, counting down.
AAGTTCCCAAGATAGAGAGAACTATTATGTAAATATATCTCAGCTGTATCTCAAGCTATATGAGACTGACCAAGTATCTATTGTAAGTAAAAAATGCAGAACATTCTGACTTCCTTTCCTTGTACAAGGAAAGCAATTGTTATATTTAAGGTATTATTCTTATGTGCAGTAAATATTCTAATATAGTAGAATATCTGAGAAATCTATGCCACGTGAATTAAGGGATAGTATCTGGACAGCTGTGATTTAGTACTGAACTTTGTTATAAATCTTGACAGCAAAATCTATTGCTAACTACAACTTATCTCTGGTAACTCCAGTTTTAACTAGTTTTTAGTGGGCTATAGTCCTTATTTGGGCAATCAAAGAGGGTCTTTGTAGAAAGTGTATCTTTCAAAATATATATCACAGAGACTTCTATATATCACAGAGGCTACTACTAACTACAATATTTCATAAAGGCTATTACTAACTACAGCTATCTCTGTTAACTCCAGTTTTTACCAATTCTCAAATGGCTGCCGTCCTAACTTACTATACTTTGTACAAAGTATAACTTTCAAAATAGTTAAAGCAGAAAAATATTTCTTAGTATTCAAAGAACCAGATAATTAAGCTGTTCCACACAAGGGGCCATCACTGAGAAGAAACAATTAAAAAATTCTACAGATGACATTCCCTTACAGGATGGATGTTTAATCATGTTCATATGAGGCTTCGCTATTCTGAAGTCAGAGTGGCCCTGTTTCTAATTAGTTAACCTTGATTACAAATATAGATTTTGTGCTAAACAGAAATAGTAATTACCTCTGATAAATGTAGAGCCATAATAAAAGAACACAGGATGGAACGTAATATAGTAGACTATGCACTCTCATTAACTAAGCTAAGCATGTTGTGAAAAATACTCTAAATGAGCAGGTTGTAAAACAGATAGCCCAGGACATAAGTTTTAGAAAACATCAGCTATACAACTGCTGGAAAACTAATACTGTTGCATAGAGGTATTTTGAATTTAAAATAAGCAGTTTAACATTGGAGAACTGCCTATACTGAAAAATGTAATGAAAGATACAATACTATTCAACTACCAATTTGTGAATTATACTGAACTTGCTTGCTTAATTTCAAAACACAGGATGGAAGATATATATAGAGAGAGACTTTTTCTTATCTATCTCAGGAAGTAAGTGTCTTGGCTCAGACAAAATACAACTGATAAAAAGTTTTAATTAATGAACTCATACATGAACATTTCCTCTATAATTTTTAAATATTCAAAAGAATGTGCAAACTATACTTTAAAAAGGATCCATGAATACAGTAAGAATACCAGAGCAGTCAATAAGGACGCCTTGATGCTTATTTCACCAACATACATCAACGAAATTTATACTTTTCAGTTAGCAGATTTTTTTCATCTATTTATATCTTAACCAAAACAATCTTGTGCTTTCTGTAAAAAAGACTGAAGAAATTAATAGTGCATTTACTCATTAATTACCTGATGATACTGTTAATTATACTTATCAGGATAATAACAAATTAGGGATATTTACAGGGGATCAATAATATTAAAACGGCAGATGAACTTGGTGATACCCCTATACATTTTTTGTTTTGTGTGATGTATATAATGCACTTTAAAAAGGAGCAGGACTTTAGCCCTCACTTTACACCTGTTATTTTTACATGTTGACTTCCCCATGCTTTTCCCTATCCAAATGATATTTATGTTTCCATTAGATTAGTTAATACATAACTAATCTTATACTTAGCACAACACATTATTTTTTACTTCCAAATTCCTGTTTAGAGATTTAAACATACAAACAGTGGAGAGGAAATAAAAATGAATGCTCTACTAGAGCATGGGTCTTCAAACTTGGCCCTTTTATGACTTGTGGACTTCAACTCCCAGAATTCCTCAGCCAGCGTGCCTAGCTGATCAATTCTGGAAGTTGAAGTCCACAAGTCATAAAAGGGCCAAGTTTGAAGACCCCTGCTCTAGAGTCTAGACTACCATTCCACTGCCACAATCTCTTGTAGACAATAGTGAATATTGTCAGTGATGTTGTGAAATAGGAGTGTTTACATTAGCCATGCCCCTGAAAACCTTGAACATGGAAAAGAAGCCTGGCAGAGGCATTTGATACTGTATATTTTGTCTATTTTGTTATTTCCATTATTTTATTTGTATTTTCTGCCTTTATAGTGAGCTGTCCAGTCCAGCAGCATCAAAACTGAAATGAATATATAGGAGCTATAGTATGCACAATGTTTCAAAAAGGCTCTTATTACACGTTGATATAAAACATTTCAAAACCCGCAATTCTCCTGAGACTAAGTACTGTGCGTAATCTTGTTCAGGGCTGCAAATATTAAGAATATTTGGCAGCTCGCCTCAAAGAGTAATGCGCCCGTTGAAGCATTTGATGTACAACGCCCATAGACGACAGCCAAAATCTCCCTCAATCTTTCCTGGGAATGATGGAGGCCAGCGTAAAAGCGGCACCAAGTTGAGGAACATTAATGTAAGAAAGAAGTCCGGACAAAGCGCTTTTGCAGACACCTTTCACGCCTACACCCCCACGTGAGCCATTGTCACCTTTCTGCATGGAAATCGTTTTCTTCCAGGTCGCTCTCAACCACGGATCCTTCAACTATCGTCTCATCGCTATCTGTATCGAAGACTTCGCTCCCTTCCACCATACCGTTCCCCACGCTCATTTCAGTCCAAGCTTTTCTCTCCGCTCTTATGAAACCTTTCCCCGGCCTAAACCCCAGATCTCAGTCCCTGAGACGACTCTTCACTCCCCCCCCCCCGCAAAAAAAAAATAGCGGGAGAAGCTCGGTGTATTGTGGGAGTTCGCCCGCCGCCCCCTGTACGAATTGGGGCAAAACGTGGGAACCTGGAGGACTTGGCCGGCCGGCAGCAAAGATTACGATTGCCAATTGGTTGGGCGCTAGAGAAAGAAGAAGCTGGCGACCAGAAGAAACTCCGTACTCGGTCCCAAATCTCGAAGTTAGAACCACCTGCTCCAGGTGCTGCCACTAGGCCAGGGGTAGGCAACCTCGGCTCTTTTATGACTCATGGACTTCAACTTCCAGAATTCCTGAGTCAGCATAGCTGACTCAGGAATTCTGGGAGTTGAAGTCCATGAGTCATAAAAGAGCCGAGGTTGCCTACCCCTGCACTAGGCCTACCTCGAAAGCAATTGGAATCGACGGGTTGAGTCCTTTTTCCCCAGTTAAGTTTATGTTGACGCAGTTAAATCCCCAGCAAATGCACACAGCTGTAAGGCACTGTCCTTTTTTAAATTGGAAGTACAGTTATTATTTCTTTAGTTTGGTTATCGTTTCTCTTTCTGTGGCAGAGGTATTTATTATTCCTGTATCGTATGGTGTCACTGTTTTTTTTTCTGTAAAGAAATCTACAGCTACGAGCGAGAAAAGGTAATGCTCCTCTTTCTCCCCCTATCCTCTTACCCCAGTTTTATGTCTTGCAATGTTGCACTGGTTATGTCTCTTCTAGATGCCAGCAGTTTTTAAAACAAGAGCACCAGTAAAAGGGGAAGAGGACAACAGTAATATCAGTCCCTTTAAAAATTGTTCAGTTTTTAGTGTTCAGTTCTTTATTGTTCAATTGTTCAAGCACAATTCAATTTCTAGAGGGTCAAAGACATCATTTTATACTTATGACATACAAGTCCTGTACAGGTAGTCCTCAACAGCAATTTGTTTAGTGATGATTCAACATTGCTTATGACTGTTTTTCACACTTATGACCATTGCGGCATCCCCATGGTCACATGATCAAAATTTGGATGCTTGGCAAATGGTTCATATTTATGACAGCTGCAGTGTCCCAGGGTCATGTGATCAACCTTTATGACCTGACAAGCAAAGTTATCGGGAAGACTTGTCACTTAACAACTGTGAAACTAACTTAATAACTGCAGTGATTGACTTAACAAATGTGGCAAGAAAGATTGTAAAATGGGACAAAACTCACTTAACAAATGTCTTAACAAAACATGCAATTGATCGTTTTCAGGAAATGTACAATTTTTAATTCTTTTCCCTCCATTCTTAACCATTTCTGCCATTATTATTAAGTTTCCCATTTGATTTTTTTTAATTCCTTTATCCAGCATTTTTATAATAGTTTTTTCGAGTTACCTATAGATTTTGCAAAATTGAAGTTTCCTTTTTGTTTGGTTTTTCCATTTCAGAATTTTGTATTTCTATTTATACATTAGTACAGAGGTCCCCCAACCTTTTGGGCACCAGGGACCAGTTCCATGGAGAAACGTTTTTCCGCAGATGGAGGTTTTGTGTGCTGCCTGCATCCCATGGATGGGGCTTTGCTTGTTTGTGCATGCCGTGCATGCCGTGCAGTACTGTAGGAGTACAGTACTGTACTCCTTGTTGGAGGATTAGTTCATAGGTTTTTTTCAGTTTTTTTCAGTGCTCTCTTATACTGGTTCTGTTATTACTTCTTTTAAGTTATCATTTGTGTAATTTATATCAGTTGTCTTCTTTATATTTCCAGTTGGGATATACAAGAAATAAGAACTTAGAACTGAGGAGAAATTTCCCAGCAGTTAGAACAATTAATCAGTAGAACGACTTGCCTCCAGAAGTTGTAGATGCTCTAATGCTGGAAGTTTTTAAGAAGAGATTAGACAACAATTTGTCTGAAATGGTATAGGATTTCCTGCCAGAACAGAGGGTTGGACTAGAAGACCTCTAAGGTCCCTTCCAACTGTTATTCTGTTGTTATCTGAATTTCTTCTACTATTGTTTTGGGTCTTTTAGCTTCACAGTTTTTCTGAATCTCTTTCAGTTCATCTTCCCTGAATAGTTCATTTCTGGCAATGAATCTCCCTTGAACTGCTAGTTTTTTTTCAGTCATATTTGAGTCTGGAAAAATTCTTTTCCAATTTTCAAACATTCACTTTAAGTAGTCCAACTTTGTCATTCTAATTTCTGTTTTCTGTTTTCTCATCATATTCAATGAGTTGGTATTCTGGCTCTTCCATTAAAACCTGTCTGGTGGGGTGACTCTTCTGGTAGAATACACTACTGGCAGAATACATTACTACCACCATAGCTCTCAATCTCAGAACATTGCAAGCCTCTTCTCCATGACAAGGAAGTATCTATGAAGGGGTATTATTATTGTTATGATGATTATCTATTAAATTTATTTGCCAGCTGACTTTTTTAAGAGAACTTCCAAGATCATTTTTGCTTCCCAGCAGAACTGAAATAGTTCTCATGCATAGCTATCTCTTTTATATGGAGAAATCCTCCAGGTTTCAAATTATTAGGTACTAGAGAATTGTGTTGTTATCAGTGAGTAATAGAAATACACTGACAGATAAAAATAGGGGGGAGTGAGTGAGTGAAATTGTGAAAAAAATAGTTTTGCTTTACAGCATTTTTTTAAACACTGCAAAAATAATATTAATTCCATTAATTCTCCTGTGGCCATCATGTTGATATGATTTTGAGTCCTTTGGTCTCCTACCAATTATTGTACACCAAGTCCATGGCCCAAGGAATCTTCAATCTATCATTTAACCCAAGGAAACAACAAAGAAAAGTAAGAAAATGGGATTGGGGGATCCTGAGGGAAGCAATATAAGATTCTGTTGATTGCACATTTTATCTGTAGCTGTACAATTAACCTGATTATTTTTTAAAAAAATAATCCAATTTCCTTCATTCACATAAGACACTAACCTAAAATGAGGATATTTTATGGTCCAAAGCTTTATGCTAATACAGTGGCAAAGGCTTAATAGCAATAAGAAACTTAGAGGTTGCTATTCAGATTCTCAGAAAGATCTGTTTTAAGCAAGAAAGTTAAGTCATGTAGGTATTTTGACATGCATACGTCGTAAGGACCAAGGGGCTTTGAGAGATCAAGAAATCTTTGATAAAGAAGCGGGATAGACTGATATGTAGGAAAAGAGAAGGATCAAAGTGCAAAAACATTGAGAATTTTGAAAATAAGCCTCAAGGAGTTTGTCCCATCTGCATATGGACAGAGTCACTTTGGGGAATAATATGTAATTGGATGGATTACTACCCTGTCGTGGCGAAGGGGCTTGCATAATTCAATGAAGCTATGAGCTATGCCGTGCAGGGCCACCCAAGACAGAAAGGTCATAGCAGAGAGTTCTGACAAAACGTGATCCACTGGAGAAGGAAATGGCAACCCACTCCAGTATCTTTGCCATGAAAACCCTATGGACAGTACCAAAAGGCAAAACGATATGACGCTGGAAGATGAGCCCCTCAGGTCGGAAGGCGTCCAATATGCTACTGGGGAAGAGCAGAGGGCTAGTACTAGTAGCGCCAGAAAGAATGAAGCGACTGGGCCAAAGCCGAAAGGACGCTCAGCTATGGATATGTCTGGTGGTGAAAGGGAAGTCCGATGCTGTAAAGATTTTTTTTCCATAGGAACCTGGAATGTAAGATCCATGAATCAAGGAAAGCTGGACGTCGTCAAACAAGAGATGACAAGACTGAACATCGACATCTTAGGTATCAGCGAACTAAAATGGACAGGAATGGGTGAATTTAATTCAGATGACCATCAGGTATACTACTGCGGGCAAGAATCCCTCAGAAGAAATGGAGTAGCCTTCATAGTCAATAAAAGAGTAGGAAAAGCAATACTGGGATACAATCCTCAAAATGACAGAATGATCTCAGTTCAAATCCAAGGCAAACCATTCAATATCACAGTAGTCCAAGTCTATGCCCCAACCACCGGTGCTGAAGAGGATGAAATTGACTAGTTCTATGAAGCCCTACAGCACCTTATAGAACTAACACCAAAAAATGATGTCCTTATCATCATGGGGGATTAGAATGTTAAAGTAGGAAGCCAAAAGATAACCGGAATAACAGGCAAGTTTGGTCTTGGAGTACAAAATGAAACAGGGCTCAGGCTGATACAATTTTGTCAAGAGAATACGATGGTCATAGCAAACACTCTTTTCCAACAACCCAAGAGACGGCTCTACACATGGACATCACCAGACGGTCAACACAGAAATCAGACTGACTATATGCTCTGCAACCAAAGATGGAGGAGCTCTATACAGTCAGTAAAAACAAGACCAGGAGCTGATTGTGGCTCAGACCGTGAGCTTCTCATTGCAAAGTTTAGGCTTAAACTGAAAAAAGTAGGAAAAAGCACTAAGCCACTCAGGTATGAATTAAATCATATCCCTGTTGAATATACAGTAGAGGTGACAAATAGATTTAAGGAATTAGATCTGATAGACAAGAGTGCCTGAAGAACTATGGACAGAGGTTCGCAACATTGTACAACAGGTAGCAACCAAAACCATCCCAAAGAAAAAGAAATGCAAGAAAGCAAAATGGCTGTCTGAGGAAGCTTTGCAAATAGCTGAGGAAAGGAGGGAAGCGAAAGGCAAGGGAGAAAAAGAAAGATACGCCCAATTGAATGCAGAATTCCAGAGAATAGCTAGAAGAGATAAGAATGCCTTCTTAAATGAACAGTGCAAAGAAATAGAAGAAAACAATAGAATAGGGAGGACCAGAGATCTTTTCAAGAAAATTGAAGAGATGAAGGGAACGTTTCATGCAAAAATGGGGATGCTAATGGACCAAAATGGCAGGGACCTAACACAGGCGGAAAAGATTAAGAAGAGGTGGCAAAATTACACAGAAGAACTATACAAGAATGAGCTTAATGTCCCTGATAATCACAATGAGGTGGTCACTGACCTCGAGCCAGACATCCTAGAATGTGAAGTGAAGTGGGCCTTAGAAAAGCTGAGCAACAACAAAGCTAGTGGAGGTGACAGTATTCCAGCTGAGCTATTCAAAATCTTAAGACGATGCAGTAAAAGTGCTACACTCAATTTGCCAGCAAATTTGGAAAACTCAACAGTGGCCACAGGATTGGAAAAGATCAGTTTACATTCCAATTCCAGAGAAAGGCAGTGCCAAAGAATGTTCAAACTATCGCACCATTGCACTCATTTTTCACGCTAGTAAAGTTATGCTTAAAATCTTACAAGCTAGACTCCAGCAGTATGTGGATCAAGAACTACCAGAAGTACAGGCAGGATTTCGAAGAGGCAGAGGAATTAGAGATCAAATTGCCAACATACGCTGGATCATGGAGAAAGCTAGAGAGTTCCAGAAAAACATCTACTTCTGCTTCATTGACTATGCTAAAGCCTTTGATTGTGTGGATCATAACAGACTGTGGCAAGTCCTTAAAGAGATGGGCGTACCAGACCATCTTATTTGTCTCTTGAGAAACCTATATGTGGGCCAAGAAGCAACAGTGAGAACTGGACATGGAACCACTGATTGGTTCAAAATTGGGAAAGGAGTCCGGCAAGGCTGTATACTGTCGCCCTGCCTATTTAACTTATATGCAGAGCACATCATGAGAAAGGCAGGGCTAGATGAATCAAAAGTTGGAATTAAGATTGCCGGAAGAAATATCAACAACCTAAGATATGCAGATGATACCACTCTAATGGCAGAAAGTGAAGAAGAACTAAAGAGCTTCTTGTTGCGGGTGAAGAAGGAGAGTGCAAAAGTTGGGTTGAAACTTAACATTAAGAAAACCAAGTTCATGGCATACGGCCCTCTCAATTCCTGGCAAATAGATGGGGAAGAAATGGAGGTAAGTGACAGATTTTATTTTCCTGGGCTCCCAAGATCACCGCAGATGGGGACTGCGGCCAAGAAATTAAAAGACGCTTGCTCTTGGGGAGGAAAGCCATGGCAAATCTAGACAGCACACTAAAAAGCAGACATCACCCTGTCAGCAAAAGTGTGTATAGTCAAGGCTATGGTCTTCCCAGTTGCAATGTATGGCAGTGAAAGCTAGACCATAAAAAAGGCTGAGGGCCAAAGAATTGAAGCCTTTGAACTATGGTGCTGGAGAAGACTCATGCAAGTCCCTTGGACTGCAAGGCGATCAAACCGGTCAGTCCTAGAGATCAACCCTGACTGCTCTTTAGAAGGCCAGATCCTGAAGCTAAAACTCAAATACTTTGGCCACCTAATGAGAAGGAAGGACTCACTGGAGAAGAGCCTAATGCTGGGAAAGATTGAGGGCAATAGAAGAAAGGGACGACAGAGAATGAGGTGGCTGGATGGAGTCACTGAAGCAGTAGGCGTGAGCTTAAATGGACTCCAGAAGATGGTAGAGGACAGGAAGGCCTGGAGGAACGTTGTTCATAGGGTCGCGATGGGTTGGACATGACTTCGCTGCTAACAACAACAACAACAATGTAATTGTTTTGCAGCATGTATTGGTCAGACATATGGACATAAAACCAGAGAGAAGAATATAGTAAGCCACAGAACAGAGTTGTTCCTGAGTGACAGGAAAGATTCCAATGTTGCAGTGTGGTAAAGCTGGTCATAAAGAACAGGAGAAAAAGCAGGGCCAAGTAGACAGACTATCATGGCAATAATAATGCCAATCAATGCTAGTTCGGTTTGATATATATTATTATATTGTAGGGAAGATAGAAAAGCGATTTTGCGCTACAAATCGAAATTCGGAATCCTCGGAGCATTCTTCTCTCCCGCTGACCAGCGGAAAGCCAATTGGCTCGCTGAAGCAACATGCAAATAAGCCAATGGACCATGGGCCACTGAGGAGGCTCGAGGAGATTTTGGCTGTGATTCATTGGTCGCTCTTCCCGTGGCGAGATGGCGCGTGCCACCCTCCTGATCTGTCGAGCGCTATGCCGCTTCCTTGACCGGTTGCTACAGTGACAGAAAGGGTGACGTATCCCTGGCTGGGCGCGGCGAACGCTAGCTATTGGCTGCACGATCGGCCGATGGCTTCAGCTCTGTGGAGAGCCGGGCGTCCTTGTGTAGCGGGGAGGGCGGCCGCTTCAGTCTGCGGCAAATAAGCGAGGAGGAAAGGAGGCTAGCGCCTTGCCAGCTTCAACTCACCATCCCAGCCGTTTTCTAAGAGAGAGGTACTGGTTGTTTGGTTGGCTCAAAAGTGTTATTTTGGGCCCGGTTATCTTGTAGCGCATTGGTTTATGGGCGAGGTCACCATAATTTTGGGGATGAGGAGAGCCATTTCAATCAGGCGCGCTCCGGCCAGTCTTGCGCGACCGGAGGGGACTTTCTAGGCTGGGTCGGTCAAGGAGCCTCTCTCTCTCTCTCTCTCTCTCTTCCTGCCTCAGGAAAAGCGCTCAGGAGCGCGGAGTCAACTGCCTTCCCCTTCTTCGTTGAGCGAAGTGGGGGCGTCCCTGGAACTATGGTAGGCTGGGGAGGAACGGATGGAGATCCCTCGGGTAGTCGGGCCGTTCATTCATCGCTCACGGCTCTGGGCGCCTGGACCTCGTCCCCAGGCCCTGCCTTGGGTGTCACGATGAGTTCTGGGGTGGTCGGAACGGTGTGTCCCAGGTGGACACCCCGCCCCGTGCGGTTCTGCCACGGACCTCCGCCTTGGAGAGATGCAGGTCGTGGCCTCCTCGAGACTGTTCCATCCACGACGGCCTGTTCCGGCTTCTTAAGAGTGCTTTTCTTAACCACGGTTTTTTGGACATCAAGAAGCAGTATTTGTCCTAGGTTTATATTCTCGGCCTCAGACGAAACTGATTGATCAAGTCAAAATAGGAATAGAGAAAAAGCATAGCGGAAATGCCAATTAGATCAATAGTACTGGGCGATTGGTAAAAAAATGGTCATTGGACGGCAGGTTAAACGGCGTGTGGTCGTTTTAAAGCACCAACATGGTTACTATGTAGCAAAGATGCTTTATGGATGCGGCTGATAGTACAGTAATGCTAATAAAGTAGCCATGCTGAAGAAGTCTTATCAGACGTTCGCTTTTTGTAGACGTCTTGTGGTTTTTACCTCCAATTTTTTAACATGTAAAATACCTTGTTCTGGCTGTGAAGGTTGTTAAGATTTTTATTTTATTTTTTTTGAACTGCATTGCAGCAAGTGGCCCACAGACCCTGGAAAATAAGGCCTGGTTATTGTTTGAATGGGAGGCACCAGGGAATGCCAGAGCTGTAGGCTAGACTGAGAAATTAAATTTTTTTTGAAAGAAAACAGTGGTAAATTACTTCTATATTTTTCCCCCCAAAATGGCAAGGTTTGTATCTGTGTAGTTAATAGATGTTTAGCTCAGCTTGAGAATATTTTAACCATTTTCACATTAAATTACATCCTAGTGTAATTATATAATTTAATAAAGCAATAAATCCAATATAATCCTAACACAGAACAGGTTAGTTTTAGTTCATGTCCAAAGTTTATTTGAGGCTAAACTCTCACCTCTATTTTTACCAAACTTCTTACTGTATTTGTTGGCTAATCGTTCTAACATTTACACTGAATCCCTCCAATAAATATACATTAAAAAAGACACTTTTCTAGGTTTACAGCCTTTTTCACTCTGTCCCCAAACTATATTTTCCTTGTTATTGGCAGAAATATTGTAGGTAGGAAGTAGGTAAGCTACACTCTTCACTGCAGTACATTGGAATGATACTAATCTCATTTGTAGCATCTGATTTTTTTTGTGGGGGAGAAGATGCTGTAAATTTTGCAGCATATGAAAGGCCCTGCCTAGAACAATCAACTGAGACTTCCTGGCTCATGCATTTTTTCATCTGATTACAATAGTATGATTAAGGTCCCTGGTGCCACAGATTCACAGTACATGCAATGGTTATATTTTCTTCCACTAGGAATAAGAATCTTTTAGTCTGATTCTGTTAGTACTTGAATGTTGTTGGGCTGTGCATTGTAGTCTGTTTATTAGATTGGTGTGCTGCACATTTCATCTTGGGGCAACTTACAAACGTATGCAGTATATCAAACATTGATGATGGCGTCCTGTGGGTTTCAGTATTTTTATTATATGTACATATTGTGGACTCATGCTTAGTGTTATGGATAAAGTATATTTGCTATGCTGCCTCATATAGTTCTGTGAGAAAACTATCCTGGTCCCTGGCAGGCCATATTTGGCAGTCTTTGCATGAATGATGATCTCCCAGATGTCACGCAGACATAAAGCAAATTAACAAATGAGAGGACATTTGAATAATTGGAACTTTAATTTAACTTGACAAGATCTGGGGTAGTACTGTAAAGTGTCTGTGTGATGTTGCAGATGGAGTGAGATGTATGATACCAAATTCAAGCAGGCATGACATGGTAGTATTCCCTTTAAAGGAAACTCCCTGGTTCTAAGGTTAAAAGTCGTGTATGAAACATAAAATATGATTCAAGTTCCACTTACCGATGATTCAGATGTACTACCAGTCAATTGTAGGGGGCAGGTGGATTCCATTCAATTTAACTGAAAGTTGTGTAGAGTTTATGAAGAACTAAACTGGAATATAGGCTGTAATCATTTTTGTTCTTCTTATCCATCAGCCAAACTTGTGTGGAGCATAAATTTATATTGTTACCTAAATATATAATTGATATAACTAATAAGAAAGATTTTTTATTTGGATTTAGTCCTAGATTTGTGCAAATACTTTTGAAAATGCTGTCAGGACTCTTCCGAATGCATGGCCTTTTTGTGGCCTCTCACCCATGGGAAGTTATTGTGGGAACTGTAACTCTTACCATCTGTATGATGTCTATGAAGATGTTCACTGGTAACGATAAGATCTGTGGTTGGAATTATGAATGCCCTAAATTTGAAGAGGTAAAGACTTTAAAGTTATTTTAAAAATTACTTTGTTATTTTACTATACTATCCTTGAAGCAAAACAGATTTGAGTGAAATTTAAAATTGGGAAATCTCAGACTACAGACAAGATTGGGAAGTCAATGAAATACCCCATATAGTGTCCATATGACTAACTGAAGTCAAGCTCGAATGAAGAGAATACTTACTTTAATATTAGCAATTGACTAAACAAATGTCACTAATTTTTGGAAATGTGTGTCTATGAAAAGGTTACTATTTTAATAACATTATGAGGATGTTTATATTTCTGAAATGTTATATATGTGAAACATTGAGAAAGTATTTAACAGATTTCAAAAATGTAGTGTTTTTCATTTTGAAAATAAAATGTTTTCCTTTCACAGGATGTTTTGAGCAGTGATATCATAATATTGACAATCACACGATGTATAGCAATCCTTTATATATACTTCCAGTTTCAAAATTTGAAGCAACTTGGCTCAAAATATATTTTGGGTAAGATACTTTTATTTTTAAGATGGTAATCAGAGCAAAACAAGCATGTGTATGAAACAGGTTTGACTATACCCTAATCAAATTGGCTATAACATATACAAAGGAGTTTTAAATTTCTGTCCTAAAAATACTCCAAAACAAAAAATTGGTGTTGCTGGAATTCATTGCATATTTTATACGTTTGTGAATTGAGATATATTGTTTTGCATAGATGCTCATTCTGATTCCATCTTGCAATTATGAAAATCTTTGATAAACCTGTGGTTGATATATTTTACATAGGCTATTTAAGGTGAAAGAACTATTGGTCTTGTGAAGAAGCAAAAACTAAGCTTTTGAATTCTGCCATGTAGACAAATTCTAATTTGTCCATTGCTCAGAACTGCAGCATTAATTGAAAATGATCCATCAGAAGATGATTGTCCTCACTGAATTATACTGATATAATTATACAGATTTCAAGGGTTGGTAACACTCTTTGATAAATTGAAGAAAAATATTACAGTAACAAAATGCTCTGCATATTAAAATATTTCAGGATAACTGTATAACAGTATATCTAAAGCAAACTGTAACAGGATCAGGGTACTATTTTATCTGGATAAACTTGCTTCAGAGTAAAGATTTAGATTAATGTATATAGAGAAGTACTGTTCTGTATAGCGCTTATTACATAGATTATATATATTTTGCAGGTATTGCTGGGCTGTTCACAATCTTCTCAAGCTTTGTCTTCAGTACAGTGGTGATTCATTTCCTTGATAAAGAATTGACAGGGTTGAAGTACGTATTAAGTATATGTATGAAAATTTGCTTCAGTTTAATAAGAAAAAAACCTTCCTGACAGTGAGGACAATCAACCAGTGGAACAGCTTACCCCCAGAAATCGTGAGCACTCCATCTAGACAATCACCTGCCCGAGATGATGTAGATTCTCCTGCTTGAGCAGGGAGCTGGACTAGAAGACCCCCAGGGTCCCTTCCAGCTCTATTCTATTCTAAGAGCAGTCTAATTTTGAAACTTGGCATCAGAATAATTTCATTTCGTATCCTAAAAGGATAATTGCATGTGTAAAGCTACACCTAATTGACTCATGCACTGCTTCTAATATGACTTCCCCTATTTACACAATAACATAATTTGAAAGAGATGAGGCACAAAATTGTGTATTTCTTCACTTTTAAATGGTCAAAAGTTAAATCCACAAAATCCTATTGAAAGCTATGCACAAATTCAAATTCAACGAATACTGAAAGCAATTTTTCCAAATAGTTAGGAAGGTTCCCCCTGGTGGCCCCTGTGTTTGATTTTTGTTGTTATTGTTTATAATTTATGCTATTTATTTATGCTATTTGGCCTTGTGACTTCAGTTTCCCATTACTGCCCTAAGTACAGCAGAGAAATGTTGAACAAATGCCTTCAGTTAAAAATCTCTGAACGTTAGTTTTGCAATAAATTATTTAGCCATCTTATTGAAATATTTATCAAGATGTATGTCCAGTTTTTACATGCTTATGTAACATGTTAATTAACAATATGCTTTTTATACCTTTCAGTGAAGCGCTGCCATTCTTCTTGCTTCTGATTGACCTCTCCAGAGCTAGTGCATTAGCTAAATTTGCACTCAGTTCCAACTCACAGGTCAGCCAAATTCTCAGCTTCATTGAGAAAAGTATTTACAATATCTTATAATGTAATACATAGAATCCTTTACCAATTAAAGTAAAAATAAAATTCCTATATAATTGCCTAGATTAATTTGAGTATATTTTGTTTAAGAGCTTGTTTAATGTTTAAGAGATTTATGATTATGCAAAAGAAGCTTACTTGAGATGCTACCTTGATGTTTAGATAAATACAAACGAGTAGATTCATCTCAGTATGGCTGCTAAATAGAGATGTATACAATAGTAATCAAAGAAAATGCCAGTTTTGCTTGTGAGTTGAATTTTTTTTGCAATTTTAGCATGATAAATAGATCAACATAATAATATTGCATGGGACGCCGATCAGAAGGTCGGCAGTTTGGCGGGTCAAATCCCGAGTGCCACGTAACAGAGTGAGCGCCTGTTACTCGTTCCAGCTTCTGCCAACCTAGCAGTTCGAAAGCACGTAAAAATGCAAGTAGAAGAATAGGGACCACTACGGTGGGAAGGTAACAGCGTTCCGTGCGCCTTT
Source organism: Vipera berus (assembly GCF_964194415.1). Classification (NCBI taxonomy): domain Eukaryota; kingdom Metazoa; phylum Chordata; class Lepidosauria; order Squamata; family Viperidae; genus Vipera; species Vipera berus. The sequence continues at coordinate 33,639,590 of NC_138203.1, read as the reverse complement.
GGCGTCTAGTCATGCCGGCCACATGACCACAGAGACGTCCTCAGACAAGCGCTGGCTCTTCGGCTTTGAAATGGAGATGGGCACCGGCCCCTAGAGTTGGAAACGACTAGCACACATGTGCGGGGGAACCTTTACCTTTACCTAATAATATTGCAGATTGTATAATGATGGTGAGAGGGGGGCACAAAACAAAAGAAACAATGCAAAAATTCCCTCAGTTTTTCATAAACTGGTTTTGATTTGCCCACTGCTTTATAGCTCAGACTAATACAGGTAGTCCTTAACTTATAACTGTTTGTGTAGTGACCGTAGAAAGTTACAATGATATTGAAAAAAGTGAGTTTTTGACACAACTATTGCAGCATCCCCATGGTTACATGATCAAAATTTGGACACTTGGCAAATGATTTATATTTATGACAGTTGCAGTGTCCCAGAGTCATATGATCACCTTTTGTAAACTTCTGACAAGCAAAGTCAATGGGGAAGCCAGATTCACTTAACAACAGTGTTACTAATTTAACAACTGCAGTGATTCACTTAACAAATGTGGCAAGAAAGGTCATAAAAATGGGCAAAACTCTTGCTTAGCAACAGAACATTGAGCAATATTGTGATCGTAAGTCGAGGACTACCTATAGTCATTATGCTATAAATGCTAAAATAGTAGAAATTTGGATATAGCCAAAGTGAATAACAAACATTAATTTTATATTTGAAAGATCAAATTAATAAAATATATATTTAAAAGCCTCAAAAGTAATCATATCTTGTCATGTCATTAGGTAATCATGTCATGCCATATCGTGCCATGTCATTAGGTAATCAGGTATGATAATATATTCAAATGATCATGGGAAGATTGAAAAAAGTTAAACAAATTATTTGAAACAATATCATTGTAAAAGATAATGAAAGAAATCAGCGTCTGGAGTACACTTGAAAAAATGATAACATTTAAAATGAATTGACAAGTATTAATGACTGTTTTGATATTTTATTCTTTGAAAAAGTTCTTACTGGGCTGTTGAAATAATTACAGTGGGTGAGGACACCGTTTTACATATTATGAAATCAATAATGGAGATTTTAATCTGCAAGGTAAAATAGGATAAATGGTCATAAAAATCATAATTGCTCTGTATTTATGGAATGTCCACCTAAGCAATGTCTTTCAGTATCAAAGAATAAAATTTACAGTCTTTGAAATTTTAAAATATGTTTTAATGCACCCAGTTTTATTTTGTAAATGTGTTTGTCCATATTATTTACATTTTTATAGCCTTTCTACTTTATGCCAAATGTGAACAGTAAGAGTATCTCTTCTATAAGCAAGTGTTGGATATAGTAGTATTTGTTATCTAATTTAGTAACATATTTTAAATTTGAAAAGAATACTTGTGTAAGGTCTCATTGTTTTAATATCTACAAGACTATCTTTACTATTGAAAGCATATAATTGCATTATATATAAAAGTACCCAGGATAATGGAAAGCATACTTATATAATGCATTGAACAAAATCATTATTTTGCATAACGTGTTCAATATCGTCAGTTGGAGGTGAATAAACATCGTTTTTCCAGTTTTGTGTTAGCTGAGTTACACTTTTAATGTATTATATGTAGGATGAAGTAAGAGAGAATATTTCGCGTGGAATGGCAATCCTGGGCCCTACATTTACACTTGATGCCCTTGTTGAGTGTCTTGTTATTGGTGTTGGCACAATGTCTGGTAAGCTGAGAATTTTTAGGAATGCAGAATTTTAATTTTTAAGGTTAAAAATATTTGCACAGTAAATTTGTATTCAGTTGTATTTTTCCCCACTGGAGACGTTATGTTCAGTAAATCAGGCCATAGTTTGGGTAGGGCATGTTCCTCTGGGTTCTATAAGATCTTTTTTTTCTCCCTTCAGAAAGGTTTTTAAAATTCTATTCCTGTCTTATGTAGAGAATGAAGAAGTTAACTGTTTGTGCTCTTGCCGTATCAATGACATACAGTTCTTTTTTACGACCACAGTGGACCCTCAAATTTCCATTCCTAAGGTAGACAGTTGTTAAGGGAGTTTTGCCCCATTTTACGACTTTTCTGTCCACAATTGTTACGTGAATCAGTGTAGTTGTTAAATTAGTAACACTGTTAAGTGAATCCAGTTTCCCCATTGATTTTGCTTGTCAGAACATCACAATATGTGATCATATGACCCTGGGACACTGTTAACTGTCACAAATATATGCCAGTTGTGGACTGTCTGAATTTTAATCACATGACCACAGGGATGCTGCCATGGTCGTGTGAAAAATGGTCATCACTTTTTTATTGACGTTGTAACTGAACAGTTACTAAATGAAAGCCAAGGACTACCGTATCTGTATTTTGCCCTTACTAAACAAATTCCTGGCTTTCTGTAATATACACAATCACAGGGAAAACAATTAAATTTTTAAGGAGAACCATTTAACATAGCTTGCTTGAGTTCTGTGTGTATATTTTTATTTTATTTTTTTATTTATCAAGGTATTATAGCTAAATAAAAGTTTAACAGTGACACAATTTATGTCTATTACATATTTTGTGATACAGCTATTTACTGAAGTATGCACAGTAATATTGAAGGAATCAGAATTTAATTAGCAGATGTTAGAAGTATTCATTCAACATAGAAAATCTTTCTTGTACAACACATTAATTTTAAAATATTTTGAAAGCTTCGTTTAAATGTTAACTGTACCTACATAATAAGGCTCGTGTTAATTTTTCATGGAATACAGATTTTATGAAAAATGAAAAAGAGCCAAATTCTCCTCTGCTTACTTTTGCCTATTTTTATGAGGCAAGTCATCATTTGCAAGTTTGAGTTTATGAGTTCTAGCATCTTTTCTTGGATTCTGAGTTCTTTATCTGACTTCTCTATCTTTATCTTGCTGTGAATTACATGTAAACGTTCTGAGGTTCTCCAATTTTGTTCATATTGAAGCAGACTCCAGATGATGTTTTTCATGGTAACATGAATCTGATTTTAATTATTTGATGATCTCTTTAACAGGAGTAAGACAGCTTGAAATCATGTGTTGTTTTGGCTGTATGTCTGTTCTTGCCAACTATTTTGTCTTCATGACCTTCTTTCCAGCCTGTGTGTCACTGGTGTTAGAGGTAAGAGAGCAGTAGCAGTATAATAATCTTTTGAGCATATATAAATTACTGGGGTTCATGACAAATGAAAAATTGCAGTTTAGAATGGATTGATAATACAAACCTAGTGAGATACTGTAATACACATTTAATATGAGGTTAGGAAAACCCGGTTGCCCTCCGGGTGAGATTCAAGGTCCTGGTGATGACCTATAAAGCCCTAAATGGCTTGGGTCCGGGATATCTGAGGGAACACCTGCTGCCAGCATCAAGTTCCCTTCGTCCAGTGCGCTCCCATAGGGAGGGTCTTCTCAGGGTGCCACCGGTAAGAGATTGCCGGCGGATAACACATAGGGGGAGGGCCTTCTCAGTGGGTGCGCCTGCCCTCTGGAACCAGCTGCCCATGGAGCTTAGGACTGCCCCCGACCTCCGTTCATTTCGCTGGGACCTGAAGACCTGGCTCTTCGAGCTCTCTGGCCCAGGCTGAGAATTTTAATTTAATTTTAATTGGGGTTTTTATTTTTTCAGGGATCGATGTAATTCTTTTTTAATTGCTTTTAACTTTTGTATCTCTTGTTTTAATTACACTGTAAACCGCCCTGAGTCCTTCGGGAAAGGGCGGTATATAAATCGAATTAAATAAATAAATAAATAAATAAATAAAACCCATTATTCATGAAAACATGGCTCTTATAAATGAAAACAAGGCCTCTCTTATTTCCAGAATAGAAGGAGAAATTTATCAAAAAGTGTTCTCATGTGGACCTATTAATTAGTAATATAGAGACAAAATGAGAGAAAGGGGAAAAAATAAGGACATCTCTGAAAATAATTCTATAATATGTATAATATTATAGAATTGTATAATATGTAATTCCATTAGATGCATGAATCTTCCTTTTGAATTATGCATATAGTTTACTTTTCTATAATCACAAAGAAGTCATATTCTGCAAAAGCATTCCTGTCGAAATTCTATGAAATCAGAAACTTCACCTATGTTTAAGAGAATAGGTAGATAAATGTGAAGCTTTGCATAATGATAACTTTAATTTAGTATTTAAGAATAAAAAGGGGAAATGAGTATAACCATGTTGCGCTCTGTTTCTTTTACTGTTGATCATTTTAGAAATGTTTTGGTTCCAAGATACTTTTAAGAGGCAGAATCTTCTAGAAAGATTTTCTGAGCAATTTAAGTCAGTAAAAGCTGTACATAGAAGTATTACTTTTCACTTGTGCAGTTCAATTTCTAGTCAGTTTTGTGATTCTGAAAAATGTCATATTGGGATGTTTCCCGTGGTGTCTATTAGGGTTAGGCTAATTATATACAAATGCAGTGAACTCAAAATATTTTGCATAACTCCTGCCATATTGTCAGTATATATTGATGGTTAAATATTAAATAATATCTACGGGCATTTTTAAATTTAGCTGGCTTTATTATTATAATTTAATATTGCAGTTGTTAGATTTACTTATATTTAACATAGTTTATATTGAGAAAATTATATGCTTCAGGACAAAATTAAAACCAACAATATATAAATTCTGTTTGGGCTTTCTCCATTTTATAGTTGATTTTTTTTAAAACTATATATATTCAATGTTCAGAATGCAAACTATTGATAGTTAAAGTTCCCTTATTTTGCAGTTAGTTCCTTCAGAGAAACAATTTTAAAAAAACATGGCACAGAAAAGGAGGGTGAAGGAAAAGCTCAACAACCAGTTTTTCGTGTTTCAAAATTCTTAAACTGAATATGGGTTGCTCATAATTCTGACATTCTTATCCTGGTGATCTAGTTCTGCTCACAGGTTGTAGTGCTGCTATGAATAATTAAATTATTATATACAGTGGTGCCTATGATTCATAAAACAGTTGTGCAAAATATTAATATATAAATTGACATTCAATATGTTATTCAGCTATTGAAATGGTGGTATGAAACCTTATTCTTATGGATGACATAAATAAAAAATGTACCGAATAACTTTTTTCTGTTCTTCCTCAGCTTTCACGGGAGAGTCGTGAAGGACATCCAATATGGCAGCTTAGTCACTTTGCACGTGTTCTGGAAGAAGAAGAAAACAAACCAAATCCTGTAACACAGAGGGTCAAAATGATTATGGTTAGTGTTTGTTTTCTTAGATCCTGTAATTGTGAAATAAACTGAATATTTTAAACCCTTTAAAGAAGTTGAATTTTGACAATATATGCAAAGGTAAAAACAAAAGAGTATGTAGGTTACCTTTTAATAAGTAAAGCTTTTATAGGAATGATAATATATCCAATAAAAGTATTGTGCCATCATTTTAATGATATGTTTAATGCTTAAGTACTGATCACTGATTGAGTCATATTCCTAGTTGAACTGATCGGTTTAACCAGTTTAAATTTTTAAATTTAAGTCTCTAGGTTTGGTTCTTGTTCATGCTCACAGTCGCTGGATAGCAGAACCCTCTGCTCAAAACAGCACAACGGAAATAGCTATGGGCCTGGATGAAAATACTCCAAAGCGAATAGAGCCTAATGTTTCTTTGTGGCAATTTTATCTCTCTAGGTATGTTTCGTCATAACATTTTTATCATTGTGGCATCTGCTTCACCATGGTTAAGATTTATTGTGGAAGGACTGACAGAATGTGTTCTGTGAGAAGTTTTAAGAATATTTGACCTGTTACCAGCATCTTAAATGTGATGATAATAATAGGGCATTAATCTTTCCCGGGCCAGTATATATAATTATCCTCAGATCTAATTGGCCAAATGACTGACACCAGGGTTGAAAGATCACTGATCTGCAAAGTTCTTACTTCAGCCTGTGGAGTTATGCATTCTCCTACTCAGTGCTTTTTTTGTAAAAGAAAAAGGTGCCGGAACTCACACATGTCATACAACCCGTCTTGCCTATCCTACAAGGTTTCATCCGAAAAAGATGCCGGAACTCCGTTCTGAGTGTTCTATGACAAAAAAAGCCCTGCTCCTACTCCAGCCCACAGAAGAGTTCCTTTGTTCATGGAAAATTAGCATTTTTCTATGGATAAGAGAAGCCTTTCAGGAGAAAAAATGCAGGGAAAACTTCCTTTAAGAGTCTCAAGAACCAATAAATATGCATCAGGAATGTGTAATACTTTTGGATTTATATTTGTTCTACTTATGTATATGCTGACTAGATGGCTTTAGTCATTCACTGTAGCAATAGCATGGTAATATTCCACACAGTCTTATAACTTTTCCAGAATAATAACACTGGGAAATACAATTCCTTCCCATATTAATAATACTGGCTGAGTGAGAAGATCTTTAATATTAACTACATTATTTTGTCGGTAACATAACAAATAATTATTGAAGTATAAAACTGAGCCTTCCTTCTGGTGGTGGTTTCTGTAATTTAGGTATTAACTGGTCTTGCATGTTCTCTTAATTTACCAGAATTGCAATAGTCCACTAATATGTCTACAATGAGGAGAAAGAGTATATGCTTAGAATAGTTAATATTTAATTAATCCAAACTGAGTAATTTTGAGAATGTAATCAATAAAGGTAGAAATCTGGGTTAAAAATGATTAGTTATATTGCAGGGAATCCTCCCTGACCAGGCTTATAATTGGGACCAGCAACTCCATTGCTAAGGGAAACAGTCACTAAGTGAAACATCATGTAACAGTGATTAGGACATTGCTTCCCATTAAGGGAATTGCCATGGGTTGTTAAGTGAGACATCATGTATAGTGACTTGCAATTTTATTGCTCGATTCTCCATTGACTGCTGATTGGAAGCCAGTTACAGAGCATCTGAATGTCAGTCACGTGATTGTGGGGACACTACAATGGTTGTAAATGCCAGGTCTGGTCGTAAATTTACTTTTTTAGCACCATTGTAACTTTGAGTGGTTGCTAAACAGGACAATTGTTAAGTGATAACCCCTTGTAGTTTCACTTATGTACATGACGCTTTGCAAGAAAACATTCCACTCACAGCATCTTTCTATACATTGTTATGAAGAACACTATATAGACATTTTCATGAAGTTACTTTACTAAGAGGTGAATTTGACAGAGGTTTTACTTTAAAAGAGGGAAGGTGTCTTAAGGCATTTCCAGGCATAAAAATGATCAAATTACAATGATTGTCCTTCGATCATTTCTGTAGGAATTCCACCAATTAACATGTATTAGAAAATCATGGCAGGGTAGAGAGGAGGAAAGAGAATAGACAAACATTTAAAGATGTTTTCTTTCATCCTTTTTAGAATGGCCAGTATGGACATTGAACAAACAATTACACTTGGCTTAGCTCTTCTACTTGCTGTCAAATACATCTTTTTTGAACAAACAGAGATGGAATCCACACTTTCATTGAAGAATCCAATAATATCTCCAATAATGATTCAGAAAAAAGTTCCTGAAAATTGCTGCAGAAAACAGTCTATTCCTTTAAAAAACACTCCCAGTTTAAGAAAAATGGGTGATACTCAAGTTGCCAAAGATGGAAAAGGTAATCTTTTGTTGATATGTATGTTTGTTTTTTTGTTTTGTTTTTTTAAAAAAAGTTCATATTGAAGCCTGAAACATAAAACCTTTGATAAATTCCTCAGATTTCAATGTTGACTTTTATGCAGATGAGACTATAAAGCCTCTCCAATCAGAATCGCCTGCTAAGGCCGTATTTGTGGTTGGTGATAGTTCTGCTGAAACATCCTTCATCAATAACAGAAAAGAATCTGCAATAGAATTGCCTAAAGAGATGCGGTCAGTTGAAGAATGTCTTTGTATACTTCAGAATGCCAAGGTAAAAAAGAAAAGAAAAGCAAATGAAGACATAAAGTAGTTTATTAATATTTTGGTACAAAAAACAGGCTTTTAGATGATGATTTACTTGTTATTTTGGCAATATATTGTATTGGGAACTTCTTTCTTTTGTATCGTATATTGTTTTACAGTAAATCTTAAACTAGATTGACATGTAACATTCTATCCAGTCAAAAGAAATGTACATTTTACAAGATGCACACGTGTGATAAAATATTTTATTAATGATATTCAATCATTTTGACATAGCTTTCAATCAGCACACCCTCTCTCAAAGTTTTTCAATATACTGCACCCTGTATTTGTTCTATCATGTGAGTTGCTTCAGGCAAAGAGGAAGAATTGTAAAAGTTATATCGCAATCAAATATTTTTATTTCCTCAGATGGGTGCTAAATTCCTCTCTGATTCAGAAGTTATTAGTTTAATTAATGCAAAGCATATTCCTGCTTATAAACTGGAAGCTTTGATGGAAACTCAGGAACGTGGTGTATCCATTCGTAGGCAAATGTTATCTCAGAAGCTTCCCGAGCCTTCATCATTACAGTATCTTCCTTATAAGGATTATAATTATTCTTTGGTGAGTAGAATGATAGGCAAATATATCTTATATAAATTGAAACATACATAATGATATTCAGTATTTTAAACTTTTTCATCTGGAGTTGCACCTAGTTTGATTGCAAGTAGTACATGGGGGTTTGCAGTCGAACAGAAAGCTAGATAGTTAATACTGAACATTCTACAGTATGTTTTGTCAGCGATGATAATGCCATTTCAAATTTATTGTTGCTTCAGTAGTCCTTGCAAACATAAATGAATGCTTCTCTTTGGAGTGTTTCTTTCAAGATAATGGTAATTCACATCTTGGTCTCAATTTATAACTAGGCCATGCTATAAGATTTAAGAAAATTTGACACAGAAACATTAAAGAAGATTTTGCTGAATTCTATTGTATTTATCTAAATCTTAGAGACAGTTGCACAGTGCCTGTAACGTTTGACATATAAAAGTTGTCTAAATATATGCAGGTATAAAATGGTACATTTACTTAATTCTTCTACATGCACTAGGTATTCTAAATCCCAAATACCTATACCTGTCATATATTTAATATTTCCTAATATAGCAAACTAAATTTTAATATTTAGTTGACTTTTTTAAAGGTGATGGGTGCTTGCTGTGAAAATGTGATTGGATACATGCCAATTCCTGTGGGTGTGGCTGGCCCACTTCTTTTGGACAAGAAAGAATTTCAGGTACCAATGGCAACAACTGAAGGATGCCTGGTGGCAAGCACAAACAGGGGATGCAGAGCAATATGTGTAAGTAAAGATGATGTAAGCAGGGCTAATAAGGTTTTGTTTAGTGCAGTTACAGTGGGTGGAATCCAGTTTTCCTTGTCCATGGGCATCTTCATGCACAATGTGTTCCAGGGGTTTGGGAGAACTTAAAGGTGAAGAGTTGGGTGGCTATGGAGAAATGAAAAGGAGAGGAAGTCTTTTGTTCTGTGAGATGAAGTCTAGTAGCACAATACTGAATATAACCATGTGCAATTCTTAAAAGTGTTTTTGTTCTTGATCATATGCATCTGCTAGTGACTCATCCTGTTATCATTTTTATATGTCAGCTTGCTGGAGGTGCTAGTAGCCGTATTCTAGCAGATGGAATGACACGAGGACCTATAGTAAGACTACCCACAGCGTGCCAGTCTGCAGAAGTGAAGGCTTGGCTTGAAACACCAGAAGGATTTAAGATAGTAAAAGATGCATTTGATAGCACTAGCAGGTTAGCATTTTATATAATCTAGAAGAGGGGGGTAATGCATTTTATATAAAAATCTGAAAAAAGTGCATCAAAAAAGAATGTGAGACAATATGTTAATCAAATATCTTCTCTATAGATTTGCTCGTTTGCAACGGCTTCACATTGGTTTGGCTGGCCGCAACCTTTATATTCGCTTCCAGTCTAAAACAGGTGATGCAATGGGTATGAACATGATTTCAAAAGTAAGTTCTAGATTTTAATGAGTGCATTTAAGTAAATTTTGCTTTGAGAATACTTTAATTGTAATACTGTAATTTTAGCCAATTTGATGTAGTGGTTAAGGTACTGGCCTAGAAACCAGGAGACTGTGAGTTCTAGTTCTGCCTTAGGCATGAAAGTTGTCTGGGTGATTTGTCCTATCACTCTCAGCCCAACCTACCTCCTTGGGTTGTTGTGGGGAAAACAGTAGGGGGAAGGTGTGTTGGATATGTTTGGCAGTTTTGAGTTATTTGTAAAAATGATAAAGGCAGGATAAAAATCAAACAAACAAATAAATCATTATACAAATTACCTGACAGAAAAAAATAAGTATTTAGAATTCTCTTTCCCTTTCTCCTGTGTATTACGCCAGCAAGAAAATATTACAATGAAATCTCAATGTAACAGATTCCTATATAGCAGGGGTGTCAAACTCAATTTCATTGAGGGCTGCATCAGCATTGCGGTTGCCCTCAAGGGGCCGGGTGGTTATGGCCAGGGTGGGCGTGGCCTACTGGGTGGGCGTGGCCAGCTCTACATCGTTCGCAACAAGGGTGCCTATGGGGGCCTGGGCAGTAGTGGGACAGATCTGAGGGTCTCTGGCAGAAGGAGGGTCTCTGGGCCAGGGCCAAGGCAGTGGGGGCCGTTCCCTCACTGTTTCCAGGATGGCTTCACGGGCCGCATAAAACCACTTTGCAGGCCGGATCCAGCCCCCGGGCCTTGTGTTTGACATGTCTGCTATATAGCATATTCTGGATATAGAGACAACATTTTTATTGGGTATCCTGCCAAAATAATAGACAAATCGATTGCATCCAAAGGAGTCCAGACGGAGCATTTAAAATAATGTGAGATATATTTTATTCCATGGTGTTTTCATAAAACTTTAATTTAAAAAATTATTATTAAAAACTATTCTTACAGCATCCGTTTCCTGTGAAGTGGGTTGCCTATATTGCACAAGTCTGATTTTGTGCCACCTTATCAGATTCAGTGACTGGATTCATATATTGGTGGAACTTGTTATTTGGGAAACATTGCAACACAAATGTAACTTTGGGAATACTAGACGGGGCGGGGGGGGTGTTGTGTCTAGGCCAATTCTGTACTTGTTCACATGTACAAAATGTTGAACTGTGCCAAAAATCATTGAAACACAAAATTGATTACTAAAAATGACATATACAGATATATATCAACCATGGATATATGAATGCAAATAATGAATCTTCACTAATAAAATCCACCTGCACAGGTAGTCTTGCTTATCGATGGTAATTGGGAACAGGAACTCTGAAGCGGTCATAAGGCACAATGTTGCGTGATGATGCCAACTTATAGCAGCAATTCCAACAGTCCCAACTGTCATTTTTAGGCAAATCCTGCATGGTTGCAAAGACCTGTGATTACCATTTGCAACCTCCTGCCTATTTCTCCACTGACTTTATTTATTAGAAGCTGGTAATAAACGTCACAAATGGCGATCATATGACATGAGATCTTGTGATACTGTAATTGCAAGCTGGTTGCAAGCCCCTTTAGCTGACAAGTTTCTTTCTGGACTCAGTTCAGGATGGGACTGGACTATTTCCTATAATGTTTTGCTTTTTATCCAAAGAGTAGGTAGCCTTCCACGTAAAACTCACTCTAATCAATCCCTTGCTGCCAGTAGTAAACACCATGGATTCTACCCATAACCAGACAAATCTTAACTAAGAGCCTTGGTCGTCAACAGCCACTAATGGGAGTGGCTACCACACAACTCCACTTCTAATCCTTCACTAACAGGAGTAAAAATGTTACTTTCTTGTCTGATGCTACATAATGCCAAGTTACATGAAGTATTTTAAATTACAGTTCCCACAGCTTATACTTAATTAAGCTCCTTAATGAAGAAGTCAGCCAGCATTAAACTGATAGTCTAATGTTTTTGTTTCTCTGTGTCTTGTTCTCTAAATCCTTCCAAACAGGGTGCTGAGAAAGCACTTACAAGGCTGCAAGAAGAATTTCCTGACCTCCACATTGTAGCTATTAGTGGTAACTATTGTACAGATAAAAAACCAGCTGCCATAAATTGGATAGAAGGGAGAGGGAAATCTGTGGTCTGTGAAGCAGTTATTCCACAAAAGGTTGTTAAAGAAGTGAGTATATGCTATGTGAGTCGCATTGTTTTAGTGAAACATGAAAATTGTTGTATTGAATTACTTTCAGTTCATCCTTGACTTATCTATGTCCTTCCCAGTTCCAAACTCATTTATTTATACATAGATTCGTGCATTGTTTGTCTGCTGCCCTTCTGAAAATTTTGGGCAACTAACAATGAATTCTGCTTAAAATAAAAAGCACCCCTTTCAAAAACAAAAAGCCTATCCGTAGTATAAATAAATTTGTTAACCTCAAAATGATAAAAGAACATATACAAAATTAGGTCTCTCCCAAATTCCAACCTTCTTTCAGAACATACTGTCCTTCTGCAGTAGATGGAATAACCAGATCTTAAGTGCTCTTCTGAAATCCAGAAAGGAAGGATTAGACCAGACCTTGTTGCAAAAGGAATTCCAAAGTATGAGAGCAGCAACTGCCTATTTCTGCAATCTTGGGTAGATAGAACCTGGAAAGAGTTGATACTGTTTGAAATTACTAAACAGGCAGATTAATACAAGAGAAAATGGTCCCTAACATAACCTGGTTTGGAGCCCCTTAAAGATGACAAGCAGCACTTTGAATTGCCACTGGAAACTGTCTGCTGTGCTCCCCAAATTAAACCACTTCTGAATGGGAGAGTGCATCTCCACTCAGAATCAAAGATAGTGTGTCTCTATATTAATTTGGTCTACAAACTCAGACTCATTTTCCGTTGGGGGGGGGTATTTGTTCTGACTATCCAGACTTTGAAAGCACTTCTACTATATTACCTAATGGTCCAGATCTGAGGTGAACATCAGCATATTAATGACACCAGACTTTGTATGGATGACTGACTTACCCTCATGGTTTCATGTAGATGTCATTAGAAAATGGGACACCACAAAGTAGACATTTCTAGGAAAACCTCTCCTCCCACCAACACAAACTGAAACAATCATCTCAGGAAGAAGGAGAACCGCTATAAAATTTTGCCTCCCACTCCAGTTCTATAGAGGTGGTCAAAAGTAATACAATGGTTGATGTTGTCTGGATTCCTGAGTGTACCTACTAACAATTGCATTTGAAAATATTTTCTTTCTGAACATAGACTTCCTTCTTGACCAGAGTCTTGGTGAATTTTTTTCTAGATATTGAAGTCAACCACAGAAGCTATGATTGAAGTTAATGTCAACAAGAACTTGGTTGGCTCTGCCATGGCTGGCAGCATAGGTGGCTTTAATGCTCATGCAGCTAACATTGTCACTGCCATGTACATAGCATGTGGACAGGTATATCCCTTTACTTAACTGTGTGATAAATTATGCATTTAAAAACCTTTAAATGCTAATATAAACTCATTTTTGTATTGACTTCAGGATGCAGCCCAGAATATCACCAGCTCAAACTGTATTACATTAATGGAATCTGTTGGGCCTACCAACGAAGATCTTTACATCAGTTGCACAATGCCGTCAATAGAAATTGGTACTGTGGGTGGAGGAACCAACCTGTTACCCCAGCAAGCTTGCTTGCAGGTATGAAAACATAAATCTGAAATTTATGTAGTTTGAACTACCACTTTCTATTTTGGGAAGGGAATCATTTTTGGCTGATCTTTCATTTTTGTGGAAATCAGCTGTGTTCAGTGATTGATAGGATCAAAAATCAAAATAAGAATTCTCTGACCGTGAGCATAATTTGAGCCCCAAAAGTACTTCAGTGTTATTCCTTCTACTTTTACTCTACCAATCACTGAACCACATGTAAGTACAGATAGTCCTCTATTAAATGGTGACTCTTGAAAGTTATAAGGATGCTGAATGAGTGGTGGTTTCTGATAGCTCAAGCTGTTTCAGCAGCCCTTCAATCGTGATTGCAATCTGGGTGCTTGGCAACTGGCTTGCACTTAAAATGTTTGCAGCATCCTGTGGTCATGTGATTCTCATTTGCAAGCTTCCCTTCTGGCTTCCTGCAAGTAAAATCAACAGGGAAGCTAGCAGGGAAGGTCACAAGCCAATCAGGTAAGTCTCCCCCATCCTCTCCCCCTCTCTGACCACTCACACACACCCTCTACCCTTTCCCCAACCTGGCAACAGATATCCCGAGCCCTTCCACACTTGTGTCATACATGCCCCACCACTTAGGTACCCTCTCTCACCTGCAGCTGCTTTCCTGTCTTCCAGCCTGCTTAAGAGCCACGTGGGAGTAGCAACTGCCTGCCAACATCCTCACAGACTTTGGTTGTTGGAAGCTGGCGGGAAGTTGCAAGGAGGTGCTTGCTTAACAATCCACGATCCTTACTTAAATATGGCACCCGGGACTGTAGGGATTACCATTGCTAAGTGATGTGGTCACATGTCATCACACTTTATGGCCTCATTGTTTAGCGATAGAAATAATTGCTGTCATAAGTTGAGGACTACCTGTACAGCTTGCTACTGTGTAAAGTGCCAGGGACTTCGAATTGAACATATTCCAGCTTGTTTATTGTTTGTATTCCTTTTTAATACAGATGCTGGGTGTGCAAGGAGCAAGTGCAGATAACCCTGGGGAAAACGCCCGTCAGCTTGCTAAAATTGTATGTGCTACAGTAATGGCGGGAGAACTCTCTCTAATGGCTGCCTTAGCTGAAGGGCACTTGGTTAAAAGCCACATGATCCACAATAGGTAAGAAGGAAAGAGCCACAATCTCAGGGTCGTATCCTATTGCCCATCATCCAACAAAATATAATGTAAAATTTTTGCAATTCTGAATTGGTGTACCTTTTGTTTTGAAAGGTCAAAAATAAATTTGCAAGACCTTCAAGGAACAGGTACCAAGAAAGCTGTTTGAAAACAGACGGAAGCTTGAAGCAACTGTGGCACATTGAAAAATGAAAAGAAATGACAGATCTGTGAACTTCCAAAGGAAGATAAATATTCAAACAGTGAATTGTTGGAAAAAATCCTAGGAGAATCATTGAGTGTATAATTTGCATCCAGTTTCCTGATTCCTTTTTTCCTTTGTCTGCCATAAATGGATGCTTATCTATGAAAAATGTGGGTTTTATTTTTTTACATGGGCTCTAGTTTGTTCTGACTCATGCATTTTACAAAATGGGCTCCAAATAGTCTACGCAAGCTTTCTAAGAGTGTCAGACTGTTATTTTTTGGAGTTACAATATTCTCATTGGCATACTAAGAGGAGAAATACAAGTTGCATAACTTTTTGTTGTTTTTTCAGACCAATCTACGGTTGCTTTGCAATGTTCATCATGGTTTTGAGCCTAAGTTGGTATGTTATGCATATAAATCCATCAGAGTAAAACAAATTACTGTTCCTCCAGGGCAGGAAAATAGCCAAGATCATCCCTCCACAGAGTCAGAAAACAAATGAGAGACTAAGAATGGCTTTTGGCAGTTACCCACATCTGATCTAAGTATGATTTGGGCACTGAGCTAAATCAATTGAGCCACATTTACATTTAGGACCCCCTTTTGGAGTGCTTCAGTTTATGTTACTCAATATCACAATTTTGAAAACAGAAAATAGGCTGTAAAGCAGATGTACCTAGTAGAGGCCATATTTCCAGATTTAAAACCATCAAGTTAAAAATCTCAGGTGTTTTGGTCAGATGGATGGTCTTGCATCAGCTGTGAAGCCTGGCCACCTGGGCATAGCCTGTAGAGCTAGGTGGTAGTTGGTCAACAGCACCGATGTTCCTTGATCATTATCATTTTTGATCAATTTTAATGGCTCTTTTAAGTGAGAGAATATATCCCAGTGATATCCCACTTGGTAACCTTTAATTAGGATAGTTTAATGGAAATGGTTTTTAGCAAGCAAGTAAAACACGTTTACACTAGTTCTCAATCACCATTTGTGGTTTGACTTCCTTGCAGAAATAGGTGTGTTGTTAAATGAAAGTTAATCACTGATATCCATACTGATTTTTTATTTAAATATTTCCATTCCTGATGAATCTTTAATTTATTTTGGGGCAAGTTCCAGATTTTATGTTTACTTGTCAAGAACTACTAACTCTCTGGTTTATGGAAATGATGGAAGACAAGTTGTAATGCAGAAAAGATACCTGTGAATCAGTGCTATGAAGGAGAACCAGCCAGAGGAGGAAGAGCAAGAGGATGCATTCCTCAGCTACTGCTGGATGCAATGAAGACTCGCTCTTCCACACTAGCTAGAACAACTGAAGGGTTTGATTCTAAAACTTCTCATTTTGTGCAAACTCAGTATAAACTACTCCTTTCGGAGTTTACTAGCTAAAATCTTAATTTGTATTAGGATGACAATTCTAATGCAACTCAACACCTATTACTTGCTTGATATGTGCTGTGGCTACTTGTAAATAGCATTATGAATGTCCATCTCCCTACAGTATTGTTCAGGTAACTTTTTTTTTCTTATTTATGCAAAGTTTGAACTTACTGTTTTATTACTGGACTAGCAATAAATGGTTTATTCAGTGTCAATTTTGGTGAATGTAACTGATACTTTGTCCTTCAAAAAGAAAACATTTTGTACTATTATAAAATTGTGTACATTTGATACACATCTTTTTCAGTTTCAGTAAAACAGTGCAAAAGCAGCTTTGATTTGACTTGTTTTTTAATGTATAGTGATCATACACCGCAGTTTTCCCAGATTTTAAATCACAAACCAACTATAGTGTAGTATAATTAATGATATGAACCAAACACCATTAAGGCTTGAATCAGTATTGTTCAAAGTTGGAAAACCAGAATAAGTATGATGTGTGTCCAGCAGTATCTGTGTACTTGAATTGCTTTCCTATTCATGTTGTTCTATTCTCCATTTTCTGTTAAGAAGGTATTTAATCCAATTTTTAAGACTGCTGCTGCAGCATTGTATATTTAGGTAGAGAAGAAGATTAACAGATATTCCACTGGAGCCAAAAGATGCATATACCTCTTGGCCCGAGTCACCCCAGTTCCATGGAATAGACTGAGAAACATGATAGATCTGAATTACGTGGAGGCAATGTGTGTACTTATCAGGACCTCTGCAATAGGAGAGTTAGCAAGTGAAAAAAGCAAGCTGCATATTTTCAAGCCTAACACCAAGTTACATGCCAGTTTAGTCTAGTGGTTAAGGCATCCGGCTAGAAATAGGGAAATTGTAGTTCTAGGACAGGGGTGTCAAACTGCCGGCTCGTGGGCCAGATGTGTCACAAGGAAACTGCACCCCCCCCCCATTGCTGGCAATGGGGGAAAAGTTACGATACATCGGGTGACATCATGTGACACATGTCTGTTCTAGGAACACCAGCAGGATAACTGGCCTAAGTCACTATCTCATCTGAATTCATCTTCAAGGATAGTGTTGTGGGGAAAATGGGAAGAAGGAGGGTTGTGTTTGTTCACCTCTTTTGAGTTATTTATAAAAAAAATAAAGGCAGGTTATAACTAAATGCTACAAAAATATTAGTAGATAGATCGTTTCCTTATTTCCTCTGTATCAGGGATGGCGAACCTTTTAGAGACAAAGTGCCCCAGAACTGCCCTCCTGCTCCACCTCCCGCCCCGCCTGCTCTGCCCCTGCTCGGCCCCTGCCCACCCGCATCACCTCCATGGCCCACCGCAGCAGATTGCCCAGGCAGCCCTGCAGTGCCATGGCAGCCACGCCTGCACACCGCAGCATCATCTGCACTCTGGGGCACGAGAACAGTCTTGTCCCTGCTGCCCAGCTGCCATGTCCTTGACTGCACTGATCTGTGTGGGCCGTGCCCAGGGGCGACTCCAGGAGGGCTGCTGGTGAGGGGGCCGTGGGGATAGGTGGGGCTGGGGCGACAGCACGCGTGCCCACAGATAGGGCTCCAGTGCCACCTCTGGCATGCATGCCATGGGTTCACCACGACTGCTCTATATGGTCATTTTACAATTTCTCAGTTTCTCGGCTAGCTATTCTTCAAAGGCTGTTCCCAAAACATCAGTTATCTACCTATTAGATTTCTTTTATTATTTCCATCAAGAAAGTTAATTAACCAAGATCTTTATGTGAGTTTCCTTCTGACATTCCTCCTATACTATTAGATGAAATCATTTACACCTTAAACCTTGCTTTCACATGCGAAAATGGGAGGTGAAGGGAATACAAAGATTGGTGGTAACCCAGTTACAATTGTTTTCTGGAGCTCCACACTTCCAAAAGTTTTGCTTGGATAAGGAACTATTGCATAAATGTATTAATATATTAATAGATACGTTAATAGAAGAAAAGGTAATAGTTTGCTAAACTGCGTATGATCCATAAAACATAGGAATTGTAGCATTGGGCATACAGTATTTCAGAATGCTGCTGGCCAGTATCCTATACCAAATATTAGCTGTGTGAAGCTACTGATGTAAAACTTGAATTAATACTCCAACACATTTTATAGTTTATTTTATCTATATTATAATAAATTATTTTAAACTCTTCAAATATACCTTACATTTGTGGCTGCATTTTATGTTCAAAGGAAGAAATAACTAGCTAGTAACCTCAATAACTGGATTATATGTATAGTTACTTTTAAGGGATACTTGTGATGGCTGAATAAAAAGTAACATCACCTTTCTAACTAGTCAGAAAATCTTTAAATATGTTCATTTGAATTTACCTTTCCCCATAATTACCATAGTAATTACCATAGTAGGGACGCGGTGGCTCAGTGGGTTAGGACGCTGAGCTTGTCTATCAGAAGGTTGGCAGTTTGGCGGGTTGAATCCCGAGTGCGTAACAGAGTGAGCGCCTGTTACTCGTCCCAGCTTCTGCCAACCCAGCAGTTCGAAAGCATGTAAAAATGCAAGTAGAAAAATAGGGACCACTACGGTGGGAAGGTAACAGCGTTCCGTGTGCCTTTGGCGTCTAGTCATGCTGACCACATGACCACAGAGTCGTCCTCAGACAAGCGCTGGCTCTTCGGCCTTGAAACGGAGATGAGCACTGGCCCCTAGAGTTGGAAACGACTAGCACGCATGTGCGGGGGAACCTTTACCTTTACCTTTTATAATTACCATTATTCACTACTCACTTTAAAAGTAAAAATAGTGTAGCACTGCAATGCCAAATCTTCACTGTAAAATTAGATAAAATGGTGAAATCCAACTTTACAATTGCCTCTTAAGTGGTTCATGAAGTAGGTCTAATGCTATCCTGTAGCAAAATTTCCTTCTTCGGCTTCCAAGTTGCTTAATTATTTCAAACATTAGGGTGTTGCAGTATAGTACTTTGAGCTGATAATGGTGCAAGGGTCAAGGAAATCCATGTGAATAACAATATTTGCATTCCCCCAAAATATAATGAATTTTCCAGTCAAAAGCCTGGATTTCTATTTTTTTTTACAGGTGAAACTTTGTGATGATATTCCACAGGATAATGTATTAAAGTGATGGTATTCAATCGATTAATGCTTCATTTTTGTGTCACAGTGATGAACCCCCATTTTATCAGCTATCATAATGCTGCAAAGAAATTACCATTACAGGCAAATTTCAACTTTCATCCCTGGTATCAGCATATAACAAACTCAACTTGCATAAACTTTCCAATACTAAAGAACATCAATGATATAAGTCACAAGTTTCTGTAAAGTTCCAGGCTAGGCAACAATTTCCTTTTAAGTGACCTGCTGACTGCCTTTAAGCAATTCATCAAACAGTCCCCTTGTAAAAGTCATTGGTTGTTGTCAGAGTTTACCCTGTTTACAATTTTTGGCCCAGCAATGTACAGTACTCATGGAGACTGATAGACTCCCCAAATTACTGGAATTAATAAAGAATCTGAAATGCTGACTATTAATTTGTGTGGGCTGTCAGCCTGGCCATTGATTTCTTCTGCCAAGGCTCAGCTCCCAAATGGATGGTTTCTTTACATTTTTTCTGGAACAAGAAGAGCCACTTTATGTATTGTACAACAAAATATTTTCTCCATGAGTTTAAAGACTTGTGCAATAAGATGCAGTAATTCTGAGATACCAAGGACTAATTAAAATCACATATTATAGATCCTCCAGTCTTTAATAATAGATGAATACTTTTCTATTGGCACCTTCTTAGAATGTCTATGAAGAACTAAAATAATTTAAGGGTAAATCTAGAAACTCCAGTCTTCTATCAAGATCAAACATTCTCTGAAACAGAGGATCACAATTCATGACTCACATAAGAGAAACCAACACATTTTGCAGCTCCTGGGACTCCCCAGGAACGCACTGCCAAATTTTGGTAATTTGCTTTCCCCAGAATTTCCAGAAGAAAATAGAACAAGTAAGGTGTGTTAGAGAAGATAGAAAAATGTGGATTAGACAGCATCACCACCAGATGGATTTTTAGTTCATCAACGATTTGGATGAGGGGATAGATGGGGAACTCATCAAATTTGCAGACGACACCAAGCTGGCAGGAATAGCTAACACTCCAGAAGATAGGCTTAAGATACAGGAGGATCTGGATTGACTCGAACACTGGGCGCTATCTAACAAAATGAAATTCAATTGTGAAAAAAGTAAGGTTCTACATTTAGGCTGGAAAAATCAAATGCACAGGTATAGTACAGGTGATACCTTGCTCAATAGTAGCAACTGTGAGAGAGATCTTGGAGTCCTAGTGGACAATCACTTAAATATGAGCCAGCAGTGTGCTGCAGCTGCCAAAACAGCCAACACAGTGCTAGGCTGCATTAACAGAGGGATAGAATCAAGATCAAGTGAAGTACTAATACCACTTTACAATGCCTTGGTAAGGCCACACCTGGAATACTGCATCCAGTTTTGGTCACCACAATGTAAAAAAGATGTCGAGACTCTAGAAAGAGTACAGAGAAGAGCAACAAAGATGATTGGGGGACTGGAGGCTAAAACATATAGGGAACGGTTGCTGGAATTGGGTATGTGTAGTTTAATGAAGAGAAGGGTGAGGGGTGACATGATAGCAGTGTTCCAATATCTCAGGGGCTGCCACAAAGAAGAGGGAGTCAAGCTATTATCCAAAGCACCTGAAAGCAGGACAAGAAGCAACGGATGGAAACTAGTCAAGGAGAGAAGCAACCTAGAACTAAGGAGAAACTTCCTGACAGTGAGAACAATTAACCAGTGGAACAACCTGCCTCCAGAAGTGGTGAATGCTCCAACACTGGAAGTTTTTAAGAAGAGACTGGCCATCCACTTGTCTGAAATGGTATAGGGTTTCCTGCCTGAGCAGGGGGTTGGACTAGATGACCTCCAAGGTCCCTTCCAACTTATTATTATTATTATTTATTTATTTATTTTTTATTTTTATTACATTTATATCCCGCCCTTCTCCGAAGACTCAGGGCGGCTTACAAGCTTAGCAGTAGCCTTCATTCTATGTATATGCCTGCTTGTTAGGGCTTTCACACACACCCCCAAGCGGCATTATTACAAAGTCAGCTTATTGCCCCCAACAATCTGGGTCCTCATTTTACCTACCTCGGAAGGATGGAAGGCTGAGTCAACCTTGAGCCTGGTGGGATGCGAACCTGCACTAATTGCAGGCAGCTGGTGTTACTTAAGGAGGCATTAGCCCACTGCTCCACCAAGGCTCTATCTATTATTATTATTATTATTATTATTATTATTATTATTATTATTATTATTATTATTATTATTATTGTTGTTGTTGTTGTTGTTGTTGTTGTTTGTTGTTTGTTGTTGTTGTTGTTGTTGTTATTATTATTATTATTATTATTATTATTATTATTATTATTATTATTATTATTATTATTATTATTATTATTATTATTAAATCCTAAGAAAGTAGGACAGGATCTGCTCCCTTCCAAGCAAGAAATGTCATAGCCCTTGCAAAGATAAATGCTGAAAGAGGATTCTTTGATTATAGCTTCTGCTCTCTCAAAGAAGAGGAATTTTTATTACCTTTTCAAGCTCTAAATTGAACAGCCTTGACTTGGACTGGAACAGCAGATGAATGTAAACAACAGAGTAGATTAATTACACAACTTGATATTAAGAGTAGAAAATCATTTATCATTTGGGCGGCAGAACTTACAACAATCCAGCTACTGGATGACTGTAGCTGAATTGACCCTTTCTCCTACATATTGAAATAATACTATTATTCATCTGATATTATCATAAGCATACCCTGATGACAATGAGAAATAGCTGGTTGCATGGATTATTAAAAATCAAAATTATATATAATTAGCATAAATCATATTGAATGGCATCCAATAGCACATAACTAGCATTTATGCTATGGACATCACTCTTCCAAGTTGCTCCTTTTAAGTCATTCTGAAGCACTTATTTCTTGTGGGCAGAATCCTGGAGAATAAGTGGGTGAATCATCTCCTTATTGCCTACTAAGCATCTTTTCCATATATTTATTTATTTATGTATATCCTGCCAGTCTCACAACTCTTGGCACTTTACACAATATGCAACATCTATCTGTCTATTTGTCTCTCTGTGTGTATACATACCTGCATGCATGCATGCATACATACAAACAAATAGAAGAAAAAAAATCATAAAGTTGAGAATCAACATGTAGCATACAATACAAATAAGAAAAAAATAGAAAGTAAAAAAGTAAAAATTGACATTGTAGGTAGGCATCATTAAAGCACACACTGAAAAAAGTCAGTTTTTAACCATTTTCTGAAAACCTTCAAGGATTTCAGGCAGTTGAACAATAGAAATCAACTTGCCACATGTTTTATTCAAAGTAAGGAGTTGCAAACCAATTACAGTTCACCAGGAGTGGGGGGGGGGGGGAAAGATCCATGGCTAGTAGTGGCTCTTGTCATAATTTATAGATATCACACCTTAATTTTTCATTACATTTTTCTTATAAGAGACGTGGGAACAGCAACTCCAGACCAAGAAAGACTGCACAGGGATTAAAAGGGATTGTTAATTCCTGGTCCATGAGAGTGAAAAAAAGATCTGATTTTGTTCTCTGACATACATATTGCAATGTAAAATGGAAGGCCTTCCTTTCAGCTTTCTTCTATCCTGCTTCAAGGATATAAGTTGAAACAGCTTCTGTCTATGTCACCTATTCAATGATGATGAACCAAAGCAATTTTTCTTTAAACATTGAGATGCCTCTGAAGGAGACTAATTCTGATCAGTATTCACCCAGTGTAGAATAGACCCCCTGCCTAATGTGTTGTGTGGCTGAGATGTCAAGTTGTGTGTATTAAGACTGTAGGCTTTTGGTTCGGTCTGGAAATTTAAATAAGTGTAGTTGCTATAAACCAGACATGTCAAACACAAGGCCCGGGGCCCAGATCCGGCCTGTGAAGTGGTTTCATGTGGCCCGCGAAACCATCCTGGAAACAGTGAGGGAACGGCCCCCACTGCCTTGGCCCTGGCCCAGAGACCCTCCTTCTGCCAGAGACCCTCAGATATGTCCCACTCCTGCCCAGGCCCCCATAGGCACTCTTGATGGGAACGATGTAGAGCTGGCCATGCCTACCCAGTAGGCCATACGTACTCTAGCCACGCCCACCCAGTAGGCCACACCCACCCTGGCCATACCCACCCGACCCCCTGTGGGCAACCACAATGCTGATGCAGCCCTCAATGAAATTGAGTTTGACACCCCTCCTATAAACTGACCTAGCAGAATTGCTATTTGTGGAGGCTGGAATTTAAAAATATTGGAGTCAGAGACACAGTCCCTGGCAAAAGCTATTAGCCTGAAAAAACAGAACTAAACAGTACAAATTATCATCTATGGATGTCTGAAATGGAAATGCTGCTTTATAAAGATGAGATGGAGGAAGTCTATACCCTGGTCAGCTTGGGACAAAACAGAGAAGTCAGAACTGCCACTAGTTTTCTGTGGAACATGAATAGCTGGTTAACATGTGAGAAAACACAATTAACAGAATATGGGATTAGCACTAGAGACTGAAAAATAGACTAATTTAAACAGCAAACTATATCTGTTATGATAGATGCCTGGCATAAGTCTGCAAAAGTCCTGAGAAATGCAGAATATGCGAATATAATATTAAAAATTGTAGAGCCCTTGGAGATGATCATACAGCTGCTTTGCTCTTCTATTCCTGACTGAATCTCACAGCTCTCGTAGGAATGCCAAAGAGCCAAACGCAGAATGCAAACTCAGAGGTCTCAAACTTTCTTTTTTAAAAAAAGAACAGCTGGGTTATATAGGTATAGGGGTAGGGGTAGGCAACCTCGGCTCTTTTATGACTCATGGACTTTAACTCCCAGAATTCCTGAGTCAGCTATGCTGACTCAGGAATTCTGGGAGTTAAAGTCCATGAGTCATAAAAGAGCCGAGGTTGCCTACCCCTAGTATAGGTAGCTGCTTGATTTTTTTTGGTACCCTCAAGTCAGTTTTTGACTCCTGGTACTCCCTGGTCTGGTCCCTGAAGTTTTCTTGCCAATTTTTTCAGAAGTGTATTACCATTTCCTGCTTCCTAGGGCTCAGAGAGAATGACTAGCTCAAGATCACCCAGCAGGTTTTATGCCTACAGCAAGACTACAACTGGTTCTGGTTCTAAGCCCACGATTATGCCTTGCACATAAAGATTGATGGTGGTAAGATGGATAAATGACAGATATACCTAAGGACAGGCAGGGTGTGTCGCATTGGTTTGGTCTCTGGAAGTGATGTGTGGGGCTCCAATTCAGACCGTGATGATCAGAGGGGTAGACCTCGCTTAGCAGGTTGCAGGAGAAAGGGGTTCTACATATGGAGTGGGGCAACTGGCAAGTCCTTTTGTCTATGCCAGTTTCCCCACTCTTAGGCCAAGGTAGCCAAATTGTTGGGTGCCTGTGTCTCACACAGTTGTAAGGACTAGCCTGGAACTGCTACAATATCCAGCTTTACACTGCTATCCAAAGCTGAACCAAAGATACTATAGAAATTCTCAACTAATATCCGGAAGCAGTTTGGAATTGGCTGGAGAAAACAAGTCATATTAAGTCTTACTAAGACGGAGCTACTTTTCATTTGCAAACATCAGAGTGTTTACAAATATAACTCCATTTATAGGCCAAATGTTGATCCATAAATGGAGTTATACTCCCACTGAAAGAGGTGTTCCATGTTTGGAGGAGGGCTGCCCCATGGTATGAAATACTCTCATGCTATGGGCAAATTGCTAAGGGCAAACATACTAAGGGCAAAACCCTCTGTATTTTTAAAGTTTTGAATTCTGTCCTGTTTAAGTGGGCCTTGGCCTTGAATGATTAGATGTAGTTATAATCATTCCATTCTTGTTTTTAAATCTACTTCCTTGCTTTATTGTACATGCCCAGAATCAATATGATTGGAGCAATTTACAACACGGGGGCTTAAAAAAAACTTTCCTATGAAACATAATTGCCTTATCACTATTTCACTTCAGGCTCTTATCTGTTTTGTTTTGTTTTGTTTTGGGGTTTTTTGGTTAACCACACATCAATATTTGGCATGGTTTTTGAATAGCAACATGAAACTCTTGAACATAATTGTCTGAAACTTTTCAGGAATTATCTCGTCAGCAGTAATTTACCTGAAATTTATTTCTGATTCTGCTAAGAAATAAAAAGGAGATGGACTATTCTCTTTACAGGAAAGAACACTTTGATTTAGCATGCATTATCCTCTCATACAGTATTTTTTAAAAAAATATAGCTTAATTTCAGATTAGTGTTAATAGAATGCAGATTAAAAATCAATTAATGACATTCTGTGCATAGGGGAAAAAAAGCATGAATTCGTATAAGTCAGTGACCCTGTGAACTGAGAATGGACAGGAAATGTAAGTGGAAGACCTGGGTGTACCTGAAGGATTCAAGCACAAAGCTACAGTAGCCTATAGTTGAGAGTGGTAGAAAGAGACCCAAAACCTGGCAAAGATGACCAGCATGTTGACAGATGCCAACCTACTTAGCACCGATTGGGGAAAAGCAGTATCAACAGCTCTCTACTTAAAATTGTAATGGAAGCCACCAAAAACCTGCCATGTCAATTAGAGCATAGGGCAAAGTCCCACATAGGCCTGAGATTATTTGGCTCCAGAACCTACCCATAAACCCTAAAGGAGAAAAGCTCAAAGCTAAGTAATAGAGCCACTGTGGGTGCAATGGTGGGTCCTCATGAGACAAACAATGGTGGGTCCTCATGAGACAAACAAGGATACAAATCACAGACCCCAAACATGCGAAGTAACAACTGTGCACTGAAAAGTCGAGAGAAGAAATGGAAAGAACATTCCAGAAGAAGACAACACCAAACATTTCTGCACACTTGCTGACAAAACAACATGAATGTATTAATACAGGTTACATGTACCTGCCTGCCTAAATTGTACACCTGTGTACAATGAAAGAGAAAGAGAAAAAAGGGGTAAAGAAAAATTCACATGTAAAAAGTTGTCAGCAGGGTTGCATTTGCTGCCATTTTCTTGCAACAAACATCAAATGGCACTCTTTGCATCATTTAACCTTATTCAACCAAGAACAGTGGCTACACTGAACCACTGTCCACCTGTATCTTTTTTTTACCATGAGGAGGTTTTTGTCATCATAGCTCAAGCGCTGCTCTGCAGTAACCATGGAAGAATCACACCAGATGCAGAAGAACCAATCAGCTGCTCTTCATTGCATCACACCAGCTCAGGCAGAAACTCCTCTGCTTTATTGGATTGTTTCTGGGTTTGAAACAGGATACAATGCAATTCTGCTGCTTATTCTCTCTGGCTGTGAGCCCCAATAGGGGTAATAAGATGGCTTATGTAATAGTGCTCGGCGCCGTAACGGAGCTCAGCAGGTCGGCAGGGAATTCTCAGCGCTGCTCATTCAAATCAGCAGGCCGCTAGTTCGGGGGGGGGGGCTCAGCATCACGAAAAGCAGCGCCCAGCAGCTGTTTCAACAATCCCCAATCCCCAAAGCTGCCTCGGCCCGCGAGCAGATGGAAACAAGGCAGACGTCCCGAGCTTCACGACGTGGCAGCGCTCAGCGCCATAATGGAGCTCAGCAAGTCGACAGACAGTTCTCGGCACCGCTCGTTAGAAGAAGAGAATGTTTCTGCTCTCCCCCTCAGACTGACGGCGCTGGTTGGCGGTGTGAGGATCGACAGAGGCCTGGCCTGCCTGTCCTTTACTTTCTTTGTTGACAGGCAGGCATTATGGCTAGCTCCGTACCTGATGGGAATTAAGATCTCCCTATTGATAGCCCAATGTGGACGGGACCGAACCGTGGTGGGAGGACGGTTTTGGACTGGTTCATACTCCCCTTAATGACGGGTCCAGGTTTTGGGACTCCGAGAGGTGGTTGGGCTTAGATAGGGGCCTCGAGTTAAGACGCGCTAAGAGGCCCCTGATAAGATTCTTAGCCGGTTATTTTAAGAGGTTAGGGAGGGGGAGGGAGGGGGGGCTAGGGAGGGAATCTGTAACCGGCACTCAGTCTGCACCTGTTAGAGGTCCCGACGGGACGGGGTTGGGGGAGGTGGCTGCTGGCGCTGGGAATGTGGGGGTGGGGCATCGAATCCCCACGGCGATAGGGTATGGCAGCAGGTGTTTGCGCGGAGGGCCATATCAACATCTGGGATTGCGCCCCCGCTATCTCCGAGTGGTGGCGCGCTCCGACCCTCCGGTTAGCACCCTTTTACCCGGGGATGAGGGTGATCAGGCCCCTGAGCTCAGGTTGGTCTATTTTAACGCTAGATCCGTAGTTAACAAAGCTCCCCTCATCCGTGATCTGATCGAGGAGGAATGTGCGGATCTAGCGTGCATCACGGAGACTTGGCTGGGCTCGGAGGGAGGGGTGCCTCTCTCCGAGTTATGCCCACCGGGTTTCCGGGTGCTGCACCAGCCACGGGCTCAGGGCAGGGGTGGTGGGGTGGCAGTGGTTATTCGGGAGACTTTGTGTCCCCGGGAGGCCACCATTGTCCAGATGGCCGGGAGTGAATCCCTCCTCTTGAGATGTGGTCCTCGGGTTCAGTTGGGCTTGTTGCTTACATACCTGGCGCCCAGCTGTGTGGCAACAGCCCTGCCTGAGCTGCTCGACACCCTCTCAGGGTTGGCGGTGGAGTTTCCCAGGCTTATAGTCCTGGGTGACTTCAACCTGCCATCACTGGGAGGGTCGTCGGAGTTAGCTCGGGAGTTCATGGCCTCCATGACAGCCATGGGCCTGACCCAGGTTATTGAGGGCCCGACTCATGAGGGGGATCATACTCTCGACCTGGTGTTCCTGTCTGGACAGTGGCTGGATGATCTGGGAGGGGGCTCCCCGTCCATCACCCCTCTGTCATGGACAGATCATCACCTCATGAGGCTGGTTTTCCGTCATGCCACCCCCCGCCGCTGGGCGGTGGAACCGACCAGGTGGTTCCGCCCCAGGCGCCTAATGGACCCGGATCGGTTCCAGAGGGCGCTTGGGCCTATACCTATCACCCTTACCCACAGCCCAGTCGATCTGGTGGAGGCCTGGGAAACGGCTGCCACCAGGGCACTCGACTGCGTTGTACCCATGCGACCTCTGACCCGTCGCAGATCCCGTTGGGCCCCATGGTTCTCTGTGGAGCTCCGGGAGATGAAGCGTCGGAGACGAGGTCTAGAGAGCGGTTGGAGGTCCAGCTGGTCCGAATCCGACCGATTGCAGTTAAGAACCTTTATAAGGTCTTATCTTGCGGCGATAAGGACGGCGAAGTCTAACTACTTTGCCGCCCTTATCGCGTCCGCCGATAATCGCCCGGCCGCCCTGTTTAGGGTGACTCGCTCCCTCCTTAACCAGGAGGTGAGAGAGGATCCCTTGCAGGGACGAGCCGAGGAGTTTAGTCATCATCTGGTGGACAAAATCGCTCGGATCCGGACCGGCTTGGACTCTGACTGGGCAGAGTCTGAGGTGGAGGAATCAGGCGGTCTTGAGCACGTTATCTAGACTGAGTTCGACCCTGTTTCCCCTGATGATGTGGACAGGATCATGGGGAGACTGAGCACCACCACCTGTTTGTTGGATCCGTGCCCCTCCTGGCTTGCTTATGCGGCTCGGGAGGGAACACGAGGCTGGTTCCATGCAGTAATAACTGCTTCCTTGAAGGAGGGTGTCTTTCCTGCCGCCTTGAAGGAGGCGGTGGTGAGACCCCTTCTCAAGAAGCCTGCTTTGGACCCGGCTGTTTTAAACAACTATCGTCCAGTCTCCAACCTTCGCTTTCTGGCGAAGGTTGTTGAGAGTGTGGTGGCGCACCAGCTCCCTCTGTTCCTGGAGGAAACTGATTATCTGGACCCGTACCAATCGGGCTTCAGGCCCGGACACAGCACGGAGACGGCATTGGTCGCGCTGGTGAATGATCTCTGGAGGGCCAGGGACAGGGGTTGTTCCTCTGTCCTGGTCCTATTAGATCTCTCAGCGGCGTTCGATACCATCAACCATGGTATCTTGCTGCGACGTCTCAGGGGGCTGGGAGTGGGAGGCACCGTTTTACGGTGGTTCTCCTCCTACCTCCAGGGCCGCTCGCAGTCGGTGTTGACAGGAGGGCAGAGATCCGCCCCGAGGTCTCTCATTTGTGGAGTTCCTCAGGGGTCGGTTCTCTCGCCCCTCCTGTTCAACATCTATATGAAGCCGCTGGGCGAGATCATTCGTGGTTTTGGGGTGGGGTATCACCAGTACGCTGATGATACCCAACTTTTTCTTTCTACCCCGAACCAACCCAGTGATGCCCTCTCCGTGATGTCCCGGTGCCTGGAGGCGGTTCAGGTCTGGATGGGGAGAAACAGGCTTCGTCTCAATCCCGCCAAGACTGAGTGGCTGTGCATATCGGCATCTCGGGTTAACCAAGTTATTCCATCCTTAATGATGGGGGGTGAGGTGTTACCCCCCGTTGATAGGGCTCGCAACTTGGGCGTCCTCCTGGATTCACGGCTCAATTTTGAAGACCATGTAGGAGCCGTGACCAGGGGGGCTTTTGCACAGGTTCGCCTGGTGCGCCAGTTGCGTCCCTATCTGGACCAAGACGCCCTACGCACAGTTACTCATGCGCTTGTGACCTCCCGTTTGGACTACTGTAACGCTCTCTACATGGGGCTGCCCTTGAAGACCACACGGAGGCTTCAACTGGTGCAGAATGCGGCCGCGCGAGTTGTAATGGGGGTCTCCCGATACTCCCATGTAACACCTCTACTCCGCGAGCTGCATTGGCTTACGGTTGCCCTCCGGGTGAAATTCAAGGTGCTGGTTATTACCTATAAAGCCCTACATGGCCTGGGTCCGGGTTATTTGAGGGAACACCTGCTGCCGGCATCAAATGCCCTTCGCCCAGTGCGCTCCCACAGGGAGGGTCTGCTCAGGGTTCCGCCGGTGAGAGATTGCCGGCGGGTGACACCCAGGGATAGGGCCTTCTCAGTGGGAGCGCCTGCCCTCTGGAACCAGCTGCCGGTGGAGCTGAGAACTGCCCCCGACCTCCGATCATTCCGCCGGGGCCTGAAGACCTGGCTCTTTGAGCTCTCGGGCCCAGGCTGAGGAGAAATTTTTAATTGGGGTTTTAATTGTGTACAGGGTCAATTTAATATTTTTTAATTCGGTTTTAACTTTTGTATGTTGGATTTTTTAATTCCCTGTAAACCGCCCTGAGTCCTCAGGGAAAGGGCGGTATATAAATGTAACTAAATAAATAAATAAATAAATTCTCAAAGCAGTACTGAAAGTTAACCAGTGCTCTACTGTAAAGGAGCTCTGGGAACAAATGTGAAAGCATCTCTGTGCCATATTAATATCCTAGAATTGTATATAAGTCCCCTGAGTTGAACAGAAATTACTTCTAGGTACATGCATATAGGAACATGGCCTGTGAACTTTGTAGGCGTTCATTTGTTCCTGGGATGTGATATAGTGTGGAAAACTCAATAGACTTTTGAATGCTTAAAATAAAAGTGTGTCTGAATGGCTGTTCATTAGGGCTGTGCCACAAGATGATTTGAATTGCATGCGAGCATGTGTGTAGCATCTATTTGTAACTTTTTAAATCAACCACAATTTTTCCTAGTTCTGTGCTGTGGCTGCCAAGGACAAACATTAAATTCTGAGAAAAGACTTTTTTAAGGAGTTGTTGACCTTTGCTACGTAAGTATCCTGTGTAGTCCACATCACAGCTTCTTCTCGATTATTGCACAGCTTTTCTGTTCATAACTCAATAGTTAACCTATTAGCATTGTACACTGAAAAGCTGATGAAAGAAGAAATGGAAGGGACCTTTCAGAAGGCAACACCAAATATTTCTGTATGCTTGCTGACAAAACAACATGAATGTATTAATGCAGTCAGCAGGAGTCAAATTGGGCTCAGAAGAATCTTTACCTTTATATCAGAACCTTCATCTATAGAATAACCTGAAATGTAGCTCTCTGCATGTGCTGACCTATGAATATGATAGCATCATGAAGACCAGAAAGATGCTTCTTCAAATGAAGCACTAGAGCATGCATGAAGACTTTGCTTTGGGATAAGGGTCAATGGATCCTAGCATCGGTCACAATTTTTGAGTTGCAAGCTTAAACCCCTAAAAGGATTCTCTGAGTGAAAATCCTTTGCAGATAAATATGTAACTGTGGATATTTAAGATATAGGAAACTACATGCTGAAAAAGAAGCAATGAGATGATTATTTCCTTCCTTCCTGTATAATTGGGTATCATCAACATACTGATGATACTTCACTTCATGGTGATAGATGATCTCACTCAGTGGTTTCATATAAACGTTTAATAGCAGCAGAGGCAGCATAAAACCCTGTAGCACCCCACAAGAGTTGAGAGCAGACTTTCTTGCCCACAATCAATACTGACTGGTATTAACCTTGGAGAAAGGAGAAGAACCAGCACAATACTGTGCTACTTGTTTCCAATCCTGGGAGTTAAGATTGTGGCCGAGGAGTCAGAGAAGAGAACCAATCTCAGATCACTTACTCCACAGATTGTCTTCATATAAATAACTGATTCCTCACATTGCCACACCCTATTTTTTTCAGACAAATTACATATATTTTTTCCTCCCTTTCAGTGGGAATAGCAAAACAGAAAAGGGAGGAAAGGAAAGGAAATGGAAAACATGGAGACTATTTCCATCCACAGGTGGAGCATAAGTAGCTTCACTGAAGCAGAACAAGCATGTATTGCTGCCTCATTAATAAGTCAAATATTTGTAATGCAGAGGCAGATAGTATTTAAAGGAGAAGAGAATAAAGAAGTGGCTTCCAACTTTTTTCGGTGCAATAAGATAAAAAAAAAAGTTACAACCTTAGCCTTTTGCTTTACATTTCACAACACTCCAGGCCATTTCTAAAACAATTACCATTCCCTGCTTCCTAGTAATCCACTTCCATGTTGTATAATTGTTTTTAGTGAGATGGGTGGATATACAAATTTGAAAAATCCAAGTGAATGTTCATGAAATAATTGCCCTTGCCTTTACAATATATCTTATACCAAGAGTCTATGTTTTCATTTTATCATCTAACCAGTATGAGGTGTTGGAATGACCTTGGACTCAGGCTCTCCCTCACGTCCCTCCCACCATGGATATGTTGTGATTCAGACTTTGTGCATTTGTATGAAAAAATGACAATTGGTGCTAATTAGAGAACATATGAACACAGAAATGGCTAAACCTAAATACCAGTTGAGTTATATAAAATTTTCTTATTCTATTATATAAATTCTGAATCACATTTATTTCAGTAGACAGGAAGATAGATGCATGTGGCCCTTAATATTTTTATGGCTTACAAAGCCTCCTATGATAAAAGTATTGGGGAGGGGGAAATAAAACACTCCAGAAACAAATCTTAACCCCACCCAACCTCACTCATGGTCCAATTGCTACTTATGCCTTTCAGTCACCAAAGTTTGGCCACTTGTCACAGACACACATAAAAGCAACTGCATCATACTAGGAGTAAAGTTTCTTTTTTAGAATAAAATAATGTAATGCTAGTGTTGAGTATTAAAAATAAATACAAAATAGAAACGTGTTTGTAATATATTTTAATACTTTGCACTTTTAAATACTGGTTTTCAAATCTGTGATTGTAATATGGAAGAGGCAACTCCATTTAGTCATTTATTTTTAATGTTAACAGGATCATAAAGCTATCATAGAACAGTCACATTTTACACACTCGGGACATTCTAGAAACTGATTTATAATTTGAGTATGTAGTTGAACATGATAACTCAGATACAGCTTCATTTATATAACCAACAGTTGACAAAAAGATTTGTGAAAAATTGACTTAACCATTTGATTAATGAGTACCAGTACATCTTCTTACAAGTCAGCTGAACTTAATAAGGTAAGAGAAATTTCTTTCACGATGACCCAGCATTCCACCCCTAACCCCTTCAAAGATTTTATAACATTTAGTCAGATTGCAAAATGTAATAATAAAGAAGATTTTTAAAAACCAGATAGGTCTCAATATGTTGTCCCTTCCCAGTTAAAGAGGAAACTCCAACATTTGATAGAATTCTAATGTTAATATTGGTTCTGGTGGCCGTTCAGTCTTTGGAACAATAAGCTAAAGAGATACAGTAAAGCCACCTACATCCACAGAATTTAACTATAGTTTAGCTCATAAAAAAACTAAACGTGTAGGGACTATAATTTGCTCATCAGTTATTATAGCAAAAGATGGCCACTTGTGAAGTATCAGGTAGATGGATGCACTAGATGAAAAAAAATCAATAATCAATTGGGAACTAAAAATAAAATTCTATTTCTGGATAAACATTAAGAACTGCTAGTCAAGCACTGACCACAATTATTTTATTATACATCCTAAGAAATTTCAAGACAGATTGGGCAGGGCTAGCTGTAATGAAGTGACATCACCTGTCTAAAAGTAAAGCTTAGTTTACAAATAGTATCTTTTAGTGTAATTTTTATTTACAGATTTGCAAAATACATCACATTTAGTGCAAATGCAACTAATGACATTAAGATTTATAAACTGCTTTGTAAACTTTCCATCTCTTTCTAAAATAAAGCTATCCAATTAAATAATAGTTATCTGCATGTGTTCCATGATCATAATCAGGAATAGCAAATTGTTGATTTTGTTTTCAGGGTCTAAGCAATATTTTGATATTGAAGTTCCCATCAGTGGCTATGGTGAACAAATATTTTTTCCAGTTGATTGCAAAAATATTAAACTTATCTGAGGTATCAGAAATGGTATACAAAATGCTTACTGGTGAGATAGTAAACAGATCTAATTCATCATCTTTACTCTTTGCCTTGCCAGCATTACCCTATAGGCACTTTTCTACATTTTAAATCATGATCAGAATTATTCTGTAGTAAGGCATTTCCCATGCACATTATTTAGAGAAAGGCAAATGAAGGATACTAAAAAGCATGAATTCTGTATACACATACATAAAACAACCTTAGAGTGTGCCTGTTTTAGTGTACCAAAGACACATCAGCTTATACCCAAACTAACTTGCTTCCAACCTTGAAGATTCTCATTAGCTGAATCTTCATTAAAAAGTATATTTATTTTCAGGGATGAGCTACTCTATATGAAATAAAGACTTTCTGCTTTGTTTTCAAAAATATATCCAAATTTTGTCTCTCTTTATATACCGTATATACACAAGCTGACAGCTAATAAGGTCATCTGGCTAATCTCAATTTAAAAGTACGACCCAAGGCATTTCCTCAAAAGTACCACCAGTCTTTTCATACAGTTCACCCTTCATATATTGTATTTGTTGATATTAAAGACAGTCAGATCCTTGACAGTTAACTTCTCATAGCAACTAAGAGGAACTCTCTCTAGATTTTATTTGTTTTCATATCTGACAAGGCAGATCATGGGGCAAATATTACGTGTATGGCAAGTTTTAATATATGAATCTCATAGCATAGCTTTACTCAACAGGAAACAAAGTGTAGGACTAAACAACAACATTTTTTTCAAGACTGGGAATGTTATCTTCAGCAAGCCAATTTAACTCAATAAATATTACACAGTGTAAGTTCCAATTGCTAGAAAGTAGCCCATATTCACACAATCTGGGCAAGATACAGCAGTAGCTGTTTTCTGGCAGTCAGGTCTTCTTATATAGTATCTAGTAATAACTTTAGATATCACCAGAAGATATATCTTTTTGGGATCATGTTCTGGAACTAAATTACTATAGCACATATTACACAACTAAAAATAAAAATAGAAATATAAAGATATCTGAAAAAAATAAAGCTTTTCATGCCTACTCCATCAGATCCCAGAAGGTCTTCATAGGAGCAAGACTATAGAAAAGGCAAGTCATAAAGATCCTGACAGCCCTCATATTTTAAGAGAGGTTTTACATAATATGATTTCTCATAGAAACTCAGCAGCAATGAACTGTGATTATACAAAGCATACACAAATTCCCTCTGAAAGGACACAGAATTTACTGAAAACCTGATGGGAAAGAAAGTTATAACATGTTTTTGTGTACATAAAGCACATATGGTATGCTAGATGTGTATTTGTCTCTTGTGCTTTTTAGACATACACAAAAACAAGAACTGTGCAAATGTCTTATGAAGTCCCACAGTAAATGAAATCTCCTCAAATTATTCAAAAGTTAAAGCAATGAACCAAGTTGGTGACCCAAAATTGTAGTATTCTCCTCTAGAGCAAGCAAACAGAGCCATATACATGTATCAACACATGTATTTTTATAATTACACATCAACTCAGCAAAGTGAACTAGCAGAAGACAGTGAAAGTTCAAGTTCATGGCATTGCAGTATTCTTCAGTTGTGTACAGAATGCAGGACTTGGCCCATAAGACTGTAGATCCTACGTTCCAGCTTGGAGCCTTCATTTTGGTTCATTTCTCCAAATGGAATGTTCACACAGCCTTGTTCCAATCACTAGGTAGAGGGAGAAAGGGGAAAATAGATGAAGTTTCTCACTTGTGTTCAGTACCAGTAAAAGCTAGAATGAGGCCAATGTCTGCAGCTTCTCCCCTTGATAAGCAAAAAAGCAAAGGTACCCACAGATTGGTTTAAATGTGTTTCTCTAGTTGAACAAAGCCAGCTGTTGAATTGGATGCATTCATGGCTAAGCACAACTCACACTGATTGTCTTATTTCAACATCACAACTAATTTATTTACAGGTATTCTATTTATGATGTCACAAAATCATCAAAATTAAGATGATTTTGATGAATTTTTGTTAGTTGGTTCTCTGGGTTTGGGGAGATCAGTACCAAGGTAGTATTCACCAGGTGACCTGCAGACATTTTCAGCCTACATTCCACTGAAGCTTTCCCCGTGCAAGTGGGATTGCCTTGCAGTGTTTGCAGTTTGTTTAAAGTCTGAAATCAGGAGGTGACTGGAAGCTTAAATGGTTGCTGGGAATCAATCTCTTATCTTGTCTCTTGCTATGTGTGGCCTGGATCAGGCACCTGACAAGGTGAAAACTATATTGAGCTACACTGATCTGTTGGTAGTCTATTTATCTGATCTGAATTATTCCTCCTCTGAACTTTGCAAAATTTAGTTCTGTCAGGAAGGATGCTTATAAGTTTACAGGTAATCCTCACTTACCAACTTCAATAGGGACTGGCTATTCCATTATTAAGTGGTGCAGTACTTAAGTGCAACATCATGTGACTGTACCAATTTATGCCAATTCTGGCTGCAGTTATTAATCAGGTTACTATGGGTCATTAAGCATGACATCACATGACTGACTTGCAACTTCCTGCTGATTTTTCTCCTTGATTTTGGCTTGTCAGGAGCTGGCTGTGCAGGTTGCAAATGATGGTAACATGATTGCAGGATGCTATAATCATTGTAAATGCAAGGTGGGTGCAATTTCCAGGGAGGTATGCCAAACTGAAGACAGCTTTGTGAAAGCAGAACTGAAGACCAAGGAAAGTCCCAGGATCCAGTGAATATATTGGTTCCTTAGATCCTCTCCAGATAAGATCACCCACACATGCTTCCGACAGCTCCCCCTTGCGAGGAAACTGTGGGTTTGAGTCCTGGGAGATGAAGGGATCAGTCATCTTTCTTGGAACTGCAGTGGAGCAAAACTGGTTTTCTAATCACTACCTATCAACTACCTTAAAGCTTTTAGAGACCTTCAAAACTATAAATCTAAAAAGTCATCAGGTGAGTTTTCCCCCCAACTCTGAACAAAAAAAAATTATAGGCTTAAGAACTTAAAATAATTTGAAATAAACAGAAAGAAGCCTAAATAAGATTTTGATGTGGTTATAAACAGTTATCAACTGTTTATAAATAAAGAGTACAGATAAATTTGGAATATTGGCTTTTACTATAAGATTTTGGAATCAACTATAAAAATAAATTTCTTCTTGTGGAAAACACTTATTTTGGGTATCCTGCTTATTGCAAGTCATATCAAAGATAAGTCATTTTATAATTTTAGAAACTGGACACTAAAGGGAAAGGGGGGGGAAACGAATGATTCTAAGCAGGAAAATATTTTAGTATATCTGAAGTGACTATATAATTAATGATGAAATAATTATACATGGCAAAAACCAAAGCGATTATACATACCTGATAATACTAGAACAAAATAGGCTTCCCGGCTGTTTTTTCTTGTACGTATGATGTGAATCGTTTCAAGAATTTGGGATACTCTCGTTTTGCTACTGCCCGTAGTACAGAAGCTGGTGCCCAGCCTCCAGGGTTCACTACAAATAAAGATGAGATTTTAAGTGGTTAATATGTTTGTATTTTTGTGGAGTGGCAAATTCACAAACAAGAAAATCTGACGAGAATTTATTTTATTTTATTTTAATTCCATTTATATCCCGCCCTTCTCCGAAGACTCAGGGCGGCTTACAAGCTTAGCAGTAGCCTTCATTCTATGTATATGCCTGCTTATTAGGGCTTTCACACACACCCCAAGCGGCATTATTACAAAGTCAGCTTAATTGCCCCCAACAATCTGGGTCCTCATTTTACCTACCTGGGAAGGATGGAAGGCTGAGTCAACCTTGAGCCTGGTGGGATGCGAACCTGCACTAATTGCAGGCAGCTGGTGTTACTTAAGGAGGCATTAGCCCACTGCTCCACCAAGGCTCTATTAATTAATTAATATTAATTAATATTAGTTAATTAATATTAATTAATTAATATTACATGAATTAATATTACATAAATTACATTAATTCATGTAATTAATATTACATAAATTACATGAATTAATATTCATGTAATTTAAATTACATGAATATTATCCCATCAGGTTTACTCTTGTAATTATGGTAATATTGAAACACAAACTCATACTCTGTTAAACTGTGATTTTTATCAAGACATAAACAAAGAACTCCTTAACATCTCTTCCAATTCCATTTACTGGACAAATTGAAGAAATTTTTATACAATTCCTACTAGCAAATAAGGAACCCAGGGCAACTTTTGCCATTGCAAAGTTTGTTTTCACCTGTAAAACATCTACATGTTGTCCTTGCTTAGTGACCCTAATTGGATTTGGAATTTCCATTACTAAGTGAAATGTCATTTAGACGAAACATCACGTGACTGAATTTCTTAGCAATGGCAGCTCCAGTATTTCTGGTTGCAGTTCTTGGGCGAGGATCACACCACTATTACAGAGACTTCATGCTTTTCCTGCCTTGTCACACTTGCCTCAGTTTCAATTCCTCCCACCCACCTTTCTTCCCTTTTAGCCAA
Source organism: Vipera berus (assembly GCF_964194415.1). NCBI lineage: Eukaryota > Metazoa > Chordata > Lepidosauria > Squamata > Viperidae > Vipera > Vipera berus. The sequence continues at coordinate 33,600,813 of NC_138203.1, read as the reverse complement.
CCTGGTTTCCACCACCTAAAACCTCAAAGTTTTAGTGGCCAGCAGCTGCCTTGGCTGGACCTGCCTTGTCAGCAGCAGGAGACAAAAGTTAGAGGTGGTGCATGGTGGAAGGGGTAGGCAGCAATACCAGAGCACAGAGCAGTCAGAAAGGCAGAGATGGGGGAGAGAAAATAGGTAGCTGTCAGAAGTTGACGAGGATGCTTTGGTCATAAATGCAGGTAGGCTGTCAAGCACTTGAATTTTGATCATGGACATGCTGCAACAGCCTTAACTTCAAGGACCAGCCATAACTGCCATTTGTTCAGCATCATCATAATTCTTTTTTTAAATCCCATTTATATCCTGCCCTTCTCCGAAGACTCAGGGCGGCTTACAATTTAAAGCACAAATCAACGTGCTTACCAATAGCCTTCATTCTATGTATATGCCTGCTTATTAGGGCTTTCGTCCCCCCCAAAAGCGGCATTATTACAAAGTCAGCTTATTGCCCCCAACAATCTGGGTCCTCATTTTACCTACCTCATTTCAAATCGTCGCTGAACAAATGACAGTTAAGCAAGGATTATCTGTATATTATTGACAGAGATATTTTTATGGCTCAAAAGCTAAGCAAAGTTGATCCTAGAAATGTACTTAAACAAAAGACTGCCAAGGAATCTTGAAGTATTAAAAAAATTGAAAAAAAAACAGTGGTAAACTGCTTTGGTATTATTGCCAAGGATACTGTATGGATGTGACTACATACTTAGAAGGATTTGAACTTAAATGGAAAGAGGCTTGATTTTTTCCTTTTTTATATAGAAATTTCTGTGAATCTGGCTAATCTATTGCTTGGAAGAAAGTTAGCCACTTGCTAATTTGCCAAAAAGTTTTTTGCCAATTTTTCCTAACTATACCAAAACTTTGTGATTTTAAAATATAACACTGAAGCATAACTGTCTTTACTCCTACTGTTTAAAATCAATTGTACTCTTGACATGTAATAATGGAAACAAAACCCAAACAAGATGGCAAACTATTAACATCTTTTTCTGTGAGCTCCTGTTTTATATGCTGCCTCTTTAGTGTTGTTTATGACTTATTAAAATAAGCAAATTAAATCAGTTATACACCTGTAACTTCCTGAGAGAGAAAAGAAAAGGAAGAATCAGGCACTGAGAAGGAAAGAGAAATGACTTCTGACTTGGAGAAAAGGGGAAAGGAAGAAGTGTCATAGAGTGAGTCTTGGCTTGGAGAACTCTTCCAAGACAGCCAAACCACCAAAAATCGATGAACTTTTTCTACAAAAAGAAACAGTAAGTAAATTAACCATGTTTCTCATCTCTAATAAAATTTGAGGGTTTTGAAGAGGAATAACATACAAAAATAGAAAAAGAGCAAAATCATTGGGGTGTTCTTTAAGAACTAGGAGAAACTGCTGATGTAAGAGGGCCACAACTAAATTCATGGTAAAACCATGTTTTCTCACAGCACAAACTATCATTTCAGTGTTCAAGCAATTAGTTTCCATTTAAAAATAACCTGGATCTATTAAAAAGTGACTTTGAGGTTTTTGCCTTTACTGAAGTCCAAGGCCCAGACAGCCCCCAGGACTAAGTGAACCAACATCCCTCAGGACTGAGTAATAATAAATCACAAATGTAACTGCTGGCAAGTGTGCAAGCAAGTTAAGGAAGTTATTTCAATTAAGCTTACTTACTCCTTGTAATTAAATCAGGTTGTTCTTCAGATATCATACATCTATTGGAACAACCTTAATTCTAGTTGTTAGGTCGCCAAAAGAGAAATTCTAATTTATCTGGGACAGGTTTTTCCCTGCCATCATCAACAAATAGATTTGTGTTTGATTGAGTGGTTTCCAAGCTTGCCTCGCAGTACCCAAATTTTACTTTTATTGCAGCTCACATATTACTTAAAATGAAATAATTTCTTGCTATTCTTTTCATGATGGAGGGATAGCGTCTTTGTTCAGCTCAGCTACTTTTGATCTTCATAGTGTTCCAAATAATAAAACCTGTGTTAATAACATTATTTTCTCTCCCTGTTTGCCCTTGACTAAGCCAGGCCATGGGAATAAGACAGATATGCAGAATGAGGCCAAGTCTAATAGGCACTAGCTATACTTATTATTACCTTTGAAGCCATGCCCAAGGTCCATCAAAGTGATATTTTACAAAGACTAGTTAGCCTTAAGATAACTCTAGTAACTACTATTGCTACCGCTGAGTCACTTTTTGAGCTCAGTAAGTGAGTTTGTTACAAAATACCTAAAATGTATGGCACAATGTTTTATGACAGTCAGAAGTCTTTATGGGCTATAAAGAATCCTTTCCAAGGCACTTGAGATTTTGACTAATCATTAAACAACCGGTCATAAGTAGACAATTACCTGTATACCTCCAATGTTGTAGTTTTAGGATTAGCTTTACACAACCTTTAGTCACATTAGTGTTATAACTTTGCACAGACTTTTGAAGTTGTTATAATTTTATTTACATTGAATGCTTTTTTGCTTTATGATTTATTTCATGCCTCATGCCTGTGATTATAACAATGTACTTGTATTTATTGTAAGTATTGTAAACTTTGGTGCTAGCTAAGGAGGAAACTGTTTACCCAGAATTCTGATTAAATCTCTGTTGGTGATTTAATCTTATTATTGATATTGCATGTTATGGTACTTTAAGCTTTGAGAAGGGGTAATTTAAAAATATAGTACTTTCAGAAGAATTTTAATCTGAATGTTTTATTTAAACTATACAGTATCTTAACTATACACCACTTCCAATTTATTTTAAATAGCTTCAAAAAATTTTGAAGATATTTGGAGAATCCTTCTGGGAAACAGAGTTAGAAATTTTACAAACAAACAAAAAAGCAAATAAATAAATAAACTTTTTCATGTGAAATGGGTAGATCATCTTTTTCCTATAATAATTTGTTGATACGTGGTGAAATGTAATCAGTATTACCACCAATAATAAAAAGGCAGCGCTGACAATGAGCCATGGTTACATCATTGTATATTTTCCCCTAATTGTACCAATCAGTAAAAAAAATCAAAAAACAAATACTGGATGGAAGTTAGTTGGAAGCTATAGTTTCTCAAGACTATGAATGCTGGTTATGTTGCCAACTAATTGCCACCTAGTTCTGACCCTGAGAAATGTAAATTTTGGCAATGTATCCAATAGCATGTAGGACAGGTAGGAAAATAAACTGTTGGATTTAAACTGCTTTGGGTATAAGGGGGAATTGCATTTTCATATGGTATTTGCTTAGGGTTAGCAAAGATTGCAGATTATACTTCCAATTTAAAAAAGCATGTCACAGATAATTTTGAAATCCTAAAAATTTAATTATGTACAACTATTATTAAAAGTAATAAAATCAGTTCTCATTTTGATATTACAGGAATAGGAAATTAAATTAGACCCAATGTAGCATTTACAGATCAATCTAAATAAAATTGTGGGGGTCATCTCACAATCCATCTACAATTATTACCACACACTTAAAACTTTAAGAGTATGAATCCACAAAACAGTGTACATAAAATACATGCCCAATGGGCAGATTTCACAGCATGTTTTCCATGTAACGCATGGCCAGAAGGAAATCCGGATTTGATTTTATGTAACGAACACAGCCTCTAAAAAAGGGGATGTAATCTCCTAGAGCTGTGGTTGTGGGCTTCAAATCCATCCAAAAATGGTTTTCAAATTGTAATTTTGAATGTACTAGAAGAGGGAAGTGATTATATATATAAAAGAAGACAACTTACATTAATATTTCTACATTTTATTAAATGTAAATGAAATCAAATTTTAGTTTTTCCTGACTCTTTACTTAAGAGATAAAATGTACCTTCCATGTGCTCCTGAGCTGGGAAAAAGATGACCCCCTCCTGCCCTATTATCTTCATTCTATCTCTATCATCTTAAAAGAAGCCAAACATGATTTAAAATTTGATTGTCATTTGGATTTAATTGTAGTTTCAACAATAAACAATGTCAGGTCTTCCTAAACAGAATTAGTGGTTGCAGTATCTTTACAAAAAGTAATTGTCATGTATGTACCATATTTTCCGGCGTATAAGATGACTTTTTAACCCATGAAAATCTTCTCAAAAGTTGGGGGTCGTCTTATACGCTGAGTCATCTTATACGCCGGAAAATACTATTCACCTCTCCGATCTTTTCTGCTGGACAGCGGGATCACTGGGTGAATGGAGGTAGGCGATGGCGACCCGTGGTTAAGCGGCCAACAGCAAACGGGTGATGGAGGGCAAACTCTCGTCAGATCATGGGGCGGCTGCTGCAGCCGCCGCCATTGCTCTCTCTAGGACTGGCCATGCTTGCGCTTCCAATACTGGCTGTCAGGTCCCCGATGAGAGGAGGGGCAGGCGGTCCCCAGAGGCACGCCGCTCAACAGTAGGAAGGGAGCACCTTTGCTCCCGCCGAGGCACCGCCTGACCCGTGCCGACCAGAAGAATTGCTTGCCCGGTCACGGAGTGCGGAACTGAGAGCAGCAACGCACCAAGCGAGAGAGCTCAGAGGAAAGAAGGCAAGGCCCCCCTTTGGCGGGGAAGGAGCAAAGCTGGGCAAATCACAGGGCAGGCGGAGCAGGGAAACGTTACAGGGGAAAAGGGGGCGGGGTTTAAAAGGCGAGGCGGGCGGGACGTGGGCCTGGAGACGTTCTGTTAGAAGTAACGAAGGAGCCTCCGGGCGCTTTCTGGATCGGATTGTGCGAACTGAGGGTGCCGCTACAGTCCTCATGTTTCCCAGGGTTGCCTGTCGTGCCAGAGGTATTCCCTGTAGCCCCAGATTCTTTAGCTCCCCACTTTCCTTAATTCGGGTGAATTTTGTGCTCCGTGGAGAAACATTAATACGCAAATGCCGTTTGTTTAACCGCGCAAAACCCGGGGGAAACCTTGGTATTTGGGAACGGAAAGGCTTAAGACTTTTCATTTCTGTTTTATGCACGGGCTGGGAGGGTCACGAAGTTTACCTCTTTTATTTTAGCAACATCGTGGCACTTATAAAAAAGGGTACTAATGCTAAACGAGTTGTTAATATGCAGATTGTGTGCCAGGAAGTGAAATATTGAGTTATTAGCCCAAACCCTTCAATTTAACAGAAAAAGTAGGGGGTCGTCTTATACGCCGGAAAATATGGTATGTACATAGGCCTTGTATCTTATTATCTGTATTGTTCTTTATCTGTAAATCAGAACCTTTTACACTAACACAACCATATATGCATTTCAAAAAAGTCATGCCTTACCATTTGCTACATATGTAATCTTGCATAGGATGTTGTCTCTGCTTATTTTCTTCTTTCCTTCTGGAGGACTTACCAATGTCTGGCAAATCATAGCAATATTTATTTTGGCACGAACACATCGGTTGTTTGTCTGTCAAGAAATACAAACATTCACATTGTTGCTGATTAAATGCTGACTGTGAATAAATACTATGGCTCTGTCCTTTTCTTTCCATTAGAAAAAACTCATTAAATATCCTGAATCTTTTCCTTCCTTTCTTTTAAATTATCATTGCCCTAAGGTTTACAAATACTCCAATTAAGAAAGGAATTTTAAAACAACAAATACCTTCAGAAACTACAAGTTTTACTTACAGGAACACTATCATGTTCCACAGAGAAATTGCAGACAATCCATGTTTCAGTGTCGTTTTCATTTAAAACTGGTATTTTTCTAATAGAAGATAAATACAGCACATCACGTTGAGAAGCAGGCCATACTCGCTAGAAGGAAAGCAGTTATATGTTTTAAAGTATTCAATTTTTTTAAACAACACTTCTGTAGTAATCCTAATAATAGAAAACAAGTAAATCAAAATTTGAGGATAGTGATTGTTACATGTATAACCCGAGAAAAATATAAAAAGAAATACCTATTCAATAATTCTATGCAAGAACACATATAGACACACACATAGTATTACAAAATATTTCATTTATAACCTAAAATATGACAACCAAAACAAAATTTATAACCAAAGATCAAAGATGTTTAAAATTCAACAATTCTTCAAGACTCTCACATTGTGTTCTTCCAGGCAATGCAATTCTCCACATTTTTACTTAACAACAATGCAAAGTACTTCTCAATTTTACAGCAAAATATTGTTTGAAAGATTTCTCAGTTTTAGATAATACAGCAATAACTTCTGTTACATTGTTTTATAGATCTTTGATAACTAATGCTACATTGTCAAAATTTATTATTTCTAACTTGCTGGAAACAAAAATGTATTAAATATATATCACCACCAATCCCTTCAATACGATATATAAAGATTTGGATTGGCATAATGTAATTTTTAGAGAAAAATAATATTTATGGATTATTTTTAGGTCTGTTTTTTGATTATGTGCCTACATAGATTTAAAGTAAATTACTGTATACAAAGAGTTCAAGCTGAGGCATTACATACAGATGCCTAACACTCTATACACTGAGACTTTCAAACAGCTGGATACAAGTTTTCTATATTATTGAAATGTTTCTTTGATTTTAAAATCACATTTTTGTTCTAATGTTTAAAGCAAACCTATAATTTAGCTCAATATTATTAAACCCATATTGCAGAGATTGGAAAATAACTTGGAACAGTACATTTTAAGATCAGAATATTTTGTGATGCAATGTTTTGCACACTTTTATTATAAATTTGGATTAGATTTTATAATAGTGTTTCTGCATTACATCCAAGCAAGGATAATTAATAATAGTAATTGCCATCTTTTAATCACATCCAGCTATGCAGAATGTGATGCTATTCAGAACTGCAAAAATAATTGTATGCTTATTATTAAAGAAGTCAACTGTGAACAAGGTGAACTACACCCAAGACTAGAAATAAGAGAGAGGATGAAAGAGAATTTTTCCACAAGCTCCTACCCACACTTTTGTAGAGCATTGGTCCATTACAATCCAAATAGGACAAAGTGCCCAAACTATAAGCAAAACGAGTATTTGGACACCAATCTAAGTATTGGAGAAGTAAAGATACAATCTTTAGTTTCCCCAAATCATCTGCTGCAAACCTCAAAAAAAATAATGATAAGGACAATTTTATTACATACAACATGGGTATGAACTGATCAATGCAATACAAAAATAAAAAAAAATGTGTGGAGACTACTTTCAAGAGGTAATTATTTGGGTTCTGCTTCTCATATTTTATTTTCCTTCTAACTTTTCCATCTTCACAGCTATACTTGTGTGTGTGTGCGCGCATGCGTATACGTGTGTGTGTATTAACCACAATATTCCTCTCTTACAATGATATCCATGCATCTGATGAAGTAAATTATGCCATAGCCAGAATGGTGTAGTAAATAGCAAGTTAGACTTCACACAGCCAGTTACTGGATGACTTGGCATCATCATTTTTTGTCTGCTCACCCTAATTCTCATATTTGTTGGGACAATAATATAAAGGAATATGTATACAGATAATCCTCAAGGTACGACCATAATTGAGACCAAAATTTAGGTTAAGCAAGATAGTTGTTAAGTGAGTCATGCCCAATTTTACTATGTATCACAGTAGTTATTAAGTGAATCAAGCAGTCATTAAGCAAAATCACTTTCCCCCATTGACTTTGCTTATCAGAAGCTGGGTGGGAAGGTTGCAAGTGGCAATCACATGACCCTGAGATGTTACAACCATTGTAAATACCATCTTGTTGCCAAGTGCTCAAATTTGATGACAAATCGGTTTTTTAAAATAATGTTGTAACTTTGAATGATCACTAAATGAATGGTTGTAAATTGAGGACTACCTGTACAATACTAGGTACCTTAAGCTGCAGGTTAAAAGATGAGGATGCAGATAAATTCATCAAAAATACGTAAATAAATAAATGAAAACAATTTTAATACACTATTTAATATAATGCAAGAAAACAACCAGGCTCAGAGAGCACAAATTCATTTCAACCCTGAGTTACAACTATTCTCCTCTGTCGATACAGTAAGATTGTGTCTTTACTGCAAAATCAGTTACCCTTCAAGATAAAGACAATTTGTAGCTTGGTCTTAGCATTAATTTGGCTTGCAATGTAACATGATAATTAGGGCAACATTTTAGAAATAATTTTTAAATCATGATTTAGGAAATGGTTTTCTTCCTGTTACCCACTCACAGATTCATAGCATCTGGGGAAAGATGGAATCTGGGAACTTTGGAATACAAAGCTTATATTCCGTTATTGAGCTATAGTCTCTCCTCAAGTATTATTGCACTTGCTTCTCTAAAAACAAGTAAGATCTGAATTACTTGGAACAAAAATACATGAGCAAGATTAAAGAAACTTCTAATCAAAATTTGCAAAACAATAGAAGACATCAATCTTTAACTCTATTTTTATTTTTTTCCTGATAAGTCAGGTAATGTTCTAACAGGAAAAACCAGTTCAGATAAGATAGAAATTTATAACCTTTAGGTTGATTTCTTTCTTCATAGCACTTACAGTACTTTGAAGTGTTATGAAACAATGCTAAGCATTACCTTATGTGTTTGGTAGATGATAATTGCATTATCAGATAGAGTTTCTACAACACGGAAATTTTCAATGGTTGCTAAAGAGAAGACAAAAAATAATAATTAAATTACAGCAATAATACCTTCACATATCAGTTAGAACGACATTAGTTAAATCTCTGTCCTCTGAATGAGTTAGAAATGCAAGTCCTAGAATTTCCAGACATGTTAGCTGAAAATGAGGAACTGAACTAAGTGGGTGTCAGTTGAACAGCAACAAATACAAATAAACAAACTACTTTTACTTACTTTCCCAATCATTACGAACATCAACATTCCAAAAGTAATGGCAGACCTCATGTCCTGTTACTCCTTTGACTGCATGTGTGGCCTTCAGTGGATCTAGAACAAGGCCATTTTCTTCTACCTCCCTCCTGTACACCTTTGAATAAATGTAAAATATTTTAAAACTTTTTTATATTCTAAATTCACTTTTGAAATTGGTACAGACAATCCTGGATTATTTATTTATTTATTTATTTTTGGGACTTATATGCCGCCCTATCTCCCGAAGGACTCAGGGCGGCTAACAACAATAAAATACAGCAATACAAAAGTTAAAAAGAATTAAATTAACAGCCCCAATAAAATAAATTAAAATTAAAATTAAAAATTAAAAAACATTTTAAAATCCCTGTCGTCAGTCCAGGTCAGCCTGATGGAAAAGGAATGTTTTAAGGCCGTGGCGAAAGGACCGGAGATCCGGGGCCATCCGGAGCTCAAGGGGAAGTTGGTTCCATAGGGCTGACGCTCCCACAGAGAAGGCCCTCCCCCTGGGGGTCGCCGGCCGACATTGTCTAGCCGACGGCACCCTGAGGAGGCTCTCTCTGTGTGAGCGTACTGGGCGATGGGAGGTCGTTCCCGGCAGCAGACGGTCCTGCAAATATCCCGGGCCTAGGCCATGTAGGGCTTTAAAGGTAAGTACCAGCACCTTAGTAAAATTACAGTAGAAATGCCATTCATTTAAATATAGAACACAAGAAATGACTTGGCTCTTATCATATTCTGGCTTTTTTCCCCTCACATTTATGCCTCTAGGATATTCACAAGTTCGGGATGGATATATAAGCTGTCCCTCTATTGTTCCTCTGTTACTGGCCTCTGTAGACATGCTACCCCCCCCCAGCTCCCCATGATGAAGATAACTGAATTTTTCAAGCCAGTAGGCCTTGAAAGACCTGTCTTCAGTTAATATATTTAGTTCCTTTAACCCTATCCAAGGCAGTGGCCATCACATCTACTGATAATTAATTTCACAGATTAATTATGCACTGTACAAAGAAATGCTTCCTTTTGTTTTAACATTTTATTAGATTATAAAATAAAATACAAAAATACAAAAGCAAGTAATAGGACACAGTGGGGAGAGAAATGAAATGCTTCATTTTGTTCATTTTAAATATTTCTCCAATCAACTTTATAAATTATAATATTTTGATAGGAGAAAAACTTTATTTTTTCCATTCTATGTAAGATTTCATTCAGTTCAATCATGTCTCTACTTCATATCCTTTCTTTAAGTTCCAAAGTTCCAAACATTCCAGCCTTTTCTAATACAGAACGAGTTTGAGTTCTCTGAGAATTTTTGGAATATTTTTGTACTTTTCTAGCAATGTTATATTGTTTTTCAAGTCTGTAGACTAGAACTGTAATCACTATTTTAGATAGAGAGAAAGAAAGTAATATGCATTCTAAATAGCAAAAACAAATAGCAGCTTAAAGGTTGAACCAAATCCAATTTCAATCTTTTTACTGAATTAACAGCCTCAGGGAAATTAGCAACTCTTTGACTAAATTATTATTCATTTTAACATATTTCTAAAATATGAAATATTCTGCATACCTTCATTTCACCTTCTTCAACTACTAGTTGCCAGTTAGCATCACCCCCCACATCCTGTAACGAATATGTCATGTGGTTCTGCACCATCTCTTCCACCTTTCAAAACAAAACAGGAATAAATTAAAAATACATTTATGGAAGTATTTTCAGCTCTTCTGTAGCCTGAAGATAATCACATGATTGCCTGGAATGTGCCATTAAACAAATCATTGTATAAATAAATATATAAGTAAAATGACTGTGCAAAAATATATTATCAACAAGAAACAGACTTGGGCAACGAACTTTCATAATCGGGCAAGCAAGCAAGCAAGCACAAATACATGGGATTTAAACAAAAGTGTCTCTTAATCACTAGACATTAATTTTTTTGTTCTGTCCCTTTAGAAAACAATTTATGCTAATATGATTTCTGGATATATTTAAACAGACTTAAATTGACATATTAAGTATACGTAAATTTAAAAGTAAACATTCAAACTGGGTCTAAGTTGGAAATATGTTCCCATTATTGTTAGGAACATTTGCCAAACTATTTCAAATTACCAGTAATCAATGTGTTTATCAATATATAGTCTTTGCTGCAATTCTTTAAAAAAAATAACAAATTTGAGAAATCTTCTCCAACTTGGAAGTAATTAAAAATAGAGTTGTTGGGCATATGACAAACATTGGGCAAGAGTGAAAAAAGATGAGTGTTACTCTGTACCAATGTAACTTGCTCATGATATGATCAAAAAGTCAAATGAAAATTCACGTAGTAGATCTCTAACTCAAAGTACATAAAAGTTGGATCATCAAAATCTTGAATTAATATGAATAAACTTTGTCTTGACAAAATTAACTAGGCAGGTTGAAAAATTAAACTTTCTTAATTTTGTACAATGTGTGAGAAATTGCAAGAATATAAAGGACGTTACTTAAATCACAAGTATTGATTTTTACAGAATGGAATAAAACACATTTGGAATGTCTTGGATTGATATGCAACAAAACTGTTTCACAATCGTATTTATCTTCTTCCTACTCACTACTAGAAGACACAGTTTTACCCTACAGTTTATGTGCATTTTGTTTAAAACAAGCGTAAATGGTTAACATAACAAGAAGAAAAGAAGTGACCATGAAGGTGAAACGCAACAAGACGACATGGTAAAGCCACTCTGCATGTAGAAATACAGTACCTGGGAGCTGAATCTGTGATCATCAGAGGTACTGACTAGATCAATGGAAGACATGGAAGAAGAGCGACTATAGGGCTAACAGAGACAGACAAAGAAAAACCAAGTAATCAGAACAAAGGCACAACAGAGCATTTTGTACCAACTTCCACGCACAAGATTATGAAGAAGAAACAAAAGCACCATAAGCAGCAAGTACAGCAGCAAATGCTGATTCATGCACCTATTATGTATTATACTCCAAACACTGCTCAGTAAAGAATTCTTTCTCAGAATACTAAATATTATTGCCTAGGTTTGGTATACAAGATGTGTTCACTAATTCATAATAAACCATTCTTTAACAGAGTGAAAAATGAAAGCTTGCAGAAATCTAGGAAAATAAAAGTCCTCCTTATTACAGTTTAGTTCAACTTAATTTTGAAGCATGCATGATTAGCGAAAAACATTTCTCAAGTTCATCAATGCAGCCAAAGTAATTTTTCTTCTAGCAGATAGTACAGCAGTTTGAATGGCTTTATTCATACATAATAGGATCTTTACATATTTCATAACCATCATATATTGTGTTAATTGGAACACAGAACTGATTCAACTTTCAGGTCACATTTTGGAAGCATCTTACCTTTTGGACAAATCTATGATTCCCCACACCAGAAAAAGCATCACTAGGTGGCAAGGAAGATGGCCAGTGCAATCTGACTTTTTCACTTTGGGACTATAAGAACAAATGCATATACAAATATATTTATTATCCTAGAATTTTGGATGCACCATGAAAACATTAAATAATTTGAAAAATAATTCTCAGTGGTAGGAACATCTTCTAAGTTAAGAACACAAAGCCTTGAACATAATTCTTGCATAACACCAAACAGCAATTGTCTCTTACTTTAAAGTAGACATTTTTTAAAAAAAATAATACAAAATACTTATAAAAGTAATAAAGGCAGGATTAAACAAACAAACAAATGTGCTCCTATTCATTCTGAATTCCATGAGCTGTATGCTGTAGATGGTATTTATTACAGTATGTGTATTTTAAAAGGGGCCATGATATAACACAGCAACACAGTTCTGCCTAGAACTTCATATACTAATATTACCTGTTCTTCTATTTTGTCTTGCCGATCTAGAGCAGCTTCAACAGCATCAAAGAATTCTTCTTCATTAATCAAACTGTTGGGACCTTCCTACAGCAAAAATCAATAGAAAGTAAACTCAGTAGCAGGTGCAAAATTTAGACAGCTCAAAAGTCTATTGCAAGTAAATAAAAATACTGCACCAAGTTTATTTGGAGCTGCTTATATTGTTATTTTAGATACTTTATCAATTTGAAAAGAATATGGGGCTTTATTATTTTGTAATAATATTAAAAATATCTGAATCAACATTCTAAAATCCTGTACACAATTGACATCCTTTGACTTATAGCTTATATAGGCAAACAGAAAAGAACTGACTAGAATTTGACAGGTAAACATTACATAAATATATAAATAAATACATCTATGAGTTTTGAAAATTAAAAAGCAGGATATGATCATCAAGACTAGAACAGGCCATATTACTTTCAATGAAATTACTAAAATATGCTTAACTTTTATTCCTATAAAAATAGTTTAGCAATTATCTCTGCACAGTGCACACTTGCCCAGACTATTTAGAACCAACTATGGCAGGGGTCCCCAACCTGTGGGCTGCAGCTCGGTATCGGTCCGTGACCTGTTGGCCACCAGGTTGTGGGAATGGCTGGTGACTGCACGCACATGTGCAAGCAACCTCCCCACTTGTGTTAGTACTGCCATTCTGGTGCTAGTGGCCCTGTTTGCGTGTGCATGGGGCACTAACACTGCCGCCAGCACCATGCAGGCACTAGTGGCCAATTTGCACATGTGCACAAGTGCACATGGCCCATTTGTGCATGGGCACTAGCGCTGTGTGTCTATCCACACATGCGCATACATTTTCCCAGTTTACAATGCAACAATGTATACAATAAAACACTATAAAAATACAAATTATCAGCTATCACTGAAATAATCTATTAACCACTTCCAGTGTGATGTTCCCCCATTGGAACCTCAGGCCAACTGGCAAAACCAAGTCTTCAAGCTCTTGTGGAAGGTTATTCTCTCCCAGGGGGCAAAATGTTCCAAAGGGCATCAAAGATGGCAGAGAAAGCTCTTCTGGACCCTGCCAGGTGGAATTCCTTGGTCAATGGGTCTGCAGCATGTCTCCTCTGCTGGTACAGGTGGGATGAGCCAATCTCAGTGGGATGAGATGGTTGCTCAAGTAACCTGGACCCATGCCATGAATGGCTATTATCCTTGCCTGCAACACATACAACCTTTGCTCCTTTCATTTAGGATAACAAAGGTGATGAACAAGATTCAGCCCTAAAAGCATTCATCAAAACTGTCTCTAGGGAAAAATTTTTCCCCTTTACCTGCTTACCCATGCAGGCATTAAATAAGATCATGAAGGATGTTAATGCCAGGCTTCCATGGTATGGAAACCTGCTTGGCACAAAAAGAAAGCCAGAGTTAGACTTAATTTTTTTTATTCTTTTATCTATAACAGAAGAACCTAAAATTTTACTTAATGGGTCAAGGGGAGACTTTAAAAGATATTATTTGATTTAATATTTAGGATTTAGACTTACAAGGGAAATTAAAATTAGCTATTAGAATATAGTTTTGACTTATAATATGGAAGTTACATTGAGACAATAAAGGATACTTTATTAGTAAGTGATGAACTAGGATTACAAATAGAATATATCTGTGAAATTTATTTGTGAAATAAAATAAGAATGTATTTAACTAAGCAATATGTGTATTTTAGATATGATAACTATTATGTAATGAAATAGGGGAAATTTGGGTTACCTGAAAGTTAAATACTATGGATCTTAAAGGCTAAATTGGAGCACTGTAATTGAAAATTGGTAAAATCTTAAAAACAGCACATTTATTTATTTATTTATTATTTTTAATCCCATTTATATCCCGCCCTTCTCCGAAGACTCAGGGCGGCTTACAATTCAAGCACAAACCAATGTGCTTAGCAATAGCCTTCATTCTATGTATATGCCTGCTTATTAGGGCTTTCGCCCCCCCCCCAAGTGGCATTATTACAAAGTCAGCTTATTGCCCCCAACAATCTGGGTCCTCATTTTACCTACCTCGGAAGGATGGAAGGCTGAGTCAACCTTGAGCCTGGTGGGATGCGAACCTGCACTAATTGCAGGCAGCTGGTGTTACTTAAGGAGGCATTAGCCCACTGCTCCACCAAGGCATGATAACTATAAGTAAAAATATTTTGATAAATATCTTAACTGATTGTGTTATAACTAGAAATGTATTAACTTGATTGTGACATAGTAATTATGGGACACCCTTTCATGCATTACTGCCTTGTCATGGCGAAGGGGCTTGCGTAATTCAATGAAGCTATGAGCTATGCCATGCAGGGCCACCCAAGATGGACAGGTCATAGCACAGAGTTCTGACAAAACGTGATCCACTGGAGAAGGAAATGGCAACCCACTCCAGTATCTTTGCCATGAAAACCCCATGGACAGTACCAAAAGGAAAAAAGATATGACACTGGAAGATGAGCCCCTCAGGTCGGAAGGCGTCCAATATGCTACTGGGGAAAAGCAGAGGGCTAGTACTAGTAGCGTCAGAAAGAATGAAGCGACTGGGCCAAAGCCGAAAGGACGCTCAGCTGTGGATGTATCTGGTGGTGAAAGGAAAGTCCGATGCTGTAAAGATTTTTTCTCCATAGGAACCTGGAATGTAAGATCCATGAATCAAGGAAAGCTGGACGTGGTCAAACAAGAGATGACAAGACTGAACATCGACATCTTAGGAATCAGCGAACTAAAATGGACAGGAATGGGTGAATTTAATTCAGATGACCATCAGGTATACTACTGCGGGCAAGAATCCCTCAGAAGAAATGGAGTAGCCTTCATAGTCAATAAAAGAGTAGGAAAAGCAATACTGGGATACAATCCCCAAAATGACAGAATGATCTCAGTTCGAATCCAAGGCAAACCATTCAATATCATAGTAGTCCAAGTCTATGCCCCAACCACTGGTGCTGAAGAGGATGAAATTGACCAGTTCTATGAAGCCCTACAGCACCTTATAGAACTAACACCAAAAAATGATGTTCTTATCATCATGGGGGATTGGAATGCTAAAGTAGGAAGCCAAAAGATAACCGGAATAACAGGCAAGTTTGGCCTTGGAGTACAAAATGAAGCAGGGCACAAGCTGACAGAATTTTGTCAAGAGAATACGATGGTCATAGCAAACACTCTTTTCCAACAACCCAAGAGACGGCTCTACACATGGACATCACCAGACGGTCAACACAGAAATCAGATTGACTATATGCTCTGCAGCCAAAGATGGAGGAGCTCTATACAGTCAGTAAAAACAAGACCAGGAGCTGACTGTGGTTCAGACCATGAGCTTCTCATTGCAAAATTTAGGCTTAAACTGAAGAAAGTAGGGAAAAGCACTAGGCCACTCAGGTATGAACTAAATCATATCCCTGATGAATATACAGTAGAGGTGACAAATAGATTTAAGGAATTAAATCTGATAGACAGAGTGCCTGAAGAACTATGGATGGAGGTTCGCAACATTGTACACGAAGTAGCAACCAAAACCATCCCAAAGAAAAAGAAATGCAAGAAAGCAAAATGGCTGTCTGAGGAAGCTTTGCAAATAGCTGAGGAAAGGAGGGAAGCGAAAGGCAAGGGAGAAAAAGAAAGTTATACCCAACTGAATGCAGAATTCCAGAGAATAGCTAGAAGAGATAAGAATGCCTTCTTAAATGAACAGTGCAAAGAAATAGAAGAAAACAATAGAATAGGGAGGACTAGAGATCTTTTCAAGAAAATTGGAGAGATGAAGGAAACATTTCATGCAAAAATGGGCATGATTAAGGACCAAAATGGCAGGGACCTAACAGAGGCAGAAGAGATTAAGAAGAGGTGGCAAAATTACACAAAAGAACTATACAAGAACGAGCTTAACATCCCTGATAACCACAATGAGGTGTTCACTGACCTCGAGCCAGACATCCTAGAATGTGAAGTGAAATGGGCCTTAGGAAAGCTGAGCAACAACAAAGCTAGTGGAGGTGACAGTATTCCAGCTGAGCTATTCAAAATCTTAAAAGACGATGCAGTAAAAGTGCTACACTCAATTTGCCAGGAAATTTGGAAAACTCAACAGTGGCCACAGGATTGGAAAAGATCAGTTTACATTCCAATTCCAAAGAAAGGCAGTGCCAAAGAATGTTCAAACTATCGCACCATTGCACTCATTTCACATGCTAGTAAAGTTATGCTTAAAATCCTACAAGCTAGACTCCAGCAGTATGTGGATCGAGAACTACCAGAAGTACAGGCAGGATTTTGAAGAGGCAGAGGAACTAGAGATCAAATTGCCAACATACGCTGGATCATGGAGAAAGCTAGGGAGTTCCAGAAAAACATCTATTTCTGCTTCATTCACTATGCTAAAGCATTTGATTGTGTGGATCATAACAAACTGTGGTAAGTTCTTAAAGAGATGGGAGTACCAGACCATCTTATTTGTCTCTGGAGAAATCTATATGCGGGTCAAGAAGCAACAGTGAGAACTGGACACGGAACCACTGATTGGTTCAAAATTGGGAACGGAGTCTGGCAAGGCTGTATACTGTCGCCCTGCCTGTTTAATTTATATGCAGAGCACATCATGAGAAAGGCAGGGCTAGAAGAATCAAAAGTTGGAATTAAAATTGCCAGAAGAAATATCAACAACCTAAGATATGCAGATGATACCACTCTAATGGCAGAAAGTGAAGAGGAACTAAAGAGCCTCTTGTTGCAAGTGAAGGAGAGTGCAAAAGTTGGGTTGAAACTAAACATTAAGAAAACCGAGATCATGGCATCCAGCCCTCTCAATTCATGGCAAATAGATGGGGAAGAAATGGAGGTAGTGACAGATTTTATTTTCCTGGGCTCCCAAAATCACCGCAGATGGGGACTGCAGCCAAGAAATTAAAAGAAGCTTGCTCCTGGGGAGGAAAGCCATGGCAGATCAAGACAGCACACTAAAAAGCAGAGACATCACCCTGCCAACAAAAGTGCGTATAGTCAAGGCTATGGTCTTCCCAGTTGCAATGTATGGCTGTGAAAGCTGGACCATAAGAAAGGCTGAGCGCCAAAGAATTGAGGCCTTTGAACTCTGGTGCTGGAGAAGACTCCTGCGAGTCCCTTGGACTGTAAGACAATCAAACTGATCAGTCCTAGAGGAGATCAACCCTGACTGCTCTTTAGAATGCCAGATCCTGAAGTTGAAACTCAAATACTTTGGCCACCTAATGAGAAGGAAGGACTCATTGGAGAAGAGCCTAATGATGGGAAAGGTTGAGGGCAAGAGAAGAAGGGGATGACAGAGAATGAGGTGGCTGGATGGAGTCACTGAAGCAGTAGGAGTGAGCCTAAATGGACTCCAGAAGATGGTAGAGGACAGGAAGGCCTGGAGGAACGTTGTCCATGGGGTCTCGATTGGTCAGACATGACTTCGCAACTAACAATAACAACAAAATTATGGGACACAGAGAGGGAATTTTTAGATGATTTAACCTGCGATAGGTACAAATGATTTTGTTACTGGACTATTGATTACCCAATCATCACGTTGCTTTCTAAACATTTTGATATTTTGATGTAAAATTGGAAAAATAATAAAAACTTGTTTTTTTAAAAAGAAAGAATGTTAATGGTCTTTTCATATTCTCTAATCTAGATTTCTTCTCTTATTGGAAGATACCCATCCATGAATAAAATGCATCAAGATGAGAAGGATTAAATAGAGGTGATGAATATACATGCAGATTTTCAATAGCTCAATGAATATCTAAGCATTTACCTAATAGAGTACTTAGGCCTGCAGAAAAAACAATCGCAACTAGCCTGCGTTCCACTGAGGATTTGTATACTGCACAAACCAGAAAGAGGGCTGAGACAATATCTGTAAACCCCTCACATCCTGGACATAAACTATTTCAACTTCTCCCTTCAGGATGCTACTATGAGTACTGCATGCCAAAACAACCAGACACAGGTATTTTCCTCCTGCGCCATCTCTCTGCTGAACATTTAATTCCCACAGCACTGTCTCATCTGTCATCTTCTCATTTTTCCTACTATCTTCTCCTATTAGTTTCTTTTGATTTATCAATTGTTGATAAACTTATGATTAATGATTGTAACTATGTTTATGATCTATGATCTATTACTTGCTGTTGATATGTACACTGTGAGCTTATGCAGCAGAGGCAAATTCTTTGCAGGTCCAATCACATTTGGCCAATAAAGAATTCTGTTCTGCTTTGTTCTGTGCTCTTCTATTCCAATGCTAAAAACATGTTACAAGAAAGTGTAATCCAATCATTAATGAACAAAGTAGAAAGGCAGATTTATCTTCTCTAAACTTTTTGTTCATTTAAATGTTACCTTTATTTATTTGTTAAATTTATTTGCTGCCTATCTTGCTGTGGGGCTACTCTAGGCAGTTTACCTTAACAGTAAAAACAAAGAAATGAAAAGAACTGTAAGCATAATAGTAGCAAAATAACTACCGTAAGCAATAAAATAAAGAAGTAAACGATGAAAATACAGTAATATGAAGAGAAGGGTGAGGGGTGACATGATAGCAGTGTTCCAATATCTCAGGGGCTGCCACAAAGAAGAGGGAGTCAAGCTATTCTCCAAAGCACCTGAAAGCAGGACAAGAAGCAACGGATGGAAACTAGTCAAGGAGAGAAGCAACCTAGAACTGAGGAGAAACTTCCTGACAGTTAGAACAATTAACCAGTGGAACAACCTGCCTCCAGAAGTGGTGAATGCTCCAACACTGGATGTTTTTAAGAGGAGACTGGACAGCCATTTGCCTGAAATGGTATAGGGTTTCCTGCCTGAGCAGGGGGTTGGACTAGATGACCTGCAAGGTCCCTTCCAACTACTACTACTACTACTTCTACTTCTTCTTCTTCTTCTTCTTATTATTATTATTGATGGGTGGAGGGGAGCAAGGATTGCAGGGGGAAAGGTGGGGTTTGCGATCAATGTAGCAGCCTCCTCCAGTGTGGTACTCCCTCATTGGGTCCCTGACCAATTTGCAGATCTTCAGGCTCTTGTGGATAGGAGGATGGGGGCAGATTTCACCCTGGGGAGAGGATGTTCCAAAGAGCGGGCGCTCTTTTTCTGGATCCCAACAGCCAGAGGTTTTTTTACTGATGGGATCCGTAGTACCCCTCTCTGCCAGCATGAGTGGGGTGGGTCTGATATAGAAGGACAAGAGTATTTTTAGAGTTACACAGCTAAATCTAACTAAATTCATCAATTATAATGCTCCTTTATATAATTTCATATTTTATCTTATTCAAGTTGTTCATAATGATTACAAAACTGAAAAGTAGAATATATTGCTTCTTATAAAGTGGATTGATAATCTGGAAGAGTTGTATATATTTTAGATATAAAGTATTTAATACAGAGAATACAATGAGAGCACAGGGGGCTCTTACTGATTTTTCACTGTGTACCCAACTCTTGTTTCTGGGTATTCTTAACCCAAAATAAATAATGAACAAACCAATACATGAATGAACTTTTGTTGCTCAATATTTAAGTACCTGTTTAAATCTACCTTTAATGGAAGTATATAGATCCAGGGAACTTGCAGATAAATGCATACCTCATAGTCTGGCCCTCCAAAATGAGATTTTTTTTTTAGTTCTGTCATTGCATTCTTGTATGCTTCTTCTATTCGCCTCCTTTTTTCAACTTCCTGCAAGAATATTAAAAAAGACAGTATGTTTTATTCTTAAACAATTCAATTAGCCTTTTATAAGATACTGCATCACAATATAAAGTATAATAGGTAAGATGCACTCTCTACAGTAAATGATCAGCATAAGGAAATTAAGAAGGAACTTTTGCTTTGGGAACAATTACTTTCAGTCTTTAGCTATCTAAAACCCTTAACTAAGTAAAGGTAATATAGCAATGAAAAACAAAGGAGAGAACTCAAAGAAATGTTATACATTTACTGCCTGTTAGAAGTTATTCATTGATTGCCCTTGCCTTCAACCAGAAACCATCAACTGGAGAGGGTTCAAACTATCATTTATTAATTCTAAAGTTACAATAAGTCACTGTACCCAGAAAAGTCAAGAGGAAGACCACAAGGTCACATAGCTCTTGTACAGAGTGTTGGTTAAAGACAGTTGGAGTATCTGTATACACTAGCACAGGGGTTCCCAACCAGGGGTGCTTGCACTCCCTGGGGGTGGAAAAACTTGGGTTTAGAAGTTTCAAAGTTATAGTGTGTATGCATAATTTGTTTTGAACTTTTGTAAGGAGTGCAAGAATATATCAGAAGCATTCTAGGGGTGCGGGATATAGAAAAGATTGGGAACCACTGCACTAGCAGATCTCCCAAAGGGAAAGAGCTTGTAAGCCGCCCTGAGTCTTCGGAGAAGGGCGGGATATAAATGAAATTAAAATAAAAAAAATAAAAATAAATAAAGAAACAAGGTAATGCTCTTTGAGCTTGTTTTCTTGTAGAGATTTCATTATCCAAAGTTTGGGTAATGAAAGGTCTGTAACAAAACAACCAAGCTCAGAGAGCACCAGGGATCCCTCATTTCAACCCTGAGCTACAAATATTCTCTTTTATTGGAAACATTGGAGGCACAAAAGAGAGACATGGGCATCTTTTATGGTGTGAAATAATTACACCATTACAGGTTCGCAGGAAGGAAACATAGTAGCTTTGATATATTATGGTAGTTGAACCAAGGTTTTGTTAAAAGGCTGAGCCTGAGTTTACAATGAAAGAAGTGACATAGAAGCACAGGGCATGTATCTTTAAATGCTACGACTTTTAAAGGGTGACCTTTATAATCAGTTAGTTGTCACCAGTCATAAATTGCCAAATTATAAAAACCCATAGCTAAAAATGCTACATGAGAGATACTACACAGAAAATCCATATGTAAAAAGAAAAAAAAATCCCGTAAGACTACATCTAGATAAATAAGCATATATATGCATTCCAACTTTCGGAATGAAGAAGCTTTTCAATATCATTGCTTTATGTTTGTATTTTTTTAGGTGCAGAAATACAAACAATGCAGGCTTCATGAAAAAATTCTTCAAACTATTTGTCAAGAGATAGGAACACAGAAGCAACAACTGTACAGTAAATGTAGTTAAATTGTCAGGTGCAGTAACCAGATCTACACATGTAAAGTTCAAGTTAACTACTATATTCTGCCTATTATACAGGAATATCCCCAGATTGCTTGCCTTCTCTTAGTAACAGATAAGGTTCTACGGCATTTAGGGTGGATCTGGATCTGAAACCTAATTCCCCAGTTGAGACCTTCCTCCAACTGGCTCAGTGTTTCCCAACATAAATGCTGCTTTTACACAATATAATACTATAGAATTCCTTCAACCCTACTTTTTCAATTATTCAAATTCCAAAGTAATATATTCTTATAAATCTTATAACTAAATATATGGTATTATGTATAATACAATTAAATATTTGCAAGCCAGGTCATCATAGCTTTTGGAAATAAATTAATAAGTGAAAATATTCAAATGAGATATTAATTCTACTCTAATTCTCCAAGGGTTGAGGAGTGATATTCTTCCAATGGTTTGACATTGACTATTCAGTAAATGCAGATACACACACACACACACACACACACACACTTCAAAAAATGATAATTTACTCAAAGTATTTAACAATTCCTAAGGTAAATTCTCTAAAACCACTGAAAAAACAAAAAATGAAAGTGGGGCTCATAATGAATCAGAAAAATGCCAGAATTCAGGAAAACTATTTTAAAAAAATGTTTCTGTCTGCATTAAGTTTCTTTAAACTCAATCACAGTGAATAAATAAATAAATCTATATCCAAAATAAAAACAAATATTAAAGTACATTTCAGACTTATACAACCTAATCCAGAAATGAAAGCGATCAATATGTTCATTTCTGTTTGAACTGCATATCAAGCACAGCTCAAAGCTTTGGTTTCACACAAGATTTCTGGAGCCTATGTTTTACTTCTATTTAAATAAAAGTAGGAAATTTGTGGATGGAGAGCCAAAATGGAATGTGCATTTGCTATAAAACGTGTTAATGCAGATGAAGACATTTTCTGTTGTCCTTGTCATACATAACTGAATGTAAATACAGGTCAATATTTTCAGTACATCTGAAGTAAAAAAAAAATCACAATTTAATCCTTGCACAAGAACCTTACCTTATCCAACCTTTTCTGCCAACTCTCCTCACGTTTTACCATTAATTCAATACAATGGGAAAGTGTAGCAAGGATTCCAGCTGTTGTTGCTTTGAAAGTTATAGCTTCACCTTTAAAATCTATACCATTTATTCCCTTGGGGGTGACATGTGGAAACACTAAAAAAAACAGATTATAGACATCATTACAAACCTTGATTACTCAAATGAATGTTACCTGAAAAAATTCTGAATGTAGCAGTGTGCCTATGCACAGCAAAAATCATTTGACAATTAAAGTTCATTTGGAGAATACAGGGAAAACTCAGTAGGAGAAATGCCTTCTTCCAACTATATTCCTGTGTACTCTGTTTCTCAGTGCTTTAACTCTACTTTGAAAAAATGTGTGGGTGGCAGGAGTGTTAATATTCTTGTAACAATTGTAGTTTGACAGCTTGAAGTACAATTTAATTAAAACAGAACCACCTTAAAAGCTAGCAGATACAGCACTTAAAACCAATAATTAACATGCATTTGAATCTAATAATGAACCATAAAAAGCATCTGAAAAATAATCAGGGTATGGTAATAATGTCCTATAAAATGGAAGGACATTATAATATACCTACATAGATGAATTTTCCATAGCTACAGCTGATTTCAGTATTTCACTGCAACAGCCATCTGTTGCTAAGCTTGTTTGAATAAATGATCTATTTAAAAGTATATGAGGCAGAATGTTACAAAAATACATCAATATACACTAAGGATAAGGGACGCGGTGGCTCAGTGGGTTAAGATGCTGAACTTGTCGATTAGAAGGCTGGCAGTTTGGCGGGTCGAATCCCGAGTGCCGCGTAACAGAGTGAGCTCCTGTTACTCGTCCCAGCTTCTGCCAACCTAGCAGTTTGAAAGCACGTAAAAATGCAAGTAGAAAAATAGGGACCACTACAGTGGGAAGGTAACAGCGTTCCGTGCGCCTTTGGCGTCTAGTCTTGCTGGCCACATGACCACGGAGGTGTCCTCAGACAAGCGCTGGCTCTTCGGCTTTGAAACGGAGATGAGCACTGGCCCCTAGAGTTGGAAATGACTAGCACGCATGTGTGGGGGAACCTTTACCTTTATATTTAGGATGGAAAAAGGTATCAAATTATGTTGGATGCTGTCACCTTCGCTCCTTCCGACGTGATCTAAAAACCTATTTGTTTGAACAAGCCGGCCTGGTCTGATGGGTTTGGGTTTTAATTATTGTTTTTAAGTAATTTATTTATTGTATTTGGGCACCATGGTTTAATCTGTTTTTAATTTTTGTATTTTGTATTTGTAGTATTTACTGCCCTGTTCACCGCCCTGAGTCCTCTGGGAGAAGGGCGGTATACAAATTAAATTAAATAAATAAATAAATATTAAGACTGGGCCTCTCCATTTGCTAAGAGCTAGGATTTAATCAGGTAAGATCAATATATGCTATACCTAAAACACCTATGTATATACCGTTAGATGTATTTCATTAAAATGTACATTTGTATGTATAATTTAACGAATCAAGCCCATCACAACACAATGCTTTCAGATGTTTTCAGTTTCCTATTTGACAAGAAAAGAAAGACATAGAAAAAATGACAGTATGGGGGAAAATGCAAAAATCTACATTTTAAAATAAAATTCATTTTAAGTAAATTGTTGCAGGAATAACAATGCATTATAGAGTTATACAACTTGGATTACAACTTGAAAATACAAAATACAACTTGAAAATACATTTAGCATAAGATATAAGAAATAAGATAAAAGGTTAAATAGTTCATTAATCAAAACAAAATGCAGTTAATACATACTTAAAAAACCCTTGAAGGCCAGCAAAGAATGTATCTAATGAACTTCAAGGCATATTGAGAAAGTAGAATGATAAATGCAAAAAAGATCTGAAGTATAGGTTTTCCATATACAGCAGTAGTATTATACTCTTATTATTAAAAAGAGTTTTATCCTGAAGGCTATTAATATGAAATAA
The DNA here is from genome assembly GCF_964194415.1 of Vipera berus. Lineage (NCBI taxonomy): Eukaryota > Metazoa > Chordata > Lepidosauria > Squamata > Viperidae > Vipera > Vipera berus. Next base: position 33,575,859 of record NC_138203.1, on the reverse strand, counting down.
TATATGTAGGTCAAATATAACATTACTAGAAATTACCTAGCTTAATAAAATCAAAGCTGAAAGCTAAGCAGTATCAAAATGCAGTCTTTTGTCTCTTGTTAGTCTTATAAACTTTTAAAAACAGAATTCTGGCTTATGCTCTGAAGAAAGGCAGACAGTTCTGTGAGAAAAATATTACATTTAAGATAGATCACCTCTAATAAGATATTATATTTGGTAACCATAAAATTGGTGATACTAATAGAGGTAGAATATCTCTCTATAGGGAAATGGGAAAAAAGGGCTAAATATCTGAATAGCATTCTGAAACCAACTGGACTCATTGAACGGATACTGGTCAATAACTTCACACAGTCCTCCTAGACTATTTGTGTCTGGTTTCTAGGCAGTTGTCAAGGTAAAAACCACATTACAATACTCTAATATGATGTAAGCATAGCATGAATGACAAAACCTTAGATGAACACTTATCAACAGCAGAAATAGCTAAGGCATCACCAATAAGAAATGTTTATGAATATAAACACAATGTAGTTACAGCCATAGAAGATCAAGCATTCTACTTTTGTTCCAAACAGACTGCTGAGCCTTAAGTTCTACAGGAGTATCAAAATCACTGAAATCAAATTTAAAAGTGTTATAAGCTGCCTTGAATAGAATTAATATTTAGGCTTTTTCTTAAAGAGATTCGTTCTCAAACTTATCATAAAAACATACATAACAGGAAAAAAACATAAAACCATCCTGAAATTAGCAAGTAAGAATAAGGTTATTAATTGGTTTTATAAAACTGCTAAATGGTTTCAGTATCTGTATTAGTTAAATGTAATATATGATTCAATCCTATATCCATTTACATGAGTAAATCTACTGAATTCAATAACAATTATTTGGTAAATATTAGATAGCATTGCAAGTCTCTATAGAAATGTTAATTTCTTTTACAGCTTTATAATTTTAAGTAAAATGTCTTAAAATTATAAAATGTAAATAATTAGTACATTGCATATCTTCTGAGCATTTAAAATAAAATAATATTTAATTAAAATATAAACGATTCTGTTGGCATGTTTAGCATACAATGCTAAATTACCTCATGATGTACTCATGATTTACTCAAAGGATTGTTATTTCACCACAGCACTTATATTATGTATTTAAATATACCCACATTTTTCTTTACTTCCATTAGTATTATGTAAAAACTCCCCATCTGAACGTGTTGTTGGAAAGTCATCTTCATCATCTTCTACCACTACAACAAAGAAATAGATCAATTACTAATGTGCATTAGCATAGAATCAGAAGATAGCAGAGAAATAATTGTATATCAAATGTTGTGTCAGGTGGCTAGCACTTCTCTATTACTAAACCATGAAAACATTTTACTAAATCAATATCCAAGTGAAATATAAATTCTATGCATGTTACTAGACATTCATACCTGTACACGTTCTATATTGTGCACACACCAAGTAGGAAATTAATATTATTAAAAATTCAAATGCTAGAAGAAATAGTTATAATTCAGCTTACTAATGGATAGGTGGGGAGAGATGAGTGCTATTGTGAAACACCAGTTAAGCAATAAAGCTAAAGTGATCTTTAATCGTACCCCTTATTAGTATGCTGATTTCATTTTACGACTTCATTTGCTATATACTTTTAAATTCCCACTGAAAATACAAATGTCCCCTCCCCAATCATCACAGACTGGAATTGACCTTGAAGAAAGAAGGCAAATCAGCACAACTGAGCAAATCCAGAAGGACACTTTAGTTGATGGTATCAAAAGCTGCTAAGTCAAGTAGAGGAAGGATGGTTGTACTACCCCAACCCACCCATACCAGAAGTCATCCAAAAGCACAATCAATGCCATTCTATCCCATACCCGGATCTGAATCTTGACTGTAAAGGATACAGCCCTCTGAAGCTATTATGTAACTGTCTTTCCTATCACTTTCCCCCAGAAAGAGAGGTGAGTCATTGGACAAAAATTGTCTAATATGGTGGGATCCAGCTATGGCTTCTTGAGGAGGGAGCAAACCACCATCTCTTTAAGAGGCAAAGAACTTTGTTCACTCAAAGAACAAATAACCGCCACTAGAATCCACTCACATAACACCCTATGGTCACATTAAAAACACTTATGACAAGCATAAATCTAAAAAGCAGGTGGCCAAGCTCACAGTCCTGAGGAGTCTGTGCACTTCCTCAGATCCAACAGGTTCAAACTACTCCCAGATAACCAGCAAGACTCTTCTCTAGGCCTCACCTCTGACCACCATCCAACTGGGAACGAATCCCAGTGACTTTATCTGATAGATGCTGCACAAATTCCTCTGCACACCCCTTTAAGAGGATCTCCACACCTCCCTAAACCAGGTGGACCTGTGTCACCTGAAACAAGCTTAAGGCATGACAATAAGGGCAGAGAAGTAGTGGGACTTCACTGCTCTTACTACTTGAACACAGGTCTCAATACGAATCCTTGACAGGAGACAGGTCACATGGGCATGATCCAATCAAAGGCCTCAGCTACCTTATTCTGATCAGCAACCAAGGCTTTGGATGGAACATGAAGCAGACCAACAGGGATAACACCCAGCTCACTATGAAACTGCTCTAGGTCTATTATAGCAGAAGTCCCCAACCTTTTCAGCACCAGGGACCAATTCCGTGGAGAGAGGTTTTTCCGCAGAGGGTGCGTGGTTTTGTGTGTTGCCTGTATCCTGCGGATGGGGCTTTGCTTGTTTGCGCAGACTGGTTGCTGGTCTGCCGCGGCCCGATACTGCTCCACGGACTAGGTATTGGGGACCCCTGCATTATAGTCACTATAGTTTTATAAGATCATATTATGCCACCTAAAATGAATGTTAATTTGCAATATATACCATTTTAGAGTGACAGAATCATTTACTTTAAACGTATTTAAATTAATACCTTTATCTCTTTGAAGTTCATCCTTGGAGACAGCATCAGCACAGGCATCAAAATATTTCTGTAATGTATCAACTTGTCTGCACAATATATCTCTGAAGGTTTCCATTTCAGCAAGCTTCTCACGCAAACTGTGGCCCTTCTGAAAATTGTTGGTAAAAAGTTCAATTATACTAACCCAAATATATGTTCCTACTTTTAACAATGTGTTAATTCAGTACATATAGACTTTCAACATACTTTCAATGTTTGTATATTTAAGTTATTGAGATCATCTTCCTATATGAACATTTTATGTATCCTGTCCATTAATTCAATGACCATAAACATTTTAAAATGTCCTTTACATATGCAACCAAGTATTCGGCTTGGTATAATTCTTTATGAACAGCACAAAAAACATACATTTGAGAGTTATATAGCATTGTTCTAAAGTAATGCCAGAGGAATTCAGACAGCTATTAAATTGTGAGGCACATAGGTCTTATTTAAAAAATGAAGTGTTCTTCCCAGTCAAAGAGCCTCCCTATCAAACAACCACCCAATCTTGTGCTAATGGGTCATTCCTGTAAGCCAGCTTGTCTAGTGGTTAAGGCACTAGAAACCGGGGGACTGTGAATTCTAATCCAGTCTTAGGCATGAAAGCCAGTTGGGTAATTTTGGGCCAGTCAGTCTTTTTTACCCATCTCACCTCACTGAGTTGTTGTTGTAAGGAAAATAGAAGGAAGAAGGAGTATTAGATATGTTTGCTGTCTCGAGTTACATATAAAAATAATAAAGGTGGGAAATAAATAACCAGCCTAACAAACCAAGCCAAGTAGGTCATATACTTTTATTGTAATAGCTTTAGATACAAAATCTAAAGTCTGAATGCACTTTACTCTTCCCTCCCTGTATCTTGGTGTGAACTGGAAGTTTTTCTAAGATATTTACACAAATTAGTTTCTAGGAATGGGCTTGAGACCTTTTTCTGTCTGTTGCCTTGGTAGTAGCTCCATCTCCTATCCTTCAAGATCATTCCCTATTCCTTCTATATTAAGTGATATTCAGGTACATTGTTTCTGACCCCATGTATTTTTGGCTACATGAGAAAACGTAACAGAATTCATCAATAAAGCTTACCTTAGCAAGGTATTTTCAGGGTTTAATTTTATACACATTATGTACAAAGAAATAGGTTACACTGTTTTTCATATCTAACCTTGAATGAAGAGGTTGATGTTGCAGAGTACCCACTTGCTCCAGATACAAGGGATACCATAGAGCCATGACGTCGCAAGCTTGACTCCGATCCATAGCCAGATTCAGTCTAAAAAACAAATACATGCATTAGTTATGGAATAAAGAGGCAGACCTTCATTAAATGAATTGCTTCTAAAATAAAAAAGTGGACTAGAGAAAGGCAGAAAAAATATGTATATACCACTTTAATACATACTAAATGAAGAAGCTCTCACCTGAAAACCTAGCTGGTTGTAGGAAAGGAAGGGAAAGATTATTATGAATGGCAAAGTGATTTCAGTCAAGCTTATTTCCAGAAATTATCTAGTGAAAAACTAAGGAGAAAAATAGATCTTCATTAAAGCTAACTAAATAATATTTCCTATTCTCTTTTCTCTCCTCTCCCCCATCATGCAGCCCTTCAATAGTGGAAACTTGAGCAAACAGCTTGAAGGTATCTCATCTTTCACATTATCCAGAATGTGATAAGCAAACTGCAGCCACTTTTAACAAACAGACAAAGAGACAGTTTGGTCTAGTGGTTAAGCCACCAGGCTAGAAATTGGGATACCATAAGTTCAAATCATGCCTTAGCCATGAAAGACAGCTGGGTAGCCTTGGGTCAGTCATTCCCTCCCAGCCCAATTCACAACTGTGGCAAGAAAGATCATAAAATGGGGCAAAATTCACTTAACAAATGTCTCACTTAGCAACATAAATTTTGGGCTCAATTGTGGTCGGAAGCCGAGGACTACCTGTAGTATATGAAACACATAGAAACAATCCAGATTCTCAAACAAAGCTCAAGAGTGCCACCTAGACTAGGTTTTCATTATGCTGGGATGCTTGACAATTTTTCTCCCCATTTTATAGTCAAACTTAATTTCTTTTGCACAACAGCTTATTTAGACATGTTTTAATGTGGCAGGCACCATTAAGCAATTTCATATTATTTTTCGTAAAATAAAACGCAATGAATTCAAATACTTTAAAATTACATTGGTGATTGAAGATCACTTAGCACCATTTAAGGATATTGGTGGAGCCATGGTATTTGTGAGTGCAACATTGCCAATTCTTGATTTACTTAGTTAAAAACAATCAGATTTTATTATTTTTGTACAGGGTCTTTGAAAAGGCTGCTTTAATCTTCAAAAAATCTGACTCTAGTATTAAAGAAGAGTGTATCCATCAAATTGACAGGCAAAGAGTACAATCACCGACACATGCTTAGAGAATTAACAGGCTGAACCTGAATCTTTACGCTACTAGAAGATGATCTTGAAGTAGATGAGGCATGATATGCATACTGAACAGAGGCGCAAAGGGCAAAATGTTGATAAAATGTAGCAGACTCTTATGTCATAATGACTAAGCTGCAGAGGATAGGTCACAGAGAAGGAGAGGAAATGCAGAAAGGGGGATAACCACATATAGCCATTATGAGGAATTACTGAACAGGGTTAGTATGGAGGCAAGTAAAGAATTTCTGGGAATTCAGCAAGGAAGAAAATAAACAGCAAAGAACAGATCAGAAAGAGAAGATAATCTGTTGTCAAAAGCAGAATATGAGTCAAGGAAGGGGGAACAGAGTAGATTATTTTTTTAAAAAAAATAGCAACAAGAAACTGACATTTTCAATCAAAGCAGTTTCAGTACTGTAGATAAATAAACCAGATTTTCTTGGATCTGCCAAAATCTATTTAATTTTCTATCTCTATACAGTATTTCTATTCTCTTATCTTCCTATCTTTAAACCTTAAGATTCTGCTAATTTTCTTCCTCTGAAGCAATTCCTTTTTCTTCCTCTGTAGTTTCATTTATAGTTCTAATTCCTCCAATTTACCTGTTTCTTCTTTTCTTTTAAATTTGAATACTATTTCCTACATGTCCTATGTCTGATTTTTCTGCTAGGAAATTATTTAGTCTTATTACATTTTTAACATTAAGGAAAATTAATTCTCTCCACTTTTTTGAATCCAAATCTTGTCTTTTTAAGGCAAGGATGGCTTATGTAACTATTGGTTTCTAACTTGTAGCCACAGCAGAATAGAAATGATAGTGCAGTGCACAACCCAGTACACCATATGTATGATGATGACACACGGGACATTGCTATCTCTATGTGTGGCAGCAACATTGGGTAAACATTAGTAACCGTGATCGCTTTCTACCTCTGAATTCTTCCATTAGCCTACTGATCTCCCAATCTGTCGTGAAATGTTTTGAAATGTTCCATTTTGTTTATCCCAAGACATATATTTATTCCTAGCTTTGCCATTTGGACAAATTTGCTATGATATCTTGAAGGTACGCCTTTTGCTGTTGTGACTTAGGACTGCAATTAAATGCGTTTAAAGAACAAGTTAATTAGATAACTAAGCCACAATAAATACACCTGTTCTTCCTTTTCATTTGTTTGTGACTGTAGTACCTCTCTGATCTATTTGAACTCTGAAACCTCAGGGTTTTTTATACCCATGATGTTTTACTGCTTCTCCCTTTTTTCTCTTAAAGATTCCCAGAACTATCTACTTTTCTCCTTTCATCCCGTTTTCACATTATTTTTCTACTTTTTTCTACATTTCATCATTCTTTTTAAAAATTATTTTGAGTCTATCCCTTCATTTTCAAATTCTTCCTTTCTCATCCATCCAGGTCTTTACTACATTTGAACATACCATTTACTCATTTTGCTTTTCCATCGTCTTTTTATTATCCTTCATTTTCAAACTTTTCTTATACTTGCTGTTCTTTCAAAGTACAGCAGCCATTTCCAACCAATTGCTTCTTCTTGACTTTACCTCACAATAATTTTACAAAGATCACTTATAACTTTAAATGCAAAAATATAAAAATCTTTGTTCCAATACTGGGCATTAACAAATATGTCTTTATTGGTACTTCTTTTCCTATTTGATTCTCGTTAACTCCTAGAAAAAGCAATAGTAACTGGGTTGGCCATGAGAGAAAGAGAAAATAAAGCAGAATCCAAAGAGATAATGCTTTTATTAAACCAAATGAAATTTTACAGAAGTATTGCAAGCGTTCAAGTACTGCTCATCACGCAAGATGGTTAAAAGCCATAAGAAAAGGCCAAAAAAAATTGCTGATCAGCTAGCTCTATCCAAGTGACATTCATATAAGTGAATTATTTATTTAACATTTATGTCACATCAATAAAATTCTACTTATTCTATTTATAACACAGAATCACATCCAAACACAATTAGCAAACTTGAGGAAAAAATAAAATTTACAATGTCCTCTACCAATAGTAGCCACTAGATGGCATCAATAAAAAGAATATGAAGCAATTCATAGAGGTTACTATTGGTCAAAGTCCAGCAGTAACCTTTATCCTGCCTCCATTACATTCCAGTTAAGTCTACATTTAAATGTTTTCAAGACTTCCTAATTTAAATGATTGGTGGTTAACAAATGTTCTGACTTCAGCAGCAAATCCTATACTGTTTCAGGTTTTTTAAAGTAAAATTATACAAGCTGTAACTCAGACAGGCTAAGATTTTACCTTTAAAAACAGAATAGAATTACCGATTAATACCACCATGAAGGCTCTGAACAAACCCTAACTCTATCAAGAGATCAGCAATACAAAATCTAAACACTGCTTAATAGCCTTTTATGTAGGAAGACATAGAAGCAGAGCACAGTCTACCCCTAACCTGGTGTCCTCTGCACATTCTGGGGCTGCACTCCCCAAATTCACGGCTGAGAGCACTCAAGAACAACAAAAATATTAGGAAGAAACCCTCTGACAATAAAGTGGCCACTTTTTTAATTAATAAACTGCATAAATTTATCCATCTCACCTGAAGTGTCTATTATCATAAAGTTACACAAAAGCCTTGCCTGCACCCTTCAGGGCTAGCCTTAGTTATAAGCTAATGCTAACATTACCTGATGTCCTAAGAAGAAAAACAAGAAAGCCACAAAGTAGTCATTTCAGTGGACTACGCTCTCTCACTTCATAGCATTCCCCCTCCAACAAATAATATAGTGCTGGAAATAGCCAAACAAGGGGGCAGTTAAAGTGGGCATAGGATATGCCTCTAGGCTTTGTATTCAAAGAATACTTTCACATTAACATTTCGTTTGATTCATGTAAGTCACAATGATCAGAATCTCAGGGGAGCTTCTTACAAAGCAGCCTTGTTCAGCACAAATCAAACACAAGAAATGAAGTGATATAATGGACCTATAAACCCTCCCCAGACTAAACAGAGCAAAGGGGCTGGACAATATTGGATTGTGGTCCAAATTGTCTTTTGGGAGACAGCACTCCCACATATCTTGCTTCATAATGTGGTAAGCAAATCCTAATGCATTTTATGGGCTCCCTGCTCATTCAACTCAGAGGAGTTCTGGGCTCCTGGTTCAAAGCCCTGTTCTGCTGGCACGTTAAAAATAGACGTTTTACTGTGTAACTTTCATATATTTTCTATTAATTTTTTTTAAAAAAATATAAGTTTAAAAATACAAAATAATAATAATAATAATAAATAATAATAATTTCAGTAACTTATCTTCTCTAACATTTCAATCTAAAATCTCTTCATCCGATATCTTGTCTTTAATTTAAAAGCAAATACAGCCTCATCTATCTTAATCAGCAAAAATGTATTAAGAGCTACCAGAGATAACTACATATTTTCAAATTAAATAAGTACATCAATTTCATATTCCTTTCATTTATCTTTATAGTAACTTCTTTCAAAATACACTCTCCCCTCTTCTTCCCATATCTTATCTTACATTTGTATACTATTAAAACTCTTGTGTCTATAAGCTTTAAGTAGGTGAAACCGTGCATCATAAGGCAACAATTTTTGAATTAAGATATCTTAAATGGGGTAAATTTATAAAATGGGTCCAAAATCTGGGACTGATGACTCCAGTGGAATTGTAATTTGCTAAATTTGTGACTGCTTCAGTTCTGCTGTGCTGTACTGCTGCACCACTGCCCAAAGGTTTAGTAGGCTGATCTCATCCTAGTCCTTTGGGTTGGGTAGATTGGTCCCTCCTTCAGCTGCTGGGGATCAGGTGTAGACCAATATTGCCCTAGCCCACAGAGTTGGGTAGACTGGTCCCACCACTGCCTGCCAGATGGTAGTCAGCCATAGTCAAGCTGGTAGGAAGTTGTTAGTGGATGAATCATGAATCTTTTAAATAAAAAAAACATTTTATTTATCAACATTTATTTATCAAATTTATTTATCAATTTATTTATTTGAGGGAACACCTGCTACCAGCATCAAGTGCCCTTCGTCCAGTGCGCTCCCACAGGGAGGGTCTGCTCAGGGTCCCACCGGTAAGAGATTGCTGGCGGGTAATGCCCAGGGATAGGGCCTTCTCAGTGGGGGCGCCTGCCCTCTGGAACCAGCTGCCAGTGGAGCTGAGGACTGCCCCCGACCTCCGTTCATTCCGCCGGGGCCTGAAGACCTGGCTCTTTGAGCTCTCTGGCCCAGGCTGAGGATTAATTTATTTTAACTGGGGTTTTATTTGCACAGGGTTAAGTTTAATCTTTTTTAAACTGGTTTTAACTTTTGTATTGTTGGTTTTTAATTCCCTGTAAACCGCCCTGAGTCCTCAGGGAAAGGGCGGTATATAAATGTAATAAAATAAAATAAATAAATAAAATAAACATACGAGTTAGTCCTCATTATGATTTAACCCAGGCCTACCAAAATCTGTACAGGGGGACAGGGCCACTGACAAATTAAAAATAATTGTAGGAAAAATAACTGGCCTTCCCATCAATTGTTTAGTAGACACTCCCACTGCTTTTTGCCCTTGAACATTTTGCTTCATTGTCTAGCTAAGGAAATATCTCTAAAACAATGACCCAATGGGTCACTGGCTGTCATGCCATTAAAACAGAGAATTTTAATATCTTTATTGTCATACAACAGCAAACCTGCTCATGTTGTATGTTGACAGAGAAAATTTTTGATCTGTTATCTTTTAAATAAGAATGTCAGTTACAGTATAACACAACACATACAATGTTACATAAATAAAAGTTAGATAACTACATGCATTTTGAATTCTCAAATCTAAAATAGTTTTTATTTTAGAAACTGTTCTTTGAAGACAGAACACTACAAGAAGGTTCAGGATAAAACAGATTAATATTATGCTCTCTATATTTATTTATAGGTAGACAGGCCATATTTTGACATCAGGTCTTCTCCATGTTTCCATAAAATCATACAGTGAGGCTTTACAGGACTTGAGACACTATCTGTGCTGAAATAATATAGTAATGCTCAGGTATTATTGCTCTCTTTTTTTCTCCGAAAAGAAAAAAAACTTTGGAAAGGATGATATAACTTTTAAAGGATCCTTTATAAATCTGAAATAATTTTGTTATTCCAAGAAAATAAAACATTATGTAAGATGTGGTATATTAAATTTACTAGCATAGGAAACAATGATTTTGTATAAAAAGTGTCCAATGTAATGATATGAATATTTACAACTAAAGTAAAGCACTTCATAATTTATTTCTTCTCAACTTTCTGAGAAGAAAAGTAAAACAGAAAAGGGTATCTTTAAAAAAAGAAGACAATTGTCTTTTAGGAAGATGTTTTACAGATGACTTTAAACAAGATTTACAGTCTGGCTTCAAGGCCAGATTCACTTCACTTTATAATAACAGATAAACCTCAGATAACACCAACTTAGGATAATTTAGTAAGACTTTATCTGAACAGAATGAACCTTGCTATCAAGGCCAGGGGTCCCCAACCTGTGGGCCTTGGCCCACTACCAGGCCATGGCCTGCTGGCCACTGGGCCACAGAACAGGCTGACCAGTGTGCACACGCATGTGCATGCACTCACCCCCACTTGCGCTAGCACTGCCGCTGCTATAAAAACGGGTGCCACATGGTAAAAATGGGGCGCCACATGGCAAAAACAGGGCAGTGCTAGTGAGTGTCACATGGGCGCTTGCACCGCCCTGTTTGCATCGCACGTGCTTGCAGCCCCGTTTGTGTGTGCGTGTAAAAAGCTTCCCCCTCCCTTTCTCTCCGGTCCGTCAACTGAGAAAGGTTGGAGACCTCTGATCTAGGCTACTCTAATACATCCTTTATGAAGTCTTTAATTATGATTCAAAAATTTCCAAATATTCTAAAGTGTGGCTGGCATTATACCATTTGCCAACCTGATATTAAGCCTTAATTTTTTGGGCAGTTTTACGCAAAGGCCCTATCCATCAATATTAGCCTGCCCTGGTATAGAGACAGAAATAGAAAGAGAAAAAGTCTGAGTATTTATTTTGTGCACCTTGGTGAAAGCCATAAGGCACAGAAACCTTTTCAATTGTGGTCTCCAAATTGAAACTTGGCTTATTGAGTGAGCATTATAGGCTTTTAAATATAGAGTAAAAGTTTCTGTCATAAAATATAGCAGCATTTAGCTGACCTTGGCAGATCCAAAATAGGTCAAGCAGAATTAATACTTGAAAGTATCTGAGCTATAGACTATACTGGGAAGGCAAGACAATTGCAAACCACTTCCATATTTCTCCTAAGAAATGTTGAAAAATATTGACATTGAGAATGATTAAAGATAAACTTTAGCTTCACCTGTCTTCTTTAAAGGACTTTATTTCGACTGTTGACTTAAAATCACAGGATGAGTTAAATTTTGTTTTAATTTCACACATAGTTCTTAGCAGCTCATTTTGGTATGACTATGAGCTTGAACTCTAATGCTTCAACGTAAATAACTGTATATTTTGTAAATTGCCTTGGGATTTTTTCGGGGGTGATGGTTATAGAAAACATATGCATTCATACATATCTGAAAAAAATGACACTAATATACCAAAGTTGCAACTTACTAGCACAAGAAGCTTAACAAAAAAAACCCTCTATATTTACAGTTCCTGCGTACATTTACTTAAAAATATGAATCTGTGACTTAGGCTATTCAAGTATGTGAACCGAAAATCAATCTTCCTTCAAAAATTGCTACATTACATCTTCAACACGCATTTTTCAGAAATAACCATGGTATCTTGAGATGCTGGTTCCTTACGAATAAGATGCAAAGATCAAGACACATTTTACTCACCTGCACTATATGCCTATTTGCCTCTAGGCTTATTTCAAAAATGCTTGTTTTGTCTTTAAAACACTAAGTGGTCTTAGTCCTGTATATTCTAGGGACACTAATTTCTTATATTTTTCTCACATTCATTTGGTAGGCCTACTTTATGCTCTATATTTTATATGAAATTTGTAAGGAACAAATGAAAGAAAACTATCTGCTTTGTGAAAATAAAGGAGAAATGCATTGTCAGGTACTTCCAAAATCTTACTGGAATTCATTTGCATTTCAGAAAATCACATTCCTTCTTGTAGAACATTTTGAATATATCACTTTCATAGATCCAGCACTTTTTAACCCTTGCTGCAACCATGAGACCTAAGAAGCATGTATGCACATGACTGTGTATCAATCAGATTAGCTCTGAAAAAAGAGGTTTTAACTGACAAAAATTCTAATTAAAAGTCACACTTCTTGACAATTTATTTTTCACATCTACCAGCAATCCTTGACTTATGACTGGAATTTCTGTCGTAACTCACTGCGGCTGTATATGTCAGATCCAATTGTATGACAATTTCTATGGTGATTTTAAGCAAATCTCACAGATTTTAAGCAAATCACACAATGTTTAACCAAATTTAGCAATTCTTTTTTGCCAGGAATCAGCAAAAAAAGTAGCAAACTAATCATGTGAGCACAGCAAGCTGCAATCTCTAGTAAACACAAGACGGTTGTCAAGTGCTTAAAATTATGATCATCCAACCACAAGATTGATGCAATGGTTCAAAGTCCAAGTAAATGTCATAAATCAGTTTTTCCAAGGCTGTTGTAACTTTGAACCATCATTAAACAGTCATAAGTCAAGGACCATCTGAATTATGTCATTTCCAAGAATTAGGAGCACTTAATCTATGGAATGCTATTTCATAGAATATGTATCTTCTAAATTTATAACTGGCTAAAATGTCTCTTATTAAATATTTATTTGAACATTATTGATTTTGCTGGCTTTAGTTTTATTCATTTTAAGATTATTTGTATTCTCTTGCATATTATTTTACAAAGATTTGAGTAATGCTGAGGCATCCTATAAGATCTCAAATAAAAGCAATATAGGGTTTTTTTCCTCTAGAAAAAGAAAAAAGCTGTTAAATGGAAATGGAGGTTTTTCCCCCCATCTGTTTTACCTGTAAAAGCATTTGAAAAATTTGCTCCTGGTCATTCACACTAGTACAAGACAGTATTCAAACCCAAATCAGAAGATTAGAACAGTTAATCTTAAAGCTGATTATAATTTTTTTTTACTCTTAATCATCATACTAGAAGGAAAAACTCTTTTAAAAAAAAACAAATCACAGTTCTAAGACATTTTAAGAAACAAAAATTACATCCAACATCAGGATCAAATGAGCAGCACTCAAGTGATTTTCTTTACAAGCTTTGCAAACTGTATTGTATTCAAATATCACCTCCTACACCAACATCCTTTTGAAATTTATAATCAGTGCAGACAAAAATTTAAACTCCACTTGCTGGAGATAATAGCTCCTGTGCGTTTTCCATATTACCACACTGTAATTCCTTACAGCTTCCCATTATTTCATTAACATTTCTTCAATGTCTCTCAATGGCAAAATGTTAAAGACAGGTAGTTCTTGGCTTCTGAACAATAATTTAACGAACGTTCAGTTACCATGGCCTTGAAAAAGCTGCTTACACTGTTCTTCTGGCCACTGTAAAATGTCACATACACAAACACACACACACACACACACACTTTTTGGTGCTTGGCAACCAGCTCACAGTTACGACCAATTGGCAAGTGCCACACAATCATGTGATATTGCCATTTGCAATCTTCTCTGCCAGATTCTTCACAAAGCCAATAGGGAAGATGGCAGGGAAGGTTGCAAGCGAAAAGGAGCTGAAATCTTTCAGTGGACTGCAGGAATGAACTGAAATCTTCACGATTTCAGCTCTGTTCCTGCAGCCCACTGAAGGATTTCCACTCCATGCATGGAAGAGAGGGAAACCCTTTGGTAGGCTGCTGGAGATGTTCCTGTAGCTCCACAAAGGATTTTTCTGCAACCCACCTAAGGATTACCCATCTGTACACAGAGGGGAACAGATATCTTTTGGTGGGCTGCAGGAGCATTTTGGAGTGAAAGGGCTATCTGCCAGGAGGATTTCTGCTCTGTGCAGGGTTGAAACTCTTTGGTAGGTAGATATTTTGCTCTGTCTGCTTAATAAGTGCTGGGATTGTATTTATTGAGTAAAGCAGTCATGTGTGTGTCTTGCTTGTTGACTGCTTCATCAACAAATAGTCCAAATGGTGGTCGTAAGTAAAGGACTAGCTGTATACCAACTTAATATACCTGTATTATTCATTTCAAAACCTCATGTCATGATGTTTCTGGTGGTTATGTTTTATAACATTAGTTTTTACTCATACCGAATTACACAAGTTGTTACGCAAAAATTTGGAGCAGCCTCCTCTAATTTTATTAACTTCTACACCAACTGGAATTACAATTCTCAGAACTGGCCACATGGGTTATAATTCTGGAAGTTACAAATTCAGCAAATATGGAGGGTGTTAGCCAGGGGATAGCTAATTCACCACCATAACATATTAATTGGAAATAATAACAATCCATACCTTATGCTGTTCAATTGCATCTATCCATTGCTGCCTATGATCTGGATCCTGAGCTCGTAGATACCAAACACTATCATTTACACTAATATCGAATCTGCATTCATCAAATTCATGAGGCTGTTGGACAAAAAAAAAGATAATTAGGAGCACTAGAATTAGTGGATGAATCTTTTAAATAAAAAAAATCATTTTATTTATCAACATATTAATTAGTCCCCATTATGATTTAACCCAGGCCTACCAAAATCTGTACAGGGGAATAGGGCCACTGACAAATTAAAAATAATTGTAGGAAGAATAACTGGCCTTCCCATCCATCAATTGGTAGATATAGTTCTGGGGCGGCGATAGAGCTGGCAGTGTTGATGAGCCTAGATGCACTGGAGACACTCAGCAGCATATTTTTGGGGGTAATGGTGGCATTATTTGGCAGCAGCAGAGTTACTGAATTTTTAAAAAATACTGAGAAGCCACAAACAACTTGTAGGCTTATGCTGTATAGACTTGATCTAACCAAAAAGATTGAGAAAATGACTTTTTAAAATTAGGAAAGAAAAATGAATGATATCTACAGATCAAAGATCTGTAAAATAATTTGCACACAAGAACTTACAGGTTGAACTATGAAGCATGCTGTTTAAATTGAAACATCGTTACACATAGTTTAAAACAACACTTCCAAGACAGAAATTACAAATATAACCTGCCTTACTAGTTTCAAACATTCCCAATAAGTATTCCTACAAAGGCGAGATGGTCTCTGTGCAATACTATACACAGAAAACCGGATGCCATAGTTTCTTCCTCTTCTGAAGATCCGGGGGGGGGGGGGGAGTGAACAGGTTTTTTTTAAAAGTTTTATAAAGTCTTATACATAGAGGTATTATATATTGCAATACCTGTATCTATCTTCTCTGAGAGCTTAAGGTGGATTACAAAGGATACAGAAAGTCTATACATCCCTATTAAAATGCCAGGTTTTTGAGATATATAAAAAAAACCAGACCAAGATAAATCACTTCAGAATTTTTTCCATCTTTAATATAAGATATAAGCTGTATAAGGCAATTGAAAAATAAACTAAAATCTTTCAGGGGGAAAAATAAAAATAACAAGCTTATAATAGTATGGTTACATACTGTAAGTGTGCATATCCTCTTATAGGTAAAGACATGGAAATACAGGTAATCCTCGAGTTACGAGCGCTCACTTAACGCTTGTTGAAAGTTACGCGATCAGCACCCCCTAGTGGTCATGAGCAAGTCCCAAAATTACGAATATTGCAGCACCACGGCAGTCGTTCGCCCTTACGAACAACTACAGAGGCTCTGCAACATTCGCCTTATTCCCGCACCGACCGCTCCCCACAACTGCTTCCCTCTCCCTTCCTGCCATAAGATTTGCTATGTTTTGAATAGCCCCACAGGTGCGCAAATACTTTTTCCCCGAAGGGAAATCTGAGAGAGATTGGAAGGTCCATGTGACTGCTAATGGGGGGCTTCAGAAATGTAAAGGAATGCTCCGTTTCTGAAGCCCCCCACTGGCAATTACACAGACTTTCCAATCTCTTACAGGTCTCCTTTGGATAAAAAGTGTTTGAGTGGCAGCCGGCTTGAGTTTCTCTGCTCCATCAAAGTGGAAAGAAGTGGAGGCGCAGAGAGCGATTGCTCTCAATAAAGCTGGCACATGCGAGTAAGCAAAGCACCTGTGTCTTCTTGAGAGCAATCTTGCTCTGCGCCATTTTCTTCTTTTTGGACAGAGGGGAGAAAGTCAAGCGGCTGCTGCCACTTGGGTGGGGAGGACAAGAAGAGTGGGCAGGATTTGTACCACCGGCCAGTGAGGCAAGAAGTAGGTTGGGCGGGATGGCTGGCTGGCTAGGGAGGGGAGATCGTGGCCGCTCAGGTGGCTGTTGCCACTGCCACTGTCAGCAGCCTGAACGCAGGTGCAAGGGGACTCGCCCTGTGATGCCTCCCTGCTCAGTTGAAGGCTTGGTTCCTGCTCTCAAACTAAAGCCGACGTACGCAAACTAGCAGCGCACCCAGGC
Organism: Vipera berus; assembly: GCF_964194415.1. Lineage (NCBI taxonomy): Eukaryota > Metazoa > Chordata > Lepidosauria > Squamata > Viperidae > Vipera > Vipera berus. The sequence continues at coordinate 33,558,914 of NC_138203.1, read as the reverse complement.
CACAGACAGCATTGGTTCCTGCACCAGCCAACTACAATTCCACGCTCTGCTCCAAAGGCATGCAAATGAAGCAAACACTCCCCCTCCCCCCAAATGGAAGGTTCTGGGGGCCATGATCTCTTTTGTAGAGAATTTGTATTTGAAGTCACTCGATATTACGGCACCCCGGAGCTTCCATTGTCAGCGCGAAAAGCATTTCCAAGTCGACTGTCCTCTCCCTCAAAGGGAAAGAACTGCAGCAGAGAGGATTATTGCAAGGCAAGTGAGTCCGCCGCAGCAGGAAGGGAGGAAGAAGCATGAGGCATCTTAGTGGGGGCTTGTTCCATCACTAGGCTCTCCATGGCCTTCCCTACCCTGAGATTCCTCATGCGCACTTAACGAGCTGCATGTGTCTTAACAAGCAGGGAGTGGTCTTGTTGGAGGTACGAGATTTACTTCCATGAATTTTCGAGTTACGAATGGAATGGGCAGGCTCCATTCCATTCGTAACTCGAGGACTACCTGTAACCAATCACATTCAAATTGATGTTAAATAGTAGTCAGTACTCACTTGCCATCATTAAAATGACTCTGATCAAGCCCATATAAAATTCAACTGTTCTAGTAGGATTTGTTTGACATTTACTCAGTTGCCTCTTACAACAAAAGCCATAGTCTGCAAAGTGCTTACAGAGTATCAATGGGATCTTATTGTTGGAATGTATGAATCAGGAGAAGCGTACAAAAAACATTTCCAAGGCACTGGACATACCAGTGAAGATAGTCATCAACAGGGGGAGAAAATATGGCACAACAGTGACATTACCAAGAATTGATTGTCCCTTCAAAATTGATGAAAAAAGAAGAAGAAAACTGGTCTGAGAAACTGCCAAGAGGCCTATAACAACATTAAAGGATCTGCAGAAATTACTGCCGAATACTGGTTGTGTACTACATGTGATAACAGTGTCCCATATTCTTATGTCTCGGCTCTGGGGTTGGGTGGCAAGATGGAAGCTTTTTATACAAAGAAAAACATCAAAGTCCAGCTACATTTTCTAAACCCTACATCAAGGGTGACAAGGGCACGTAGGAAAATGTGTTATGGTTTGAGTCAAGACTGAACTTTTTGGCCAAATTTCAAACAGTATGTTTGGCGCAAAAACAACATTGCACATCATCAAAAGTATACTATACCCAAAGAAAAAGTGTGGTGGTGGCAGCAGCATTATGTTTTGGGGCTACTTTTCTTCAGCAGGAACTGGGGCATTAGCCAAGATGGAGGTATTATGAACAGTTTCAAACATTAGTAAATTTTGCCACAAAACCTTCAGGCCTCTGTTAAAATATTGAAGATGAAGAGGAATTTCAACATCACAATGACCCACCAAAGCAAATCAACAAAAGAATGGGTTCATGAATAGAAGATCAAAGTTTTGGAATGGCTTCAAAAGGTACTTCAACAAAGTATTAGTTTAAGGGTGTGCACACTTATGCAATCATGTTATTGTAAGTTTTTTATTTTTCCCCTTTGCTTTTCAATTGAATCATACAGCTTATATGTTATACTAAAAGTAGAATTTTTTTTTGAACTGATTTATCTGATTTTTTTTACTTCTCAAAACTTTTAACAGGGTATATAGACTTTTTTTTTGAAACTTAACATTAAGAAAACCAAGATCATGGCATCCGGCCCTCTCAATTCCTGGCAAATAGATGGGGAAGAAATGGAGGTAGTGACAGATTTTATTTTCCTGGGCTCCAAGATCACCGCAGACGGGGACAGCAGCCCAGAAATGAAAAGACGCTTGCTCCTGTGGAGGAAAACCATGGTAAATCTAGACAGCACACTAAAAAGCAGAGACATCACCCTGTCAACAAAAGTGCGTATAGTCAAGGCTATGGTCTTCCCAGTTGCAATGTATGGCTATGAAAGTTGGACCATAAGAAAGGCTGAGCGCCAAAGAATTGAGGCCTTTGAACTATGGTGCTGGAGAAGACTCCTGCGAGTCCCTTGGACTGCAAGGCATTCAAACCGGTCAGTCCTAGAGGAGATCAACCCTGACTGCTCTTTAGAAGGCCAGATCCTGAAGTTGAAACTCAAATACTTTGGCCACCTAATGAGAAGGAAGGACTCACTGGAGAAGAGCCTAATGCTGGGAAAGATTGAGGGCAATAGAAGAAGGGGACGACAGAGAATGAGGTGGCTGCATGGAGTCACTGAAGCAATAGGCGTGAGCTTAAATGGACTCCAGAAGATGGTAGAGCACAGGAAGGCCTGGAGGAACATTGTCCATGGGGTTGCGATGGGTCGGACATGACTTCGCAACTAACAACAACAATATAGACTTTTTATATCTTCTGTATATATACCATTCTGATAGCACATTTAAATATCCTTCCTGTAAATGCTGAGCACTGCTTTCAATTCTGGTAGAGCAGGGGTGTCAAACTGCTGGCCCGCAGGCCGGATGCGCCATCTGGAAGCCATGCTCACCCCATTGCCAGCAATGGCAAAACCATCCCAATGCATTGTATGACGTCATGTGATGTCGCGAGTTTGACATGTCTGTGGTAGAGGGTTTGAACTCAATACAATAACAGCTGAAGAGTGCCAATAAGGGGGCAAAACTGGAACTGTACAGAAATAGCTAAAAGCCATTTACACTAGGTTCTTGATTTGTAGATCTATATTGTGCTGAAATCAAAATATTCATTATTTCTCTAAATGTGCCCTGCTTACTGATTTTGTTGTCTTGAGCCATCTCTGTGCACTTGCTTATAGCTGCCATCCCACTCCCACTTTTCCTGTCATATCTGAGGTAAATCTTCCTGAATTTTGGAAATTTTAAGACAAATTTCTTAGCCTCATTTATTAAAAGGAAGTTTCTTTGAATGATTTAAAACACTTCTTCCCAGATTTTGCTCCACCTGGGCTAGGCTGCCATTTATGAGATAAGCTGTCAACTGATTTACCTGTTACTCTTAACTATGCATAGCTGATTGCTCCACTGTCTACTTAGGTTACGTAGGCTGTCGACCACTTTCTCCACCATCTCAGGTTAAAATTGTTATACAAAAGATAGCTTTAATGTGCTGAACACTTTATTGAGATAGCTGCACATTTAGGAAATACTATTAATTAACAAATTATAATCTATTAATGATTTTAGAATTCTAGATGCTTTGAATATGCTTTTTCTTTCAAAAGCATGGAAGCAATTTCTATAGCTAACATTTACAGAATGTATACATCTTACAAAGAAACTAAATCTTTGCCTTTTCAGTAAAGAGATGTACAATTTAATATTCAATGTAATTTATACAAAGATTTTAAAACTTCCCTTTGTTATTCTTTCCTTTATCCTTCCCTCTCAGTTCAGTAAAATACCCAGAAAACAAAATTATGAGAACTGTATCATGTCTCTAAGGAGTTGATTTTATACACTACTGTATGATACCCCATCAGTTATGACGTAATTTCACAAAAGCTTTGAGTTGTTTCTCAGTTACAAGAATGGCTGGCTGCCTATTCCACCATAATGCACAGCAATGACCACTTTTTAAAAATGTAACTGCACAATTACAAATTACTGTGATCATAGACCATGCTAATCTTTTGTTTGCTTTAACAATGGTTTGTTGAATGAGCCAAAAAAACTTGGTGAGGCGTGCAAACAAGCAACCATGGTTTGTATGGACTAGTTTTGATTTGATCTGTTTCTTTTTTGCGGCTGCTATTTCCTTATATTTCTGTGGATTAGTTAGATATGCAGGTAGGATACACAAACAAAGCAAGAAATCACAAACAAAAGCTGAGTTTCTATTTACATATCATACTGAAAACTTCTTTAGGATTTAATAAGCAGGGCCGGATTTAAGTTAAGGCTGAGTAAATACTTGTCTAGGGTGCCAAAGCTTAGGGAGTGCCAATGCCAATTCTCCTTCTGAATCAATCCAAAAATGCAAATCTTCACATTGTCAGGTGGTGGCTTACTAGTCAATGTAGCCTAGGGATGCCCTATACAGCATTGACAACACCTCACTGGTAATCACAATTAATAGCCAGAATGGAGAAGGCAGTCCAAAACATACGAAGGGCACCAGATTAGACAGTTTTGGTTTGGGCTTTCAAAGCAATAACTGATAACTTATATTATCTCCAGAACCAACTCTAAGCCTGTGAATATGGCAAATAAATATGGAAAGGCATTTTAAAACTGGTTATACTTGGTGGCTTTGTAGAAACATTTAAAATCAACTTTCTTTTCCAGTACAATCCTACAAAACAATTATAATATTCATCCATTAATATGCATTGCCTGGTCTGTTTCTTTGATATGTTAGCCAAAGCTGGATAAAATTGCTATTTTGGAATCTTAACAGGAAGACCAGGGGTTTCCAAGACACCTAATTTTTCAAGGAGATTGCAACTCTGTTTAAAAACAGAATTATTCTCTACTCCTAGGTCCATCAATTTATTGACAAAGAATTCTTTCATCTTGCCTGGAAAGATCTTTCTTACGTCCGCCTGACTAATGATACAATGCACTAGTTCAGAACTCAGTCTCATTAGCTGAAGAAGAAAGCTAGAAAAGAACTGTACAGCATCAGTATATTGACAGCTGCAAAATTTCAGTGCTCCACGAGATCTCTTCTTGTTGTTTCATACTTAATTTAAATTTTGGCTTGTAATATTCTTTAAGCTTTTAAATCATTGTTTATCAAAAGTTCCTAGCACTTTTTAAAATAATTTATTTTATTTCAAAAATCAGGGTAAAATTCAAACTCCAAAAAAGGGAAAAAGAAATTTTACAAAAACAAAACAAAGATAGACAAAACAATAGAAAAGAAAAAATGTGTATTAAAGACAAAAGGTAAAAACACACACACTTATATTATCCCCCCTAGTTGGAACACTATTAGTCCCCCCCACCATGATGCAGGCCCAACGTTTATAAACTTATTCCTCTATTTGCAACCAATTTGACCTGTCATGTATCTACTATATATAAAGTCAAAAGTAATTATCAGGTGAAGCAACAGCAAAGTTAAAATTCAAAGCCCTCTATTAACAATCTATTATTGTATTTAATCTATGATTGTCTACAATGGCTTCTTAACTACCATAAATCACCACAATCATCACGTATGATCTGTCTGGGATCAAATAACCTCATTTGATTCTTAATAATAAAATTTGTTGAAAACGTTCCAACAATTATATTTTATTCTCCAAAATCATAAACCTTCCTTGTTGACCCATTTTCCCCGAAAAATCCATCCCAAATTTTCTAGATAGAGCAAGTCCATTCCCCAGTCACAATCCATCTTCATCACTAATTGATTCTGTTACCTCCAAATCTGTAGAATCCATATCCCCTTCAACTTTCTCCAACAAACCTGCAGTTTTCTTTAAATCTTTAAAACAGCAATTTAGATTCCAATCCATTCAGTTCTGTGTTTGGTGTGGCTATACTTGCTTGTGTCTGGATATCCTCTAGGTTGATTTAAAACCTCTGTTATTTCATCAAACTTTTTACCAAGTTTTCAATTTGAACTTGTAGGTTAAAAAGCATTCTTTTTTTCAAAGGCTTCCCAGAGGGCTTTATCTGTAATTTGCTACATTGCTTGCATTTTTAATATAGCCCTCTAACTGGGCATTTGTAACCAGTCATAAACAACTCCCTTGTAACAAAGTAGCCACAGAGAATATTGAAATATTTCTCACAATAAAGGATGGAAAAAATTTCCATGAAGCATTAAAAAATTAAGACCAGAGCTTTTTAAAAGTTAAGAAAATGTGAAATCCCTGTAGTGAAAATCCAGTGCAAATGAAAATCCAAACAGGTCACTTCCACTACCCAGAAAATCTCCACTTACTTCCATACGGAGAAAGCGAAAGTAATTCGAATGAATGAATGAACCTTTATTGTCAAAGTTAAACCATGTATACATTGAGACTGGCTGAGCCTCCCTTCGTGCCCCCACCCCCAACTTACAGTGACACAAATCCTCCATTTTATTACACCATGTGAGCTAACTGCACAATGCACCGGCCTCGCAAGTCAATCATGCATAAAGTTTATAAAATTACTTCCCATTCAAAAGCCTAACAGCCCATGGATAAAAACTGTTCTTCAGCCTGTTGGTACGGCTGGCTATACTCCTATATCTCCTACCCGATGGTAGGAGAGTAAAGAGATACCGTCCAGGGTATGAGTCATCCCTGAGAATTTTCCTCACTCTTCCAAGGCAGCGAGCCCTGGCGATGTCATCCAGTGGTGTCAGCAGACAGCCCACAATGTCTTGTGCTGTGCTCACTACCCTCTGTAATACTTTCCTGTCCGCGGCTGTCAGACCAGCATACCAAACCACAATACAGTACGAGAGGACGCTCTCTATAGTAGACCAGTAAAAGAGGGTCATTAGCCGTTGTTCTACCCTGTTCTTCCGCAAGACCCTGAGAAAGTGAAGCCTCTGTTGGGCCTTTCTGGCCACCTGGGTTATATTAACTTTCCAGGTAAGATCTTCGCAGAGGTAGACTCCCAGAAATTTAAAAGAGGAAATTCTCACCACACAGTCCTCCTCGATGTAAAGTGAAACAGAGTGGAACAGTAAAAAACATTAAAGAATTCACATTAAAATCCAGCAAGAGTAAATTAGCCTTCAACCAGTCAATTAATTTTTAAGAGAAATATCAAGATAAAAAGAAAATTCAAATAGTGCAGTTAAAACCCAGGCGTACTTAAAAAAAAAAAAAGATCAGCTGAGAGGAAACACGGAGACCCAAGTCTCCAACCATCCCTACTGGGAATTGCAACCCTCAAAATTCCTCTTCCCAGGAGGGACCACAATCATTCCAGGGTCATCTTGGGTTGTTCCTAGCAGCTCCCAATCAGATCTAGAGGGCAAAATCAGCTGTTTGTCAATAGGAGAAACGGATCCCCCTGCTGCTCAGCATGCCATCCTGTGGGAATGTGCCCCTAGCACTTTTTTTTTTTTTGAAATCCATAAATATTCAAAGAGTACTCCTTCATTTCAATATAGAAGTATGTTTTGGAATGGTACAATATAGATAAATGACATTAAAAAAACCTTTTAAAAAAAGGAAAATTAACAAAACAGCATAATTGGCATGATGCCTGGTGAGATAAGTGCATGCATACTTTTTTTTAAGGTCTTTTTATTCAGTGCTACTGATTTATTTGCATGTAAATGTATGCAAATTTAAAACTCGCTGCTCAATTAAAATGTCTTTAATCAGGTCATAGACCTATTTAAAACTAATAAACTTGCAGTGTATATTTGTTCAAAAAATTAAACATATAAGTATGTTGAATTGAAAAATGCTTTCTAGTCAATAAAAGAATCACAAAAAATGTACTAAAATTATTTATGTGACTCAAATTAGAATCAATAAGTTCTAAAATCATATACCCTCATTCAGTGAGTAATCTACAATTTTAATGCAAAGAAATTAATGCAAGCAACATTTAGCATTCTGAAATTTATAAAGCAATGTATGAAGTTACAGCAGGCTATCATAGCAATGCACTTAGACTTATATACCACTCCACAGTACTTTAAAGCACTCTCTGAGCTGTTTGCAAATGTCAGCATTTGGCTGTGGGCAATGTTAGCCTGTAATAGTGCATTCTAACTACTGGGCCACCAAGACTCCTGCTTATCATACACTGCTTATATGCTTCTATGTCTGACGAAAGTAGCAATTTGCCCATTGAATAGAAATAATGGCAAGATATTATGCTATTTTCAAACTTTCATAAAAAAGCAATGTAGTATATTTTTTTCCAAAAAGCTGAGCACATACAAATAAATCTGGCTAGGTTTTATTTTATTATATTTATACAGGTGACTGTTATGACTCTGTGTAACAGATATTAAACAACTAAAACAAATCTGAAATAACCATAAAAAATTAGCATACAAAAATAAGCAAGCTTGTAAGTTCTCACATTTACTTTCTCACCCTTAAAGGTAGTCCTTGACTTACAACTAGTGGCTTACTAACTGGACGAAGTTACAAGTTGCTCAAGAAAATTACTTATGACCTGTCCTTGAAGCTATGACTGCCACACCCTTGTGATCATGTGATTCCATTTTGCACACTTGGCAATCTGGTTGCACTTGTGATCAGTTGGCAAGCATCCTGTAATTGTGTGATAACATTTGCAATACTCTTTGCTGAATTCCCTGGAAGTCAATGCAGAAACTGTCAGGGAAAGTTGCAGGCTAGAAAGCTAGCAAATATAATGTTTCTGAAGGGTAGAAAGGCTATAATAGAGAGAGGAGGGGAATCGCCATGCTTGGATCTTGGTGATCTGAGCTTCCTTTCTCCAAGTCAGCATGGCGGTTCCCCTTTTGCACATGAAGGGGAATGCTTGGGATTCAAGTTTCCTTCCTAAGACCTAGCACAGAACTTCTCCATTTGGAAGAGACTAACCTGACTTTTTTGGGGGGCAGGCAGCTCTTTTCCCCTTTTGTTTAGTTATAACTGGGGGAGGGCCATGATTGTGGTTGTTGAACAAGGCAGTCACATGGGTGCCTTACTTAACAACTGTAACAACCTATGACCAAAATTCTAGCCCAATTGTGGTCGTAAATCAAGGACTATGTGTACTAAGAAGGCATGATTGTGTTGCAACAATGGCCAGTCATATTAGACATACCTTAATACAGTGGTCCCCCCAATCCTTTGGGCCGCAGACCGGCACCGGTCCAAGGCCCACCAGAAACTGGGCCACACAAGCAAGCAAAGCCCCATTCGCACGTATGCAGGATCCAGGCAGCAAGCAAAAACATGCCCCTCCCATGCTACAGAAAAACTGCCTTCCAAGGAACCAGTCCCTGGCACCCAAAATGTTGGAGGCCACTGCCTTAATATATAATGCAAATGGTTATAACTGTAAAATCTTGAGGGGCAGAATGTTATCATTTTATTCTGATTCTGTGGAAATCATATAAGAAGGGTGGAAGACCTGTGCATTGCAGTTATTGTGCTATCTTTTTCCTCCCAATAACGGAGCAGTTGATACTGCATCTTTATTCTCACGTTGGTCAGTTAGCAGATCAAAGAGGCAATTATAATCACAGAATAAAAACAGTTTTTATGTTATTATTGTTGTTCCCAAGGCAAGTCAGCACTAGCATGTGAAGTAATCATTTGACTATTAACGCATAAATACTTCCTGATACATTAGCACAACCAAATAGCACCACCAATTCTTCAATAACTCTTATGCTTCTGTTGCCAAAATATTAATCAGGCTTCAGATATCTTTATCAAATGTCTCTTAAAACATACTGAAGATTTAAAACAAAAATTAGCCCTATTTAATACAGATTTAAATGCCTTTTATATTTTTTTAATGGACCGCATTTACAATTATTTGTTTCCTTTAAAAGTTTAAACTTAACTTTTTAAAATAAAAACTCTTCAAAATATGCTTATAAGCATCTTGTGTATAATTATTTCAGAAACTTGGTTTACATAAAATATTTTCTATGATCAGTTTACAAATTATTACAATTTTCACCAATGCAAGATTAGACCAATTTGTTCTGTTTCAACCATTATTGAGAAACATATTAAATATACTAGTGAGGAAGACTAATCAAACTTTTAAGAAAACACTTACTGTGATGACAGCTTTACTCAGACAGATTGAGCCCCTGCAGCCATATTCTGTTTCATCTTCAGATTTGTAGTAACTTAGAGTGTTGTTTTTCAATACCACCCAGCGGTCCTGCCACCCATGGATGTAGTTGGTCCACTAAAAAGAATAAATATGTATTTTTGAATAAAGCAAAACAATGAGTATATATATCGCTGTGGCATCATACTCACATAATAGATTTTCTTATTTTCTTATATACTTTACTAAACTTTATTTTAATAAAATGATTGCTATTTATTCTAAATGAATGCCAACTTTCAGTATATTAAAAATAGCAACCAGAAATATTTGTAAAATATTTTTGAAGCTTTAGAGGAAACTGAAAATCATGTAAGAACTCTAAATAAACCAGATTCTGAAAGGCTTATTTCCAAGAGATAATTAAAAATCACCAATACAGCTTCACAGCAATAAGAACCCAGGTCTGCTGAATTTGACAATGAATTCCAGATAATTATATCACTACAGTCATGGCACTATTACCTCAAATACTGTTTATTTCCATAAATTGGTTGGGGATCATAACATTTCTAATCCAACACCTGGATGAGAGTATCAGATCATAGAATGATATTCTCGCCCACTCTTCTGTGCTTTTTAAATTTCTTATTTAAAACAGAACTATACTATTAGTATGAATACTTTTAATGCTACTAATGTTATTATCAGCAATATTAAAATAAAATTGTACATTACTTGTACATTACTATAAAAGGAATATTTTTGGTTTCCAGGAAGTGATTTCACAGAAATTTTGCAACTGAGTTTAGGAAGCAAATTTCTAATGTGGGTTAGGACGCTGAGCTTGTTGATCAGAAGGTCGGCAGTTTGGCAGGTCGAATCCCGAGTGCTGCGTAACAGAGTGAGTGCCTGTTACTCGTCCCAGCTTCTGCCAACCTAGCAGTTCGAAAGCACGTAAAAATGCAAGTATAAAAATAGGGACCACTACGGTGGGAAGGTAACAGCGTTCTGTGCGCCTTTGGCGTCTAGTCATGCCAGCCACATGACCACAGAGACGTCCTCGGACAAGCGCTGGCTCTTCGGCTTTGAAACAGAGATGAGCACCGGGCCCTAGAGTTGGAAACGACTAGCACACATGTGCGGGGGAACCTTTACCTTTTTAAAGTAATGAATGGGTTCTTACTAAATTGAGAGCCTGTGAAAAGAAGAAAAAAGGAAAGTCCTTCTAGTAGTGGTGACTTAAGAAACAAACTTGAAGGTGAAAATACATTATCTCAGAAGTTATGACTTGCAATGTTTGTGGCGTGTCTATGTGCTTACCTAAAATTAATATGTATTAAGTGCAAACTTACAATAGAGCTTAAAAAATAAAAGTTAGGAACAACTGCCTTTAGTTCATAAATGGCAGACATCATGCCAGGTTTGGCAATACATTTCTATTCTTTAGAATACTTAGCCCAATACTCATGTGACTTGCTCACAGTGTCAACATAGCTAAATAAGTCATTTTATCGCAGACAAAAGTCCTATATAAACTGATAATTGCATCCAAACCTAAAGATACGTCTGCTCCGGAATTTAAAGTATAGGTTTTTTCTTCGTTTTTCTCAATGGAAATTGAAATTTCCACTGGAAATGTAGTCACTCTCTTTCCAGCATTGAGATTAGGGCCCACCTGTGCAACATTTACATATTGTAATGATTCTATCCTGAGAACCATTCGCTCCTGCCTTGTCAGTTTCAGCCTTTACGATAAAAGAGAACAAAAATGCATTAGATCAAGGCAAATGTAACAACAGAAGCTATTCTCAGCAAGGAAAATCAAAGTCTAGTGGATGAAAACTGGAATCAGAAACACAGAAAATATTCTGCACTAGTAGGAGTCGTAAACATTAATTCTTGGGCTTTCCTAGAAAAAAACGGGCAGTGATCCTTCTAGAGAAAAAAAAAAACTCTGCTGAACAGGAGACAAGAAGGTGAAGAATGCCTTAAAATCAGATAGGATACTGTTGTGTTCTGCAAGAAGTCAAAGAGGAGAGTTGTGGAAGTTGTTGACTGGGGGAATGCATCATCAGGACCATTAGTTCATGAAGTGTGCTATTTGTCGGGATCACAGAATAGGAAGGTTCAAGACTAATCAGTTCCACTGAAAATTATTCCACCCCCCTAATCAATGTGTGAATAAATTACATTGCAAAATAACTGGCACAACCACATCCCCATAATTGTGAAGACCAGAGAACCTGGAGACTTCCAATTCATGCAAGGTGAAAAACTGGTTGTGCAAAAGGTGTTGATAGGATACTGGGTCTCTGAGATTTAATATCTGAGGTTCTATCCTACCTCTCTTGGACTGGAGTCAATTGATGAACAATTTAAAGTAGAAAATTTATCAGGCAAAGGAACTGTACTGAATGTGGGGAAACTCCATTTCATAAAGTCCGTACTTAATAGCTTAAGTGGAAAGTAGTTATCTATCCAGGTAATGGGGAGATACAATAGAAAAAAACAAACACCAAGGTGCAGATTAGGATATAAGTGGAGGGGGAAGTATCCATTATATCTTTCGGGGGGGGGGGGAGGTATATGTGTGTTTTCCTTCAAGGCAGGTGGAAAGCAAGGAAAGACCCAATTCCCAGCCAGCAGCAGTGCTGGATCTAATGAATCTGGACTGCATATTAGGGTCAGTGATGCTAGGGGACTGGAGGCTAAAATATATGAAGAATGGTTTGTCTAGTTTAATGAAAACTAGGACTAGGGGGTGACCTGATAGCAATGTTCCAATATCTAAGAGGCTGCCACAAAGAAGACCTCCATAGCATATGAAAGCAGAAGCAGCAATGGATAGAAATTAATCAAGGAGAGAACCAATTTAGAATTGAGGAATTTTCTGACAGAACTATTAATCAGTGGAACGGTGTGCCTTCAGAAATTGTGGGTGCTCTATCACCGGAGTTTTTAAAGAAGAAATTGAACAACCACTTGCCTGAAATGGTATAGGGTCTCCTGCTTGAGCAGGGGGTTGGACTAGAAGACCTCCCAAAGTCCCTTCTGCTATTTTATGGATGAGATCTAGGCTGTGTGCAAATGTTTTGATGTCTGTGAGATTACTGGGCTAAAGAAGCAGCAGGGTCCTGAGCTCATATTGACTGAAATTAAGCATCTTTAGAAAGCAACTCTTCTTTTGGATTTTTTTCTTTTTCTATAAGGGTTTAAGTCTTTGATCTTATTTTATGTAATATATACATTTAAAATTCTTAATAAACTAGTAGTGCTCCTTCCAAGAAAGGATTCTGGCCTACAGGAATCTTCAGAGACCCAAGCAGAGCCATTCCATGTGTGTTCACATACCCATTATAGGAAAAATTTGTAAGTATCTAAGTACAAAGGAAATAAGAGTTCTACCTGTAGCTAAAGTTCATGTGGAAAGGCAGTGTTTGTACTCCAAGTCAAAGTGCACAGCAAGGTTCAGGGTAAGACAGAGCACCATATAAGTAAAGTTAAGTTCATATGGAATTCTAATACCAGATTATACTCAGATGGGAATTTCATTGGGAATTGCCAGCTTCCAATTCAGCATAGCTGATAACTGAACGACCCTGATTTCTAGAATGAGGTAATTCCTGAATAGACCTCCCTGTGCCCAATGCTTCTCTGTAAACGGACAACTCCTCTAACTTCTTGTTTTCTAAGTTTTCACACAGAGCTAGTAGTATTTTCATAAACCTTCAGTTTAAGGACTGAATTATACACATCAGAAGGACTGTTTCCTAACACCAATTCACCTCGGTTGTAATATTTAGGGCTTCTATGTCTGATTGCCTTGTTTGGGTTCTTATCCTCACTTGAAATTAACACTTTAGAAAGAAGCAGGAGAGTTATCTGGGTGATGGCCTGCTGGATTGAAGTGAGGTATACTGGATATAGATTGATCAAAATATCGTTGAAACACAGTGAATTGTATTAGGAAATCTTTAAAATGAATCTTGAAGAACCTCCAACAAGTAGACAGAATAGCCAATATTTTGCCATCCTAGTCAACTGCACAATCTAGCACTTATTTTATTTTTTTGCAGTGATTTTCATAACCAACTTGGAAGAATCTAGGTGCTTATGTTATTAATACATTAAAACACCATGCATAAAAAAACAGTTGCTGTCTCCTAGTTAATTTTTTTCTTTCCAGATATTTTAGGGAAGATTACCGTTCTTGCCATTTCCTGGAGAATAAAAGGGTGGGGACTAATCTGACCACAGGGGGGCAAATTGTTCCACAATCAATGGTCTACACAGAGAAAGTACATTTCCAGACACCAAACCCCTTGTTATGGACTCCTCTGATTCTGAGGCTGGAGAATGACCATACTAATAAAAGTGTTGGAAATGGGCTAAATGAGTTCTGCTCTTGCTGTTTAGCTAAGGGTCATCTCCTTGATCTTCCCAGGAGTGGTTACTTGTAGCATTGTGTCCTGAATAGATTGTGTATGATGGGCAAATTCTGCCTAGACAAGATAGGTTCAGGAACACATGGTCTTTAATATCAGTGCATGTTCTTGGCTATCTAACACATAGTGACAAATGAAATTTATTACATACTCCATAAAATTATTTAAATGCTACAAAATAGGCAGCCTTATCAATTCTTGATCATTTACAATGACCAATGTCAAACTATAATTAGTTGAATCACAGTTTTAACCAATACAATTGCTGGGGTTTGCGCAAAACACTGAATTACAAACCAATTACATTGGCTGGGTTTATATAAACCTTAACCACAAAGTAGTCAACATATTTTAGCTTGTGGAACCCCTCCAGAACACTATGTTCAATGGACTACTGGATTATAGACTGAATTCTTAATGCTATAACATAGACACTGTGGGACATGTGTGCTTGTATATAAAAATATCCCTTGAACAATTGTCTAATATTTTTGAAGAGCCTTTCCACAATGGCCCATGCCTGTGGAACATTCTGCCACTCGAGGTGAGATATGCTGCTACCCTTTTGGCCTTATGTAAGGACCTTAAAACCTGGTTTTGCTAGCAGCTTGAGGCCCTGATTGGGGTGGAGGTGGTTGACAGCGTAAAAGACCTCACCCCTGTGCTGTCTGTTCCCCTAGATTTTAGTTCTTATTTAACAATTGAAGGGAATATTTGTAGCACAGAGCTTAACTTGGGGGTCCTTGGTGCTCTCTTGGTGGTTTTCTTACTGAGACTTCATTATCCAACATTGCACTGATGTTATCTATTTGGGTAATGAAACATCTGCAAAAAAGCAATGAAGCTCAGAACAGCAAGGATCGTAGTCTTATTTAAGTCTTAATTTCAACTCTTTTTATATTTAGCTTTTTACCATTTTTTAATCTGTCCAGAGTCATGCTATCAATGAGATGGGTGGCATATAAATTTAACAAAAAATATCTGAAAAACACAGAGAAGAGGAATACAAAAACACACATTTAACGATGCATAAAGACAAGTCTTTCTAAATACATTCCCTCGAATAACGAAACAGGATCAGCATGCCACTAGTTTACAGAAGACAGGGAATGGAACTCTGGTCCTTTGGTGATAGATCATCTACTTTCATATTAGGAAGTCATAAGAAAATGGTAACTTTAAAAAAGTTTTGGACCTTTGAGATTATGACCCTAAAGGCAAGGACTCTCTCTCTTTTAAATAATCTAGAAAATTGCTTCGTTAGGAAAAAGTTTAAGAAAGTTCCTGCCTCTATTACATGTGGATATTTCAGTAGGAAAATAATTTAGTTATTACTATTATGTGTATACAACTCAATGTCCAAAAAACTCTGGGCAGCTTTTTGGAACTAAAGGGATTTTAACTATTTTAAAACTCCTCCTTAGCCCAGGAAAACTATAAAAGATCTAATGGTATAGGAACACATTACTGTATTTAAGAGACATCCTTTTCCCAAGACAACTTGCCCACCCCACATGCTTCCATAGGGAGGGCACATTCCATGTTCTTTTTTTAAAAAAAAGTCTTATGGGATGTAGAAAGCATGTATTTTCCATAGTTGTCCCCTCTCTCTGGAATGATCTTACTCCCATACCCATTATATCACAGGTTCCAGCCCCAAAATTCCTTGTCTTTAGGAAAGCACTTAAGAAGACCCCTGGTTCTTCTTCCAGGTGTTAGGGGTTGGTTGAGTGGCAGTCCCCACTCTGAGGTTTGTTTTGTCCTGTAAAAGGTAAAAAGGTAAAGGTTCCCCCGCACATGTGTGCTAGTCGTTTCCGACTCTAGGGGCCGGTGCTCATCTCCGTTTCAAAGCCAAAGAGCCAGCGCTTGTCCGAGGACGTCTCCGTGGTCATGTGGCCGGCATGACTAGACGCCAAAGGCGCATGGAATGCTGTTCCCACCGCAGTGGTCCCTATTTTTCTACTTGCATTTTTACGTGCTTTTGAACTGCTAGGTTGGCAGAAGCTGGGACGAGTAACAGGCGCTCACTCTGCTACGCGGCACTCGGGATTCGACCCGCCAAACTGCCGACCTTCTGATCGACAAGCTCAGCGTCCTAACCCACTGAGCCACCGCGTCCCTTGTGTCCTGTACTCTACTGCAATTTTACATTTAGCTTTTGTATTTATATATTGGTTGTTTGTTGTAAATTACTATTT
Source organism: Vipera berus (assembly GCF_964194415.1). NCBI lineage: Eukaryota > Metazoa > Chordata > Lepidosauria > Squamata > Viperidae > Vipera > Vipera berus. The sequence goes on along the minus strand of NC_138203.1, from coordinate 33,542,630 downwards.
TGTTGTACACTGCTCAAAGTTTGGCAGCCTTATATACCTTGAAATAAATAAATATATAATATACATATTTGGCTTGTTACAGACCAATAAAACTTTGAGATAAAGTTGCTATAAAGTGCTTAAGAGAGTTTAGAAGATTAAGAACTTTCTAGAAGCATAATTTCACAATTCTATACCAAATAGATCATAACTTCAAGGAAATATTATCATGAATAGATATTAGATGAGAGAATTGTGAATTTCTGTGAATTCTTTAAAATTTTATTAACAGGTACATCATACTTTTAATGCAATGGGAAGAACAGCTTGTAAATATGTGCAAATATTTATCTGAACTTAAGAGAAAAGGCATCACTACTGTATTATTCATTCTGAATTATCTGCTCTGAACTTACTAAAAGGCAAACAAAAGTATTAATACAAATATGGAAAACAACATGGATAAGGCATTGTGAAGTTCTTGGAAATACATACTGCAGTTCTTTTCCATCCGTTCTTTACAACTGCAGTCAAACCAAGCAGACAGAGCAACAGCTATGATAAGGCACATTTAAAATGTCATACTGACTTTTGACTTTTTTATTCTACCTGTTCTTATGAGCGCTGTTATGCTGTTATCTTATTTTATCCTTCAACCAACAACCTGTGAAGTAATACTGAGATGAATGGCTTAAAATAACTTGGAGAGCTTAACACCAAGAGTGGACTTCAACCCCGAGTTTCCTTCATCCCAGTCTAGTACATCATTCTTGTGTAAAGCTAGTTACATATTTCTAAGGACTATCTAAAATGCTACAACCCAATGAATAAACTTTTTAGCTTTTGAGGGTTTTGAGCTCTTATAACAAATGAATTCCCTGTATAGAGTGCTTTCTCTATTCATTGTTACAAAATACTAAACTATATCTGAAAGAGCTTGTCTACATTTTTAAGAATATCTGAAGGAAACATGTAGACTATTTATGAAAGTTATTAAGCAAATAATTTTGTTAGCTAGATTTTGTTTCTACCAGTGCAGTTCACAAGCCAGAGTTTCTAAAAATACTGTTTCCTAAACTATTTGCTACATTTTTAAAATAAGCAATTTTCTCCCTAGGATGAGTTTTATCAAATTTGTAAGATTTCCTTTAAACTATGCTCACCATCAAATGACTTTATAGATACACTAATGTAGTTTTCTTGGCAACAATACAGAACTTGTTGTCATTGCCTTTTCTGTTATTTTTCCCCCCAAACTTCTAATCAAAAGTGATCTCTAGCTATGTAGCAACCATGCCCATCCCTTTTAATTTCAAAGCAAGGATTCATAATACAGATTAGATAGTAGAGAGACTGAAATCTGAAAGCAAGAGCTACTTCTAGTACTATTTGTACTATCTTCCAACCAGCCTGTTTGATGACATTATTTGATGCTTTGCCCAAAGATCACAGAACTCTTGTGTGATCTTGCCACAATCTGTTATAATTGCAAATACACATGATTTTTTTCTTCCCCTTATGAAAAGGAGTAGAAAGAAATTTTGGGATTTTTGTTTCAGGGACAACAATGAAGTTAGCATTTCCTCCATGCATATACCAAGAGTGTGCCCTGAGCAATCCTCAGCGAAGGCCATCACCCAAACATTTACTCATCCAAGCAATGGTTACAAGTGTGGTCTGCAATAATACTCTACCAGGCACTTGCAAAGAGATGGATGCATAAGGATTCTTCCTTTTACCACAAGAAGAAAAAAAAGAAGACCCACGCACAAGTTATTTTAGCAAGACTTTCAAGCAAAAAATCCTGTAAAAATTTCCCGAGAAAGTGACATTTCAGCGAATGAAATATTTTGGAGACAAGCTGCCCCTCCTTGGATAAAGACACCCCCCCAGTGCCTTTTCCGCTTGCGGCGACGAAGCGCTTTATCCAAATATATACTTGCATATACATATTTTGCGCACACCTCGGCTCCATCGGTGGGCGGCGGAGGAAACGTGCCGGGACCTCCCGCTGACCAGGAAGCCAGTCCGACAGCAAGGCCGGCGCCGCCACCGCCGGGCGGGTGGGCAACCGGCGAGGTGACTCAACGTCAGGCTCTCTCCATTGCCTGCCAGCCCTTCTTTCGCGGAAGACGGAGCATGACGGTGCCACCCTTCCGCCCTGGCCCCCAAATGCCTTCACAACCTCCCCCCCCACACACACACCCCAACCACGGGGGAGGGGGCGGGCGAGGGAAAGGGAAAAAAGGCTCCCTAAGGTAGGCGGTCGTCTAAGCTCAACCCGAGGAGCCATAGCGGCGGGGAAAGAAAACGAAGGGGGCTTTTTTTTCTTCTTCTTCTTTACCTTGCTGAGGATCCCACAGAGCTCAACAGGCGCCCCCGATTCAGTCTCGGGATCTTCTTCTGAGCCGGAGGAATGCCAGCTCTGGTTGTCCGACATGGAGGCACTTCCCTCTGCCCTTTCGCCGAAACGCCGAGACCAGCGGAGCTTGCTCTCTATCTGATTAAGACGCTTCGCTGCTCCGGAGCCGCTACTGTTGCTACGTCGCCCCAGCCTAAGCCGCCCTTCAGAGCCCTTCCGTCGGTCTGTCCCCTTCTGGCCACCGCCGGGACAGCAGCTCGCGGATCTCCCCCACCCTTCCGCGCACGCTGGTAGCCCTGACCATTAGAAGCAGGCTTTCAGCGGGATAAGCGCGCGTCTTCTCTTCTCCTTCTCCAACTCAGTTCACCTTGTGGAGGCGGTTGTTGCAACTATTACTACTTCCGCCGCCATCTTTCTCGCCACCTTTCTTTTTTTTTTTTGCCAAGCCCTTTTAACGCTTCTCACCAGACGGAGTAGTCTAGAACAAGAGCATGCTGGGAATTGTAGTCGACTGAAGGCGCATCGCCTCCTGGGAAAGTGGGGTGGGGCGGCGAGCGTTAATCGTTCCCCTAATTCTCTGGATTTCCTGGTTGTTGCATTGGGTTTGCTTCCGCAAAGTACCGGCGTCGCTCTTTCTCTCTCTCTCTCTCTCTCTCTCTCTCTCTGTCTCTTTTTTTGAAAACACAATTGGTCGCCATCTTGGTGCGACTTAATTATTGCGGAAACGGGGGCTAGTGAAGCTTCTGGGACTGAGGTGTGTTGGGGACCTTATGGCTGTATTATATGTGATTAGGAAGGAACTGGTTTTGTGGGAGATTTTTTTTTACTTTCTTTGCACGGGTTTTAGGTTTCCCTATGCCATCCCATGGAGGGGGATGGTGAGCGGTGGCTCAGTGGGTTAGGACGCTGAGCTTGTCGATCAGAAGGTCGGCAGTTTGGCGGGTCGAATCCCGAGTGCCGCGTAACAGAGTGAGCGCCTGTTACTCGTCCCAGCTTCTGCCCACCTAGCAGTTCGAAAGCACGTAAAAATGCAAGTAGAAAAATAGGGACCACTATGGTGGGAAGGTAACAGCGTTCCGTGCGCCTTTGGCGTCTAGTCATGCCAGCCACATGACCACGGAGACGTCCTCGGACAAACGCTGGCTCTTCGGCTATGAAACGGAGATGAGCACCGGCCCCTAGAGTCGGAAACGACTAGCACGCATGTGCGGGGGAACCTTTACCTTTACCTTTATGCCATCCTTATAAATGGGATGATTTATGTTCTTGCACGACTCTTACATATACACAAGAGCGAAGGAAAGACAATGAGGGTTTTTTTTCGTAATTGAAACAGCTACTTGGTTTAATTATGTGGTGAAGTATGTAGATCACCTGGCAATGTAAGAAATGGGGAGAAAAAAGGCTACATGTGCTGCCAGCTCCAAACAGGGAGACGAAATTGCAACGTAATGCGAATTTACTCGAGAGAAAAAGTTCGTTTGAACTTAATAGGGTTGAACATCTGAAACCTACAAAATATGTTACCCTTGCTATACTGCGAGTCAAAGAAGCTGATTTAGGGTTAATTTGTTGTTCCTGTGGCTACTTTTTGTAGGCGGACGTTTTGGCTTGGACAAGACAGGGTTGAACATATAGAATTTGTTCAAACTAAATAAATGGAATCTTGTTTATAATTGAAACCTCACCCCAACACTTTTCTCATAACCTTAAGAGTTCTCTTTTTGGTAATATAAATTTGGTTCCTATTAAACAAATAGAAATAATAAATCCTTTTGATCTATAGCTTAAGATTCTACTAGTAACTTTGGTGCAGAGCACAGATGGTTAAATGGAGAGTAAGGATACATAATGCCTCTTGTTGCAATAGCTGTCTTCACAAATACTTTGTCATCAGTGTGTTACAGATAAAGCACAAGGCTTATGTGACTGGTAGTGCCAGGCACAACATCCAAAACTTACTGCAATGAAATTACAATCCCTGTGAAATATGACGTAAAAATCTGAGCTTTTTTCCCCTCTCCAAACCTTGTTAGTTTGTTAGAACCAAATAAAAGTACTTTGAAGACCTCTGATTCTCAGCAGTCTTCAGCTGTGGCCTGTATTTAATCATCATATATGCCTCCTCACAGGCAATTCTAAGCAGTTCACATATTACTTTAAGAACCATAAGATAATAAACTGTAAATAAGAACAACAATACATTGGGGGAAAGAATAGAACATAACTTGATAATAAAAGTGATCTACTACCAAAGGATGAATGCCTCAGGCCTGTTGGAAGTTTTTAAAGTTTTTAAAGATTTGCAAAAGCACAATACAGTTGAGGCTGTATATTTATGTAGCCTCAGAGCCTGTGAAAAAAATTCAAGAGAGATACTTTGCAAAATTCATTGGTGGTTTAAGTACAGATAGTTCTCAACTTACATTAGTTCATTTAGTGACTGTTCAAAGTTACAAAGGCACTGAAAGAAGTGATTTATAACAGTTTTCACATGACCATTGCAGGATCCCCGTGGTCAAGTGATCAAAATTCAGATTGGCAACTGGTTCATATTTATGATGGTTGCAGTATCCTGGTGTCATGTGATCATATTCTGTGACCTGCCAAGCAAAGTCAATGAGAAAGCTAGATTCACTTAAAAACCATGTTACTAACTTGACAACTACAGTGATTCACATAGTAAGAAAGTCATAAAATGAAACAAAACTCAGTTTAACAAGTGTCTTGCTGAGCAACAGAAAATATGGGCTTAATTGTCATAAATTGAGGACTATTTGTAAATCATTTCCTTGAAGTGTTGATGCAATGTTATTTAAAGAATTCATTGGCTTATTCAAAAGAAATTACATGCGTATGCAGCAGCTTTGCTGCTAATCCGAATGGAAGTATTGTGTCTGTACAAACAGCAAAAAATGTCCCTCAAAGTACCTGTATGTTGTTGCTTTAAGATTTCAGGAAGGGGTGGTTCAATCAACTGCTGTGCTTTATGAAGCAGATCCTTTGAATGCTTTCCACAGCCATACCATATCATATCATACATGAGTAGTTTTAGCAATTAGACCAAGGTCCCCAATCCCTGGGTTGTGGACCAGCACTGGTTTGTGGCTTGCCAGGAACTATGTGAGTGAAGCCCCATCTGCACATGAGTAGGATCTAGGCTCTCTCTCTCTCTCTCTCTCTCTCTCTCTCTCTCTCTCTCTCTCTCTCTCTCTCACACACACACACACACACACACACACACACACACACTCACTCTCACACACTCTCACTCTCACTCTCCATGGAAAAACTGCCCTCCACAGAATCAGTTCCTGGTTCTAAAAGGGTTGGGGAAGACGCTGAATTTGACCATGGCCATTACAGATATGTGGCCATAGGTGAAAATGGAGAGTAGGAACTATATCAGCTCTTGGTCTCATTCCAGCAAGGTAGTTCTTATTTGTATGTAAAAAAAAGAAACATATGAAAATGTCTTATTGTTTTAGGAAGGAGAACTAATGTGATGTGGTTTGACTACAGATTCTAAGGGAGTAAGTATCAGTTATGTTTTTTTCTGCTTTTGCAGTTATCTTCAATCACTTTTATCCCTTGCAACTTCCTATCCTTTTTCTTTTTTTTCCTTATTGATCTTGGTTTTGTCCGTGCTTCAGCAGTTGCCTAAAATATCCATTCTGTGCCTGGCTGCATTTGATAAACCTCTTAAAGATAATGGCAAGTTGGTATAAAAGTGTTCATTCCTGCCTTTAGGGAATTGGTGAGGCAGATAGAAAACAAGTTGGATGAGTTAAATTAAGTTTCAGGAGATGGTGCAGTTTCTCTGAAAATTGCAATCCATCATGAAATGATGCTCCAATAGCTTCAGCCACAAAGTAAGAAAAAATTCCATCTACAGTAATATTGTTTATGTTAGGGTTTCAAAGTCAATAGCATTAGTTTCAGTTAACACGCTTAAAAGATTATGTAGGTTGAAATCTGCATATTTAAAAGATTTCTGTTATATTTGAAATGTTCTTATCTGCTATGTAACTGCAAATAAACATTACTGAAGATTTAATACAATTAGTCAGCAGACTCCGATGCTATTGATCGTGAAATTTTTCTGGCCCATTTCAGGAATTGGGAGTAGAAAATAATAGCACTAGACTGATTTTCCTCCTTTCCCTGGAGCTGGTTTTGCCTTAGGACTCTTCCCTGTCCCTACTCTTATTTAACATCTATATGAAGCTGCTAGATAAAATAATCATATGACACGTGTGCAATATCAGTTTATTGATGATAGCCAGTTGTATTCCCCTAGGCCAGGGGTAGGCAACCTCGGCTCTTTTATGACTCATGGACTTCAACTCCATGAGTCATAAAAGAGCCGAGGTTGGCTACCCCTGCCCTAGGCCAAAAAAAGTGATACCACTAGGACCTTTCCTGGTGCCCAGAGACTATGGGGGTTTGGTTAGGAGAGGATTGGCTTAGTTTAATCGTGGCAAGACTAGTTAGTGGCTGTGGGCTTTAGGCCTGGTTCTGAAGATTTTGATGCTCACTGAGTACAATAAAGGTTTTGTTTTGATCTGGAGATTTTCTATTGCTAACTGTGCCTGAGTATAGGTAGTCCTCGAGTTATGACTACAATTGAGTCCAAAATGTCTGTTGTTAAGTGAGTTTTGTCCCATTCTATGACCTTTCTTGCCTTATTTGTTAAGTGAATCACTGCAATTGGTAAGTTAGTAACCCAATTATTAAGTGAATCCGGCTTTCTCATTAACTTTGCTTGTCAGGAGGTTGTAAAAGGGGATCACATGACCTTGGGACACAGCAACAGTCATAAATATGAACCAGTTGCCAAGGGGAAGGCCAGTTGTAAAGGGGAAGGCTTTGGATATATTAGCCATGATGTTTGCAGCTGGTCCAATGAAAACATGTACAAAAGAGATGGTTTGCATCCATCAAAGAAAGGGATGGAGTTGCTCAGCTATAAATTCACAGACTTTCTGAAGGAATATTTAAACTAAACAGCGGGGACAGTGAGTTAATTGATACAGAACATCCCTGTCCCCAGCAATCTAAAAATTATAGGGCTATCAGTGCATGTAACATAGATGTGTGTGTGGACAAGAATATCAACCTTGCTGTCAAGCAAAATCAAGCTTCTAATAGCGAGTGCCACACAAAGTGTACTAACCAAATAGGTGGTAAGACAATAGGGACACTCAGGCACCACACAGGTCATGTAGAAAGTAAACACAGGGTCAATCATAAAGGACTCAAATGTCTATACTGTACACCAGTACACAGAATATGAGCAATAAATAGGGTGAACTAGAAATTCAGGTTAATGAGGGCAGATATGATATTGTCGCCATTATGGAAACGTGGTGGGATGAAACCCACAAATGGAACACACAGCTGGAGGGATTTCAATTATTCAAAAGAAACAGACCAAATAAAAGAGGAGGTGGAGTTGCTCTCTATGTAAGAGATAACTACATCTCTACAGAAATAGAGCACAACAATGATGAAAACTGTAACCTTGAATGCATTTGGGTAAATATAAAAGGGAGAAAAAATGACATTGCCATAGGTGTATACTATAGGCCACCCAACCAAACAGAAGAAATAGATGAACTTTTTGCTAGTCAGCTAACTAAGGTATGTAGGAAGCATATCACAATAGTAATAAACTTTAACTACCCTGACATCAACTGGGAGACAAACTCTGCACCAAGTGGAAGATCAAACAGATCCCTGACAAACCTAGCAGACAGCTTTGTCACCCAAAAAGTAGAGAAGGGAACTAGGGGATTAGCCATTTTGCATCTAATTCTCACTAACAGAGATGAAATAATAGAAAGTGTTGAAGCCACAGGAACCTTGGGAGGAAGTGATCATGCAATATTGGAATTCAACATTATGGAAGCACAAGCAATAGAATACAGTCAGACTAGAGTCTTGGACTTTAAGAGAGCTAATTTCAATAAACTTAGAGAGAGCTTGGGAAGGATTCCATGGATGAGAATCCTCAAGAGGAAAACAACTCAAGAAGCTTGGGAAATTTTGAAAAGTGAGATAATAAAGGCCCAGTCTAGCACAATACCAATAAAGAGGAAAAATAACAGCTCTCAAAAGAAACCAGCATGGCTGCATAAAGAACTCTCTGATAAATTGAAAGATAAAAAGGACAAGTATAGAAAGTGGAAAGAGAGTTAGAATATCAGCAAATAGCCAAAGCCTGCAAAGACGAAGTGAGGAAAGCTAAGGCTCAAAATGAACTAAGGCTTGCGACCAAAGTAAAAAAAAAAAACTTCTTTCAATGTAAAAACAAGAAAAAAGTGAAGGAAATGTTTGGTCCATTATGACAAGCAACAGGGAGAAAGCCGAACTGTTAAAGTCGTTTTTTTGCATCTGTCTTTACACAAAGGGAAAAAACAGACCAACCTATCAAAAATAGTGCCATAAAAAACAATAGAAACACAAGTTAAGATAGGCAAGAAAATGTTAAGTGAGCACATGTCCAGCTTAAGACAGCTTAGGTCACCAGGACCCGATGGATTACACCCCAAAGTTCTCAAGGAACTGGCAGATGTGATCTCAAAACCACTAAACTATATTTTTCAAAGATCCTAAAGCTATGGGGAACTACCAAAGGACTGGAAAAGAGCTGATGTAGTTCCCATCTTCAAAAAAGAAAAAAAATGGATCCAGGAAATTACAGACCTATCAGCCTGACCTCAATACCCGGGAAGATTCTGGAAAAGATAATCAAACAATGAATCAGCACCTAGAGGCAAACAAAGCCATTACTAAAAGCCAACATGGGCTTGTCAAAAACAGATCATGCCAGACAAATCTTATTGCATTTTTTGACCAAGTGACAAAATTAGTGGACCAGAGGAATACTGTGGATATAATTTATTTGGACTTCAGTAAGGCATTTGATAAAGTAGATCACAAACTACTACTTGATATGATAGAAAAATGTGGGTTAGCATCACCATCAGATGGATTCGTAGCTGGCTGACTGGCCGTACTCAGCATGTGGTCCTCAATGGAACCGCATCTACATGGAGGGAAATGTGTAGTAGGGTGCCCCAGGGCTCTGTTTTGGGCCCAGTGCTCGTCAACATCTTCATCAACGATTTGGATGAGGGGATAGATGGGGAACTCAATCAAATTTGCAGACAACACCAAGCTGGCAGGAATAGACAACACTCCAGAAGACAGGCTTAAGATACAGAAGGATCTGGACAGACTTGAACACTGGGTGCTATCTAACAAAGTGAAAATGGTGAAAAAAGTAAGGTTCTACATTTAGGCAAGAAAAACCAAATGTACAGGTATAGTATAGGGGGGTACCTTGCTCAATAGTAGGAATATTGAGAGGCATCTTGAAGTCACTGAATGAACTATTGTAAGTCAAGGACTACCTGTATGCACATTGGGGCTTCCTAGACTTACAGCTCTTGCTCACATCTTTGTTTCACATCTGTCATTACTTCATTGACACTTTTTGAATTAGTCTATCCATAAAAGCAGACATTGTTTAATATTTTTGATATTGTTACTGATCAAAACCAAAAGCATTTTTTTTCTTCTTGTCTAGAATCTCCAGCCCCCCTGTGGTGTTCAATTTAAATAGTAAACCTTTAATTTCTGTTACAATACACAATAGATAAACTAGTTTTGGTTTCCACGAAAAATCATTTATTTTATATAATTTCAAAATCTTGAACATTTCAACGTTCCAAATTTGTATGGACCCTAATTTGTTAATAACTTTCTTAGTTCAAAATCTTATTTAGATTTTTGCCTGTTATTTGAAATTCTTTTAAGTTGTTACTCTTACAGTTCATTTTTCTTTTGCTGAGAAATGAAGGTGGACTCAGCAAGTGGCTTTTCAAACTTGTTGTACTGAAGATCCCTAGTATCTTTAAGGTGGTTAAATAAGCAATTTGCACAAATGACTAGAAAGTGAGGTAAGCAAATTTAGTATCCTTTGAAAGGCTGTTATGAGCGTAATGATCAATTTCTTCATCTCTTGACAAACCTGCAGAATACTGCTATCCTGTGGTCTTCTGATGAGGAACAGTGATTGGAATAAACGTGGGCAATCACCCACCTTCTCCACATTTGGAGAGGTTCTGAAGAACTCACTGGTATACTCACTTGTTCTTTGGTCTTTGGCAGACACTTTAATGGATGGTTAATTTATAATATATTCATCATTAATTGCCCATGCATACAATATGTATTAAAATCTCATTACTACCGGTAAGAAGGGACTTGTAAATATAGCACGCAAAAAACATTTCCTACTACATTTTACTTTTCCAATTATTTTAGAAAGCATCCTGCCCAAAATAAATGGAATAAAAAACTGTTTCTCCTATTCGAATTACTATTAGTTTTTTTTCTCTGAGAAGATCTCATACTATAACTTCTTTTTAATTACTAAAGCAAATATTAAGAAATATTCCATATTTACCTAAAAGTAAGACAAATCTGAATTTAAAATGATTTTCTCCTCTTAAATTCAAAATGACTCAAGTATAGGTAAATGATTTTGGGAAAAGTTAGTCTGCCTTTCTAGTAAATAAATACTGTATATCTCAAAATGTTTTTAAAATTCTAATCAGCTTCACAAAATGGAAAGATAAAGTGCTTCAAAAATAGTTTAAAACAAAACAACATGTATTCTAAATGTTTTCTTCATGTAAGGAATAGGAAAGGTATCTCACTATAATCACAGAATACTGTTCTTCATTCAGTTTTTTGAGCACTGATGATGTTGCCTAGTTTGGTAATGAAACATCTGCAAGAAAAGAAAAGCTTGCACCAAGCTCAGAGAACATCAGTGACCCCAGAGTTCAACCCTGAGCTACCAATATTCTCCTGCATCAGTTTCTAATCTGATCAGTAGGATAACCAAATTATCTTTATTTATTTCTTTATTCAATTTCTATAGCTGCCCGACATTCAGCAACCCGGACATGAGAACATAGCCAGGTTTTTAGGGTCTTAAAAAGGCCAACAGAGTTGAGGCAGTTCTAATCTCTGAAGGGAGGATATTCCATAGAGCAGGGATCACTACAGAAAAAGTTTTTCTTCTGATCACTGCCAGCCGACACTCTTTGGCTGATGGGATCTTGCAGCATGCCCATGTTACTCGATCTGGTTGGATGGATAGAGACTTTTGGGAAAAAGATGATTCCTCAGCTACCCCATGTAGGCCTTTAAACATAACCTTGAATTGCACCTGGAAACACTGGTATCCAGTGCAGCTCTCATTGAAGTGGTGTTACATGTACCATGTATTTGGCCCCAATAAAAATGAACTGTCATGACTGAAAAATATTAGCCCAGATGAATGTCAGTCCAAAGCATAAAGTTTTGGACTATTTAATGCAAATTATTGTTGGGATTTCTGCTTAACCAAGTCACAGGTATGATTGCACTAAAAAGGCCACAAAATTATTACAGTAAGTTAAGGCCTAAGATAAAGCAGTAAGACTTTTAACACAGCCAAGCTAATCACAACATATTTCTTCTGTATCTCCGGGACTGAAACTAACAAAAATATGGTCTAACATGACTCTTCTAAATTGCAAAGTTCCAGTGATGGAAAGAAAAGGTCTGATAGTGCAGGAGGATTATACAGTATGAGGTGCTTGTGGACTCAGGCCTAAATTCTTGGAATAGTTAGTCTTTGTGTAGTGAGATAAAACATCTTTCATTGGAGCCTCAGTGTTTTGTTAAAATGCAGAGTCCTTAGAAAAAGATCATCATTGTGAAGAATATAATGTATCTGAAAAATATCATTCAGCAGAATAAATAACTTCAAGTAATAATGCCCTCTGGAATAATGTTTTGTTAGATAATATAATTATTAACTTTGTCTAACTATGGAAAAAAACATAAGAGTTATTCTAAAATTCTACTAGCTATGTATGTATGTAGCCATCAGGGGCTTGGAGTGTTTATATTACTGGTCATTTTTTGCCAATTCCTTTTCTTTGGCTAACTTAATTTAAGCAGGTTATTTTAACTCTGTAGTTAGAGCAGGAAATGACAATTTTTTGGTGACCTAGGGCAGAGCTTTTCAACTTTTTCACCCATTGTATCACTTTTAGGATATGGCAACATCTGAGTACCACCAGTCGCCTAGCAAGGTGTCAAAAACCTGACCAAAAAAAAAGGAAAAAAGTGATGAAGTACAGGTAGTCCTGGACTTACAACAGTTCAGTTAGTGACTGTTCAAAGTTACAATGGCACTGAAAAAAGTGCTCCCCAAGCCACAGCTGAGCAAGACACCTACCTGCCTGCCCGGCAGCACTCTTCCTCCTGTCTGAGGTTTTCATTGTTGTGAGCATTTCTGTTGAGGATTGGCAGTGGGGGTGGGGGGGTGGGTGTTTGGGTTTTATCCCCCCCATCTGTTGGGTGGTTGCAGCAGGGTTTGGTCACTTCACATGACCCTGGGACACTGTGACCATCATAAATATGAATCAGTTGCCAAGCATCTGAATGTAAATCACAAGACCCTGGAGATGCTGCAACATTCCAGCTGATCGGTGCTTCTTCTGGGCTCAGCAGAAGCACCAGGATCAGCACCAAGCTCCAGCTGGAGTCTGTCCTGGCACTTCCACTGAGTCCCTGACAGCCCCGAAGAAGTGTTGATCCTGGCGCTTCCGCTGAGCCCTGACAGCCCTGCAGCTCCAGCCATGTCTCACTCAGGCTTGTGCGGTGCTACCATTCCCCTCCCCCACTACCACTTTTCTAGGATGGTCGTGTACCACCTGCCAGGTGCCAATGTACCACAGGTGGTACCCATACCACTGGTTGAAAAGGCCTGACCTAGGGCCATTGTGGGTGACATCTTGAAGCAAACTCAACAGGGTGATGATATAAAAGATTTTACATAATTGTTCTTGGTTTTGGAAGAGCTTTCTGAATATTCCAAACTATGCTGTCATTGTTTTTAAATGTGTCTTTCTTGTTTCAAAATGGTAGGAAATTTCATTATCAATATTTATAGGTGGTTTGGGGATGGTAAGAAATAATTTCTGGTCTGTATGTAGCTCTGATATGGTAGGTTATCTACTCCTGTGTTTGGATATATTTTGGATATATTTTTACTTTTTACACACTGGCTTAAAATAATTTGTCAGAACTGCAGAACTTTGAAGAGGTGCTTTTCTTCAATAATATTTTAGTAAAAGCATGTCTTTGAAGTAGTACCACGGATTAGAGAGAACATTGCCTTCAAAGTACCAGATCACATAAAGGTGCCTCTCTTTATGATCCTTATCCTGTAGAGTGAATAAGCCAAATTCTTTCAATGTGTGAGGTGGAGTGATTTTTATTTTTATTTTATTTTTATTTTAATCCCATTTATATCCCGCCCTTGTCCGAAGACTCAGGGCGGCTTACAATCTAAAGCACAAATCAATGTGCTTAGCAATAGCCTTCATTCTATGTATATGCCTGCTTATTAGGGCTTTCGGCCCCCCCAAGTGGCATTTTTTACAAAGTCAGCTTATTGCCCCCAACAATCTGGGTCCTCATTTTACCTACCTCGGAAGGATGAAAGGCTGAGTCAACCTTGAGCCTGATGGGACTCGAACCAGCACTAATTGCAGGCAGCTGGTGATTTGATTTGATTTTCTATTCAAAACAATGCTTTGAATTAAATTGGATTGCTGTACCAACCAACATTGAGGCAATAATATTAGGCAGAATAGCCTATTAGGATAGCCCTACTTCTTGTATAATCTTTTGTCAAGGTTTTGAGATATTATAGATCAGGGGTGTCAAACTCAATTTCATTGAGGGCCGCATCAGCATTGTGGTTGCCCTCAGGGGGCCAGGTGGGTGTGGCCTGGGTGGGCGTGGCCTACTGGGTGGACGTGGCTAGAGTGCGTATGGCCTACTGGGTGGGTGTGGCCAGCTCTACATCGTTGGCATCAAGGGTGCCTATGGGGGCCTGGGCAGGAGTGGGACAGATCTGAGGGCCTCTGGCAGAAGGAGGGTCCCAGGGCCAAGGCAGTGGGGGCCGTTCCCTCACTGTTTCCAGGATGGCTTCGCAGGCCGCATGAAACCACTTCGCGGGCCAGATTTGGCCCCCAGGCCTTGTGTTTGACATGTCTGTTATAGATCCTGTCACTTACAGATGGAATGAACAGAAGAAGTAACAGCCTTTTTATTCCCACTGTTCTTAACAAGGATAATTAGTGTTACAATGTGTCAGTTTTTTTATTTTTAATTATATAAAAAAGAAAATGCCTAGGAAAATATGTACCTTATAAATATTAAATAAAGCCTAATGTAATTATATATCCTTGTTATGCCATAAAGTTACATGTAATCCTTGTTTAACAATTGCCTTATTTAGTGACATTTGTAGTTACTATATTGATGAAAAAGTAACTTTATGATCTGCATTTACAATTTTCACAGGCTTGTAAAGCAAACAAAGGTTGAAGTAAAATTGTACGCAGAGTCACTTAGCAATTATTTCCTTTAACAACTGAGTTGCTGATTCCAAGTGTGGTTACTAAATGAGGACTACCTGTAAACTACTATCATTTAAGTCATTTTCACTTCATGCGGCCCAGGCAAGCCAAAAGTGGACAATCAGGTGCTAAAATGTAATTAATATTTAAAATAATTTCTGTCCAAAAAAAGACACTGTTTGGCCATATATTATCCTCGACCTAGTCCTAGGGCCACAATTGAGCCAAAAATTTCTGTTGGTGAGACATTTATTAAGTGAGTTTTGACCCATTTTACAACCTTTCTTGCCACAGTTGTTAAGTGAATCTCCGCATTTGATAAGTTAGTAACTTGGTTGTTAAGTGAATCTGGCTTCTCCATTGACTTTGCTTGTCAGAAGGTCACAAAAGTGATCATATGACCCTGGGATACAGCAGTGGTCATAAATATGAACCAGTTGCCAAGCATCTGAATTTTGATCATATAATCATGGGGATGCTGCAAGGTCATAACTATGAAAAATGATCATAAGTCACATTTTTCAGTGCTGTTGTAACTTTGAATGTCACTAAATGAACTGTTGTAAGTTGAGGACTACCTGTATTATATTTTGGGTACTACATTTCAATTAGGTGAATCCATCTTTACAAAAAGATACCCCACAGAGCCAAGACATGAAGTAGTTTCTTTATTGAATTGTAATGGTAAATATTGAGAAAGATTATATACAGAGATGCCAATTTTTTATTTATTCATTTGTATCTCACCTTTATTTTTACAAATAATTCAAGGCAGTGAATATATCCAACATGCATGTCTCCTATTTTCCCCACAACAACAACTTTTGTGAGGTGGGTTGGGGGGAGTGTGACTGGCCCAAGATCACCTAGCTGGCTTTCATGGTTAAAGTCATGTTATTGGTTTGTGTTAATATTGGTTGTTTCTATATCCTCTTGTTGTTTTTATTTTAAAAAAATAAAGTAAACCTTCTATTTATAAGACAGAATTCTAAAGCCTCCGCGCTGCTGACTTCATATCTATCCGAAGCAGTGGTGGGATTCAGCTGGTTCACACTACTTCGGCAGAACCGACAACTAATTTTTTGTTGCCCAGGCCCAGAATGGACGTCCGGAAGCGGCATCCACACATAGAACCGGTTGTTCACATATTTGAATCCCACCACTGATCCGAAGATAATTTAACCAGAAACATTGCTACTTTGCACTCATTTGGCAAATGATATTGCAATTACTAAGATAAATTAATAAAGAGATAATAAATGAAAATAAGATATATGCACGCTTTCCCAAGTTTCTCATCTGAATATCTCTCTGTGGATAAAAAACAGTGTAACATTGTTAGGTGCATGTGTAGATAATTCTGTTATATTATGATGTGAGAGTGACAGCAGTAGCCTCTAAAACTATGCAGTTCTTCTTTTTCAGGGTAATAACTAAAAAACTCTTCGCTTGGGTTTGTACAATGGAAAATGCAAACAAAGATAATGCTTCTTCCAGAGAAGGATTACTTCTTAGGATGGGTCTTAATGATAACAAAGCTGGAATGCAAGGGCTGGATAAAGAGAAAATCAACAAAATCATAATGGAAGCCTCCAAGGTTTGTTTACATAAGTTTTTTTATGTTAACAAATGGTTTAGTTATTCACATTGGTTGTACTCAGTATTTATTTTTATTTTTTTTATTTTTATTTTTAATTCCATTTATATCCCGCCCTTCTCCGAAGACTCAGGGCGGCTTACAAGCTTAGCAGTAGCCTTCATTCTATGTATATGCCTGCTTATTAGGGCTTTCACACACACCCCCAAGCGGCATTATTACAAAGTCAGCTTAATTGCCCCCAACAATCTGGGTCCTCATTTTACCTACCTCGGAAGGATGGAAGGCTGAGTCTACCTTGAGCCTGGTGGGATGCGAACCTGCACTAATTTCAGGCAGCTGGTGTTACTTAAGGAGGCATTAGCCCACTGCTCCACCAAGGCTCTGTAAAAAATATCGGGTATCTACCAACATGGAATAGGTAATAGGCATGAATAGTCATTACAATTAATGTTAAAAATAAATCTATAAAATTAAATCTATTATTTGTTTATACTGTTTTATCTTTTTTCATGAGGTATGAAACGTCTTAACCAAAATATTACACAAAATATGTGTCTAAATAGATACATTCTGACACAGTTCAGAGAATCTGTGATTTTTTTTATTTGGTGATTCCAGTTTTCTTCCATGCTCTAAGGCAGGGGTGTCAAACTCGCAACATCATGTGACATGTCGCGACTTTTTTCCCATTGCCGGCAATGGAGTGGGCGTGTTTTCGGCATGATGTATCTGGCCCATGGGCCGGCAGTTTGACACCCCTGCTCTAAGGAATGCCACTTTACTAGTGAATATAACAAACTTGGTGGTCAAAGTCCTTTGTAGATGCTCTTCTAATGACCTTCACAACTTAAAAATAATTAAACTGATATGTACCAGGCTGAAGTAATTTTAATCTCTTTGGCAGGGTTCTAGATTTTATGAGAATGAACTTAAGAAAGATCAACAGGTTAATAAACGGATTGAAAAAATGCTGAAACTAAAAAGTAAAATCACAGAGCAACAGATTTTGAAAGCACAATTGCAGGTAATTTTATTAAAGGTCTTGAAAAGACCAGCCAAGTAAGAAAAAAAAATTAAAAGTTTATTCCATTTAACTTAACTCCATTTTGCATAGGTTTGCTTGATTTAATCTGAAATAACTAATATATCTTAGGGCTTAGAATACAAAGGAAGTCCGTGATGTCAGCCTCACATATTAGCATGCTGTTTTAAGATAACCATCAATTTAAGGCTTGCTATTTAAGTAAACGTAAGTCAGTTTGGTTTGTGACTTACTGAATCTTGCCAATCTTCTTTGTCTAAACTCTAGGAGATCTGGCTTTCCGTTGTAGTGCTTCAACTAGTGTTTCTGGGGCTCCTGAATGTCAGCTTTTAAAGCCTCAGAAGCTATTAAATTTCTATGTAACAATGTTGATACTGTATATATTTTATGAAACAATTCTGAAGTAATTTCTAGTTATTTTTATAAACTTATCCAACTCTGAGTAAGAGGAAAAACTCTGTCTTTATACAGTTTTGTGTATCTATTTACAAACAGATGGATAAACTTGCAATGGAATTGGATCAGAATCGTGACCTTAGTTGTACTATTGTACACATTGACATGGATGCCTTTTATGCAGCTGTAGAAATGAGAGACAATCCTGAATTAAGGGACAAGCCCATAGCAGTGGGTTCATTGAGTATGCTGGTAAGAAGAAATACAGCATTGGCATACCTGCATGGAAAACACAGACATGAATTTTCATTTTATAAAAGTTCCTTGTTTCTAAATTTGTGATAATAGGGAGGCAAAATAATTATTTTTGCAAGTATTGGTACAAATATTTTTTAAGATTAATATTTTGCCTTTCCTGTTCTTGTTCATAGCTTGGTCTATGGTTTTAAATAAAACAGTTCTTTGGTTTAATTTACAACATGGTAGCACAAATATTTTCTGTGTGACTCTAGTGTGCCTCTGTAACTATTGACACTGACTAGCAGCTTTCTGGGAGATTTCCCCATCTGCCCCAAAGAGCTGGAAATTGAATATCTGATATTTGTGAAGAGCATCTATACAGGTAGTTTTCATTTAAACTTGCTAATTGGGACCATAAATTCTGTCATTAAGAAACCCGGTCATAAGTAAAAAAAAATGACGTTCCACTCCTTAGTGATTGCAATTTAAGTTGCCATGTTTAAACAAGGACCATGTGGGCATTATGTGAGGACCTCACATGGCTGCAACTTCCTGCTGGCTTCCCCGTTGTCTTTGCTTGTAAGAAGCCAGTAGGGAAAGTTGCAAACTATAACTGCAAATTATAATTATATGTTGCAAATTATATCACATTTCATGTGATCTTAAAGCAGTTTTGGACTGCACTGGCTTTTTTGGCAGCTGCAGCACACACTGCTGGCTCATATCCAAGTGGTAGCCCACTAGGACACGTAGATCCCTCTCTTGACACTACTGTTGAGCCAGGTACTGCCTATTCTTTACCTGTGGATTTGGTTTTTCCTGCCTAAGTGCAGACCTTACTTTCCTTACCACTGAACTGCATCTTGCCATTGGGATAGGGCCTGATGCTCAAGTCTGACAAGATCCTTCTTAATTGTGATCTATTTTCCAAAGTTTTAGTAATTCTTCCCAGCTTGGTATAATCTGCAAATATGATGAGGATCCCTTCAATCACATCATCAATCCCCCCACACTTAAAACAGAGTCTCTTCAAAATGGAATAGTTTTCTAATCAGAGTTGATTTCACAGTAGAAGCTAATTTCCATGTTTAAGTAGTACTTGAATTGGTATTAATGACTCCTTAAGTTTTCCTAACAGCTTTGTAATTTAGTTGTAATACAATCCATTTTAAAAAGCTTTTTTTTAAAAAAAATATCATGGTTTTGTGTTTTTTAAGTCCACTTCAAATTACCATGCTAGAAGATATGGGGTACGTGCAGCTATGCCTGGATTTATTGCGAAGAAACTTTGTCCACATCTTACTATAGTACCATTAAACTTTAAGAAATATGAAGAAGTAAGTAAACAGGTATGTGATTCATTTGTATAGCAGAATGCATATTAATTTAATTATTTTAATTTCTCTGCAGTTCACCTACAATTAAAAATTATGTTACACTTTTCCCATTATTCCATATAGTATTAGCATTGCTTCCCATAATTAATAAATTATGGGGTTGAATGTTCTTTTGTGTTTTTGTTTTTTGCATTATGCTAACAAGTTGTTGCAGGTTTCCAGAGAATGATTATACTTCCTAACTAACCAGTGGAACAACCTGCCTCCCGAAGTGGTGAATGCTCAACACTGGAAGTTTTTAAGAAGAGACTGGACAGCCATTTGTCTGAAATGGTATAGGGTTTCCTGCCTTAGCAGGGGGTTGGACTAGATGACCTCCAAGGTCCCTTCCAACCTATTATTATTATTATTATTCCTGTGCATGTGTGATTGAAGCATAGTCTGGAGCCAGTGTAATATTATTGATCTGCTCTCATGCAGACTGAGATCATTCTGTCATTTGGGGGACTTGGGTCTTAGCACTGAGTTAAGTCACCTTCTGTTAATAGTGATGGCTACATTATCACTACTATGAATTTCATTCTCTGATTTTAAGTGACATAGGATTCCAGTCCATTTTAGTTTGCTGAAAACATTGCTGGTCAGTCTTCACTCTGACATCGAGTTTATTATGCTTCATGGTTCTGACATTTCATAAAAATTGTGTGCATATCTTTGTAGCACTGAAATAGGAGTATACATTCCCACAGTGTATCTTTAGCATCATTAAGAAATACAGTCTGTTTTATTACTTGCTGTTAAATGGGTGAGATAAAATAAAATAACAGAGATACCCATCCCTGGAATCAGCAAGTTTGAATGTCTTCATGGGGAGACATTTCTGTCTTAAAACATTTTAACTATCCATTTTTTATTAGAGCCCTCATTTTATTACACTGAGAACAAGTTTTTCTTGTTAATAGCATACCTTCAGTGACCAAGATGCTATAGTTAGCAGGGAGTGAAATAAAAAAACCCTCTTCAATAATTGACTTTCCTCCCTGATGTATGATCGATCCATGATGTATGCCAAAAGATACAGTGCCGATACTGATTAAATGTATGGTATATTTTTAAAACATGACTAAATAATAGCTCAGCCTTGTATTTATATTTATGAAGATTAGGGAAGTACTAGCTGAATATGATCCTCAATTCATGCCCATGGGCCTTGATGAAGCCTACTTGAACATAACAGACTACTTAGAAGAACGGAACCACTGCTGTAAAAGAAAACATCCCAGTACATCCAAGTTTGGTCTAAATGGTATGTAATTATCAGGAGTTCTCAGGTCAGAATATAAATATTATGTTGCTTTTATGTTTGTGATTTAGTAAACCTAGAAACTGTGTGACACAAGAATATTTTTAGTTTTAATATTTGCTTTCATGTTTATTTTGAATTAATTTCATTCCAAGGCAAAAGTTAGTGATAAGATCTTAATCTGGAATTTTAAATGTACAGTATTCTGAACGCTTATTAAATGTAAGAGTCCTCATTTCAATGGGAGAAGGTTTTCTAGTGCTGGTTATTATCTTGGACCAGTGATTTCGTCAAGAAAAAGAATTGTGATCCTAAACTGGAGTTCTGATTTGCACATCTTAAGGAGAAAATCTTAACAATTTTAGTAATTTACTATAATTTTAGATAGCCCTATACCAGTGAGTTCTTTGGTCATTTTAGTAGATATAGATATAGAGAGACATATTGTTTCTTTCAATACCATTTTAGTTCTGTAAACTGCAACTCATCTGTACGAGGGGATGTCTAGATGCATATAAATAGCTATAGCAATAGTTCTTAGACTTATATACTACTTCACAGTGCTTTACAGCCCTCTTTAAGCAGTTTACAGAGTCAGCATATTGCCCCCAACAATTTGGGTCCTCATTTTACCATCCTCAGAATGATGGAAGGTTGAATCAACCTTGAGCTGCTCAGGATCAAACTGCTGGCAGTTAGGAGAATTAGCCCGCATTACTGTATTCTAATTACTGTGGCTTTTTCTTTCATTCCTTCCATGGGAGATGACCCTGCAGCAGTAACAATAAGAATACTGCTTTTCTAAAAGCAATATATGCAACAATCTTGCCAAATAAGTGATTTTGAAGTATAAAGCAACAGACCCCAACCTTTTTGCCACCAGGGACCTGTTTCATGAAAGACAATTTTTACACGGACCGGGGGAAGAGGATGGTTTTGGTTTCACTTGCACACCTGTTGCTCACCTCCAGGTGTGCAGCCCACTTCTGAACAGGCCATGGACTCGTACCGGTCCTTGCTCAGGGGTTGGGGACCCATGGTCTAAAGCTGTTTCTGTTATTAGCTTTACAAGAGATTTGAAATGACTGTTTTGCTTGTGATATCCTGATTTTTTAAAATTTTTAAAAACCAGGAAAGCAGAACACAGTTACATCTGATGAATCAAACTTGAGTGAAGATATGCATTCCTGTTCACCAGTATTGTTTGACAGTGACACTCTGATGGATAAGCAGACTATTCAACCATCTTTGCCCTTAGAAGAGCAGCGGTGCCAGCAGTCAAGTGTACAGTTAAAGTCAATTATCTTGGAAACATCAGCTGAGAAAGTTGTAAATGAAATTCGTTTGAGAATTGAACAAAAAACTGGGCTGACTGCCAGCGCTGGTAAATATATTTTTTATTGTTTATGACACTGACATATTTACTGTACATATTTACTGCAAGTATGTTCATGAAATATCTGACATGTTGATTGACTAGAGTTGTATATGTGATTCCTTGCTGCTATATACCTATCCAACCATATACCAATCAAAAAGTGTAAAGCTGAATAATTATGTTGTACTTCTTGTGTGTAGTGTGTTCTAGATTTTATTTCATTTACGTGGTTCCTGTCTATATAAGATAGTACAACTTATTAGATATGTGCATTCTTGTGGTCCCAAGTGCAAATATTGACCATTAAATTAAGGCAGAATTGGTATGACTCTGGACTCCAATATTCACAGAATCTCCATTTGCGTACAACAACGGAATTGCTTTCAGATTGATTCTCCCTATAGAGTTGTTACTTATGCAGGTTGTTTTACAATGTTGTTTTGGGGAGAAAGGAGGCTTTAGACTAGGAATGTTGTGTTCACAACTAACAAAATTGTAAGTATGTCCCTTTCATACATACTTACAATTTTGTTAGTTGTGAACACAACATTCCTAGTCTAAAGCCTCCTTTCTCCCCAAAACAACATTGTAAAACAACCTGCATAAGTAACAACTCTATAGGGAGAATCAATCTGAAAGCAATTCCGTTGTTGTACGCAAATGGAGATTCTGTGAATATTGGAGTCCAGAGTCATACCAATTCTGCCTTAATTTAATGGTCAATATTTGCACTTGGGACCACAAGAATGCACATATCTAATAAGTTGTACTATCTTATATAGACAGGAACCACGTAAATGAAATAAAATCTAGAACACACTACACACAAGAAGTACAACATAATTATTCAGCTTTACACTTTTTGATTGGTATATGGTTGGATAGGTATATAGCAGCAAGGAATCACATATACAACTCTAGTCAATCAACATGTCAGATATTTCATGAACATATTATTTAAATATTCATCCATTCACTACTCTGTTGGGCCACAACCAAAGATTGTTAAGTCTTACTCTCTCAGTTACTTACCTAACCTTTCTACCTACCCTGACTTCAACAAAATTTATATTTATTGCCTTGATTTTTATCTGGAGGCTGGCTGCAATGAGTTACAGTGAGTCAGATTAGTAAGAATTAGTTCTGATTTCTTTTCTGAATAAATATAATAATTTGGGCGTAATCAAAGGATGTGAATGTCTTGTTTATATTTAATAAGACATCTATAATAATTAAGGGAAAGACAGTTGTTCTTACATTGCTTGTAGGCAAAATTTGGAACCAGCAATTATATAATGGCCAAATAACTGATTACTTTTTGAAAAAAAATAAACCAGTCCTTTGTACGAGATTCAGTTGTTTCGGACTAGAAGAGTTATGAATAACAAAAATAAAAACTGGTTGTAAAAGACTATATCTTAGGAAACACTAATAACCAATGGTCACCTAAAAAGCTAAAGAATGTAAAGTTGAAAGGAATTTTGGAAGTCATCCAAATCCGTGTCAGCTGTTCAACCTCTGCTTAAATTCTTTCAGTGAAGAAGAACCCATTACTGTTTAATTTTTTTCATCTTTTATACCTTCTGGGATAACAGAGGTCTGGAAATCAGTCTGAATTGATCTGAAATTAGAGCTTTTGCTATTCTGTCAGTGGATATGATTAAGAGCTAACCGAAATAAAAGTATTTATAATGAAAAGAGATAAACACCCACAAGAGACTTAATGCTATTTATATAGCACATATTTTAATGTAAAACAAATAAATAATGAAGCTGAATATTATCGAAGCATAGCTCAGAGAATGTATCTAGACAGACCTGTAATGGTCTGTTCAGATGAAGTTAAATAATATTGCAGGTAAAGAAGTCAAGAATTTGGCAAGTGAAGTCAATGGGGAGGTAAATGGGGAGATAATTTCCTCCCTTTTTTCTCAGTCGTTTTCTTTTTTTCAGTCCAGGCAAGTCCTTACCCAGAGAAGCAGCTTATGGGAGTTTGAGACCAGAGAAGGCAAGCAAGCAAATTTTGCACATGGAAGTTGATAGGAAATCTCTAAGCAACTTAGATAGGAAAGTACAATTGGTGCTCAAAATCCTTAGTATTCGTGCAAACTAAATGGGATCAGAGCAGCAGTGAGGAAAGAGGTTTTGGGCTAGTGGTAAACAGTTTAATCAAGGTGTCAACACAGTGTACATTCATTTATGTTAGAGTTAATAAGAAATGGTATTAAAAATAGAGACATCAATATATTAACACCTTTAGAAAAATCAGTGGTGTGAGTGCATCTGGAATATTGTGTGCAGTTCTGGCCACTGTATCTTAAAAAGATATGATGAAATTATGCAAAATGCCAAAAAAGCTTAAGACATTGAGAGGGAACATGGCTGGGCAGGGACAGGAGCCTCTTTTCCAAATTTAACAAGAGGCCCCTGGTGTGTTTCTTAGCGAAATATTTTGTGGGGTTAGGGAGGGGGGGGTGGGTTTACAGGTACGGTTGGAAACTAGGGGGGTTCCACCTACCATTTCTCAGACCAGGTCGGGGATCGGTCGCGCCGTGGTGGGGGTTGAGCTGGGGGCCTACGGGGCCCCGGAGCGGGGTGTGGGATTGCCTATTCCCACGGCGGTAGGGAATGGCCGCAGGTGTATGAACAGAGGGCCGTATCAATATCCGGGAGTGCGTCCCCGCTGTCTCCAAGCGGTGATGCGCTCCGACCCTCTGATTTCAGCCCGTGGTACCGGGAGCGAGGATGAGCAGCCACCTGAGCTCAGGCTCGTGTATTTCAATGCCAGGTCCGTAATGAATAAAGCACCTCTCATTCGGGAGCTGATTGAGGAGGAGCATGCGGACCTGGCTTGCATTACAGAGACCTGGTTGGGCCCAGAGGGCGGTGTCCCCCTGGTTGATCTTTGCCCATCAGGCTTCCGGGTGCTGCACCAGCCTCGGGCCCAGGGTAGGGGTGGTGGAGTGGCAGTAGTTGCAAGGGAGACCTTATGTCCGCGGGAGGCCACCATGGTCCAGATAGTCGGGTGTGAGTCCCTCCTCCTAGAGCTCAGTTGGGCTTGCTGCTGGTGTACGTTTCGCCTAGTCGCGTAGCAGCAGCCCTGCCTGAGCTTCTCGATATCCTCTCAGGGTTGGTGGTTGAGTTCCCCAAACTTATGGTTTTGGGTGACTTCAACCTACCATCCCTGGGGGGATCATCTGAGTTAGCTCGGGAGTTCATGGCTTCCATGACGGCCATGACCTGATGCAGGTTATTCAGGGCCCAACTCATGGGGCGGGTCACACGCTCGATATGGTTTTTCTATCTCGACGGTGGTTAGATGATCTCGGGGGGGGTTTCCCCAACTATTATACCCCTGTCATGGACCGATCATCATCTCCTGCGGTTGGTCTTCCGTTTTGCCACTCCCCGCCGTGGGGTTGCTGAGCCAATAAGATGGTTCCGTCCTAGGCGCCTGATGGACCCTGAGCGGTTCCAGACGGCGCTTGGGCCCCCACCTGCCTCCTTTGCTCACAGCTCGGTCGATGCCCTAGTGGAAGCCTGGGAAAGGGCAGCCACAGAGGCACTTGACCAAGTTGTACCCATGCAGCCCTTGACCCGGCGCAGATCCCAATGGGCTCCATGGTTCTCCATGGAGCTCCGGGAGATGAAGCGTCGGAGACGGGGCCTACAGAGCTGTTGGAGATCCAGCCGATCCGAATCCGACCGGTTACGACTAAGGTCGTTTACGAGAACTTATCTCGCGGCGATGAAGGCGGCAAGGTCTAACCACTTTGCCACCCTCATTGCGTCCGCAGATAATCGCCCGGCCGCCCTGTTTAGAGTAACTCGCTCTCTCCTTAATCAGGAGGTGAGGGAGGAACCCTTGCAGGGTCGAGCCGAGGAGTTTAGTTGATTTCTGTCGGACAAAATCGCTCAGATCCGGACTGGTCTGGACTCCGACTGGGCAGAGTCTGACGATGAGGATACGGGCAGCCTTGTCGATGTAATCTGGGAAGAGTTCGACCCTGTGACTCCTGAAGAAGTGGACAAGATCATGGGGAAGCTGAGCTCCACCACGTGTTTGTTGGACCCGTGTCCCTCCTGGATGACTTATGCGGCCCGGGATGGGACACGAGGCTGGCTCCAGGCAATGATTACTGCCTCTTTGAGTGAGGGTAGCTTTCCCGCTGCCTTGAAGGAGGCTGTGGTGAGACCCCTCCTCAAGAAGCCTGCCTTGGACCCAGCAATATTGAACAACTTTCGTCCAGTCTCCAACCTTCGCTTTCTGGCGAAGGTTGTTGAGAGCGTGGTGGCGCAACAGCTCCCTTTGTTCTTGGATGAAGCTGATTATCTAGACCCGTACCAATCGGGTTTCAGGCCTGGGTACAGCACGGAGACGGCATTGGTCGCGCTGGTGAATGATCTCTGGCGGGCTCGGGACAGGGGCTACTCCTCTGTCCTAGTCCTTTTAGACCTCTCAGCGGCTTTTGATACCATCGACCATGGTATCCTGCTGCGACATCTCAGGGGGTTAGGAGTGGGAGGCACAGTTCTCCAATGGTTCTCCTCCTACCTTCTGGGACGCTCGCAGTCAGTGTTGGCAGGGGGGCAGAGATCGACCTTGAGACCTCTCATTTGTGGAGTTCCTCAGGGATCAGTTCTCTCGCCTCTCCTGTCCAACATCTACATGAAACCGCTGGGTGAGATCATTCGTGGTTTTGGAGTTGGGTATCATCAATATGCTGATGATACCCAGCTTTTTATTTCGACCCCAAACCACCCCAGTGATGCCCTCGACGTGATGTCCCGCTGCCTGGAGGCGGTCCGGGTCTGGATGGGGAGGAACAGGCTTCGACTCAACCCTGACAAGACTGAGTGGCTGTTCGTGCCGGCATCCTGGGAAATTCCGATTATTCCATCTTTGGCCATGGGGGGTGAGCTATTACCCCCCGTAGATAGGGCGCGCAACTTGGGGGTCCTTCTAGATTCACAGCTCTCTTTAGAAGAGCATATCGGAGCTGTGACTAGGGGGGCCTTTGCCCAGGTTCGCCTGGTGCACCAGTTGCGACCCTATCTAGACCGGGATGCCTTGCGTACAGTCACTCATGCGCTCGTGACTTCTCGTCTAGACTACTGTAATGCTCTCTACATGGGGCTGCCCTTGAAGTCCACTCAGAGGCTCCAACTGGTGCAAAATGCAGCCGCGCGAGTTGTGCTGGGGGTCTCCCGATACTCCCATGCTACACCTTTGCTCCGCGAGCTGCATTGGCTGCCGGTTGCCCTCCGGGTGAGATTCAAGGTGTTAGTAATGACTTACAAAGCCCTACATGGCATGGGTCCGGATTACCTACGGCAACACCTGCGGCCGGCGTCAACTTCCCTCCGTCCAGTGCGCTCCCACAGAGAGGGCCTCCTCAGGGTACCTCCGATCAAAGAATGCCAATTGGTGGCCCCCAGGGGGAGAGCGTTCTCTGTGGGCGCGCCAGACCTATGGAACCGCTTGCCGGTTGAGCTCCGGACGGCCCCCGACCTCCGCTCCTTCCGGCACGAGTTAAAAATATATCTATTCGAGCAGTTCTGACCTGGTCTGATGGGTTAGGGTTGGGGTTTTAATATGTTTTAATACTGTTTTAAACTGGGCTAAATATTTAATCATTTTTTAACTTTTTTATTCTGCTTTTTTATATTTATTGCCCTGTACACCGCCCTGAGTCCTTCGGGAGAAGGGCGGTATAAAAATATAATTAAATTAAAAAAAATTAAAAAATTTACACTAACATTATTCATTATTCCTTTCCATATTTTCTGTCCTTGCAAATGAACCTTGCTTTTATGAGGATCTTAACAAACTCTATCCCATTTCAGTCATCCACTTGTTTCAGTTCATTCATTCATTCATTCATTCAATATATGTATTTGTTTTGCAGTTCAATCCTTGTTCTGTCTATATTATTGTTTTGTGTTGAAGTACACACTTCCTAAAGTTGCCAAGTTTGAAAAACCCTGGTCTATATGATCAAATTACTCATTTTACTCCTTTCATAGTGGTCACTCATTTTTTAATTTAGTCCACATTCATAGTTGATACGATGCAGGCAACAAAATGTTGGCTTGGAAAGTTTCTATTCTAGAGATCCTAGCTTACTTTTTTTTTAGCATGCTTGAGATAAAACTCGGTATTAGTTGTGCTTGTGGCATAATGGCCAAAATATGACAGAACTATCCAATATTATGACTGATATTATGACTTTGGAATAGTGGAATAGTGAGTGAGATGTATATATGACAGTTTGGTAACCTAGCCTCTACTTTCCTTTGGATAACCAAATAGTGTTATATTTAGCCACTTTAAGATGGGGCACCCACAATGCCTATGTTTTAATCGGACCCATGATCCTGCCACAAAAGTATTCTTTATACTCAAGGTTCATATCAAATCTGGATTACTATGTCTTTTACATAATATATAATTGAAGTGGGAAAGCTATAATTCTTTTTTGTTTCTATTTGAATTTTTTTCATTTAATTATAGGCATAGCTCCAAATATGATGTTGGCAAAAATGTGCAGTGATAAAAATAAACCTAATGGCCAATATAGAATCCCTCCAGAAAGAGATGCTGTGATGGACTTCATTAAAAAATTAGCTATTAGAAAGGTGAAAAAATACTTATTTAAAGTTACTACTTTTATGAATGTTGTGTTCAGGAAATAGTTGTTGTCTTTTGGTGTCTAGTTTTCTTATGAAAATTTTATCTGCTATATTTGCTGGCAACTGGCAGAAAAGTCACAAATCATGGTCATGTGACCACAGGACACTGCAACCAGTTGTAAATGTAAGCTTGTTGCTAACTGTCCAAAATGCAGTCTGCATTTTGGACTGTTAGTAACAAGCTTACATTTACAACTGGTTGCAGTGTCCTGTGGTCACATGACCATGATTTGTGACTTTTCTGCCAGTTGCCAGCAAATAAACGCCCATTCAGGAGGATAGATTGAGATTTACAACCATGTGTTTCATGTAAAGACTGTGTGATTTGCTTAATGACCGCTCAAAAAATCAGATACTGTCGCATAGTGCCTCACTTACATACGTCAGTGCAGAACAATACAACAAATTCACCAGTTATGTGCAGCAGTTTATCAAGCTATCTAATTATTTCTGTTACTTTTAAAAATGCTCAGTTTCCAAGGTGATAGTTAATAATAGTTGATAATGGGTTACATATTGAAACTGTTAAAATTAAGCTTTCACATTAAAACTTCCTGTTTCACTGGTATATATAATTCATTCTCATTTAGGTACCAGGCATAGGAAAAGTAACAGAGAAAATGCTAAAAGCTTTGGAAATAGAGACTTGCACAGAACTGTACCATCAGAGGGCTCTGATTTCTCTTCTGTTTTCTGAAACATCCTGCCATAATTTTCTTGAAATTTCTCTTGGCTTGGGTTCCACACATTTGGAAAGGTATTTTATATGAAATGTACTTATCCTTATTTTACTTGTTTTCTAAATATTTTATTAATAGGTTGCATTTCGCATGAAATTAATAACGGCCTCATTATTCAATGTTCTTTAATCTAGTCTTGTTTTTATTCTAATTCCTAATAGAATTGCAGAATCTTAGAACTTTCCCTCAATTCTCCTAAGATCCTTACGTCTAAACTAGATCACCTACATACGTGTAACTTTTTAAAAAAATCAGTGAAATTCTTCAATTTTCAATATTGAAAAATATTTTCAAATTGTTGAATAAATTCAGTTCCATCATGTTCTAATAAAAGATAAACTTTCTTATAAGGAGAGAGTGATATTGAACACATACAGAAAACAATGAGATTTACTAATATTTCTTACCTTTTCAGATAACTATTTTTTTCTGATTTT
Organism: Vipera berus; assembly: GCF_964194415.1. Classification (NCBI taxonomy): domain Eukaryota; kingdom Metazoa; phylum Chordata; class Lepidosauria; order Squamata; family Viperidae; genus Vipera; species Vipera berus. The sequence continues at coordinate 33,512,623 of NC_138203.1, read as the reverse complement.
TAATCATTATTTTTCCATTGCTTTTTTTTTGCTGTGTGTGTGTATGTGTCTACTCATAAAATTTGACACTTACTTTATTGGGAGCTAACCTTTGAAATTTAGCACTCTTGAACATTCTTTCTTTTTTTTTAAGGGATGGGGAAAGAAAAAGTATGAGTACAGAAAGGTATGTACTCAAAAGTAAATCAAGTGCAAACATCTCACCTCTTAAATGCATTTAAATGTACTGTAAATGTGACCCCCCCCATGATGCAAGAGATACCAATACAATGCTAAAAATTTGCCAAATAATGTTTGGAGTTACCTGAATTATGGATTAGCTTATTTGTTTGTTCATTTGTTTATTATTTAAATGTATTCATTGCCCAACTCCAGTGGCATTCATAACCAGAAAAAACATAAACAGCTAAAACTCTGTCCACATAACAATAATAGATAGTTGCCAGTCACTAATTCTGCAAAGACAATTTATCCAAATTCTGGTACCAGCACACTTTCACCATCATCTAAAAGAGATACTGGTTCTTTGGAGATAAAAAAAAATACGTAATTCTAGCATAACTGAGCCTCTTTTGAGACATTCTTCTAGAAAAAATATTTTTTTCTATTAGAACAGTAATATCAAATATAATTACTGTGACTATGCTAAGAAGACCTAAGATAAAAATAGAATTTTCCCTCCATGTCTAGATATGCTGCTTCCATCAGTGACAGGCATCTGACACAGGAGAAAAGTTCAACTGATCCAAACAGAGGAAAACCTTGTTTTCATTGATTCCTTTCTTAATAAGCTGTCTGTACCTTGGAAAATCTGAAGAGTGTTAGGTAATCCTCTGAAATAGTGAAGGAGAAGGTACCAAGAAATTGTGATCATTCTCTTGACCCAACCCCTAGTAAGCTTTATGAGCAGAATTTCAAGTAGAATTAAATGTTGGATCTCCAAAGAACCAAAGTTTATTTTTCATTGTGCAGTTTTTTAAAAAGCAAAGTCATTATTGGATATTTGTAATAAATTAAAAGACTTAAACTGGATCAAGGCTAAATTTGTTATAATTAGATCCCATTGAAATAATTGTAAAAGCAATGTCTAACTTCAGCGCAAACTAAATGAGATAACTAGTCTTGATCCAATTCTAAATCTGACATCCACCATTAAATGGAAGCTGGACTGTCATATTAGTTCCAAAGCTTCACTTCCTTTTGATATGTTACCATAACAGGCACAAGAAATCATATTGTGGTCTTGATTTTTGTGTAGTAAGTATGTAGCATCTATTATAAGCTGAAACAAACATTTTTAATGCTGCAGTGAATTTAAATAACTGTTTTTGTATTTAGGTATTGTTCAGTAGATTTTGCAAATATTTTCTGCTTAGCAAAAGCAATAGCACTTAGACTTACGTAGCGATTCACAGTGCTTTACAGCCCTCTCTAAGCGGTTTACAGAGTCAGCATATTGCCCCCAGCAATCTGGGTTCTCATTTTACCAACCTCAGAAGGATGGGAGGCGGAGTCAACCTTTAGCTGGTGAGAATTGAACAGTCGAACTGCTGACAGCCAGCAGTTAGCAGAATTAGACTGCAGTACTGCATTCTAACCACTTCGCCAGCACAGCTTAGTTTAAACTTACTTGGATAATTTGTCAAGAACAGAACATGCTGAGATTTTCTTCACTCTTGGCAGGACGTTTAATGAAATAAGTGCATCAGAACAATACAAGTTATGTCAAGAACTCTGCAGTGACCTTGCTCAGGATTTGAAAAAGGAAGGACTTAAAGTAGGTAACTTTATATCTTCTGTAATTCTCCTGTTTATTAGTGTTCACATCCTCTGTGTTTATTGGTGTATTGTTTGGGGGGGGGAAATATTTGTCTGCATTCCTCTTGTTCATAGGAATTTAGGTAGAACATAATTTTATGCTGATGATGAAGATGATTTGTTAGATTTTCAGGCAGTCACTGGTTAAAAACGAGTTCAATTCCTAAATCTGTCTTTAACTTAAATTTAAAGTTGGAACTTGTACTTAGGAATGGACTGCCTATTGCTAAAAATGGTATATGGCCCCCATTCTCCTTCATTGAGCTGATCTTCCTCTTCGTCTTTACTGCAAGACACTACCCACCAGGAGGTTGGGGCTGTAGATCATTGGTAGGTGTTTGGCTTTTCATGTTGATTTCCCAGGTTTAATTCCTAGGTGCAAAATATTTCATTGAAATTCTGGAGAAATGTTAAATGGAATAATGGTTTGGACTCAGTTTATAGTAAGTTTTAGCATTTCTGTGCAAGAACATGGAGACTTATTTCTTGAACCATGAAACTTATAAAAAATGTTTGGTGTTGCCAAGTAAGCAACTGAAAATAAATAGAAGAAAAGGGATCTAGCAGTACACAAATGACTAACTCCCTTGAAAGTTCACTTCCCAACTCAAAAAATAAAGTCTCATGCTACTTTTTTCTATTTGTTTCAATCAAAAATTCTACTTGAGCATTAAAAATTAAGTCTGTTCCTATTTGTATAGATATGCTCTGGCTTTCTCTGTGAAGAACCAGAGTACAGAGAATTTTTGTAAGATTTAAACTGAACAAAACAAGACATTAAAATAATCAGTTGCTTAAAAGTCTTAAATATTATTATTATTATTTATTATTTATTTGACTTATATACCGCCCTATTCCCATAGACTCAGGGCGGTTTACAGGGCAATTAAAACCATACAATACAAAAGTTAAAATAAATTTAAAACAATTAATTAAATTTAAGCCCCAAAGTTAAAACTTTAAAACCCAATTAGAAACCCCTCAGTCTAGGCCAGACAGCTCAAAGAGCCAAGGTTTTAGGTCCCGGCGAAATGAACGGAGGTCGGGGGCAGTCCTAAGTTCCATAGGAAGTTGGTTCCAAAGGGCAGGCACACCCACAGAGAAGGCCCTCTCTCTGGGAGTCACCCGCCGGCAATCCTTCACCGGCGGTGCACTAAAGCGGCCCTCCCTATGGGAGCGCACAGGACGATGGGGAGTTAATGTCGGAGTTAATGTTATTATTAAGCTATTTCTGTGTCTCAGAATATAACAACTTCAGAAAAATTGTCTATTGTTTTTAATAGGCTAGAACTGTAACTTTAAAATTGAAGAATGTGAACTTTGAAGTGAAAACAAGAGCTAATACAGTACTTTCTGCAGTTTCTACTGAAGATGAAATATTTACTATTGCTAAAGATTTGCTTAAATCAGAAATGGAGAGTGTGGCCCCAGAACCTTTACGTTTAAGATTAATGGGTAAATATCATTTCACATAATTATGCTGATTACTGGTTTGTGTAATTAACTTATGTCAGTTATTGCTAGTTACTTGAGTGAAATGAAAGTTTTGATCAACATGCAATTGCTGTTAAACTTTCTTCTTATACACTAATATTATACATTTACAATTACATAGTTATTGAAAGTACCTCAAAGCAATATTGCTTCACTATTAATTGCTACAATATATGTTTAAAATATGATTCCTTTACTGTCTCCTTCAAAAAATAGTTGTATTCTTAACACTTTCCCAACATCAAAAGAACATTTGGTGCTTCACGTATTACTTCATTGCTTGTAGTTTGTATCCAGATTTAAGCATATGAAACTGAATGGGTAAAACTGTGTTTCTCTTTGTCTCCATCCCCACCATGACTCTTCTAGGGGTAGGTTGTGCAGTGGGGAATCATAGGAAAACAAGGTTGTACGACTAAGTAATTTATGTATTTCTTTAAATATATTTATATGGTTATCTATCTCACAACCATGACTTTGACAACAAAATGGATTAAAAGCAGCAACAAAAAATAATAACACAATAATAATACAGTGACATCTGTAGACAGTCTAACCCAGGTCATACTTCCACAGTAATGTCAACAATCATACAACAGGCTCACCTGAGGGAACGTCCTAATCTTCAGGGAGTTATGAAATGCCAGCAGGGTCAGGTGAATCTCGGGATATGGTCTTCCAAAGATACAGAAGACCTGCTTTATGGGTCCCACCAGATGTCTTAAGGATTGGAAGCCATAACATGCCCTCTAGGAGAGGGGATAGGACCTGAATGATATTTCCAAGGAGATCTGTGAAGTGGAAGGAGAAGGGAAGTCCAGTTCCACTGTATATGTTAAAGCTAGGCTGAAACCAGTATGCACAAGAGAATTCTGGGCAGAAGTCTGAAAGGTTAGTTGACCCATGTCTAAATTTGAATTGATTTAAGTAAGAATTTAGTGACCTCATTATGCATTCTTATACATGTCTATGTGAAACAGACTGCAATTCAGCATATGTTGTTTTGATTATATTTTTAAACAACTCTGATGTTCACTGATCCTTTTGTGGCTTGTCTATCATATTCCAGGTGTAAGAGTATCAGGTTTTTTAACTGAAGAAGAAAAAAAATGCCGTCAGAAGAGCATCGTTACGTTCTTAGGACAAGGAAAACAAGGCTGTGCTTTTAAGAAAGCTGTCAACATTTTCCCAAAAGTATCTGAAGGAGAAAGCTTTTTCAATAAAAAGAGAGCTACAAGAGAACAAACCAATCAAGGGATATTTTTAAATGAATCTTCAGACAAGAAGCATCTACAAGATGCAATGTCAACAATAACTTCAGGAGAACGAATAAAGGATGATGAACATCAGATCTTTATTTGTCCTATTTGCTTTGAAGAGCAGCAGGATAGCACTTTAGAAGCATTTAATAGGCATATTGATATGTGCCTTAGTGGAACAATAGAAAAAGAAAATGCAGAAATTACTGATAATAGCAAATCATGGAAAAATGATCCTCCTGTGGATATGGAGATAAAAGTTAAAATAAGTAAACCACCCGTGAATGAGCAGTCAACAAATATAGCTGATTGTGCTTCTGCAAGTAGCAAAGATGTTTTATCTAAGCACCTAGTTCATAAACAGAATGAGAATGGATGTGGTTTTCCCAATGCTTCGATATCTGAAATGCATGCTAAGGATGATTTGTCTTCTGGAGCCTTGTTAATAGATAAAAAAGAGTCAAATTGTTCAGGAAGCGATTTGCAAAGTTTTTCTGGCATTACTGAAAATGTTTTTGTTTGTCCAGTTTGCAACATAGAACAAAAAACAAAGGATCTCACATTGTTCAACAGGCACGTGGATGTTTGTTTAAACAAAGGCATTATCGAGCAGTTGACAGAAAATTCAGGTAATGGTGAGTATTTTACCAATCATTTAAATAAAACACTTTAAAGTTGTCTTTTTGGAATGTTAAATGAAGTGCAGAACGCAAATTTATATGAGGTTTCTATAAAGGAGTTGACTGTTTCTCCATTTTGTGTAGAAAGAGGCTGATGTTTCTTTCTGCAGATAAAGGTATTTTGTAAATTGTAACAAATTAGTTTTTAAATGCAGGACACATAAACATTGCTGGGTTCTTGTTATACACAGATTATGCAGGAGCTATGCAGCAGTCTGTAGTATAACTCATTTGTCACTTGTCATTGGAAGTATAGACCATCTGCATAATTGTTAAAAGAGCAAATATTTATTTTTCCTTCCCAAGCAAAAATGATAATAATAATAATGATAATAGGGGGCGAGAACAAGATAGCTATAGAAAAGTCTATAGAATGTCAGTTTCAGTGGAGGAGAAAAAAATAATAGTAGATGTTTTTGTTAATTTCCATTTGTTAATTATAATTATACTGGAATACATTTTTGCTTACAGTTTAAAAAAATAAGTAATTTTTCCCCCAGAAACCATGGATAGAGGACAATATAGTACAAATTTTTCAGCAGGAACAAAAAGGTAAGCTCTGAGTGAGTGTTAATAGAATGTTTATTTGAATATTTAGAATATATTAATGTTAAACATTTTGTTGCTGTGGCTGTTTAATTAGTAATATATGTTTTTTTTCTTTTCAGATCTGGAACAATAATTCCCCAATCAACATCCAAAAAAGCCAAGTCAGGCAATACTAGGTGCACTATAGAATCATTTTTCAAATGAACACAATAAATTAATTATTGTTATGGTACAGAGGCTTAGAATAAAATATGTCATTTGGACCATATGTATTATGTATAAATTATGTAACATTAAAGAATTATATAAAATTTTATATATTTATGATTATAGATTGTATATTACTTATGTATATTGCATATATATGATTTTGCACCAGCTAACCCTCCATTTTCTTTAAATCACAGCCTCATTTTAAAGAATGCATGAAATTTATAAACTTGACTTTTAAATCTGATAATCATATTGTTATTTGTTTAGGATTATCAAGCACATTTAAAAGCCAGTTTCAATGGCTATTATCTTCACAACTCTTAGATAGGAAGGGAAAGTGAAAGAATTTGGATTTTATTTTAAAATTAAAAGCTGTACTTTATAGATCCAGCACTATTATCTTACAGGCAGAAAGATGAAAATTTAAGACTTAATTTGCTTCCCTCAATTCTGTATAAAAATATTAGAAAATATGGAATAGTTAGCATCCAAAATTCAGACTCATTTCTGTACAGTCATGTAGCACTTCTAGCCTTTGTTAATTGAGGAATCTGTTGACTGTTCATTAGAGAACAAAACTTTATGTACTACATATAATAGATGATATTAGTAAAAGCAGGCTAAATAAACTTCATATTAATGACATATCCTGAACAGAGCTACTGGACTGGAATGTCCATCATTACATGAGTCATCACATGACTCTTCCTGATTTTATGACTGTTGCCAGGGTTGTTATGTGAGTCTGGTTTCCCCCACTGACTTTGCTTGTCAGAAACTGGCTGGGAAGGTCACAAATGGCAATCATGTGACCTTGGGATATCGCAACTGTTGTTAAATACATGTTGTTGTTGTTGTTAGTTGCGAAGTCGTGTCCAACCCATCGCGACCCTATGGACAATGTTCCTCCAGGCTTTCCTGTCCTCTGCCAACTTCTGGAGTCCATTTAAGCTCACGCCTACTGCTTCAGTGACTCCATCCAGCCACCTCATTCTCTGTCGTCCCCTTCTTCTATTGCCCTCAATCTTTCCCAGCATTAGGCTCTTCTCCAGTGAGTCCTTCCTCCTCATTAGGTGGCCAAAGTATTTGAGTTTTAGCTTCAGGATCTGGCCTTCTAAAGAGCAGTCAGGGTTGATCTCCTCTAGGACTGACCGGTTTGATCGCCTTGCAGTCCAAGGGACTCGCAGGAGTCTTCTCCAGCACCAGAGTTCAAAGGCCTCAATTCTTTTGCGCTCAGCCTTTCTTATGGTCCAACTTTCACTGCCATACATTGCAACTGGGAAGACCATAGCCTTGACTATACGCACTTTTGTTGACAGGGTGATGTCTCTGCTTTTTAGTGTGCTGTCTAGATTTGCCATGGCTTTCCTCCCGAGGAGCAAGCGTCTTTTAATTTCTTGACTACAGTCCCCATCTGCAGTGATCTTGGAGCCCAGGAAAATAAAATCTGTCACTACTTCCATTTCTTCCCCATCTATTTGCCAGGAATTGAGAGGGCCGGATGCCATGATCTTGGTTTTCTTAATGTTTAGTTTCAACCCAACTTTTGCACTCTCCTTCTTCACTCGCAACAAGAGACTCTTCAGTTCCTCTTCACTTTCTGCCATTAGAGTGGTATCATCTGCATATCTTAGGTTGTTGATATTTCTTCCAGCAATCTTAATTCCAACTTTTGATTCATCTAGCCCTGCCTTTCTCATGATGTGCTCTGCATATAAGTTAAATAGGCAAGGCGACAGTATACAGCCTTGCCGGACTCCTTTCCCAATTTGGAACCAATCAGTGGTTCCGTGTCCAGTTCTCACTGTTGCTTCTTGGCCCGCATATAGGTTTCTCAAGAGACAAATAAGATGTTCTGGTACTCCCATCTCTTTAAGAACTTGCCACAGTTTGTTATGATCCACACAATCAAAGGCTTTAGCATAGTCAATGAAGCAGAAGTAGATGTTTTTCTGGAACTCTCTAGCTTTCTCCATGATCCAGCGTATGTTGGCTATTTGATCTCTAGTTCCTCTGCCTCTTCGAAATCCTGCCTGTACTTCTGGTAGTTCTCGATCCACATACTGCTGGAGTCTAGCTTGTAGGATTTTAAGCATAACTTTACTAGCATGAGAAATGAGTGCAATGGTGCGATAGTTTGAACATTCTTTGGCACTGCCTTTCTTTGGAATTGGAATGTAAACTGATCTTTTCCAATCCTGTGGCCACTGTTGAGTTTTCCAAATTTGCTGGCAAATTGAGTGTAGCACTTTTACTGCATCGTCTTTTAAGATTTTGAATAGCTCAGCTGGAATACTGTCACCTCCACTAGCTTTGTTGTTGCTCAGCTTTTCTAAGGCCCACTTCACTTCACATTCTAGGATGTCTGGCTCGAGGTCAGTGACCACCTCATTGTGATTATCAGGGACGTTAAGCTCATTCTTGTATAGTTCTTCTGTGTAATTTTGCCACCTCTTCTTAATCTCTTCTGCCTCTGTTAGGTCCCTGCCATTTTGGTCCTTTATCATGCCCATTTTTGCATTGAACGTTCCCTTCATCTCTCCAATTTTCTTGAAAAGATCTCTGGTCCTCCCTATTCTATTGTTTTCTTCTATTTCTTTGCACTGTTCATTTAAGAAGGCATTCTTATCTCTTCTAGCTATTCTCTGGAATTCTGCATTCAATTGGGCATATCTTTCTTTTTCTCCCTTGCCTTTTGCTTCCCTCCTTTCCTCAGCTATTTGCAAAGCTTCCTCAGACAGCCATTTTGCTTTCTTGCATTTCTTTTTCTTTGGGATGGTTTTGGTTGCTACCTCTTGTACAATGTTGCGAACCTCTGTCCATAGTTCTTCAGGCACTCTGTCTATCAGATCTAATTCCTTAAATCTATTTGTCACCTCTACTGTATATTCAATGGGGATATGATTTAATTCATACCTGACTGGCCTGGTGCTTTTCCCTACTTTCTTCAGTTTAAGCCTAAACTTTGCAACAAGAAGCTCATGGTCTGAGCCACAGTCAGCTCCTGGTCTTGTTTTTACTGACTGTATAGAGCTTCTCCATCTTTGGCTGCAGAGCATATAGTCAATCTGATTTCTATGTTGACCGTCTGGTGATGTCCATGTATAGAGCCGTCTCTTGGGTTGTTGGAAAAGAGTGTTTGCTATGACCATCGTATTCTCTTGACAAAATTCTATCAGCCTGTGCCCTGCTTCATTTTGTACTCCAAGGCCAAACTTGCCTGTTATTCTGGTTATCTTTTGGCTTCCTACTTTAGCATTCCAATCCCCCATGATGATAAGGACATCATTTTTTGGTGTTAGTTCTATAAGGTGCTGTAGGGCTTCATAGAACCGGTCAATTTCATCCTCTTCAGCACCGGTGGTTGGGGCATAGACTTGGACTACTGTGATATTGAATGGTTTGCCTTGGATTCGAACTGAGATCATTCTGTCATTTTGAGGATTGTATCCCAGTATTGCTTTTCCTACTCTTTTATTGACTATGAAGGCTACTCCATTTCTTCTGAGGGATTCTTGCCCGCAGTAGTATACCTGATGGTCATCTGAATTAAATTCACCCATTCCTGTCCATTTTAGTTCGCTGATACCTAAGATGTCGATGTTCAGTCTTGTCATCTCTTGTTTGACCACGTCCAGCTTGCCTTGATTCATGGATCTTACATTCCAGGTTCCTATGGAGAAAAAATCTTTACAGCATCGGACTTTCCTTTCACCACCAGACATATCCACAGCTGAGCGTCCTTTCGGCTTTGGCCCAGTCGCTTCATTCTTTCTGGCGCTACTAGTACTAGCCCTCTGCTCTTCCCCAGTAGCATATTGGACGCCTTCCGACCTGAGGGGCTCATCTTCCAGCGTCATATCGTTTTGCCTTTTGGTACTGTCCATAGGGTTTTCATGGCAAAGATACTGGAGTGGGTTGCCATTTCCTTCTCCAGTGGATCACGTTTTGTCAGAACTCTCTGCTATGACCTTTCCGTCTTGGGTGGCCCTGCACGGCATAGCTCATAGCTTCATTGAATTACACAAGCCCCTTCGCCACGACAAGGCAGTAATCCATGAAGGGGGTTAAATACATACCAGTTGCCAAGTTCTCAAATCATGATCATGTAACCGTGGGGATGCTGCAATGGTCATAATGGTGAAGACCAGATGTTAGTCACTTTTGTCACCCCTTTGAATAGTTGCTAAACAAATGGTTATAAGATGAGGACTGCAATGATAACTTGGTACTTGACTGCTTCAAAACCCGTTGAATTTGGTATTCAATGCATTTTGACATGAAAATGTCCTGGTACTTGTTTGTTTGGTACTTGATGCACTGCAATAGGAAAAGGGGGAGAATAACAGGAGAGGAAATCAGCCATGCTGAGAGGTTTGCTGCAAAAGGAAGAGGGGAGCGGCCGCAGAGAGCAGACAGGAAGTTGGTCATGCTGGGAAGATGACTGACATAGAAAAAGGGACAGACAGGAAGTCCTTCTCGGCTGAAACAGAGTCAGGTGGTAAGTCACCTGGTTTCTTTGGCACTCATCATTTTTAGTACTCATCATACCTCCCATAACCAATTAACAATGAGTACTGAGGTACCACTGTACTTCCATTTACCTCTTTACATTTTAAAATTGTTTCCAAAAATAAATGGCTGTTACATAATATAGATTTATATGAAGTTCAAATTGTAATTGAGCACAAGCTCAACATGCATTATCAATGTGATGCAGTTGCTAAAAAGACAAATGTAATTTCATGTTGCAACCCTAGAAATCTACTTTTGAGTTCAAGAAAAAATTGGTCAGTATATTCTGTGTTGGCCAGATTCCATTTTGAGTACCCCTTGTGCCCAGGTGTCAGATAAATTCAGAGAACATGGAAGAGATATAGAAAAATGTTGTGAAGATACTCAGAAAATTGGAAAATAGGCCTTAAAATGTGAGATGGAAATGGAGAGAAGAAAATATATTAAGGGTGGGTTGGTGGGTGGGAGCAAATTCATTGGTACTTTTGAAGTACCTGAAGGATGTTACACAGAAAATCAAGATCTACGTATCAGAATGCAAGACATGGAATAAATGATCAAAGTTACAGGAATTCAGATTCCTGTTAAATGGTGAGATAATTTTCTACTTTATCAAGAGCAATTCATTGAAAAAGTCAATTACCAAGGGACCTAGTAAGTTTGAACTCTCTTTCAAACAGAAGCTGGGGATCTATTGCTTTGAAATCCTGCACTGAGATGATCTAAATGAGCTTGGCAACTTTATGATTCTGTGGAGTTTGTGTGCTTTAAAATAATTTCCTTTGTAATTTATTTAGTGTAATTTATTTTGCAAAATCATTTTAATCTAGATGCATTTTCCAAAAACAAGTGATACTGATTTTTTAATTGTAAAACTCAAGATAAAGTTTTTAGCAAAATAAGCACAAAATATGTAAAATAAATACACATTAATGAAACTGTAGTTTGCATTTTCTCTATGAACCATAAATATACCGGTACTTGTTTCAGTTTTTTCAATTCTGTATGGCTGGTTCATGCTTTAGTTTATTTTGTTGAATTTATATTCAAATACTAAATTAATTCCTTAGTCTTAAGCTGAGTTCCTCAACCATCTGAAGCCAGTCACCTACATTGTAATTTTGTGAGGTTAAAAGGTTGGCTTATGAGTGGTGGCTAATCACAGAATGCCCATTTATTACCAAGTGAAATGGTGAGGCTGTTCTTTACCACCACCTCTAGAATCCATGAAGGACTTATATATGGTAACAGTCTACTCTGCTTGTATTTTCAGAGTAAGAGGATACACTTTTATACTGGGTTATTGTACAGGCACCTAGAAAAAAACAGTTGCAAAATTGAAAAGCTGCAACAGTTTACTGAACAGACAGGCAGAAACATCCTGAGGTGCTGATGCTAACATCCTACGAACAACAACCTTCACTTTGTCTCAAAGGTGCTTTTTCAAGAGACAACTGGATTTCTTGTTTTTCTTTGAAGATATTTCATTTCTCATCCAAGAAGCTTCTTTTGCTTCTCATCCAAGAAAATTCTTCAGAGCTGAAGAAGCTTTTTGGATGAGAAGTGAAACGTCTTCAAACAAAAACAAGAAAGTCCAGTTGCCTCTTGAAAAAACACCTTTGGGACAACCATCACCTGGATGACTGAGACTCTCCATAGACAGCCTTGGCTTTGGTTTATTTCACCGCTGAATAATGTGCCAGCATGTAGCGTAATAGAAACTACACCCAAATGGTTGATGTCCAACTCCACCAGACAATGTGTATCATCTCTGACACATTGCATCCCACTCCTGTGCACTAGTTACCATACTTAGCAATAATCATACCGCCCCACATTAGAAGACAACAAGGATGCTGAACAATAAATAGGCTGAAATCCCATAGGCCAGCATGGAAACCAACTATTCACTTAATATCTACCCAGTTTAACTCCGAGAATGCCTGGAGAGAGGAATGGGCCAAGGTACCTTCTTGTGGCCTGACCATTAGTGATATCTCTACCAAGCCATTTGGTTTTGACCTGCCTCACTCTTGTCTGGAAAAAATTGAACAAAATTGGGTGTGATACTGGAAGAAGTGCCTCTGCCCTGTATCAGTGGTGATGGAAAGATGTCCCTTGTTGTGACTGTGGTGCTGATATGCAAATTATTAAAGATATTGTGCAAGATTGCCCACGACATGTCTTTTCCGGTTGCCTGGAAGATTGGCAAGAAGCAATGTCAGAGGCGATTGTCTGGATAGCTGAACTGGACATCCAGTTGTGAGGCCATTGCCATACTCCTATAGAAGTTTTGTATATAATTACATGGATTGTGTGTATGTTTACTTCCCTTCTGTCATGTTCTCATACACTAAATAACAACTATAGAGGCAGCCACTTTCTCTACCTGGGACTGAAAAACATAACTTGAAAATTAAGGGAATGCCTGAGGCTGGAATTTTGTTGTGAATAATGATAAATTCTGAGGTGGACTAGGGAGCACACTAGATAATAGCATGAGACACTTCCTGCCACTTGCATGAGCACTCTATGCTATGTTAAGGACCAAAGACTGATTGATTGATTGACTGATTGATTAAGGGATTATGGCGTTGTAGTATCGCAGCATTTTTTGCCTTTGCAAAGCTGGGGTGGGCATGGCCTGTGCATCCAGCCTGCAGGCCACCAATTTGTCACCCCTGCTCTAGATCATTCAACTAGCCTGACCTCTAACGAAAGAAATTTAGCAAATTAGACACATTAAACTTCAAGCACTCACTGTTAGCTACAGGCACCAGAAATTGCATGCAGGGGAATTAACAAGTGGCATAGACTAAAGATTAAAATTCAAGGAGCCTCATCAAGTGATTAACAAAATGTGCAGCATCTGAGCAATGCACAGATATAATCTACAGAGACTTTCATTCTTATAATTAAAATAACTGAAAAATGGGCATGCACCATTCCTTCTATTATCCAGTTTTATATACATTACATTTTGCTAGTTTTGCCCAACTGAAAACAGCTCAATTCTAATTCTGTATGGCCTGCATATCTCAAATATATATGTTTACTGGAAACATGCAGCTTTTTATATATAAAACTGTAGCTTTATAAAATAGTATTAAAAGTTATGGTTAGTATTTAAAATGATTTAACAAATAAAGAATTAGGAACAATTATTCTGAATGAATTCCCTGAAATACTATTTCCTGTTTGCTTTTTAAAAATGGCCTTTCTTGATTTGTTGGATTCTAAATGTATTTACTTTTTTTAAAAGCATAATTTAGATAAGTGAAATTGTGAACAGAAAGCATACAGGTTGCTACTTAACCTTTCCCCCCTAGATGTTTTCATCTAGTTCATATTTTCCCATATTTTTCATATATATAAAAAAATGGAATACAATGATATAAAAATTTATGTAGTATATATTTTTGTTGTAAAATATTTGTAAGCATAAGCAATTGATTAAAACTATTTTTAATACAACTGCTTCATGGATAACTATTTTTATGTTATAAATATGACTCATTCACAATTATATTTTAGTTTCACACTGAGTCACTTTTGTCAATATTTATTTAGAAGGCAGGAAATTAGCAGTTTTATTCACTAATGCATAGGTCTTAATTTCAGCCATGACTGGTCCAACCTTGGGTCAGAAGTAACTGATCTACACCAAAGTAGTAGTAGTAGTAGTAGTAGTAGTAGTAGTAGTATGTCTTAAATATATTTTATTCTACTATTTAAACCCCAACCCCATAAAAAATTAAAGAATCTTTTGGACTTACAGTCTAATAACAGGAAAAGTAGACTGAGAGGGAAGAAGAAATAAGTGAATAGAGACAGTACATACAGAACACTTTCCAAAGTGCAAACACAAGGACTACGGTAAATATAGCCAAATATGCTTTACAATCGGTCATCATAAAACCTGGAAGCAGAGTAAGGGAAATTTTTCCTGACTGTTAGAACAATTAATCAGTGGAACAACCTGCCTGGGCAGCCATTTGTCTGAAATGGTATAGGGTTTCCTGCCTGAGCAGGGGGTTGGACTAGATTACCTCCAAGGTCCCTTCCAACTTTATTATTATTATTATTATTATTATTATTATTATTATTATTATTATTATTATTATTATTAATTTCCATAAGCTTAAGTTGAAAAGTCAATTGTGGTCATGAGGTTATGATCCAGGTTCCACCCATTACGCGTAATGCACATAATTGTAGCCATCTTGATTTTTTTTTAATCGTATCATTGGGTCGTCCATCAGTATTATTTTTGTCTGTAGATTCACACTGTAAATATTTCAATAGTGGTGATACTTTACATTGTGACTGAAAGGATTGAAGAGGCTGGAAAAGTTTTCAGGATTTGGCATTGTGTGGATTGCTTGCAATTCATCCTCAGTTAGTTGATGCTGATCTAACAGAACGAATAATACGAACCAAATTTTAGGTAAATGCACTGGAAGAATGTGAGTATAGGGAAACGCTGCCCATGTAAACTAAATAAATAACTTAATTCCATTGACAATTTCTACTGTATTTTGTAAGTCAAAATGTCATGAAGTTGTAGATTTAGGCAAGCCTCTCATTAGGATTCAAGACTGAACAATGAGTGATACCAGGGATATAAAATAAAATAAAATAATAAAATAAAATAATAAAATAATAAAATAAAATAATAAAATAAAATAAAATAATAAAATAAAATAAAATTCAAAATCCAAGATTGGGATATATTTATTGGAACCAACCGAGAGGCCACAGGTCTCTCCCTCTCTTGCTCGCGCTCTCCCTCCCTTCCCCTCCGCCCCGCTTCTCTAGTTAGAAAACAGGTGCTTGGAGGGAGTTGTCCCTAGAAAGTGATACGGTCGGGGTGGCTTCCTCCGCTGGCCGCGCTCCAGGAGGCTGCTTCGGCAGGTTACCGCAATGGAGGAAATCCGGAGCCGCACCGTGAAAGGCCTCGCTGATTTGAAGGGCTTTTTCAACCTGACTGTGAAGGAAGGCGACAGCTCGAAGGCGGCAGCCGCAGCAGAAGCGGCCAACGCGGAAACTTGTGAGTGTCGGCGAGAGGGAGGCGGAGGCAGGTCTCCAAGCCTTGGTTTGGGCAAGACCGCCGGTTTGTGGGGCTCTTCCGGCACGCAGCTCTGCTCCGAAGTGTGGAGCGCAGCCCCATCGCTCCTTGGGGGTCGCGAGGCGTTGAGCTACTTCGGTTGGACGTTTTTGTCTGGCCCTTTTTCTGCAAAGGTTCCGGTGATCTTGAACAGTTAAAAAGCAGGCAAAACAGCACAGCCGCCCTGGAGGAAATCCTCCAGAGAGGGAAACGGACCGAACAGGGCAGCGATTTGTTTCCTATAGGAAATTGCCAATTAGAAACCCTCTGAAATTTGAAATCCCGTCCAGCCCAGATTTGAATTTGCATTCTCAGGGCTTTCTGAAAACTTTGAATAATGTTTCTTTAAAATAGTAAATGCTCAAATAACCCTTTGAAAACGTTTGAAAGAAGGGCAAGCTTCCAATTTCCTGGAGGGGGAATAATTGATAAGAGTTCATTCTTATTTCAATCAACTCCCGTTTGGAGTCTTGAGAGAGGTAGTAGAGTAGACCAAGGTTAAGCAAATTTCATATTATGTGGTAAGCATTTCTTAAAATTCATTTTAATTCAGAGGAAATTTAAAAATATAGTTATTTATTTTAAAATTGGAGAGCCAATTTGATATAATGGTTAAGAGGTCAGACTAGAAAAAGAGTCTGAGGTCTAGTCTTGCCTCAGGTGCAAAGCCAGCCAGTGACCTTGGGCCAGTCATTCTCTCTCAGCCCTAGAAAGGAAGTAATGGCAAAGTACTACTGAAATCTAGTGAAAAAAACCGCAAGGAGTAGTCCAGGCAATCACCCAGAATCAACACTGACAAATAACAAAAAAACATTCAACGCCCAAGGATATACTTAAACAAAAAAAAATCTGGCCCAAGTATTAGATTTCCTAACAAAAAAATGGAAACAGCTATTTTATAAGGCTTGTAAACATCATGCAGTGTCATTTTGACTGGCAGCATTATCTGCTGTATAGGTCTACATTGCAGCTCTTTTTCATGGTAGCCACAGCCAAGGAGGTAAGCTTGCTCATTCACAAAATTATTTTTGTAAACATCAGTACAGGCAAGCTGTCTCCTCTGCCAGTTCCTGAAAGCATGCGTCCCATCTAAGTTTGATTTGATTTATTTGAAATCTGTTTAAATCATTCTTATATATCAATATAGAAAACCTACATATAGTGGCGATAGGGAGAAACTATAGAGAAATGGGAGGACATTTTTCATTCCCCAGTTGGGTATGCCACTGTTCCTAATGGGATGGAAAATAAATATGCCAACTAGGCTTCTTGGTTTGGGGAGAACAAGAGGGATTGAGACCCATTATCACATTGGATTTCCCCATTTTCAGCTCTGTCCCCCAGAGAACCAGCTGTGATCAAGCAAAGCAGAAGCAGCCTTGTGCAGCACACGAGAAGGCTCCTGGAGACAGCCTTGGGTCTCTGCCACAGAAAGCTCCCATTGGGGTATTTGACAGTCCCTGCTGTCCTTTATTGTAATTTCTTTATTAATTAACTCATTAACTATTCCCATGTTGCTCTTCTTTCAACAGTTCAGAGTGACATGTATAGAAGAAATATTTTTCTCCTTAATGAGATCAAGGCAATATACATACATGGTGCTCCTGCTTCCTTTCATCCATAACAACCACCCCGTAAGGCGGGTTGGGCGGAGGGAGAGTAACTGGCCCAAAGTCATCTAGCCAGCCTTCAAGTCTAAGAGAGACCTAACTCTCATTAGTCCAGTAGCTTAGCCCCTACGTCAATCTGTGAGATTTCTATAAGAGCAAGCTGTGCTTCACAAGGGGGATATAGAAGGCATAGGGAACTGCTTTGAAGGATGGTAGGAGGAACTGCTACCAAAGCAATGGATAAAAGAGGTGCGAGCCTTTTCTAAGAAAATAAGGTAAGCAAACATCCCAGACAAGTCCCATTCTTCGTAAAGTAAGGGAGGGGAAACACATTCAGACTTGCAAGAGTCTGTTGCTATAGCTGTTATAATAAAAGGCTCAGTGGGTTAGGACGCTGAGCCTGTCGATCAGAAGGTCGGCACTTTGGCGGGTCGAATCCCGAGTGCCACGTAAAAGAGTGAGCGCATGTTACTCGTTCCGGCTTCTGCCAACCTAGCAGTTTGAAAGCACGTAAAAATGCAAGTAGAAAAATAGGGACCACTACGGTGGGAAGGTAACAGCGTTCCGTGCGCCTTTGGCGTCCAGTCATGCCGGCCACATGACCACGGAGACGTCCTCGGACAAGCGCTGGCTCTTTGGCTTTGAAACAGAGATGAGCACCGGCCCCTAGAGTCGTAAACGACTAGCACGCATGTGCGGGGGAACCTTTACCTTTTTATATATCAGGGGTCCCCAATCTTTTGGGCATCAAGGACTGGTTCCATGGAGAGAGGTTTTTCTGTGGACCAGAGGGTGTGTGATTTTCTGTGCTGCCTGCATCCTGCAGATGGGGCTTTGTTTGTTTGTGCGGACCGGTTGCTGGCATGCCACGGCCCGGTACTGGTCCACAGATAGGGGGTTGGGGATCCCTGATCTATATGGCTTTGGTTTCTTAGTTTACCTTGTAGGGCTAACATCAAGCCACCATTGAAAAGATCTCACTTCAGGGATCCCGTAGAAGATGGGTCTTTCAGTAGATGGGTTTTTCTCACAGATCTTACTAAATGTACAAATTTATTTCAGAGTAAGTAATCCCGGAGATAATCAGGTTCTGGTTTTTGTAAAGTTTTAGATTTAAATTAATTTTTAAATACTTGATTTTAATTATATTTATGGATATATGGTCCTGTAGAAAATGAAGGAAATAAAAATAAAAAAACTGTACCTACATTGCTTAATACCGTGTTTCCCCGAAAATAAGACCCAACTGGAAAATAAGCCCTAGCATGATTTTTCAGGACGCTTGTAATATAAGCCCCACCCCAAAAATAAGCCTCAGTTAAGATCATCAGCCAAACGGACTCATTTTTAGCACCATATTTTCCTGAAAATAAGACCTAACTGGAAAATAAGCCCTAAAACATCTTTCGGAGCGAAAATTAATATAAGACCCAGTCTTATTTTTGAGGAAACATAGTAGAAGTGTGATACACTATATTTAGATTCCGGACTAGAATCAGAAGGGTAAAAGTTCAAATCTAACTCAGCTGTAATAGTCACCAGTTGTTTGAGGATATTGTAATCCAGATCTCATGGGAGTATTTTAATAGAAGATTCTCAACACTTTGGGGAAAAGTAAAGTAATTTAGTAATTTAAGATTATTATCAGAATTTCCTCAGTATCATAGAAGTTGTGTTCTTCGTTTTGCAGTGCTTCCAGATGAGATTGAATTTCAGCATGCTGCTAAAACTAATAATCTGGACACTATGGAAAGATTATTTAGGAAAAAAGTTAATATTAATGCTGTAAATGTTGTAAGTATAAAAACACTTACTATAATGAATTTCTCTAACAAGCAGATTCTGTTTCTTAATTTAGGAAAAAAAGTAGTATTTATTCTTTAGTCTTTGGGACTTTTATTTAGCCCTCTTCCTGTACTAGAGGTGTGCAGTTATGAGAATGGAGGCAGGCAGAAGCAAGCACAGTCTTGCTGTACCGGTCAATTGGTCCATTGATAGGCTGAAACTTTTGGCCACACAGTCAAAATTATGCCCAACATTAGAAAAGAGACACTGTGTCGACAATATGAGACTGGGACACCAAACATAAAGAATATGTAGCAATGGCAAAATTAATAATAATACATATACAGCACAGAACTTTGAGTAAATTTAAGCAATAAAGGCTCCTCTATATTATATGTTACACAAAAATAAATGCCACACGTACTCAGATATTTAAGAGTATGGTTTTAAAAGAGAAAGTAATTAACGTAAAGATAATAATTAGGAGCAGTTTGAATGTTTATAAAACTTAAATGCAATCAATCACCTTTAGATGTAATGGAAAGGGATTTAGAACTTAATACTGATTTTATGATTCTTCTTTGTTTTATTGATTTGTTTTATTTATTTTATCTTTTCTCCTTTTTCTTTATATAGTTTGTTTCTGGAACAATGACAAATAATGGCAATATCACCATTAATATTAATGTTTAAAGTTTTATAGAATTTTTTTAAGGTGCTATAATGAACCTACTTCTATACATTTAATTAATTAATGAAACAATGAAATTTGAATTTTGTGATAATGGTAAATCATTTGTTTACTGAAATTTTACTATGTCTTTTTCTATCTTCTACCTACATTGTTAATTTTAAAAACAAAACAAAAGCTACACCTTTTTTTGGACTTGCACTGTAGATGTGGAGGTTTACAAAATGGTGTGTTTTGGGGGATGTGTTGGAAAGGTGATGACTCATTAAACATGTTTTCATATTAGCCATAGTTTAATTTACTTAGTTTAAATGCTTGCTATGTCTAATTTTGCCTTTTATTTTCTGTATTTATTCCCTATGATTTATTTCATGTTTTAGTTGAAACGCACAGCCCTCCATTTTGCTGTTGCAGGAAATCATATATCGGCAGTTGACTTTCTTCTCCATCACAAAGCTAGAGTTGATATTGCAGATAAGGTATATGCAACTGATTTTTTATTACTATGTTAGAGTACCTGAAACAGAGAGGTTCTTTTATGGAAAAGAAGTAATCCGCTAGTATCATTTTAGACTAAAATATTTTATTTAAAGGAATTTTAATAATACGTGTTAGTCCAGTGGCCCCCGACCTTTGGGACCGGTTCTATGGAGAGAGGTTTTTCTGCAGGCTAGGGATGCATGCTTTCATGTGCTGCCTGCATCCCGTGGGTGTGTGCAGATGGGACTTGTTTGTGTGGCCTGGTTTCTGATGGGATGTGGACTGATGGTGTGCCGCGGATCGGGGGTAGGGGACCTCTGTGTTAGTCTAAAAAGAGGCTACCAGACTCATTCTGATCCTTGACTAACATTGATTAAATATCTCTGCTCCTACAATACATTTAATGGAATCATTAATTCTAATATTTCTGACTAATCATGCCCAGGCTATTGGAAAAATTGAATTAATAATGTCATTTTAGGGTTTTCCTGCTAAATAGATAAGAAATAAAATGATAGAGCAATATTCTAAAGATGACTAAAGGCAAAACCGAAGTGCTGTAAGATTCTGTGAAACACTGAAGATTTAGATGAGGGAATAGAAGAGGAATTTATCAAATTTGCATACAATACTAAAGTACAATACTAAGAGCCAATATTCCAGTAGATAGGCTCAAAATACAGAAGGATCTGGACAGACTTGAACACTGGACCCTATCTAACAAAATGACATTCAGTGGTGAAAAATATAAAGTTCTACATTTCAGCAAGAAAAACCAAATGCATGGATATAGGAATAGGTGGTCCCTGCTCAATAGTAGTAACTGCGAGAGGGATTTTGGACTCCTGGTGGACAATCACTTAAATATGAGCCAGCAATGTGCTGCAGCTGGCAAAAAAGCCAACACAGTCCTAGGTTACATTAACAGAGGTATAGAATCAAGATCACACAAAATGTTCATACCACTTTTTAATGCCTTGGTAAGACCACACATGAAATATTGAAACCAGTTTTGGTCACCATGATATAAAAAAGATATTGAGACTCTAGAAAAGAGTGCAGAGAAGAGCAACAAGGATGATTAGGAGACGAGGCTAAAACAGTTGCAGGAATTGGGTATGTCTAGTTTAAAAGAAGGACTAGGGATGATATGATAGCAGTGTTCTAGTATCTAATGCAGGGGTTCCCAACCCCCAGGCTGCGGCCCAGTGCCAGGCCATGGTCTATTCAGAATTGGGTTGCGTGAGTGGCTGGCTGGAGCATGTGCGCACACATGCAACTCAACTTGCGCCAGGGGTGGGCTTGTGGGCACTCATGCGTGTGTGTGCTGGCCTGCTGCTTGTGTAGCCCAATTCCCCTCTCTCCCCCCCAGCCAGGCCACCAAGCCACAAAGGTTGAGGACCGCTGATCTAAGGGGCTGTCACAAAGTTGAGGGAATCTACCTATTTTCCAATAAAACAGAATTTAAAAGGCTAGTTTTGAATTTCATTGTCTCTTTGAAGTTTATGCTTACTTATTTTACTTACTTTTAAAGCATGGCCTTACTGCAATTCATCTTGCTGCATGGTCTGGTAATTTGGAAATAATGCTGATGTTAATTAAAGCAGGAGCTGATCAAAAAGCAAAGAACCAGGTATGGTATCCCAAAATATAAGCCAGCAACAACCATGTACACAACAGGATTTCTAATTATGTTTTCAGTAACTCTTTTTTTCATTTTTTTAGGAAGGCATGAATGTCCTACATTTTGCTGCTAAGAATAATAGTGTTAGAATAGTGAATTATTTTATCCAAGATCTTCACCTGATGGAACTCAATAAACCTGATGAGGTATTATGAGTGCAAAGAATAAGCAATTAGACAATGGATATTAGCATTATTTCTGTGAATACATGTATTTAAAATACTGAGCATGTTTATAAATATGGCTTCCATATATTTTTCTCTGTATTTCATGAATATTGATAGAACAAATGTTTGTTTTATTCAGTGTTGCTTATAGAGTGAGTCAAACCTGGGAAAGATGCTGGCGGATGCAGCATCATTATGCTAGTCTCGTTCCTTTTATAGTATGTCAATATTATATGCACATGTATAGGGCACAGCTTGCATCACAATGCTATGCCCATCTTTTTGCCATCTTAGATGCACACACACACACACACACACACCCCTATAGATATTGCTGGTGTTGTGTATTTCTGGCTCCTTTTGATTAACCATATGTTGTTAATTATATTAACTGATCATACATATATTCATACTCCTATTCTCTGCAGTAATTCTGAGCATGCATCAAGATACCTGGCTGTTGCTGGGCTAAATGCTACATTTGGCTTGTAAATTTGGGAGCTACATTCCAAAAGGCTTGGCTGAAAAATCTAAACTCAATTTAATTTAATTTAATTTTAATTTAATAAAAATAACATTCAGTTACTCCAATATAATTAATATGGTTGATTTCCATTTACTTAATGATTTTCTTCTTTTGTTTATTTAAAGATTGCAAACTGATAGCTACTTTTCGATGGGCTCTTAACAAGCTTCTAGGGGCTATGTGTGATCTTGAGGAATCTAGTCTAAAAGATTATGCGTATACTGTGGGTCACATCACATATGTAGTAATACATGAGACTTTTAAAGATTTGTGTTTTTTTTTTATTTGAGCAGCATTTAGAAATCTTTCCATTAAAAAAAACCCTGCAGACCCTGTCTTCCAGATTTGTTGAAGTGAAATACCCTTCTGGTGTGTCTTGTTCAGGTTCATATGGCACTTGTAGCATCACCAGAAAATACTCATGCAGAGTTTGTGCATCTTCTTGTTCAGCATTCTTGTAGATCACCTGTAAATAATTTTGTAGTTTGACTGCAGACCATGTGCAATCCAAAGGGACAAATTACCTCCAACTGGGTTAAAACTATTGGTAATTAATCTTGAAAGAATATCGATTTTCTTCCTTAGTGTCTTTTAACTTTACTTTCCTCCCAGAAAGGGAGAACGCCATTCCTCCTGGCAGCTGAAATGGGCCATGAAGAAATGATAAATGAGTTCATTACCCTTAATTTATTTACCTCCGAAAAGGATAAGGTAAGTTCTAAAGCTACTTATTTGATTTTGTATGTTCTATACTAAATTGTGAGAAGGTTCTTTGGGGAAATGGTACAGACCTCCAATAGACTATTGTTATTGCCCCTGCATTTCTAGAGATGCTTTTGTTGAATAAAAAAATTAACAAACTTATTTCTGAAATTCATCGCTCATCACTAAACCTATAATATATGCTGTACCACACCTATACCAAGGTCTATCTCATTTAAAGAGTCTTATAAACAATTCTTTTGTTTTTTGTTAAGCTATGTTGAACTAAAGACAGCTATTGTATGTTTAGATGTCATGTACAGTACCTATCTTGAAGTTAGTTGGCTTCTGTTGCTGTCAGCTGCTTTTCTGAACTACTGAAGTGCCTTTCCCCCTTTGTTGGTGAGGGTGGGAACAGCTGCTGTATGCTTGTACTCTGTCAGTATCTTTGGTGGAGTGAAGTAGCTTCTGGGCTCTTTCAGGTCCTGTGCTGTTGTGGAGTGAAGTAGCTTCCTCTTTCAGGTCTTGTGCTGTTGGCTTGCTGAAATCCAGACCTGCTCCTTTTTCACACTTCCCTACTGAGCTACATTTCATCATGATATTCTCAGCTGCCAATTCTTCCTCTGCTCTGTCACATGACTAACACACACACTTGGGTCATGAGTCCAGTTCTCTGTGCATATTAAGCATCTTTTCCATTTAAGCACTTCCCGAGAAGTTGCTTCTCCAGTTATCATTTCACTGTCCTTACTATTAAGATTTTTCTAACATTCTCTTGTTAGAACAGGTAGATTTTTTTTTCAGGTGAAGCCACATTTTCTATTTATTGATGTCAGTGAGCACCGAAGGACACTGATGTTAGAACACTTATTATCTTTTTATTTGTTTTTCAATGTCTTACATTTGTATTATATCTACCAGAAGTCTGATTGCATTTTCTGTGAAAAAAAACCCAGTATAAAGTCATATTGGTGTTATATAGTGGTTTGCACTGAATAGGTACAATAGGTCGCTCTGGGAGAAGGGATCACATAAAAAAGGGGGGCGGGCTTTGTGGTCCACAAGGCAATTTACTTTCTGCTGATTTTTACCTCTCCCCCGAATTTAATTAGCCAAATAATGAAATGATAATTTGCAAACATATTGAACAATGTCTTAATAATAAATATTGTAACAGCATATTTTACTTGAAATGCCAGATTGAATACTTCTTATCAAAATATCAATGTACCAGGTATATGCAGTCTTCTATTAAAGATTGAGCATTATATTTATTATTCTTGATTCAAGTATATTTGTTTTTAGTGATAATTCAAGCCTACATTCTTAGATGTCTATGCACATTTTTGTAGGAAGGAAACACTGCCTTGCATCTAGCAGCTAAAAATGGCCACGATGAAGTGGTAGAGATTCTTCTTCAGCAGTGGGAAGATATAAACAAATTCAATCAGGTAAAAATACAAGAAATATGCTAAAATATGTGTGAAGCAAAACAATTAAAAAGCAACTCATGCTCAAAACTCAGACAGGAAGACCTTTACTACATTACCTTGGGTGGGAGGGGAGGTACCATGATAGAGAAGGCCTACTTCCTGGATCCTACAAGATACCACTGCTTAATCAATTGGACTCACAGCATGCCCACTGTCCAATTATATACTGGATAGGTAAAAACAATTAGAGACAGGTGGATCCTCAAATAATCAGGCCTTAATACCATGAATGGCTTTAAAGTGATAACCAGCATCTTGAATTGCAATAAGCCAATTGATAATCCATGCTGATCGCAGAACAATGGGTGTCACACAGGCATGACAAAGCATGCCCAACACTATCCACAACACTGCATTCTAGACCAACTCTGGAATGGTCTTCAAGGATAGCCCTATGCAGAATACATTACTGTAATCCATGTAATTATATCTCTGTGGACATTTTGTTTACAGATATATTATTGAGTGTTTGGTAAATTATCATGAGTCTGTTTTGATTTGGTGATATACAAGTAAAATCAATCATAGTGTATGATTGGTGCTAGGATTACCATTAATTCTGAATTTCTCTTTTGCCAATTATTAAATATGAACCACCTTGAAGATAAATAACTGCTTTATTGCAGGCATACATATTTTGCAGTCCCATATCAAAGTTTCAATAGAAAAATTATCTTTAATAATTCTTTAATTTTATATAAATTATCTGAAAAAAATTTCTTACTTCCTATGAGCCTGTATTGGGTAGCTGTATATAAGCAGCTGTATCTGACATTAATGACATACTTCCTTTTTGTATTGTTCTTCAGAATGGTGAAACACCATTTTATATGGCTGTTGAAGGAGGCCATGAAAAATGTGCTGACCTCTTACTGGAAGCCGGAAGTGACATCAATATTTTGAACAAAGTATGTAGGTACATGTGGTGTTCTTTATTCACTTACTGAGATAATATTTTTTTGAACTTTTCCATATTGTGAATTAAAAATCAGAGAAATTGCTTTTGTGAAATTGTATTAAAGTGTAACAAGGGTGCTAGATTTGGGCTGCAAAATTCAGATGAACACTAGATTTCAAGTTTTCTAGTGCAAGCGACCCGCCTTACTCTTTACACCTCCTCTTGATGAAGGGCCCGATTGCTGGGACCCTGAGAGATGGTTGGGCACGGGTAGGGGCCTCCGATATAAGCCAAATAAGAGGCCCCTGATTAGTTTTTTGGGAGGTTAGGGAGGGGGGTGGGAACTTCTTTTGGTTGTTCGGATATGGGGGGCAGTCCAGCAACCGTTGTTCAGGCCAGGGCCGGGATTGATCACGGAGGGGAGGAGCGGGGGTCGGTTGCCCCCGGGGCTCCAGGGCAAGTCGTGAGATTGCCCATTCCCACGACGTTAGGGAATGGCAGCAAGTGCAGGAACAGAGGGCCGTATCGATCTCAGGGAAGACCTCTCCGCTACTTGCAAGCGGTGAGGCGTTCTGACCCTCTTGTTCTTCCCCGAGGTCCCAGGAGTGAGGATGTGCAGCCTCCTGAGCTCCGGCTGGTGTACTTGAATGCCAGGTCTGTCGTCAATAAAGCTCCTCTCGTCCGTGATTTGGTCGAGTGTGAGCAGGCGGACCTGGCTTGCATCACGGAGACTTGGTTGGGCCCAGAGGGCGGTATTCCTCTGGCTGATCTTTGCCCACCAGGTTTCCGGGTGCTACACCGGCCTCGGGCTCAGGGTAGGGGTGGGGGAGTGGCTGTTGTTATGAGGGAGACCTTAGGTCCGCGGGAGGCCACCGTTCCCCAGATAGTCGGATGTGAGTCTCTCTTTTTGAGATGCGGCCCTGGTGCACAGTTGGGCTTGCTGCTGGTGTACCTTTCGCCTAGTCACGCAGCAGCAGCCCTGCCTGAGCTCCTCGATGTCCTCTCTGGGTTGGTGGTTGAGTTCCCGAAACTTATAGTTTTGGGGGACTTCAATCTACCATCTCTGGGAGAATCATCTGAGTTGGCTCGGGAGTTCATGGCTTCCATGACGGCCATGGACCTGACGCAAGTAATTTCAGGACCGACTCATGAGGGAGGCCACACCCTTGACCTAGTTTTCTTATCTGGTCGGTGGTTAGATGATCTTGGTGGGGGCTCTCCAATTATTATGCCCCTGTCATGGACCGATCATCATCTCCTGCGGCTGGTCTTCCGTTTTGCTACCCCCCGCCGTGGGTGTGTGGAACCAGTTAGATGGTACCGCCCCAGACGCTTAATGGATTCCGCGAGGTTCCAGGCAGTGCTGGGGTCCCCACCTGCCTCCCCCACTCACAGCTCGGCAGATGCCTTAGTGGAAGCCTGGGAAAGGGCAGCCACTGAGGCTCTTGACCGAGTTGTACCCTTGCGGCCCCTGACCCGATGCAGATCCCGTCGAGCTCCATGGTTCTCCGCGGAGCTCCGGGAGATGAAGCGTCGGAGACGGGGCCTAGAGAGCGGTTGGAGGTCCAGCCGATCCAAATCCGACCGATTGCGACTAAGAACCTACATTAGGTCTTATCTCGCTGCGATAAGGGTGGCGAGGTCTAATCACTTCGCTACCCTTATCGCGTCCGCAGATAATCGCCCGGCCGCTCTGTTTAGGGTGACTCGCTCCCTCCTTAATCAGGAGGTGAGGGAGGAACCCTTGCAGGGTCGTGCCGAGGAGTTTAACAATTATCTGTCGGACAAAATCGCTCGGATTCGGACCGGTCTGGACTCTGACTGGGCAGAGTCTGGCGATCAGGACGCGGGTGGTCTTGTCGATATCACTTGGGAGGAGTTTGATTCTGTGACTCCGGATGAAGTGGACAGGATTATGGGGAGACTGAGCTCCACCACATGTTTATTGGACCCGTGCCCTTCCTGGCTGGTTTATGCAGCCCGGGAGAGGACACGCAGCTGGTTCCAAGCAGTTATATCAGCTTCTTTGAGTGAGGGTAGCTTCCCTGCCGTCTTGAAAGAGGCGGTGGTGAGGCCTCTCCTCAAGAAGCCTGCCTTGGACCCAGCTGTATTGAACAACTTTCGTTCGGTCTCCAACCTTCGCTTTCTTGCGAAGGTTGTTGAGAGTGTGGTGGCGCATCAGCTCCCTTTGGTCCTGGATGAAGCGGATTATCTAGACCCGTACCAATCGGGTTTCAGGCCCGGGCACAGCACGGAGACGGCATTGGTCGCGCTGGTGAATGATCTCTGGAGGGCTCGGGACAGGGGTCATTCCTCTGTTCTAGTCCTATTAGACCTCTCAGCGGCTTTCGATACCATCGACCATGGTATCCTGCTGCGGCGTCTCAGGGGATTGGGAGTGGGAGGCACGGTCTTACAGTGGTTCTCCTCCTATCTCCAGGGACGCTCGCAGTCGGTGTTGACAGGAGGGCAGAGGTCGACCGCGAGGTCTCTCGTTTGTGGAGTTCCTCGGGTCGGTCCTCTCGCCTCTCCTGTTCAACATCTACATGAAACCGCTGGGTGAGATCATTCGTGGCTTTGGAGTTGGGTATCATCAGTACGCTGATGATACCCAGCTTTTTCTTTCGACCCCAAACCACCCCAGTGATGCCCTCAACGTGATGTCCCGTTGCCTGGAGGCGGTTCGGATCTGGATGGGGAGGAACAGACTTCAACTCAACCCCGACAAGACCAAGTGGCTTTGCATACCTTCATCCCGGGTCTATTCGGATATTCCATCTCTTTCTATAGGGGGTGAATTATTACCCCCCGTAGATAGGGCTCGCAACTTGGGAGTCCTCCTAGATTCACGGCTCACCTTGGAAGATCACATGGTGGCTGTGACTAGGGGGGCTTTCGCCCAGGTTCGCCTGGTGCGCCAGTTGCGGCCCTATCTAAGCTGGGATGATTTATGCACGGTCACTCACGCGCTCGTGACCTCTCGTCTAAACTACTGCAACGCTCTCTACATGGGGCTTCCCTTGAGGACCACCCGGAGGCTCCAACTGGTACAGAATGCAGCCGCGAGAGTTGTGTTGGGAGTTTCCCGATACTCCCATGTCACACCCCTGCTCCGTGAGCTGCATTGGTTGCCAGTTGTCTTCCGGGTGAGATTCAAGGTGCTAGTAATGGTGTTTAAAGCCCTACATGGCAGGGGTCCGGAGTACCTTAGGGAACACCTGCTGCCGGCGTCTACTTCCCTCCGTCCTGTGCGTTCCCACAGAGAGGGTCTCCTCAGGGTGCCACCGGTCAGAGAATGTCGACTGGTGGCCCCCAGGGGGAGATCCTTCTCTGTGGGCACCCCGGAGTTATGGAACCAGTTACCGGTTGAGCTCCGGACGGCGCCCGATCTTCGCTCCTTTCGCCGCGATCTGAAAACATACTTGTTCGAGCAAGCCGGCCTGGCCTGAGGGGGGATTGGTGGGGTTTTTTACTATTTTATTGGGGTTTTTTTTACTATGTATTATCTGTATTTTTAATCGGGCATGTATTTAATTATCTTTTATTTTTTGTAAATCTCTGTGTTTTATTCTTGCCCTGTACACCGCCCTAAGTCCCTCGGGAGAAGGGCAGTATAGAAATATTAATAAATTAAATTAAATTAAATATCATTCACCTGGATTTTTATAGCCCCAGTTAACTCATCTCCATCTCACATTTGTGTATTCTTTATTACTTATTTTTGTAATAAAAAGGATCTTGATGCAACATTAAGATCCTTTTTATTACAACATCGGATATGGGGGGCAGTCCAGCAACCACTGTTCAGGCCAGGGCCGGGATTGATCGCGGAGGGGAGGAGCGGGGGTCGGTCGCCCCCGGGGCTCCAGGGCAAGTCGTGGGAATGCCTATTCCCACGACGTTAGGGAATGGCAGCGGGTGCAGGAACAGAGGGCCGTATCGATCTCAGGGAAGGCCTCTCCGCTACTTGCAAGCGGTGAGGCGTTCCGACCCTCTTGTTCTGCCCCGAGGTCCCAGGAGTGAGGATGTGCAGCCTCCTGAGCTCCGGCTGGTGTACTTGAATGCCAGGTCTGTCGTTAATAAAGCTCCTCTCGTCCGTGACTTGGTCGAGGGTGAGCAGGCGGACCTGGCTTGCATCACGGAGACTTGGCTGGGCCCAGAGGGCGGTATTCCTCTGGCTGATCTTTGCCCACCAGGTTTCCGGGTGCTACACCGGCCTCGGGCTCAGGGTAGGGGTGGGGGAGTGGCTGTTGTTATGAGGGAGACCTTAGGTCCGCGGGAGGCCACCGTTCCGCAGATAGTCGGGTGTGAGTCTCTCTTCTTGAGATGCGGCCCTGGTGCGCAGTTGGGCTTGCTGCTGGTGTACCTTTCGCCTAGTCACGCAGCAGCAGCCCTGCCTGAGCTTCTCGATGTCCTCTCTGGGTTGGTGGTTGAGTTCCCGAAACTTATAGTTTTGGGGGACTTCAATCTACCATCTCTGGGAGGATCATCTGAGTTTGCACGGGAGTTCATGGCTTCCATGACGGCCATGGACCTGACGCAAGTAATTTCAGGACCGACTCATGAGGGAGGCCACACCCTTGACCTAGTTTTCTTATCTGGTCAGTGGTTAGATGATCTTGGTGGGGGCTCCCCAATTATTATGCCCCTGTCATGGACCGATCATCATCTCCTGCGGCTGGTCTTCCGTTTTGCCACCCCCTGCTGTGGGTGTGTGGAACCAGTTAGATGGTACCGCCCCAGACGCTTAATGGATTCCGCGAGGTTCCAGGCAGTGCTGGGGTCCCCACCTGCCTCCCCCACTCACAGCTCGGCAGATGCCTTAGTGGAAGCTTGGGAAAGGGCAGCCACTGAGGCTCTTGACCAAGTTGTACCCTTGCGGCCCCTGACCCGATGCAGATCCCGTCGAGCTCCATGGTTCTCCGCGGAGCTCCGGGAGATGAAGCGTCGGAGATGGGGCCTAGAGAGCGGTTGGAGGTCCAGCCGATCCGAATCCGACCGATTGCGACTAAGAACCCATATTAGGTCTTATCTCACTGCGATGAGGGTGGCGAGGTCTAATCACTTCGCTACCCTTATCGCGTCCGCAGATAATCGCCCGGCCGCTCTGTTTAGGGTGACTCGCTCCCTCCTTAATCAGGAGGTGAGGGAGGAACCCTTGCAGGGTCGTGCCGAGGAGTTTAACAATTATCTGTCGGACAAAATCGCTCGGATTCGGACCGGTCTGGACTCTGACTGGGCAGAGTCTGGCGATCAGGACGCGGGTGGTCTTGTCGATATCACTTGGGAGGAGTTTGATTCTGTGACTCCGGATGAAGTGGACAGGATTATGGGGAGACTGAGCTCCACCACATGTTTATTGGACCCGTGCCCTTCCTGGCTGGTTTATGCAGCCCGGGAGAGGACACGCAGCTGGTTCCAGGCAGTTATATCAGCTTCTTTGAGTGAGGGTAGCTTCCCTGCCGTCTTGAAAGAGGCGGTGGTGAGGCCCCTCCTCAAGAAGCCTGCCTTGGACCCAGCTGTATTGAACAACTTCCGTCCGGTCTCCAACCTTCGCTTTCTTGCGAAGGTTGTTGAGAGTGTGGTGGCGCATCAGCTCCCTTTGGTCCTGGATGAAGCGGATTATCTAGACCCGTACCAATTGGGTTTCAGGCCCGGGCACAGCACGGAGACAGCATTGGTCGCGCTGGTGAATGATCTCTGGTGGGCTCGGGACAGGGGTCATTCCTCTGTTCTAGTCCTATTAGACCTCTCAGCGGCTTTCGATACCATCGACCATGGTATCCTGCTGCGGCGTCTCAGGGGATTGGGAGTGGGAGGCACGGTTTTACAGTGGTTCTCCTCCTATCTCCAGGGACGCTCGCAGTCGGTGTTGACAGGAGGGCAGAGGTCGACCGCGAGGTCTCTCGTTTGTGGAGTTCCTCAGGGGTCGGTCCTCTCGCCTCTCCTGTTCAACATCTACATGAAACCGCTGGGTGAGATCATTCGTGGCTTTGGAGTTGGGTATCATCAGTACGCTGATGATACCCAGCTTTTTCTTTCGACCCCAAACCACCCCAGTGATGCCCTCAACGTGATGTCCCGTTGCCTGGAGGCGGTTCGGATCTGGATGGGGAGGAACAGACTTCAACTCAACCCCGACAAGACCGAGTGGCTTTGCATACCTTCATCCCGGGTCTATTCGGATATTCCATCTCTTTCTATGAGGGGTGAATTATTACCCCCCGTAGATAGGGCTCGCAACTTGGGAGTCCTCCTAGATTCGCGGCTCACCTTGGAAGATCACATGGTGGCTGTGACTAGGGGGGCTTTCACCCAGGTTCGCCTGGTGCGCCAGTTGCGGCCCTATCTAAGCCGGGATGATTTATGCACGGTCACTCACGCGCTCGTGACCTCTCGTCTAGACTACTGCAACGCTCTCTACATGGGGCTTCCCTTGAGGACCACCCGGAGGCTCCAACTGGTACAGAATGCAGCCGCGAGAGTTGTGTTGGGAGTCTCCCGATACTCCCATGTTACACCTCTGCTCCGTGAGCTGCATTGGTTGCCAGTTGTCTTCCGGGTGAGATTCAAGGTGCTAGTAATGGTGTTCAAAGCCCTCCATGGCATGGGGCCGGAGTACCTCAGGGAACATCTGCTGCCGGCATCAAGCTCCCTGCGCCCTGTGCGTTCCCACAGAGAGGGCCTCCTCAGGGTGCCACCGGTCAGAGAATGCCGACTGGTGGCCCCCAGGGGGAGATCCTTCTCTGTGGGCGCCCCGGAGCTATGGAACCAGTTACCGGTTGAGCTCCGGACGGCGCCCGATCTGCGCTCCTTTCACCGCGATCTGAAAACATACTTGTTCGAGCAAGCCGGCCTGGCCTGAGGGGGGATTGGTGGGGTTTTTTATTATTTTTATCGGGGTTTTTTACTATGTATCAATTGTATTTTAATCGGGCATGCATTTAATTATCTTTTAGTTTTTGTAAATTTCTGTGTTTTATTCTTGCCCTGTACACCGCCCTGAGTCCTCCAGGAGAAGGGCGGTATAGAAATATTAATAAATTAAATTAAATTAAAATTAATATAGAAGTTCAAGAAAGCTGAAGGAAACAGTAGTAAAATTATTGTTAATAGTAAGCATCCCAATAATTCAAATTAATAATATGGAACAGTTATTAGGGAAATTGAAATAATGATTTTTTTAAAACTTCATTTTCTGCTTTCCATGTCATCCAGCAATAATCCAATGCATATTTTTGAGAACTAATTTTGTTTGTTATGAAGAGAATATACAAATGCAACTTTAGCCTGATAGATTTAGCTAAGGTGCATGATTTTGATTTGGAAAACTATAATTCGTTTCCTTTCTTAACCATTTCCCTCATCTTTTCACACACCCACATTCACAGAAAATATTGCATCTTGAATCATATTTCCTCTATTTGAGTAGGCTTAGAAACCATGGCCTAAGGAACAAGAGTTTCTCCATCAGAACTAACTACTTAAGGAGATGTGGTAGAAGAGAGTATAAAAAACATTACTTATGTATTTGGTGTAGACTTGTATAAAATGTGAAATAACTGTGGCAAAAGTTAAGGATTTATTCTCCAAATGTTTTCTGGAGATTGGCCTAATTAGTTTTTTGTTATTAGCACAACTGTACATATCTTCCAAAAACATACATTTGAATTACATTGTATTATTAACAATAAAATTATTTTCCTTTCTTTTCAACATATTTCATTCAGCACTATGCCAGTGCATTGCATATTGCAACCCAAAATGGACACACACCTTTGGTCAGATTTCTTATCAGTAATAATATTGATCTGGATGCTCAGTCTCAGGTGACTTTTTCTTATTCTTGTTTTCTCATGTTATATCCTGACATTTCTCAACATTTTCTGAAAGTGATGATAGCTAAAGTTATGCATAATTCAAGCCATAAAAAAAGAAGAACCACAGTCTACATAAATCAATTAAACATTCTATTTTCAGTTTTGCTGAGTGAATATTAAAATATGCCTAACCCTGAAATAAATATAAGTAACATTTCAAATGTACAATATATGTACCTCATACATTTGCTATAGTTATAAGCAGTGCTTTTTTGTAAAAGAAAAAGGTGCCTGAACTCACACATGTCATACAACCCGCCTTGCCTACCCTACAAGGTTCCATCCAAAAAAGGTGCCGGAACTCCGTTCTGAGCGCTCTATGACAAAAAAAGCCCTGGTTATAAGAGATTTCTTTGCAAATAAATTTGAGCGATGTGCTTGCACCTGGTTCTGCAGTGGAACAAACACTAGAATCAAAGGGCTCATTTTCCTCATTCAAAAATCCATCACAGAATGTAACTGAAAAAAAAGGTACATGATGAAAGTTTTGTGCAAACAGCAGTAGCTGTGATTTGAAAAAAAGTTGAATGAAATTACAATATAAAAAACTTGGATTTAAAAAATTGGTAGGGAGAAATTCAGCAGGATTTTTTAAATATGAAAAAGTAAAAGTTATAAATAGTATGTGTCTGTGTTTGTGTGACGAGATATAGCATATGCAAATAAGAGATGTTCTATAATTTAAGAAAATTGCAGAAAAATGCTATTGGCAATACAGGTCTTCTAACAAGAACATTAAAGTAAAGACTTTTAGCAATCTATATGTTTCTATATTATTTCAAATAGCCATATAGTAGCCAAATAGTCCGTATCAGAGCTATCTGCAAAGGAGGCTCAAAAAAGTCAAAATGGTGGCCACAGTCATGTGATCAAAATCTTGCCTTGTGCTTGTGTCGCAATGGATATAAAAAAGGATGTGTTTTTTTAATTGCATAGTTGTGATCGCCATCTTGACATTTTTGATCTCTTGGAAAATACCCTTGGTCTATGTTGTTATAAAAGCTGTACCATCAGCATGATAGACATACTATGGGAGAAGTTTATTGAATATGTGACATTAAAATATGATAAAAAGAAAGGTATTTTAATATACTAACACATTTGAAATAAAACTCCAGTTTTGTAGTGGATGTATACTCATGAAGTACAGTTAAAGTAAATGCATAAGGTAGCTATTTGAATAGTGGCTTTTAGTGGAAAAATGGAAATCTTGAATAACCTTATTGAAATAATATACTTGATTTATCAAAGGTTTTCATCATATTTTAAAACTTTTCAACCTGGTCAAGTGTGATTTCTTATGAATAAATAATATAGTTTCATTGTGTTATTTCTCCTCTCTTTGCAGAAAAATAATTCTCCTCTACATTTGGCTATCACAAAAAATAACCTATCAGTGATAAATAGCTTAATAAAAGCAAACCATAACATAAATTGCCTAAATAAGGTAAGAAATTCTTGTTAGAATCATATGAACTGAATATTGGAGATAATATTTGTGTGTGTGTTTGTGTGTGTAAACACACAAAACATACATTTACACATACAGTATATACATATACACGTGCTATACTTTTTAAAAATTATGGTACAATATTAACATATCAGCATTATAATTTGGTTTATGGCTTGACTGCTCATTGTCCAGGCTACTGACTTCAACTCTCAAATATAAATGTTTCCATGAAACCAATACAATCCTCTGAGACAAAATTACCAGGGAAATAATCTTTGAATTTTTAACAAAGGTAAAGAGAAAATCTCCATTTTAGCTCCTGAGACATCCTGGTACTTTTCCTAATTTCCACATAAATACATACAGAGAAGCAAACAACAACTTCGCCACATTTATTTTTAGAAAAAGTTTGAATAACATGTTTATTCTGATTTTAAAAATATTTCAGAATATTTAGGCAGAAATTAATACTTTTAAAACAATAATTATAATTAAAAAACAATACAGATACGGAATTGGATACAGATTTGGAATTAAATTGACTTGCTAGAACTTCAGTTGTGATTGACTAAACTCCATTGATTTAAGTTCATTTGCTCTTATTTAGTATTGTTTATGTTATGTTACCATATCCATAATCTGTTTCAATTCCAATTGATTCAGGAAAGGATACACAAAATAAAGTGCAAAAGACAAAAATAGAAGTAAAATCTCAATGCAAACTATTGAAGTAATATCATTGACAGTCATTCATACAATCACACTATTAAAACAAATACAATCTCATGTAAGCTAGGAGTTAAATGTATGCTACCATAAAACTGTTTTAGGTGTTTCAAACTGCCAGAAGCATTGGGGTCATCTGTCCTTCTGGATGGAAGAAAGGGGACTGCCAGTGAGAAAGTGCACTGCCTGATCTATTCATTGCCATATGAATTCCATTCTTTGCATGGTGTGAATATTAACTTTTTTGTTACATTTTTTGATGGAAAAGATTTCTGAATAATATTATCCTTTACATCTACAAGAGACATCAAACACCTTTACATCTGGCAGCAGACCTTGGAAATGTGGACGTAATAGAAACATTACTAAAGGCAGGCTGTGACTTCAGCATAGTAGATAAGGTATTCATGATTCTATTAAAATGCAATTCTCCTGCATGTCGTGGTTTGGTTTTCAGATGATCCTGTATTAAAATAGAATTCTTGACTTAGGTTATCTCTTAAAACTTGCAACAGAGATAATGGAATGTGGTGCCAGACATAAAATAACAGTATTTGTTCTTTGCATTTGTGAAATAAGGTAGTATAGCTAATCATCAAGTTACAACTATAATGGAGCCTCCCATTATGGTTGAAAGTTGAGAGGGCAGTTAAGTAAATCACCTATCTTAATGACACCCCCATCTGTGTTTTCCCCAACGCATTTGTTAAATGAATGTGTGGGTTGTTAAGTAGAAAATCAGGCTTCTAAATCTAAGTAGCCACATTCTATAATTATAAGACTTCCCATTACAGAACACCATTCTTAACATTTTGGCTACATTTATACAGCTCACTTAACTGGGACGATCCATTTCCTGGAGTCACTACCTTAAGTATGACCTAATTAAACATGTTAGGTTGCATTACACCGAAACCAAATCAAAATTAAATAACCAACTTTAATCATGTCCTATGAGTGAAACCATTAGGTTTTGCTTTAAAGGTGTTGAATACAGCCTTTGTGGCTGCTGAGAATGATGATAGAGGTGATGCAACAGTAATGTCTGCAGCCTTGATTTTTCTCTTTACTTAACCCAAAAGCAGATTTAATTCCAGCTTCATTAAAAATTTATTGCTGCCTAGATGACAGTCCACAGCAAAATGAAATAAAAGCCTATGCAACTTTAGAAAGCAGGTCATTCATCTTAGAACTTTGTGAGGAATATCTTAAGGCAAGTGCATCACAGCAGATAGTTTGTTGGGCTTTGATTAGGGAGATTTGAGTCCAAATCCTTGCTTCCAAAATGAATTACCAATTAGTCATTGGTAGGCCATCGATATTTGCTATTTAAGAGGAAATAGAGGATCCACGGAAACATTTTACCTACTTAGATACAGAATTATATTTAGATTTCTAAAAAAAAAGCTTGTTGCTGCCCAAAATGACTTTTTAAAAAAAGTTTAAAAAACACTTCTCAAGATACATGGCAGTGAGATTAGAGAATTTTGCAACATATTCTCTACCTTAGCACAGATTTTTTGGGGGTGGGTATACCTTTAGTTTAATAACTGACAATGTTTACATTTTTAGCATGGAAAATCTGCACTTGCTGTAGCATCTAGAAGCAATCATGCCTTAGTTGTAGACATGATTATAAAAGCAGAGAGGTACTACATCTGGAAACAGGTAGGACACAACTTATTTGGCTTTTCTGGTCAAGCATGTTTCTCTGTTATATTGAGTTTCATAAGCAAAATATCTTATTTTTAGCTCTGGAGTTTGAAGCTTCCTTGCAGAACTGGTAGGAAATTGTAGATCAGAAGTATCCCGTTTCTTTCTCTTCTCTTCCCATTTTGCCCAGCAGCCCTTCCTCATGCCATCATTGATATTAAAGAAGTTAAATTCTTAGGTTGCTTTTTAACCTCTATTTACCAATGAAGCCTTGAATTTCCAGTTTTATTTCTTAGCTGATAGTGTTAAAAAATTGACAGAAGAAATAATTGCTTTTGTAGAAATTGGTAGTTTCCAAAGATAATTTTCATACGTGTAATCCAAAATGTGTCTGCTTGGACATGTTGGCTGCTGTCGAGTGTGAAGGACCAGGTCCACATGTGAAGGTCCAATAAACCGGTTTATTATTAAACCGGTTTATTGTAGCCTATGCATAGGAATATTCTCAACTAACAGCACCAGCTTGGAGTTAGATAAGGATCCACAGAAAAGGAGGTTTGGACTTAGTCCGCTTCTGGCTACATAGGAATTCTAGGCTAATTTCCCTTTTGACTCCACCTTCACGTTCTGCCATTCCTCCTACATGGGCATATTAGAAACCAGAAAGCTAGATAAGGCAACAATCATGTACGTAGAATACCAAAAACTATCAGTGTCATCAGTTTACATAATCTAGTTACTAATTACCTCCTTCAATTCAGGTGTCACCTGTGTTTATGCTAGTGCAAGATTTTGCCTTTCCTTGATACTCCTGGGCAAAGGTCTGTCGAACAGAACCCACAGAAATATGGCAAATCTATTCAGGCTTTTACTGTATAAAGTTGTAAACCCTTCATTTTTGCTGAAGAGATCAAGGAGGTTTCTACTCTGCATACTGTATGGCATTACTTTCTTCTGCTGAAAAAAACTGAAGATAGAGGACAGAGAAGGAGTTGCAAATAAAATAGATTTAGTCTGGACTTACCTGGCTTTCTTAATGCTGTGTGATATTAACTATATTGATACTTGTCAATATAGTTCCTAGCTGTCTTATATGGCATGGATAAGATTATTTTTAGCAACTGTTTTATACCATAGGGCATAGGGAATAGAAGGGGCTGCTTTTGAGGCTAGATAAATATATCTGCTAATGCTTATTACAAACACAAAGGAGGAAAATGATAT
The DNA here is from genome assembly GCF_964194415.1 of Vipera berus. NCBI lineage: Eukaryota > Metazoa > Chordata > Lepidosauria > Squamata > Viperidae > Vipera > Vipera berus. Next base: position 33,474,013 of record NC_138203.1, on the reverse strand, counting down.
TAGATTACAAAGAGTGACCAAAGGAAATAAGAACAAGTATTGATTTTTGAGCAAATTTGTAACAGAAAGTGCCTCTCTATAAATGTATGTTATAGGCAGACAAGGAGAGCTCATTTCCACAATATTCCCTACTATGTTATAAGCTATTTCCTAAACTATCAATGGAAAGGAGCTATGAAATAACTTTGTGCAGATAAATATAATGTATAAAAGAAGTAGGACAATTTGGGGAAAGCAGAATACACTGCTTGCATTTTTTTAAAAAAGTCCCAAAGTGTGATTTGTGAGCAGATTTTAGCATTGTCAAGCCTCTATTTTTACTAGTACTCCAAGATGTATCAGCTAGAGCCTGGTGAATAAGGCATATAAAACTGAAGAACTGAAAACGTCTGAAGGATTTGACACTCAGTACCATATAGCTAGAGAGCCAGTTTGATGTAATGGTTAAAGCATCAGGCTACAAGCTGGGTTCTAGTCCTGCCTTTGGCACTTGAGCCAGTTACTTTCTCAGTCCTGGGAAGGATGCAATGGTAATCTATTTCCGAAAAACCTTGTTGGACATAATTCAATTGGACATAAATGAACAGAAGGGGAAAAAACATGTATCTGACATTATTAACATTTGTAAAATATTTAGAATAATATCCAAAGATTATAGTTGAGAGTGAAAACAAGAATACGTGATATAATCCCTGAAATTTCCTTTGCAGGAGCATCACTGTAATGTGTCAAATATTAATCTATCTTTTAAACAAGATCACAACATACAGACCAAACAGATCCGTGCATCTCTTTGGAATCTAGCATATAATGGGTTAAAAATGCATGAATGGGTAAAACTGGCACAATTTTGGAAGTTTACAGATGAACAAATCAAAGCAATAGAAGAACAGTGGACAGGTAAGTTGCTGGATTTTTTAAAAAAAACCCAGTGTTCCCATTCCAAATATAGGAAAGTTAACCAAAATCCAGAAAGAGTATTTCTGAGTTACATAGACTTCTTTCGTTATAAATCTCAATCCTTTCAGTGTTTTTAAAAAAGAATAGGGAAGAAAATTGAAATAAAATAACTATTGGATATTCTTGTAAATGTTGTCTCTAAGCTAATTAGAAAAAATGATATGTGATTATATGTGTGCTTAAAGAAAAACAAAGCACAATTTCATTGCAGTATGTTGAGACCGTAGCCTTCATTTTGTGAAGTTTCTTAAATGTTAAAGGTGTATATCATTACATAGGCCAGTCAAAATTTAAGGCACTAAAAAAATGGATTTAGAGTCCAATTTTATGAGCTTCAACACTATCAAACTGCAGTTTTCAGCATATGTTATACCAGTGATGGCGAACCTTTTAGAGACCGAGTGCCCAAACTGGAACCCAAAACTCACTTATGTATTGTCGGGTGCTGGGTGGGTGTGGCCCATTGGGTGGGTGTGGCCAATCGGCTGAGTGTGGCCCATTGGGTGGGCATGGCCCATTAGGTAGGCATGGCTGCGGTGGTAACGGCAGACTGGGTGGGACTAAAAAGTTCAATCAATCAATTCCAATTTTGCGAGATCTTTTTTTTCCCCGCGAGAAGTTGAAATTGATTGAACCTTTTTTTTTGCACACACTGGCGGAGGCCTAAAGTGAAAAGGTTTTATAAAACCCAGCTGAAGGCCTAGGACTGGGGCAACAGCACGCATGCCCATAGAGAGGGCTCTGCATGCCACCTGTGGCACGCATGCCATAGGTTCGCCACCACGGTGTTATACCAAATGTCTATTTCAATATTTACACTTCTTCAGAACAGATTAAGTAAAATGCATTTTGGAAATTGATGATTCTTCTAGTTCTTGCTGCAAACAAGATAGGACTGCATTGTAGACAGGAGATACGGTAGGTGGTGTCATATTCTTCCCCCTCTGTTGAAGGAGATCTGTTCAGTTCTAACATGGACTCTTTTACCCCTCTTTCAAACCACCTATCTCCTATCTACAACATGGTCCTTTCAGCAGTTCCAAGAAGTCCATAACCATTTGCACTCTGATTCAGGTGACCCTGAGGACGCAGAGAAACCCCTAAGTGGCCTCCACGACTCTCTCAGAGAGTGCCAATGACCAGATGACTGCAAAAAAATACAATCCTTCCATTTCCCCCCACCACCCTGTCAGAACCTATCCTTCCATCCCCCCCACCATCCAGTCACAAGCGATGAAGCTTCTTTTTCTTCCTCAGAAAGCAGTCCAGTTGCCTTTTGAAAAAAGCACCTTTGAGACAACTGTGACCTGGGTAACTGAGAATCTCCCTAGACAATTATGTTCCTTCATCAGGATTTCCTAAACATCCAATTACTATATATGATATAGGAGCCTCATTCCATTACACTAAATGAAAAATTATTTTTTCTACTTGATTACTCTTCAAGTCCTACAGGGTTGGATTGGGCATATAAACACTATAGAGGACCATTCTTCCCTTACTGTTGAACATCTAGGGACCTTCACTGATAAAAACAGACAAGGCCTCTTTATTCCTTGATAAAAACAGACATACACATTTATCCCTTGAATATGGTCTAAAATAAGCTAGTTTGCATCCCAACTGATTGTCTCTTCAGCAACTATAATGTACTTACTGATTCCCCATACCAGCTTAAACCTGCCATATTTTATTTGTATCTTAGCAGGCCTTTCTCTAAGGGCTTTGGTAAGATAAATACATTAGGAAGGAGTGTTTTCTGTGATAGGAGCATACTCTGATCTTTCAAAGGAGATTCAGTTTTTAACAAAAGAATGTTTCGATTGCCCCAGAATTTTGTTTACCGTATATGTTGATGTCCGTTGTACATCTTTCAGTTGGTTGAATTCTATCCTATTCAATATTTGGCACGGCTTAGATGCTTATTATTTTATATTATTGACATTTTAAACTTTAGCTACTGCCCTGGAGCGTATTTTCTGATATGAAAAATAACTCTTTTGTTTCCATAGAGCACTAAAAATACCTAATTACGAGGAGAGGGGCAATAGAACCCCTCCCAAATGAATATCCAGCTGTAGATGGGAATGTCAAAGCTGTTTAATCCTTTGTGTTCCTGTTATTTTCTCAAAATCATACTTGCCAAAGCCACTGTCTCACCCATGGAAAGATACAGAATCCCCATAACTTTCATCCTAGAGAGCAAAAACAATTTAGGAAATAACGCTTTGACTGCTAATGTGGTGAGGTGGAGGAGGGCTAAATAACAGTCTCCTACAACTTTTTAATATAAAGAAGGACTTACATCATCAGATTTTTATGTCTCATTTGTGTAATGTCATCCTCAACATTACTGTCTTCTATATATTTGCAAAATCTGCTGAAAGGACATCTCTGTAGTAGTAGATCTCTTCATATTTCCCTTTAGGAATTAGTGGAGGGAACAAAAGAGGGTTAATTGGCCTGATCTTCATTATGCTCTACCTCTACTACCGTAATCTCTTCTACCTTCCCTTTCCAACAGAAAAGTTTAAGAATCTAGGTCTTGAAAGAATCTAATCTCGAAACAAATCTTTGCAGCCAAAAATTTAACACAGAAGCATTTCTCCAAACAGTAGGCTAACATTTTGTATATTATCCTCTAGGGGAAAAGAGCTACAAGGAACATGGACACAGAATGTTTCTTATCTGGTTACATGGTGTTCTGACGGCTGGCCAGAATCCCATTAAATATTTATATGAAGATCTGATAAGTGTGGGATTTCAACAACTGGCTGGTGAGCAATTGTGATAAGCATCACACTTAAGAGCCTGTTAAGAGTAGTTCACCTTTCCCTTTTGGAAAAGATTCAGGGCAAATCCAGTTAGATTACAGAGAACTAATTTACAGACATGCTTTTACCTGAAAGGGTCTTCAGACAATACTTCCTAGTGAGAAGCCCTTTAAAAACAATTGAAGCAGCTCATTTCCACATGAGCCAAATGACATTATTCATTCTGGTTCTTATTCTCCAGTCCTGCTCCAGCAGAATAGCTTGCTATGATAAAAGCCAGGAGGTTCCAAATTTCAGACAGGGAGAGATTCTAGACCAGGGGTCTGCAGCCTTGACAACTTTTAAGACTTGTGGACTTCAGTTCCCAGAATTCCTCAGCCAGCATAGCTGGCTGAGGAATTCTAGGAGCTGAAGTCCACAAGTCTTAAAAGTTGTCAAGGTTGCAGACCCCCCCCCCCGTTTCTCAACCTTAGCCGTTTTAACACATGCGGACTTCAACTCCCAGAATTCCATGATCATGATCACATGACTCTGGGACACTGCCACCGTCATAAATATGAACCAGCTATCAAGCATCCAAATATAAATAACATGACCATGGGGATGCTGCAATGGTCATAAGTGTGAAAAATGGTCTTAAGTCACTTTTTCCAATGCCGTTGTAACTTCAAACGGTCACTAAATGAATTGTTGTAAGTCGAGGACTACCTATATAATTAGGGATGCCTGAATATATTTCTAAGCAAAACCCACACTCAATGTGTTTGATAGAATTATTTCTAGGTAAGCACAGAATTGCAAAAAGCCTTGGGCTTTGTAAGCATAGAAGAAAGAGTGACAGTAAGCTAGACAATATATCCAATTTCTTACTACAGTAAGTACAATAAAGCAAAGAAGCCAGTTTTATTTTGAGAGGGGCTTATTTCAGCTTCATAAATCTGTAGTAATTTAAATTAAATTTTAATTAAATATACATATAGCAACAGATGGTTTTGAGTGGCTACTAAACTTTGTATATTATGCCTGAACTTATTTACACCTCAAAAAGATTAAAGGCATGTTGTGTTTTCTGAATTCTAACAAGAATATTTCTTCTTGCAGAAAAGTTCAGAGCAGAAAATAATGCTGGCACAGAATCCAAGAAATGTTCAGTTTCATGAAATTCAAGGGAATTTGAAGCAATAAAATAGGATCATAAATGAGTATTAAAATATTATTTATAAACGAATTATCCATTATTTCTCTCTAAAGGCTTATCTTCTCATCACTTCTGTAATATCTCCCACCCCATCAACTTTCCATCCCCATGCTGACTAGGACTTCTCAACCTCCACTGGCTCTTTCCAATCCCACTTCACCATTCAGAATTCTCCAGCTTACCGATTCTTTTTTTTAAATCTTGAGTGGCTGTACCTCACTAAACAGGAGTGACCTATATTTGGAGCTGGAAAAAGAATATTTATTTTATTTTAATTCCATTTATATCCCGCCCTTCTCCGAAGACTCAGGGCGGCTTACAAGCTTAGCAGTAGCCTTCATTCTATGTATATGCCTGCTTATTAGGGCTTTCACACACACCCCCAAGCGGCATTATTACAAAGTCAGCTTAATTGCCCCCAACAATCTGGGTCCTCATTTTACCTACCTCGGAAGGATGGAATGCTGAGTCAACCTTGAGCCTGGTGGGATATGGAGTTATATCAGTTCTTGGGTTCCAAAAGCAGTGAGGAAATGAACTTGGTAGTAACTGAACATCTGCTTGAAAATAATTTTAGTCAATGGTAGATTATTTTTTCTCCTTTGTATGACTGAAAACTCCTGTAGGAATCCACTTGCACCTGAAGGTATGTTATCAACTGTGCCATGCAATCTGTACATAATACTCTTTCAGTTAATTTTTTGTAGAAGAAAACGTATCTTGAGAAGATAGTCACACTGCTTCCATATACTTCTTTGATATTTTAAATAAGATATTTTCTAAGAACACTTGTGTAAAAACAGTAGAACATTGACAAGACTTGAACATTGGGCACTACCTAACAAAATGAAATTTAATGATGAAAAAAGTAAGGTTCTACATTTAGGGAAGAAAAACACAAATGTACAGGTACAGTATAAGTGGTACCTCACTCAATAGTAGGAATAGTGAGAGGCATCTTGGAGTCCTAGTGGACAATCACTTAAATATGAGCTAGCAGTCTGCTGTAGCAGCCAAAAAAGCCGACAGTGCTAGGCTGCATTAATAGAAGGATAGAAACAAGATCACATGAAGTATTAATACCACTTTACAATACCTTGGTAAGGCCACACTTGGTATATTGCATCCAGTTTTGGTGACACAATGTAAAAAAAAAGTTGAGACTCTAGAAAGAGTGCAGAGAAGAGCAACAAAGATGATTAGGGGACTGGAGGCTAAAACATAAGGAACGGTTGCTGGAATTGGGTATGTCTAGGTTAATGAAGAGAAGGATGAGGGGGGACATGACAGCAGGGTTCCAATATCTCAGGGGCTGCCACAAAGAAGAGGGAGTCAACCTATTCTCCAAAGAACCTGAGGGCAGGACAAGAAGCAATGGATGAAAACTAACCAAAGAGAGAAGCAACCTAAAACTAAGATGTCCTGAATTAGAACAATTAATCAGTGGAACAATCTGCCTCCAAAAGCTGTGAATGCTGCAACATTGGAAGTTTTTAAGAAGAGATTGGACAGCCATTTCTCTGAAATGGTATAGGGCAGGGGTTCCCAACCGGGGTTGCTCGCACCCCCTGGGGGTGCAAGACGATATTCCATGAACATAGAACTGCAAGTCTTTATTGCTCCAACTGCAAATTGCAATGGAGAACCAGGAAGAATCATTACCAGCATGGAGAAGATTCACACCACTGCTATTTTGTAAAAAAAATGTTGGTTTATTTATTCATCCACATTTAGGGTATTATCTAATGTCACATTTCTTTTTCCCACACCCTGGGGAGGGTATTTTTGTACATTCTTAAAATCTACACTGGAGGACCCTATAGAAAAGGAGTCCCCAACCCCCAGTCCACAAATCAGCACTAGTCTATGGCCCACCAGGAACTGGTCTGCACAAGCACGCAAAACTCCATCTGTGCATGTGCGAGATTCATCCAGTGCATAAAATCATGTCCCCCCCACCCCCCCGGTCTGCAGAAAAACTGCCCTTCACCGAATCAATCCCTGGTGCCCAAAAGGTTGGGGGGCGCTGCTATAGAACACTTGGTGGGAGTACAGCTGGGATCGAGGATGTCAGTAAATATTACTTATGGAAACATCCGAATTTCCACCATAGTAAATAGCAATAGCACTTAGACTTATATACCTCTCCATAATGGAGTAAGACTAATAAACCAGTTTTATGTTCCACAAAATGAAATTTCTCTGTAATGCTCCTGTTCTACGAATGGCTGAAGATAAAATATGGCAGAATCAAAAAAATTCTGAATGTCAAGTCTGATTATATATGGACAATTTAGACAGCAATTCAGAATGTGGAAAAATGATCTATGCCCTTGTTCACATATAAAGCAGGAATACTTTTTTAGAATATACAAGTTCAATACTTCATTTTATTAAAAACATTAAATAAGCATATATAATAAAATCAGTTTAAGAAAGTAAAAATTTCAAGTATACCTTATTTGCAGTTACACAGAACTACATTATGCCATCTTGGGTGGCACATTTTTTACGCTTCAAAATATCTACATGTACAATATTATTGAGAGGAAAAACATGATGCATCTTGGGTTATTATTCCATTAATTGGCAAACACCAGGGATCACATATTAAACAATAACCTAGAAATTTTTCTCCACGTGCTTAAAATAAAGTACAGGCATTTCAACTGGCTAACCTACTCCACTACTTTTATTGACTGAGTGTTGCTGTGAGTCTGGGCAAGAATTTTCCCATTGTGTCCTAGATGTCTCACGCTGATAGCATTAGAAGAGTGGTACAGGATTCGAGGATATTTAGCAGCAACAGCTTGAGATATAGTTTGCTGAAAGATAGAAGCAAAAAGTTATTTATTGTCTATCCAATCTCACAAGGTAAAACAATTTTAATAATATATTTTTAAAAATGAACACGGGACAAACGTGGCCAGGGCTTGCCAGAAGTTGTTCAATAACTCAGGCAATATCCTCAGATTTTACTAAGCTGCTCCAAGCTTTTTTAACAAACCAGTTAAACCTGTCTAGTCAAACCATATCGCTGAACAGGTTCCAGCACTCCCATTTAAAACAATAAACTATAGCCTAGATAGTCTTAGAATCCATATTAACAGCTTTTCTCAAGATATTCTTGAAACAAAAAGCAACCACCACCACAAAAAATCAAAAGTCCTCTGTATGGAAATTACCCAGCAGCCCAATTTGCCTTAACAGTACAATTTTCTGTCTCTTTCTGGGCCATTTTAGATGTGGGTTATTGTAGCTGAAGCTACAGGAAGAAGCAGTTATCTCTAGCACCTAGTTAAGCAATGAAGCAAATATCCCCTGCTTTCATTTGGAAATAAGAGTGATACCACCAGTCACTTATGTTCTCATCGTGAGTTTGAGAGACACTATTCTTTCTTAATACACATCATGGAAATCAAACTGAAAATCAAGGAAAATGGAAGTGCATGTTTACTCTGGAAGCCAAACAACTATCCCCAATGATATTTCTCTCGTTCCTCCATAGTCTGGCTTAATAACTGGAAACATTCCAGACCAGCATTTTATTAAATCTCATTTGAAAAACATCAAAACTAATTTGTCACCTTGTATAAGTTCCTGTTTCCATATTCCAGTTAACAGAACCGTCTCTAGAATGCTCTGGAGAACTAAGATAACCATCCTGTCTTCTGTTTCTTGCTTCCAACTGACATTCAAAATTCAAGACTCCCCAGCGATCATTAAGCATGTTTCAAGCTATTTTGGGTTCCTTTATTTTTAGAATTCTTTAAATTTAAATTTACTACACACACACACACACACACACACACACACTTGAATATAGAGATATACAAAATTTATACCAAAACCAAATACAGATGATACTATTTCCAAATTCATAAACCCCACCCTTGGGCTTCAGATAAATGTTGAAGACCAACCTTTTCTACTTGGTAGTAGGAGGCGGGTGTGGTATAATTTAAGGTGAGGTTTGCAGCTACGTGTACAGTATTTTTTAGTTTCTAACTTTTTTGTTTTTCATATATACTTAATTCCCTTCTCACCCTGTGGATGTTAGTGTCTTCCTCAATCTTGGACCCTCTACCAAAGGCCTGGAAATTGATGGTTCTGTGAAATAACTGTTTCTTGCATTGCACCCTTTTATGCAGAAAGCTCTGATGTCAATTCTGGGGTCTGTTGGAGCCATTTGCCTAGGTTAGGAGTCCCAGTCCCAAATGCTCCTATCACTACTGGGATCACTTTGGTCTTTTCTTTCTACATCCTCTCTAATTCCTCCTTCAGACCCCGGTACTCCTCCTCCTTCATTCTTCTGCTGTCACTTGGCACTGCTATATCTATTGCTACCACCATCTTCTGCTCCTTATTTACTACCACAATGTTTGGTTGATTGGCCAGTACCTGCCTAATGGCACATATGGAATGCTATCACATGCTAGACAAGATACAGGAACCTAAAAGTGTGAACGAACTAATTCAGTAAGCATTTTTAATCTGAACTTCTACAATAATTCTGATGAGAACCCTAAAGCAAACCAGTCACCAATCAAAAGGAAACATAAAGTGCAGACATTACTCACAGAACTCATTATTTACCTGAGTGACAGGATGATGTTTCTCCACCACAACAGAATTCATGGGGGGTGAAACACCCAAGACATCTAAGTTACTGCAAATACGATTCTTTGCTGCAAAATCTGAACGACCGGTGATTTTTGCAGTGACTGTCCTTCCAGCCTTTTGTTGAGCTGATGTTACCACTCTAGTCATGGGCTGTGGCAAGCCAAACAAAAATCCTAATTATATAAGAACCATATAGCACTTTTTAAAGCAGCTTTAAATTATAAGCTAGATTTCTTATTATTATGTTTCCCTATCTTTGGCTAGGAAAAACTGAATATATAATTTTTTGGTTCCTGGATCATCAAATCCTAACATCATATTCTCATAACAATGGAACACATTCTTTCTATAGTCTTGATAATTGGAAATACAGTCCTATTTTAGGTTATGGATTTGTATCATGACATGAGCATTTCTTCAGAAAAGACAACTAGAAGATTCCATTCCAAACTTTACTTCTATGTAAACAAAAGCCCTAATTACTAGAGCTGCAGAATTTTTGAAATTTTTCTGAGCTAGAAAGGAAACCCTGGGGACAATAGCCTTATGAAAGCTTCTGGGGCTCTCTTCACCAAAGATAAATATTTGAAATATAAATATTTCAGAGGCATTCACACCTTCAGGGTCCTTTTTCTTATCATTCTTTGCAGCAGTTCATTGATCTCATTTCTTGTCTAGAATTTCATTTTCAAGACACTCCAAATATTTCAAAAAAAGGACAGCATTAAATCATTTCATAATCACTGATTACCTGATAATATAAGGAAACTGTTGTTGAGTCAATACTAGTGATTCAACAACAGGCATTTTTTGTCTTACTTCTATTGAAAGAACTGACTGACTTAGGAAAGTGGACATATAGGTAGTCCTTGACCTAGGACCATTCAGTAACTGTTTGAAGTTAAGCTGGCACTGAACAAATGGTGGTTAGTTCCAGCAATCCCAGCAACCCCCCCCCCCGCCCCAATATGATCATATGACCGCAATCTGAAGCTTGGCAACTTGCCAGTTGCAGTGCATTGCAATCATTATTTTCAACTTTCTTTGCCAGCTTCTCAGAAAATCAATGAACGAGCTGGCAGGGAATATCACAAGTCACTGGGGTAAGTCTCCCCCACCTGTACATCCTTCTCTTCATTCATGCTGCACTGGCCATTTACACACATCCTGCACCTACTCCCTGACCTGTGCTGCACTCTCCCCAACCCATGCCACACCTTTGTGTAGCCTCGATTTATGCCACTATCCCATACACCCTTCCCAACCCATACCACACTCTGGCACATTATTCCCACATCTCTTCTTTACCTTCTCCATCTGGCAGCAGCTATGTACCTGCCTGCTTACAGGAGTTTTTGCAACTTTCTGCTGGCTTCCCCACTGAGTTTGGTTGTGGAAAGGCAACCTGAAATTGCCTTGCCTGATGACCATGGCATTCAGCTAACAGCAGCAACCAGGACTACAGAGATTGCCATAGCTAAAAGACTGACTATATGGCTTAGCGATGGAAATTTCTATCCCAATTGTTATGCCGACGATCACATTCCTTAGTATTTTCATACACTTGAATCTATCCTCAACTTTGATTGAAAAAGGGCATAAAAAGGAAGTACGACATTTGAACTAAACTTGTAACTTCCAGATACAGATATATATATTAAAAGTTCCAGTTCCAATGAGTTCTATAGAAAATTTTTCCACTAAACATGTGGAGAGCAAAAGTAGTTTAAAAAAATTAAAATGTTAGTGGGTTTTTACCAGTTTTGAAATGCACATTGTGCCTGATCCTGTAGCAGCACCACAGTTTGTTAAGGCAGCAGCAGAGTCTAATCTGGTTTGAGATGTTACTGCATGGCCTTGGTGAGAAGAAAACTGCAAAACATCAGGGAAAAAAATTGTAATAGTCTGCTTTAGATTAAATACATACCTATTTCCTAATTCAAAATATTAATATCAACATATTGCCTTGATTTTCAGGACCAATATCTCTGTAATCCTGATTTAATAATTTATCCACATTTATTAAACTGCCCTAAGATTAGTTCAATGGAACTGAAATCTGCTACTAATCAAGGTTGTGTTAAATGAATGCTTACAAGATCTTCTGCAGGAGCAGATCCAGCTGTTGTTGGAGCAAAATGAGGTGGTGGTTGTGGCAGCGAGGAAGTAGATGGCATAGGCTGATCATACTGAAATGAAGAAAATTTTGCTGTAGGTCCACCAGTGCCAGCACCAGATTCTGCTCTTTTTTCTGATGGATCAACTACTATAAACAAATTAACAAACATTCAGAACTTAACAAAATAATGAAGAGATAAATATTGCTAATATGTAGATAGTATATATCTCATTTTATTACCGTATATAAATATGTATTTATATAACTTTGCAAGCAAAATTGAAAAGTACACATTGGTATAAAATTTGTAGGCTATATAATTTGTATTTCCCAATGTAGAAACGTACAGAAATTATCAGCCCTATTTGTTGCCATCTTAATTTAAAAATAGCCTTACAATATTTATTCAATATGGTATGGTGTCTGTCTTAAAATTAACTATTACCTCTGTATATGATAGTTTATTCGGGTAAATTCTAAGGTTTAATAGTTAACCTTACTAGGTTTTTGCCAAGAAAGACCATAATCTAAATTCAATATAGGGGAATAAGAGATATAACAAGCGTTACTCTGTGGTAAGATTGGGTGGCCTGTAATTTTTACAAACAACATACAAGCAGACAGGCAGAATATATATAGGTTTTGCTTCCTGATCCAATATGTTGGAAGCTAATCTAGTATAGTTTTAAATGTATATTTAAATTGCAAAACTCATTTTCCTACCATCTACGTTGAAGATTTTTGGCAATAATTATAAAGACATTTTAATTTATCCTGGATATTAGGGAAAACAAAATAGCCTATGTCTGTATGTATGTTGTATTTCCCCCTCCTTTTTATCACTGTTTTTGATTTTGTCATTTTGACACAGAATTTGTTCTTCACACATACAAATATACCATTTTAAAGAGGCAGCTGTTGGGGTAAGAGGGAACTGATTTGGCCTAAAGGCAGGAGACATTCACATAATGAGTGGTCAGTTAGAAATACTATGATTTTGTTTCATGGAGAAGTGGATCAGATTTAAGGTTAAATACAACATCTTTCTAGATGAGATAAATTCGAGATTAAAATAAAAGGAAGGCACTACTCAATAGATATTTCTTAGTGACAAAAACGCAGTCCCTGTTGTGATCTTAAGTTGAAGACTACCTATATACACCCATGGAATTCTTGCCATTGAATGTTACAAAGTATTGGAGTGCCACCCTGTGGTAAATTAATTATTTCAGATTAAAAAATGACCCTTCCCTTATGAGGAGAAATAAAAAAAGAAAAGCATTGATTCACAATATGGGCTCCAGTATAAGCCATTCTGAGCTTGACCCCACCCAGCCACAAGCCTCAGTAAAGGAAGTGATTGCCTCCAAATCCCCCATCTGCCTGTTGCCACCCCCATCTCTGCCTCTTTGGTCAACCTACATTCTGCCTGGCAGCTCACAAACTATGTGGCTCTGGGGCTGCTTGCCACACCCCAGGATGCTGCAGCTGCCTTAGCTCAGTCCCAGTTACCCTTGCCACCCCTCCACTCTAAGAGCCCTGTGGCCCTGAGTTCCACCAGCCCAGCTGACCTTCACCATCTTCTTGCTCCTGCTGCTGACGAAACATGCTCGATCTGGTTGTTGGGCCAGGCTGAAGCTGACTTCGCACTGCAAAAAAGAAAAGCTAAAAGCAGCCCCAGCTTCAGTGCACCAAACCGCTTTTTTGCCAGCCTACACTTTAAGATCCCTGCAGCCCGTCATTCCATCAGCCCAGCTGACCTTCACTGACTACTTGTTCCTGCTGCTGCTGCTGCTGCTGAAATATGCTTGATTTAACTGATGGGCCAGGATGAAGCTGATTTCGCACTGCAAAAAAATATAAAACTAGCCTAGAAGCTTCAGTGCATCAAAATACTTTTTTGCCACCCTATGCGTTCCATCAGCCCAGCTGACCGTCACCGTCTACTTGCTCCTGCTGCTGACGAAACATGCTCGATCTGGTTGATGGGCCAGGATGAAGCTGACTTCTCGCTGCAAAAAATAAAAATAAAAAAGCTAAAAGCAGCCACTGAGCCTCAGTTGTACCAACGTACTTTTTTGCCACCTTACATCCCAAGACCCCTGAAACCTAGCATTCCATCAGCCCAGCTGACCTTCACTGTCTACTTGTTCCTGTTGCTGACGAAACATGCTCGATCTGGTTGATGGACCAGAATGAAGCTGATTTCTCGCTGCAAAAAAATAAAATAAAAGCTAAAAGCAGCCTGAGCCTCAGTGTACCAAAATACTTTTTTGCCACCCTATACTCCAAGACCCCTGCAGCCCTGCGTTCCATCAGCCCAGCTGACCTTCACCATCTACTTGCTCCTGCTGTTGACGAAACATGCTCGATCTGGTTGATGGGCCAGGCTGAAGCTGACTTCTCACTGCAAACAAATAAAAGAAAAACTACAAGTAGCTCCCGAGCCTCAGTGTACCAAAGCGCTTTTTTGCCATCCTACACTTTAACACTCCTCTAGCCCTTCATTCCATCAGCCCAGCTAACCTTCACTGTTTACTTGCTCTTGCTGCTGACGAAATATGCTTGATCTAACTGAAGGGCCAGGTTGAAGCTGACTTCGCACTGCAAAAAATATAATAAAAGCTAAAAGCAGCCCGAGCCTCAGTGTACCAAAACACTTTTTTTTAAATTAAGTTTATTATTTAAAACATTGGACACGGTACAAACGGACTGACATACCTTCTTGTCTACAATATTCATATATGTATATATACACATAAAATACACTTAAGATACATATCAATTATATATAATACAATACTTAGAGCAATCAACCAATCTATAAATTCTAATAGAGACCTTCCTTTTGTTCCCGCCAAAAATAAAACTTATTCCAAATTTTGTAGTAACCTGATTGATCTTTATTTTTAATTTCCAAAGTTAATTTATCCATTTCTGCGCATTCCCAAATTTTCCTTATTACCTCGTTTTCTACTGGAATTTCACTCCTTTTCCAATTCTGGGCAAATGACATTCTTGCTGCTGTAATAATATGAATCATCAGATACAACTCTTCTTTGGAGTATTTCTCTTTTGTTATGCCCAATAGAAAAAATTCTGGTCTAAACTCAACTTCTTGTCTTAGTATTTCTTTTAGCCAGGTCCAAATCATTTGCCAAAATCTTTGTGACTTGCTACAGGACCACCAGGTATGAAAATATGTACCTAATTCTTCGGAGCATTTCCAACATTTGGGAGATACTGTCTTATACATTTTGGCTAAACGTGCTGGGGGAAGATGCCATCGGTAGAACATTTTGAATAGGTTTTCTTTGTAAGATGAAGCCAGTGTTATTCTTTTATTTCTGTCCCAGAGCGTTTGCCATGTATCAAGATCAATACCATGACCCAAATTTTTAGCCCAAGTCAGCATAGGGTCCTTCACTTGTTCCTCGAACAACTTATATCTCAGGAGCAAATTATATAATTTCTTTATCTGTTTATTATCTGGACCCAATAATATTTTATCCAAGGCCGTTTCCTGGGTGTTTATCCCCCATTCTTTATCTTTCCCGAATCTTGATTGAATCTGTAAATAGGCCCACCAATCTAGTTTTATTCCTTGTAAATCTAATTCATTTCTAGACTTCAATTCCCCCTCATCATTCATGATGTCCTTATATGAAATTATGTTGCCCAAGTTGAATAGATTTGGATAAACAATCGCTTCGAGGGTGGATAGCCAGACTGGTACTTTAGTATAGTTGTGAATTCTAATTTTGTTCCAAATGTTAAATAATGCTTGCCTAATCTGATGTTTTTGAAAATGTGAAAATAATCCTTGTTTCTCAGTCCATAAAAAGGCGTGCCAACCAAATTGTAAATCATGACCTTCTAAAGTCAGTAATCTTATATTTTTCAGAATTATCCATTCTCTAATCCAATTTAACGCCGCGGCATGGTAATATAACTCCCAGACTGGCAATCCAAATCCCCCGTTTTCCTTTGTATCCTGCAAGTATTTCATTTTAATTCTTGGTTTTTTCCCTTGCCAAATAAAATTTAATGACAGTTTGTTCAGATTTCGGAAAAATTTTGAGTCAAGTTGTATTGGGATATTTTGGAACAAGAACAAGATTTTGGGCAGGACATTCATCTTTATAACCGCAATTCTCCCCAATAATGAAAGGTTCAGGTTTCCCCATCTTTCCAAATCTCCTTTTATTTGTTTCACTGTTTTATCATAGTTATCTTCTTTAAGTGAAGTGCATCTAGCCGTAATATTGATTCCTAAGTATTTTATTTTTTTGACTATTTCTATCTCCATAATTCCAGCCATTTTTTCTTTTTGTTTGTTAGTTATATTTTTAACAATCATCTTAGTCTTATGTCTATTTATTCTCAATCCAGCAACTTCACCATATTTAATTAATTCTTCCAGTAATTTTGGTCCCGTGCGATATGGGTCCTCCATGATAAAGACCAGATCATCCGCAAATTTATTTATTTATTTATGCTTGAAGTTTAAAAGTTTCCTTTTTAATATCTAATCCTTTTATCTGTGGTTCATTTCTGATTATTCTCGTTAGGACTTCTAGTGTCAATATGAACAGCAGTGGAGATAAGGGGCAACCTTGCCGTGTTTCCTTACCAAAACACTTTTTTGTACCATGCTGGGCCTGGCTGCTGGGCCAGGTGGGGGCTGGTTTCACATGTCAAAATAGGAAAGAAAAAAATATCTAAAAGCATCCCCTAAGCCACACTGCGCCAAGTGTTCAGTTCTTGAAGGAGAAAATCAAAATGTATTTAGAATTATGCTGACAGCATAATAAACTGTCACAAATCTATGAAAGAAAATCTATATAGTTGAAAAGAATTTAGTTCCTCAGAAACTGAGGAGAAAACACTTTTTTCTTTCAAGGAAGGAAAAGGTGATAAAATGGTTAAAAAGAAGAGGGGAAAGTATTGATTTGGTCTCTCACTATTATTTGTGGAAATTAGAATTCTCTACAGATACATCCCACAAAATTTTTAAAATCCATTTATTTCTAACACCAAAGTGGAACTTAAAGAGTATATCTTATATATCCATATTTCCTTCATTGGCCTCTTAAACCCAAGGCAACACTGTTAATCCTCCATAAAAATATTATATATTTATGATCAGAAAACCTTCTGAAAAATTTATATCAGTTCAGCTTTTTCAAATGGCTGAGGAATTCTGGGTACTGTAGTCCTTACACATCTGAAGAGCACCACATTAGGGAAATCAGCTGAGATTACTCATTGATGTAGGGCCAGCATGCTAATAATCTTTCATTCCCCTCATAATACTAACCCTGATCAAGTTTGAAATCTTTGCCCTGAAACATGCTCATTGCCTCTAGATTCAGTGCACAGACACCCCGCATGAAAGCCTTCTTCATGCCATCTTCATAATCTTGTCTTTGGTTCTGCAGTTCAATAATTTCAGACCTGGCCTCCTCTAATTCACTATTTACCTAAGCCAAGAAATAAAAACATTTAATTAATGATAATCACTTAGCATGTTTGATAAAAAAATTGAGGTGAGGGAAAACTGTAGTTAATTGGCTCCTTTAAATAAAAGAAATGGAATTAGCACTGAGTTACAATAGATTTTTGTTTCTTGACTGCTGTAGGGGAAGGGTACAATATACAATGCTTTAAAAAAAGACGAGACACTATGTATATTACAGAAATGGTGTGACTACAATGGTAAAGACATTTGGTGAGCGAAGTACTGGATGAGGACCCAGATTGTTGGGGGCAATAAGCTGACTTTGTAATAATGCCGCTGGGGGGGGGGGCGAAAGCCCTAATAAGCAGGCATATACATAGGATGAAGGCTATTGCTAAGCACATTGATTTGTGCTTCTTAGATTGTAAGCCGCCCTGAGTCTTCGGAGAAGGGCAGGATATAAATGGGATTAAAATAAAATAAAATAAATAAATAAATGTTGTTAAGAATGTCACGTTTGCCTACAATCCTATTTAAATTTTCCTGGAAGTAAATCCTATGGGTCCTTTCTCCTAAAGTGAAGTAGTGTGAAAACCAGTTTTTGTCTAATTTAAGTAATACCCTAGAGTGCTATCGTATCACTAAACATTCTCAAATATTCTAAACTCCTCACTTCTTGAAGTTTGGCTTCATAGTCATTGGTGAGTGCAGCACGCATAGATTCCACACTTGTCTGAACAGCCTTTTCCAGGTTTTCTTTCCGTTTTGTATTAAAGCGGGATCGCCAAGTCGCCCAGGCTTTCTTCAATAAGCCTAATTTATATAGCCGATCAGCCAGTTTGTTTGCATATACCTGGAAAGGAATGTCACCAAGGCAGGTCTGAGTTTCACTACACTTTAATTCTTCCCAAAACAGGACTCTAACCTGTGCTATAGTTGTACCATACCAGAATTGATGAAGAGGATAAAAAGTATTGAGTATATATTGCAGTATCTGTAAAGCATTTTTATATTGTATAAACTATAATACAATTATAAACAAACCATAACTTTCAGGATGAAATCAAACAAAAGCTTGAATCCACATTGGTCATGTTAAAATTCAGATCTTATGGGATGAATAATGTTTTAACATTTTTTAATGTTCATGATTTCATGGGATGATTGTAAGATAATCCTAAACAGCCATAACTTGACCCTAAAGTGCAAACTATCATTTTTAGACCGAATGCAAATGCAGTTTATTGAGACAGATTATTTATAGAAAAGAGGATGAAAGTTTCCACATAGAACTGTTATTTTGATCACTTTTTAAAATATAGTTTTGGATTTTTAAAAAACAAATCCTGATTAACGAGCAAATTCATATATACCTCTTCTCTGGCCTTTTGTTTGCCCAAAAAATGCTGAAGTCGCCATTTTGTGAATTTTTTCATTAACTCTATCCTGTCCTTTTGTTTCTCAATTGCATGTGTTAGATTTGCAATTACCTGAACAAAAAGAAATTAGAAAATGTGTAAAGAACATTAACTATGCAATTAATTCATTTGAACTTGGTCATTAAAATGAAGCACATATACCAGGGAAATATTGCTCTCCAAACAATTATTTGCTGCAAAGGCAATTCTTAACAGTAACTAATAAGGAAAATGCGGACCAAGTAAAAATTCCTCCTGTAAATTAGAACTTGTTACCTCATCCTTTCTCCCTATGGAAATCTCGTAAGTATGTAGCAATTCCTTCAAGTTCTCCATTTGATTAGTCAATTGTCTCACATCGGCTGCGTGCTTTTCTCTTTCTTGTCTCATCTCTAAGGTATGATGTTCAATAAAATGAAGTTTCCATTTCCTCAACTCAGTCAAAACATTAGTCTTAAAAGAAGTGAAGGAGTTATTTAGTAGAGAAATAAAGAGCACTCTCGAGTTTTTAAAGGCTGTCTGAGCTTTTAAAGGCTAAGAACACAAATGGTTTATATAGCAAAACATAAAACTGCTTAAAGCGCGGCACTTGAAATTTTGCGAAACTTTCCATGACAGATATTAACTATCAATGCTATCCTAAGATATATGAAAGAAACAAAAAAACCAAAAACCAAAAACAAAAACAAAGAAACAAAAAAAGAAAAGAAAAATGAAACAAACAAACAAACAAAACCCCTTTGGCAACTGTTTTGTGAGGAAAGTATTAAAATAACATATTTACGTCCCAAAACCAGATGAATGACAATTAAGTAGCAGCAATCTTGAAAATAATATTTGCATAATTGTTTGCTGCTTTAGTTAAAAAAAAAAAAGAATAGCGTGAAAAATCTGATAGGTTAAATAAAATATCCTTTTTAAAAAATAGAAAGTAATTGTTTTAAGCAAGATACAATTAGGGTTTGGATAGGAACATTATATATAGCAATAAATTAATAAAGTATTTTGGGATTTTTTTTCAAGGAAGAAAATATCCACTTATAAAGGTTGAGTTTATTTTATTTTAAAAAACTCTAGTACAAAAAAACCATGCTATTTGAAAACTTGTCATTTCCTAGGTATATATTTGTTACAGTAGAAGGGAGATTTCTAATTCTCATTCAGTGGCATTTTTCTAACACCTGCAAAACAAAGATATTAAAATTATCTTATTCTCTAGAACAAAGGAACAAACCAAAAGTGACATCCAAAATTTAAACCTTTTAGCAACAGTCCCTAGAGAATGGCTTCTCGGAGATGGAAATTCCTTCATAGTTATCTCTGTCAAAGTTTAAATGAAAGCAACTACTCTTCTGAATTAAATAAAAGTTTGAACTTAGGCATCAGAAACATGTGACAAAAATTTGAAATGCAGTAGTTTTATTACAAGGAAGCTAAGTACACATGGAGAGCCAGTTTGGTACAGTGGTTAAGGCATGAGCTTAAAAAAAGGAGACTAAGAGTTTTAGTCTTGCCTTAAGCACAAAGCCAGTTGTGCGACCTTGGGCGAGTCATTTCTCTCTCAGCCCCAGAAGGGAAGAAATGGCAAACTATTTCTAAACTTTTGCCAAGAAAACTCAGGAACTTATCCAGGCAGTTGCCAGGATTCAACACTGATTCAGAGGCATGCACATGCACGTGTACGCACACAGTACAAATAACTCAGTTCCAAGAAGATAGGCTTCTGTCTAACAGTCTTATTTCTGGAATGATGAACAGCTGCATTGAGCTAGGGATGTGTTTGTTAATAGAGAGCAGGAATGCTGCCTGACATAATATATCTTGACTTCAACAAAGCATTTGCCAAATTTGTCCATAACCTAATTAGCAAGCTAAGTTAACATAAGCTGGCTCAAATGTAGTTAACAACTACATTTCTGGCTCAAAAATCATGCTCAAAGAGTGATTTTTTTGATTTTATCAACAGAAGTATAATTGAATATAATTGAGAAGTAATAGCTCTATTCCATTGTGCTTTCATGATATCCCACCTCAAGTATTATGTCTGGTTCTACGCACTACACTTTTTAAAAGAGAGAAATTGGGAAGGTACAGAGTAGCTGTATCAGGGTAATATATCGTATGAAGAAAGATTGAAAGGCCTAGTATGTTTAGCCTTGAAACAAAGCAGCTGTTGGGAAATACAACTAAATCTTTAAATATTTGAAAGGAAGCAGGTGAAAAAGAAAGTAAATACATGTTCTGTCTTATTCCAGAGTGCTCAGCACTCTGATATGAATTTAAATTATGGGAAGAAAGGTTCCAATAATTAACAAAATACTTCTTTATACTTCTTACATGAAGGTGGTGGCTCTATTTCATATTTTCTACACATTACTATATCAAATTCAAAGGAAGGTGAAATTTATTAGAAGAAAGATATTTTCTGTTTAAAGTATGGACATATTATACATATTTATTTAAATTTATGCTATGTTCTGTAGAGTTTCAGGTCCTATATGTAACTGCTATGCATAAAATTACTTTAAGTTACTTTAATGTAACTTGAAATGAAAGCATTTTAAATGATTTGAATACCAAAAGAAGCAAGGAAGGGTCAGGGCCTTCTTGGCCACCTGACATCCAAACCACTTAAGAACAGCTTAGATCTACAATTTGCAACAACTGCAATGGATGGGGAAATGGCATGTTCCTTCTCCCTCCTTGTTCTATACCTTATATTGTCTGAATTATATATTTTTTGCTAGTTTTTAAAAGAATCGTATTGTGATCAGTCATATGAGATCTCAGCAATATTTATACCCATATCCTTTTTTTTGCTAACTTTAAACTTAAAAATAATTATAACAACTTTGATTTTTATTTTAT